>NC_073228.2:17813333-18417500 GCF_029281585.2 Gorilla gorilla gorilla | reverse complement strand
GAAGCCAGCGGCAAGCTTTTACCTTCGGAGTTTGGGTTTTTTTTATTGCTGTTGTTGTTTTTTAATAAAGGAAGACGACTTTCTTTGATTAGACAGAGTTCACTTTATCCAGATGGGAAAAAAATACAATGGCTCTCTCTTGGCTTCCTCTGAAGAGCCAGGTATGTCTGGGCAGCCCATCCAGGCGATGCTCATTGGACATGAGGCTGTGTATGGTCAGATGTTTATGTACCGTGACTCATTTTTGGTAGAGGCATTCACGTTTGACCTGCACATGATTCTTCTTTTAAGCACACATTTTAGGAAAAATATTTGCTGAATTCTTATGTGGCTGTTGGTATTGCTGTTATTGTATGGTTGTTACCATTTTTTCCCCTTTGGGAACCTGTTTCCGGTTTTGAAAGGACTTCAGTAGATGTTAATAACTCAGCTTGCCTGGGTGGAAGTCTAACCTGGCAGCTGTCAGCACAAATTCTGGAACCAGACCACCTGGGTTCACATCTGAGCTCTGCCCTGTATTGCTTTTGAGGGGATTTTCTAAGCCTCAGTTTTCTCTTCTGTAAAATGGGGGTGATGATGATCATAGAAACTCTCTCACAGGGGCTTTGTGAGGATTGTGTGAGTTAAACACACAAGGAAATTAGCACCAGATTGACAGTATGGGGCTATGATTATTGAGATTGGAAACAAACCTTAGCAAATTTCATTCTTCTAAGCTAGGCAAAGGCCACACAGCAGCTAGAAAGTGCAGACACTGGGGTTGGCCTTATGTGGGTTTGAATTCTCCAGAATATTCTGGCTGTATAAAACTGAGCAAATCAATTTCTCTGGGCTTTGGCCTCCTTATCTATACAATGGGAATAATGAGAACTCATTCCTCATAAGAAGTAAGTTTCAACTGAAGCTTATGGAATGACACAGTTCATAGCGCACACTCAACAAATGGTGGCTGGCCCCAGTGAACAAGCCCGACCTTGCCAAGGCTTACCTCAAAGGCTTTGCAGGAGCTGCTGCACCTCCAGATTTTTTTTTTTTTTTTTTTTTTGAGACAGGGTCTTGCCTGTCGCCCAGGCTGGAGTGCAGTGGCACGATCTCGGCTCACTGCAACCTCCACCTCCTGGGTTCAAGCAATTCTCCTGCCTCAGCCTCCTGAGTAGCTGGGATTACAGGTGTGTACCACCACATCTGGCTAAGTTTTGTATTTTTATTAGAGATGGAGTTTCACCATGTTGGCCAGGCTGGTCTTGAACATCTGCCCTCAAGTGGTCTGCCTACCTCAGCTTCTCAAAGTGCTAGGATTACAGGCATGAGCCACTGTGCCCAGCCAGATAAAATATTATAATGTTTCCTTTCTTCTTCCCATCCTCCTCCTCCTCCTTTCTCTCTCTCTTTCTCTCTTACTTTCTTTCCCTGCCTCCTAATCTCCCTCTTTTCTTTCCTTCCTTATTTTTGGGTTGGAGGTCCTCTTTCAATAGAGGGTAGAGAGAACCCAAAGCGTCAAAGCCCTGCCATTCTAATTTCCTTTCCCATTAACAGGAGTTCCTTAAACTCTGTGAGTCCAGATTTCCTGCCCTCAGTAAGGTCTGCCTGCAGCCTCTACCAGGTAGTGATACGATGGGCACCTCTGGACTCAGCAGTAGAAATGGCAGCCAGTGGCATTGACCTGGATTCACTCATCCTCTCAGCCTCTCCCCAGGGCTCCCTGGACAACCAAGTCCAGCTCTCTTGTTCTAGGACCCTCCTCTCCCTGTTGCTCTATCCCCCTTTGTCCTGCCCCATCCCCAACACCATGGGCTGGGTGCCCTGGGGGCACTTAGCAGCCCGAGCTGCCACCTGGGAGTGAAGCGCCTTCTGCTGAGGCAGGAGGGGTGCAGGTCTGCTGTAAAGAGGCAGCCCCAAAGTTCTGCCAGTAGACTGATGGGGAGTAAAGACTCTGACCCCACGGCCTCACTGAGCACATGTCAGAGGAGCTGGCAAATCTGAAAAGATGTGGCTGTGACTAGCTCTGCCTAGGGTTCTGCCAGATTTCCTGTGGAACCTTCCAGAATTTCTCCATTAATGACAACGACCATGCCCAGGTAGAGATGGAAAGAGACTCGGATGCCTTATTCTGAAATTAACTTCAGTTAGGAAGGAAGGGAAGGAGGGAGGGAGGAAGGGAGGGAGGGGAGAGGGAGGAAGAAAGGAAGGAAGGGAGGAAGGGAGGGAGGGAGGAACAGAATAATATTCAAGCACTTTTTCATGGCACTTTAAAATGTTCAAGCACTTTTGCATTGACTGTATCTCCTTTTATCATCCAGCCTGTGAAGTTCACAGCTCAGCATTATTAGGCAGTGGACTATGGAGGACCCACACACAGCCAGGTTCAAATCCAGCTTCATTAGACAGATGAAGAAACCAAGGCCCAATGAGATGGAGTGCCTTTCCCACCTCACATGGGAAGTCAGTGCCCAAGTTAACAGAACTTCAGGGCCCCCGCACCAAGCCATGTATCTCTCCTACAAGATCCTGGAGGATGGGCTCTCAAATGGGGTCTCAACCCTCCCCCTAGATAGGAGCTCTTTGCCTGGCTTCTGGAACTGTGGGCCACCAGTCCCTACAGAATGAGAGGTACTCTCACCCACTGCAGTAGCGGCCTGGAGAGAAAACGCCTGCCTCCCTGGCTCTGTCTGCAGCCTGGCTCCCAGGACGTGGCCTCATTTCAAAGACTAAAAAGGTAGCTGAGAAACAAACTAAAGTTAGCTGAGATGGGAAAACCACCCATGGGAAGGAAAGAATGCACCTTCTCCTCCCCTTTTCTCTCTTGTCTATGGGGAGAAAGAAAAACCTAAATGCTGATTTCAACTGGACTCTCCTGCCTGCACCGGGGCCCCACAAGCAACACCCAGATCCTGAAAGTATTTGTTCCAGTCAATGGGGCAGAGTGACCCACAAAGGACAGAGCATGCCTGCCGAGTTCACACACTTCCTGCCTGCCTCTGGGAAAACTATTTAACCTCTCTGAGCCTTGGGTTTCCTCGCTGGTAAAGTAGAGATGGTGGTGATACATGTGCCATGGAGTGGCAATGAGGATGAAATGGGACAATGTACGCAAGACTGTTGGCAAGAAGCAAGGAGTTGATAAATGGAATAGACGATATAATATAACAATTACATTGTAATGTGTATTATAATTCTTTTTGCGGGCTCTTGAGAATGAGAACTCTCTGCCAACGTGGAGAATGAGGGGGCAGATGGGAAGAACACTGAGATAAGAGCAGTAAGCCTTGAGCAGGATGGTGTGGGGGCAAGCTCTGTCCATCCGCCACTCCCCACTCCGCTCCCTGTAACCCCATCCCCCCCACCATACCACACATGTCACCATACTGTGGCTGCTCTCCAGCCTCCGAAGGGCCGCCCCACAGGCAGGTCTGCAGCCTGAACAGGATGGGACAGGTAAGGTTGGCCCCTCCCCCTTTCTTTTCTTCCCTACCTCCCTGTCCTGCTAGAGACAAGTGCCCCTAATGCCTGTGCTCCTGAATCATAATGCCACAAAAACCTTGCTGAGATAGGATGAGAGAAAGAGAGGGTCTGAGACAACTCAAAGCCTTTAGTCCCTGGCCTGATCCCCCCAGGGCTGGGCACCAGCTGGTTGTCTTGGCCTCACTAAGCATTTCCTCTGTATCTTTAGCTTGCTGGGCTCAGTGGCAGTCACCCCTGGGAGGGATGGCATGAAGGGCTGGGGGTTCCTCTGGGCCATCACACCACGGGAAGCGGGTCTATGGCCCCAAGGGTCCTGCCTTGGCCCTACTGAGACCAGGCAGTGAACTATGGAGGACCCGCACACAGAGCCAGGTTCAAATCCAGCCGAGGGCAAACTGCCTAAGCTCTTACAGCCTCAGTTTCCTCACTAAAAGGATGCAGTCACTCCTAGTGCCACCACCAAAAACCACAATAAATGACAGACAAGGTGTTGTTAGAAAGACTGAATAACCAGAAATGTTCATGGAAATGACAGCTGGGCTGCAGGGCTGGAGCTGGGCTGGAGGCTGCTCTGCACCCGACTGTGCCTCGCATTAACCCTTTATTGTTTTTGTTTGTTTTTGAGACGGAGCCTTGCTCTGTCGCCCAGGCTGGAGTGTAGTGGTGCATCTTGGCTTACTGCAACCTCCACCTCCCAGATTCAAGCAATTCTCCGTCTCAGCCTCCTGAGTAGCTGGGACTACAGGCGTGAGCCACCATGCGCGTCTAATTTTTGTATTTTTAGTAGAGACGGTGTTTCACCATGTTGGCCAGGCTGGTCTCGAACTCCTGACCTCAAGTGATCTGCCTGCCTCGGCCTCCCAAAGTGCTGGGATTACAGGCATGAGCCACCTCGCCTGGCCTCATTAACCCTTTAGGTGTGGAACATGGAACATTCCAGAGATGTCAGGACAGCAGCTGTTTACCAGCTGTGTAAATACAGAACTTCAAAATCCAAGCACCCGCATGTTGGTGGGGAGTCCTGGGGACCACACACCCTGCTTACAGGGCTACTGTGAGGGTTGGTCAGATCACGGAGCCACTGGTGCCCAGCCCCTCCCGATCCTGATTCAGGAACACACAGGCTCCTCGACCAGTGGGTGGAGTCTGGGCCAGCAAGGACTTGTGGCAGGAGACAGGATCCTCTTTGAGGTCAGGAAGCAGGGCGTGTGGGGTGTGCCACTGGGCCAGGCATGTCCCTGCTCATCCCACCCAGACCAGGCACAGCAAAATCAGGACCCCCTCCTCCCCCCACTACCCACAGGTACAGGAAAGAGGAGAGACCCAGCCTCGCTCCTGGTCACTCTGCCCAAGCTTTTGGGGACCTGGCCAGTGCTCCACCCCAGACTCCACAACTTGGCATTTCTAGCTGTGCCCGAGATGGGGCCAAGGGAGGGGCCAAGCGAGCTATTTTGGGTCTGGAAGGAGCTGTGGTGGGTGTGAAAGGGAGACAATTACGGGGTTGGTAGGGCCGATGCCTTCCACCCACCCCACCCACCCCACCTGCGGTCAGCCCTCAGCCTGGCCTCAGCACAGATGATGACGAGACCTAGGGGGAAGTGGGAGGTAGAGAGGAAAGTCTCCAAAAGCGGCTAGGGTAGGGAGAGAAGACGTCAGCACAGGGCCACCTGGGAGGACCCCAAATGGTGACGTGGCTGCAGAGTTGTGGCCAAGAAGCCATGGTTCTCTGGGCTGCCATGGAGAAGGAGCAGTCAGCCGCCTTCTTCAGGCCATACTGTGTGGTTGTTGTCCTGGGCTCTAGGAGGCATGACACAGGGTCATTTTGGGGGCACTGGGGATCACTGTGTCATGGGCCATCTTCCTGTACGTGGCTGAGGTCTGGCCTCCAGTGGCCTCCAATGGCTACAAGCCTAGACCAGGAACAAGTAGAGTGGCCTTAGAGTGGGGAGCACTGTGCAGACTCCTGTACTGGCCTCCCCTGAATTGAGTCTCTGCTCTCGAGGACTCTGTTCCAGGGCTGGATGAAGGGAGCCGAATGAGGGACTGTGTGCAACATTTAAAGGAGGGGCTATCAAAAATCCTAGTCATCAGGATAAATAACATTGTAGGCCAAGTGCAGTGGCTCAGGCCTGTGATCCCAGCACTTTGGGGGGCTGAGATGGGTGGATCACCTGAGGTCAGGAGTTCGCACCAGCCTGATCAACATGGTGAAACTCCGTCTCTACTAAAAATACAAAAATTAGCTGGGCGTGGTGGTGTGCGCCTGTAATCCCAGCTGCTTGGGAGGCTAAGGCAGGAGAATTGCTTGAACCCGGGAGGCAGAGGTTGCAGTGAGCCGAGATCTTGCCACTGCACTCCAACCTGGGCGACAGAGCGAAACTCCGTCTCAAAAAAAAGACAAATAACATCTTAATATAATATTTCAAAGGATCCAAGTCAAAGCAAAAAATTTAATATGAACACCACCAAAATGTTACAAAAAGACACGCTCCAACGGGGCTGCAACAGCCTCCAAGGTACCAGGATGGTTCCCGTCTTTATTGGACGTTTTGATATTTTGTTCCTTGTGGAATTTTTGCATTAATTTGCATTTTAAAAATATTACATTCAAATATTATTTGTTTAATTACTGAATTTTGGGAGCACCCCCCTAAGATTTTGTGCTTGGTCTTGTATCTGTTCTCTTTTTAGATCTAATTAACTTGCCTGTTCCTCCCACCTCCCTCCAGAAGTTAGGCCAGGTGAAAACATAAGAGAACAACAGCCACGTGGAATCTGGGGGAACACGAGGCCAGGCACTTCTCAAAGAAGAGAGAGAGACAGGAGAGGCGGGGAGAAGAAGGCAGGCGTGGGAGGGGGTTGGGAGGTGGTTCTGAGTGCCTGTCCAGGCTGCCGGACAAGGATGAGGACGGGGAGATGAGGATGAGACCTGGGGTTGGGACTGTCAAAAAGAGTGGGGAAAAGGGAGAGAGAAGCTGAGCACAGAGAAAGGAGTAAGAAAGAAAAATTACCAGCAAGGCATTCTGTGTGGAAGGCGCCACGGGCTGCTGGAAATGCCACGTCTGTGTTTTGTAAGCTTTACTAAGACGTGCTAACTCATTTCATCCTGGCAGCAGCCCCACGAGGCAGGTATACCTCTTTTCCCATTTGATGATGGGTAAATTGAGGCACGCAGAAGCACCAAGGCTGTAGGGCTGTGCTGAAGCTGGAATACCAGCCTAGGCAGTCTGACTCGAGACCTGGGCACTTGAAGCCATTTCTGGAAGGGAGGAGGAAGGCAGGGGAGGGGAAGGACAGCTCCGCTCTGATACCACCTCACTGCCTGCTGTCCCACCCTGGTCCTCGGGCCATTGCTGGCGAGGAAGCTTGGACAGGCACGCACCGTGGAGGGACTCATAGCCTCTAGCAAGGCTGGGATAAGATGAAGTGAGTCACTGTCAACTTCTCTTCGAACCAGAAATATCCTCCCCCAGAAGTATCAGGCAAATCTAATTTTTATAAATCACATTATAGCTCAAATATCTTAGGGAATTCACGACTTATAAACATTTCTGGCTGGGTGCAGTGACTTACACCTGTCATCCCAGCACTTGGGAGGCGGGGGCAGGAGAATCGCTTGAGGCCAAGAGTTCAAGGCCAGCCTGGGCAACACAGTGAGACCCCACCTCTACAAAAAATTAGATAAAAAATTAGCTGGGTGCGGTGGCACACGGCTGTAGTCCCAGCTACTCAGAAGGCTGAATGTGGGAGGATTGCACGAGCCCAGGAGTTTGAGGCTGCAGTGAGCTATGATCGGGCCACTGCCCTCCAGTTTGGAAGACAGAATGAGACTCTGTCTCTTAAAAAACAATCTTTGTGCCCTTTTGTAATCATTCTCTAATATATCTATCTCTGAGTTTGATATTCATTGAGCAACTTTGTAGCACAACAGTGCTCTGAAAGGGTCAATTTTAGGTATACATATTTTGGGGGCAGGGTTGAGATGAGTGAAATCCCATTTCAAATGGCCTAGGTGAGTCTTCCTTTTTCTCCCACTGATTTTTTTTTCTGAGACAGGGTCTCCCTCTGTCATCCAGGCTGGAGTGCGATGGCACCATCATGGCTTACTGCAGCCTTAACGTTCCCAACTCAAGTCATCCTCCCTCCTTAGCCTCCCGAGTAGCATGTGCCACAACGCTCAGCTAATTTTTTATATTTTTTGTAGAGACACGGCTTTGCCAAGTTGCCCAGGCTGGCCTCAAACTCCTAGGCTCAAGCGATCCACCCACCTTGTTTCACCCACCCGGCCTCCCAAAGTGCTGGAACTACAGGTATGAGCCGCTGTGCCCAGCCCCCAGTAAATCTTTTTGAAAACTTCTTTTGTATTCACCTTGCTTTATGTTTTTCTGTGAATTCACACTTCAGTTTCTTGGATTTACTTAGAGCTGTTCAATACGGTAACCAATAGCCACCTATAGCTATTTAAGTTAATTAAAATTAAATAAAATTAAAAATTCAGTTTCTCAGTAGCACTGGCTACATACGGCTAGTGACTACCATGTTAGGCAGCACAGACAACAGAATACTTCTATCACTACAGAAAGTTCTACTGGACACTACTGGCTTAGAGTATAAAGTCCACTTGAGTCCATTTCTGCTTAAAGTGAGGCAGGTCTGTATTCTCTCCTGCATCTGAGCCCCTGGGCTGTGTCGTCATCTGAACAACTGATTTAACTAATTCCACTGGATGTACGTGTGACCCAGAGAGGTGCCTGGTGTCCTGCCCTGCTCCCTCCCCATGACATTAAAATGAAACAGCTGGGGCTGGGCATGGTGGCTCATGCCTGTAATCCCAGCACTTTGGGAGGCCGAGACAGGTGGATCACTTGAGGCCAGGAGTTTGAGACCAGCCTGGCTGACAGGGTGAAACCCTGTCTCTACTAAAAATACAAAAATTAGCTGGGCATGGTGGCGTATACCTGCAGTCCCATCTACTCGGGAGGCTGAGGCAGGAGGATCGCTTGAACCTGGGAGGCGGAGGTTGCAGTGGGCCGAGATCGCGCCACTGCACTCCAGCTTGGGGGACAGAGAGAGACTGTCTGAAAAAAAAACAAACCCAAAACAAAAGACTAAACAGCTGGGCTTTGGGCATCTGGTAGGGGTGGAGTGGCTGCTGTTAGTTAGGTCAACCCTTTCCCCAGATAGCAATAAACAACTGCCTGAGGCATTGGAGAACAACCAAAAGCAGGCTGACACTAGAGGGAAGTCAATGCTTAGAAGATAGAAATGGCACTGGGTGAACTTCCTATATTTATGGGTATTTGTTTGAGGTCAGGCTCTAGCTCCTGCCAAGTGGGGTGGCTAAATCCAGATAGAAAATCCAGTCTTACTGGCTTAAACAACTAGAGGACAGAGTTTGCGGCAACCGCAGCAGTTGGAAATTGAGGGCAGGAATCCCAGAAGGAGGAGAGCCAGAGGGAGGAGATCTGAATTCTGTATATAAATTCTACCCAAACCTTAGGCTGATCTCTGAAATATGCACACATGGGGCCAGTCCCAAGCAGCCCAGCAAAGGCTAGAGGGACTGAACAGAGATTTCTGCTACTGTCAACCACAGGGGAGAGTGAGTTTGGAGTTTGAGTGCAGGGAAGTTACCTGTTTGCTAAAAAACATGTAATTCATGACATCTAGGATACACTCCAAAATTCCTAGGCACATGAAGAAACAGGAAAATGTGATCCCTACACAATAGAAAAGGCAATCAATACAGATTGTTTTAAAACAGCTATTATAACTATCCTCAAGGACATAAAGAAAAATGTAGTCATAATGAATGAACAAATAGAAAATCTTAGTAGGAAAATAAAAAGCATAAAAAAGAACCACATAAAAATTCTAGATCTCTAATATGGTTCAGGTATTTATCCCCTCCAAATCTCATGTGGAAATGCGATCTCCAGTGTTAGAGATGGAGTCTAGCGGGTGGTGTTTGGGTAAGGGGGTTCCCCCATGAACGGCTTGGTGCCCTTCCCATGGTAGTGAGCTCTCGTTCTGTTAGAGAGCTAGTTGTTTTTGTTTGTTTGTTTGTTTTTTTGAGACGGAGTCTGGCCCTGTCGCCAGGCTGGAGTGCAATAGCGCAATCTCAGCTCACCGCAAGCTCCGCCTCCCTGGTTCAAGCGATTCTCCTGCCTCAGCCTCCTGAGTAGCTGGGACTACGGGCGCATGCCACCACACCCAGCTAATTTTTGTATTTTTAGTAGAGACGGGTTTCACCATGTTGGCCAGGATGGTCTCAATCTCCTGACCTCATGATCCACCCACCTTGGCCTCCCAAAGTCCTGGGATTACAGGCGTGAGGCACCACCCCCAGCCAAGAGCTGGTTGTTTAAAAGAGCCTGGCACCTCCTGCCTTCTAACTTGCTTCTTCTTTCTCCATCTGACACATCTGCTCTCCCCTTCACCTTCTGGCATGAGTGGAAGCTTCCTGAGGCCTCACCAGAAACAGGTGCCAACACTATGCTTCTTGTACAGCCTCCAGAACCATAAGCCAAATAAAATTCTTATATATATATCTGTGTGTGTGTGTGTGTGTGTGTGTGTGTGTGTGTGTTACCCAGTCTCAGGTATTCCTTTACAGCAATGCAAACGGACAAGTACAGAAAACAGGTACTGAGAGTGGAGTGTTGCTATAAAGATACTTCAAAATGTTGAAACAGCTTTGAAATTAGGTAATGAACAAAGGTTGAAAGAGTTTGGTGGGTTCAAAAATAGATAAAACCATGACAAAAAGTTTAGAACTTCTTAGCAACTAGTTAAATGGTTGTAACCAAAGTCCTGATAGAAATATAGATAGCAAAGCCCAGGCTGATGAGGTTTCAGAGGAAAACAAACACTTATTAAAAACTGGAGTGAAGATCACCCTGGTTATGCCTTAATAAAAATCTGGGCTACACTGTGTCTATGGCTTAGGGCTTTATGAGAGACACCACTTAAAAGTAATAACCCAAGATATCTGGCAAAAGAAATTTCTAAACGACAAAGCACTCAAAATGTGGCCTGGGTGCTTCTAACTTCCTACGACTAGATATGAGAACAAAAAAATGACTTAAATTTAACACTTATAATTAAAAAAAAAAAAGCAGAGTGTAAAAACTTAGAAAATTTCCAGCTTGGCCATGAGGTAGAGAACAAAAGCGCCTTTCCAGTGAGAAACCCAAGGCACTTGTAAAATAACCACCTGCTAGAGAAATTTACATGACTAAAAGGGAGTCAAGCACGAATAACAAAGACACTGGAAAAAAAGAGACCTGGAAGACACTTTGAACGTCTTTAGGGAAAATCCCTTCCATGACAGGCCCAGAGGCCTAAAAAATGGTTTTAGGGGCCAGGCCTGGATCCCTGCTGCCCTCTGCAGCCCCAGGAGGCTGCTCCCTGCATCCCTGGCTGCTTCAGCTCCAGCCAGGGCTCAAAGAACCCCAGGTACCATTCAGGGCTCCACTTCAGAGGGCATAAGCCATAAGCCTTGGCAGCTTCCACATGGTGAAGCCTGCAGGCACACAGAATACAAAAGTGAAAGAGGCTTGGCAGCTTCCTCCTAGATTTCAGAAGATGTATTAAAAAACTCGGGTGCCCAGACAAGGCCTGCCACGGGGCGGAGCCCCCACAGAAGGCCTCTGCTAGGGCAGTGTCAAGCAAAAACGTGGGGTTGAAGCTCCCACAGGGTCCTCACCGGGACACCGCCTGGTAAAGCTGTGGAAATGGGGCTACCAGCCTCCAGACCTCAGCATGGTACAGCCACCAACAGCTTACAACCTCAACATGAACAGGCATCAGACTCCAACCCGTTAAAAACAGCCAGGGGGGCTGTGCCTTACAAAGCCAGAGGGGTGGAGCTGCCCAGGCCTTGGGAGCCCAACCCTCACACCAGTGTGCCCAGGATGTGGGACATGGAGTCAAGAGAGATTATTTTAGAGCTTTCAGGTTTAACACCTGCCCTGCTGGGTTTCGGACTTGGGTAGGGTCTGTCATTTCTTTCTTTTGGTTGATTTCTCCCTTTTGAAATGAAAATGTTTACCTCATGCCTGTACCACCATTGTATCTTGAAAGTAAATCACTTGGTTTTGCTTTTACACATTCATAAATTTAAAACAACTTGCCTTGAGTCTCAAATGAGACTTTAAACTTTTTGAGTTGATACTCAAATGAGTTTAGACTTTCAAGGACTATTGGAAAAAAATGATTATATTTTACAACGTAAAAATGACATGAAATTTAGGGGGCCAGGGGTGGAATGATATGGTTTGGATATGTGTCCCCTCCAAATCTCATGTGGAAACCGGATCCTAAATGTTAGAAATGGGGCCTGGGGGAGATGTTTGGGTTGGGAGGCAGAGCCCTTGGTGCCCTTCCCATGGTAATGGGTGAATTCTCGCTCTGTTAGTTCACAAGAGAGCTGGTTGTTTAAAGGAGGCTGGCACCTTCTCCCCTCTCTCTTGCACCCTCTATCTCTCTTTTTCTCTGTGTGACACAACTGCTCCCTCTTTTCTTTCTGCCAATGAGTGGAAGCTTCTTGAGCCCCTCGCTAGAAAGATGCTAGTGCCATGCTTCCTGTACAGCCTACAGAACCGTGAGCCAAATACACGTCTCTTCTTTATACATTATCCAGCCTCAGGTATTCCTTTATAACAATGCAAAATGGACTAATACAAGCTGAATACAAGATCTGAAATTAAAAATTTATGGGATAGATTTAACAGCAGATTGAAGAGAACAGAAGAGTCAATGAATGTGAAAATAGATCAATAAAAAATACCCACCCTGAAGAACCGGCAGAAAAGAAGACTTTAAAAAAAGCCCAGAGCCTCAGACTGGAGATGAAGGTCTAACATATATTATACATGAAGTCTAGGAAGAGTCAGGAGTGAATGGATGCATAAAAAGTAGTTGAAGGAATAAGGGCTGAAAATTCCCCAAATCTGCAGAAAGACAAATTGAAGATTCAAGGGGCTCAATGAACCCCAAGCAGGATAAATACAAGGAGAAAAGAGTCGTTAAACAGGCGACTGCAGAAGGAAGGAACATGCTTTATCTTCAAACCGCTGGACAGCAGGGCCCACCTGTCTGCGGGCTTCATGTACTTTTGTGATATATCACATGACGATATTGCCATCGTCTCCCTAAAAAGTGCACACAGGGGGCAAAGGTTGAAAAAGCACCTATTATGTGCTAATGGCCTTTGTGTATATTTTCTTAATTTACACTCGCAGTAACCACAAGAACCAGGAACTGCTGTCTCCAAGTTGTTTTATTATTAATTTTTTAAAAACCAAAATCAGCACTAAGGCTCAGAGATGTTGAGTAACTCACCTAAGATCACACAGCTAGTAGTAAGAGATAGAGCTGGGGTTGAAAGCCTAGTTCCAAAGCCCATGTTCTTTCTTTCTTTCTTTTCTTTTGTTTTTTTTTTTTTTTTTGTTTTTTGAGATGGAGTCTCACTCTGTCGCCCAGGGTGGAGGGCAATGGCGTCATCTCAGCTCATTGCAACCTCCGCCTCCCAGGTTCAAGTGATTCTCCTGCCTCAGCCTACTGAGTAGCTGGGATTACGGGTGCACGCCACCACACCCAGCTAATTTTTGTATTTTTAGTAGAGACGGGGCTTCACCTTGTTGGCTGGGCTGGTCTCAAACTCCTGACCTTAGGTGATCTGCCCACCTGGGCCTCCCAAAGTGCTGGGATTACAGGCATGAGGCACCGTGCTGGGCCCCATGTTATTTTGTATTCGTGCCTATTAACCCTTGCAGCACATTGGAATCACATGGTGAGGGATGGGGGTGCGGAGGGCTTTCAAAAGCAATCCCCACCCCCAACGAATTAAATCAGAATTAGTCAGGGCTGCATCCAGGCATTGGAATTTTTTTTTTTCAGCCCCTCTGTGTGACTTTAAGGTCTGATGTGGATTGAAAGCCACTGTTGTACACTATGCTGCACTCTGGGAAA
Source organism: Gorilla gorilla gorilla (assembly GCF_029281585.2). NCBI lineage: Eukaryota > Metazoa > Chordata > Mammalia > Primates > Hominidae > Gorilla > Gorilla gorilla. The sequence continues at coordinate 18,404,063 of NC_073228.2, read as the reverse complement.
GATCAGACGAGAAAAGAAAACTGGGTCAATCCCACTCACATTGGTAGGTGGGCGGTGAGAACCCCCGCAAAGGTCCTCAGAACGGAGCTCCGAGCCTTGATTTGTAAGCCTGTACCCTTCCTTCCTTGTCTTTTCCTGATCTCTAGGAGCTACACGGCTGTCACCACTCTCAGCTCCAGAAGATATGGGGGTGATAAAAGCGGCCGAGGAGCCTCTCTGCAGCAGGTCCTGAGTTACGGGAGGCTGCAGCCATGGACACGGGACACTTACTCTGGGTGAAGGATGAGGAGCAGGACCTCAGGGCTCTAACTCTTTCAGGCTTCGGCTGGGGAAGGAAGAGAGTCAGGTGGCCCCATGACTCTCCCCAGAGCCCCTCGGGATGGCCCCCCAGAGCCCCTCTTGGGGAGAGACTGGGACTGCTGAGCTCGGTGGACACAGGGTGACCACCCCAGGGGCCCAGCCTTGCTACCTCCCCTCCCTGGTTACACCCCTGCCTCCTAAGCACAGCCCGGCCTCAACATGCATCTCCTACCACCCCACAGGAGTGGTAGACCCCATCTGCACCGGGTCCAGAAACCACACAACCCATAGGTTCTGTGAGCTCCTGGCTCTGTTTTCTCAGATCGCAGCACAGAGCATATGCTCAATAAAGAGCCTCCAGATGCATGTGAGGGTGGGTGAGGTGGCTCCCACTGCTGGCTGGGTGAGCAGTTGGTGCCGCTTTGCCATTTGCCACTAGATTAGCCCAAAAATCAAAAAGAGGGGGACCCACCCAGCACCCCTCTTGTGATGATGGCGGTGATGGTGATGGTGAGGCTGATGGTGGTGATGTTGCTACCTTCCACTGAGCGCTGACTACCCGTGAGGCACTGAACACCACCATCAGCTCACCGCCATCTCACAACCACCCACAAAGGGCACTGCTTTAGCTCTGTTTTACAGATGGGAAGGCTGAGGCTCAGAGAAGATCAAGTCCTTGCCCGTGGCAGAACTCATATCAAAGCCAGGTCAGTCTCTAACACCGGAGCCCTTTGGAGGGGCCCTCTTCTACCCATTCCTGTGTTCTTCCTGCCCCTCACTGGACTGAATTGAATTTAGCCCGAAATGCTCCTCCCAGGCCTGCAGGGACATGGCTGACCTCACATGCTCTGTGCCCCCTTTAGGGTCTCTGCTCCCCTACTCCGCCTCAGCCCACAGCCTGGGGTCAAGGGTGACTATTGTGAGCCCTGGTCTGGTCCTGAGCGGCTGCTGGGATCTTGCCAATGCCTGGGTGAAACTCCAGAGAACGAACTCTGGGCCAGCAGGAGTTTGCTGGGAAGTGGCTGCAGGAGGTGGCTCGGGTTTCTTTTTGAGATGGAGTCTTGATCTGTCACTGAGGCTGGAAGGAGTGCAGTGGTGCGATCTCGGCTCACTGTAATCTCCGCCTCCCAGGTTCAAGTGATTCTCCTGCCTCAGCCTCCCGAGTAGCTGGGATTACAGGCGTGAGCCACCATGCCCAGCTCGGGTCTCTTTCTGTCAAGGCAATGATGAGGCTAAGGAGGGTGACAGAGGAGCCCCCTGAGCCCCAGGCATGGTGGGCTGTGGACCCAACCACCGGCTTCCTGCCTCACTGAGGCACCAGGGCGAAGACACTGATATCCAGTACTAGCAACCCCACGGCCAGTAGATAGTCAAGTTCCCTGCCCTTTCCAATGCCCACAGGCCACTCTGGGTCACTCAGGGAGCTCGGTGGCCCACCCAGGCCCAACCCTGAGCCCATCGATCTGGGTCCTGGGGGGAACATGTGGGAGTCCAGCCCGGTGGCCCCCCAGGCGCTCTGAGCAGCCTGTGCCTAATGACCGCAGAAAGCCATTACAGCTCACTTAGCTGTAAACAGCTCTCCACAGCATTCATTAGGGCCGAGGAGCTCCGAGAGCTCTCCTCCTCGGGTGTGGGGCATGTGCCCAGAGGGGGCTACGCCTTCTTACTGGAAACACCGTTTCCAGCCCAGCCTGCCTTCCAGGAAAGATGAGCCCGGCTGGGGCCCGGCCAGCGCCCTGCCCTCCCCTGCCCTCTCTGACCGGGGTCTGACCCTCCACAGGGGCTCTCTCCTCCCTGGGCATTTCCCAGCCTGCAAGGGCCCAGGGACAGGACAGGAAGAGCCCCAGGTGCCCCCTTGACAACACATGCCGGGCTTTCCATGGCCAACCTCACGGCCCACGGGGAAGGAGGAGTGCCCGCGGGGCCAGCTCCCCTGGGTGGGCCAGCACCCTGGGCATGCCGGGCCAGGCGGGTGCCCACAGAGACTCCCCTCCTCCCTATGATGGGGATGTGCCTGGGAAAGATGGACAGTTCTGGGGCCTAAACTGCAGGCGGACAAGACCTCGGGCATTCAGTGCAGGTGTTGTCTTCTACCAAATCAGAGCTGTCCAAATGGTTTTAGGTTCGGTCCCCACAAAATCCTGTTGAGGGTCCCAAGAGATATAACAGAGGTAAGGGTGGTTGTCCTCATCTAAGTGGGGGTGAGGGTGGGGTCCACAGCCTATCTGTTTTGCTGTTTCCCTCCCTCCCCACTTTGTCCTATCCCCTACCTGCCGTGAGGGCTCAGTTATCCCTGTAGAATTCTGGGGTCTGCAGACACAGTTTAGTAACCACTGGCCTGCACCACGCACTGTTTTCTCTGCCTGGAGCGCTCCGACCCCTCTTCCTAGCCAGCTCCCATCCACCCCCACGTCCTGATGGCACCCTGTCCCCAGCCCCGCCCTCCCTTCCTCTCATGCCAGCCTCCCTCTTATCACCCAGCTCTTTTCCTTCTTAGCATACCCTACATTTTCCAGTGATATTTCTATTTATGTAGTTATTTGCTTATTGCCTTCCTATTCCCTGAGCTCTGTAGGGAGGAAGACCATGTCTGTTTTTGTCTCATCTCCAGCATGAGCCCAGTGCTAGGCACACAGCAGGCAGTCCATAAAGATTGACTGACTGAATGAATGAATGAATGAATGAATGGTCTAAGCACATGATGCTCAGCTTGCTGGAGAAGGGGCATCAACATCTTCCTATCATTGACCCCTTCTGTGTCCTCAGCCCTCATGACTGATGTGTCTTCCATCTACCCCTCCACTCCAATCTGGTCAGTATCTACTTGTCCTTTATCTTGCATCTGAGATACTTCCTCCCGGGGAGCCTCCCAGCGCCGTCAAACACCCAGCATGCTCACTTGTAATGGCGCCTTGTTATCTCTTTCTCCCTGGACCAGGAAGCAGAGCACAGGTGTCTAGTGTCAACACATGCCAAGGTGTCCAGTGCAGGTGTGCCACATGAAGGAACGGGTGACTGCCCCATGGCCCTGCTACTATGGGGCAACACCACCTCCTTGGAGGCTGATGACCTGGTCATATAGGATGGGGCCTCTCCATCCTCCACTTCCTCACAATCAGCACCCCCAGACACCTTCCCAATGTCTGAGCAAAACTCTGCAGAGAACACACTCTGGGCCAGCAGGCGGTCGTTGGGCAATGGAAGTGGGTGCACGAGGTGGCTCGGGTCTCTCTTTGGGTTGAGACAATGATGAGTCTAAGGAGCGTGAGTGAGGAGCCTCAGAGCTCCAGCGTGGTGGGCTGGGGACCCAACCATCAGCTTCCTGCCTCACTGCTGCACCAGGGAAAGGACACTGGTACCCGGCACTAGCAGGCCCACAGCCAGTAGATAGGTCACTCTGCACCCCCTTCCCAACCCAGTTCCCCAGAGGCTTCTCCATCTCAGGAATGGTCACCTCTACCCTTCACCCAGCTGCTAGGACCCCAAACCTTGGAGTCGTCATTCAGTCCATCAGCTCGGCACATCCTGCTGGCTCTATCCACCAAACGCACCTTGAATCTAACTGCTGCTCACCACCCATGTTGCCATCACCCTGCGCAGCACCACCACCAGCTCTGGCCTGGACCACAGCCTCCTCCCAGGCATGCCTGCTCCCCTCCACTCCCTGAGCCTTAGCCCCACATGGCAGCCAGAGGGATTGATTTAATGCATAAATTGGATCATGCCACTACCTGGCTCAAAGCCTCCAGTGACTGCCACTCACACCCAGTCAAATCCAGAGTCCAGACTGCAACCTGCAAAGGCCTGTGTGGATGGGCCCCTGGCTCTCCTGTGCTCCAGCCTCCTCTCCACACACGCCCAACCCTGCCCTTTATCCAGGCCTTGCTCTCAGGGGCCCTGGGTTCCGCCGTCTCTGCCCCCTTCCAAATGTCACCTCCCCGACCATGAGGACCACTCCAGTGCCACTCCCCAGACCTGCTGGCTTCTTCCTGGCCTTCGTGGGCCCTGTCCCTTCCTGACACTACCGCTCACATCTATGCACTTCCTCACTGTTTGCCCGACCCTCAGGAATGGAAGCTCCATAAAGGCAAGGACTTTTGTCTGTGTTGTTTGGCTCCTGTTCCTTCAGCCCCTAGAACATTGCCTAATACACCAATAAATATTTATTACATGAATATTTATGTAATATCTATTAATTTAGGGGTAGGTGACACAAGTATTTGTTACATGAATGGATACTTTTAAATCCATTGTTGATTAATCGATCAGTTCCCCTTGGTTAAATTTGTTTATAAAAGAACATCAGATCCAACCCTGATGACAGCTGACATCACGTGCATGCACATGTGTACGTGCACACACAAGCACACATGCACACATACACGCCTCGTGATCAGCCTTATTAGTTCTTTCTCTCCCTTTTTCCCAGTAGCTGCAACTTCAGGAGACTACCTTGTGTGTGAGTAGAGGAGATGGGGGTGGATCTTTCCCTCAAGGCCAGCCCTCCCCACCAGGCTCAGCTATCAGCCAGGAGACAAGGTCCTCTGTGGGCACACCATCACCTCTACCTCCCCTTCGGAACCAAGGCAAGCTCTAAATGCCTTGCCATTGCTTCCTTCCTAAACATTTAATGCCATACTGGCCTTCTCCACCTCTCTAGACACTTTCTACCACCCTGGCTTGTGCTAGAAGATCAGATGCTCCTGGTAATAATGACCCAAGTACAACTTAACCAAGAGGGTGAGTCTTGAGTCTTGAGAAGTATGAGTCTCTGGTGGAAACCCAGTGGAACACCCTAGAGGGTGCTGGGTTTGGAGGCTATACCAACAGACCAAGAGTTCAAGTCTTGCACCTTAGTAGAGGCCAGCCCTAGGACTTAGGGAAGCCACCTGTCCTTTCTGCTCAAGGTTTCAGTGACTGGTTGGCTAAAGGACTGCTCGTATAGTCTCAGACAATTAACCTTCCTTGAGCCCCTGTTAGTGGGAGGCTGGGCTCTGCCTGGGTTTGGGAATCTGGAAGATGGGCATATCCCCTGGGAATCAAACAGTCCTGGCTCTGCTGCTTCCCCTTGGGGTGAACCTGGGCAGGCTGCTGAAGCTCCCTGGGCTCCAGGCTCCTCAATGGGGCGAATGACACCTTCATCGGGAAGATCAAAGCCACTGCTGAGTTCTAATTTGACCTGGGCCATCCTGTGACAACTCTTGTAATCAAAGAAACCCTGAGTTCTCCCTCATGGACTCCAAATCTGCCCCAATCACTCCAGGGCTCTCAGAAGAAGCCACTCTGAACCAGCACTTCATTCTTTCACTCGTTCATTCACCAGGTATTTCCAGAACACCTGCCAGTTCCAGGCACCACGTGAGGCTGTGAAAAGTGGCGTAGCAATGCGGACGAGAGCTTGGATTCTGAGGTAGACTCATTTGGGGCTGAAGCACTATCTCTTGCTAGCCATGACCTGGGGGCAAAACACGTAATCTCTCCGTGCCAATCTGTACTATATCTGCAGAATAGAGCAGTCATCACAGTTATCTCACCAGGTGGTGATCAGGATTAAACGAGTTAATATGTGTAAAGCATGTAGGATTGCGTCTGGCACTTGGCAAGTAAGATATGATTGTTGTCTTTGTAATTATGGAATTAAAGTTGAATAGACAATCTTTGTGCTCAAGGAGCTCAGCCTAGCGTGGGAGACAGAGCATACACAGACAACGGCAACGCAGCAGCGCTAGGGCTAGGAGAGGAAGACGAACAAAAGCTGGGGCTGTGGATTCTCACGAAGGGGCAGGGCCTGCTCTTGAGGGGCTCACAGTCTCAAGGGGGAGAGGAGGTATAAAAAGGGAGAGCAAAGTCAACCAAAATTCCACACCGTCTGCAGCCCAACACATGCAGCACTGAGCTGGGGGCCGTGGGGGATGACGTCAGCAAAAGACACGCCTGTGGTGGGATGAGGAAGTTTGCACCAAGGACAGAGGCAGGGCAACTAGGTTCCTATTGAACAGGACCAAAAGGCAGCCAAATTCTCGAGGCAAAAGGGGCTGCCTGGGATGCCTGGGAGGAAGGTGAGTGTGGGAAAGTTAAGATGATGAAATCATGAGGATGGGTGTCCCAAGGAAAGGAAGGGAAAGGCATCCCAAAGAAGGGGAGGGAACATCCCAACGATGAGAAAGTCATCCCAAGGATGGGAAAGAGCATGCCAAGGATGGGAACGGTGTCCCCAAGGAAGGGAAAGGTGTCCCAAGGATCAGAAGGGCATCCCCAAAAATGGGAAGGGCGTCCCAAGGATGAGAGGGGCGTCCCAAGGATGGGAAGGGCATCCCAAGGAAGGGAAGGGTGTCACAAGGATATGAAGGGCATGTCATTCCAAGCAGTAAAATGGCAGAAGCAAAGAGGCATGGATAGAGAGGAAAGGGCTTTGAGGGAGAGTGAGCCAGGCAGGCTTGCTGGACACAGGTGGAGTTCCATGAGAGAGGGTGAGACATCCAAGGGACAGCTGGCTAGAACAAATTCTCATCACTGTCCAACATCATGGCCTAAGAAAATGCAACTCAATGTACTGCAAATACAAAATTGGTGCATGTAAAAGGATCCTCGTGATCACAGGTGTAGTACACTCCCCCAGAGAGGCCAGGGGGTTGCCAGTACCTATAGGTCTTCCTCACCCAGTAGGACTTGGCCAAGCTATTGTTGACAGTGAATTTTTACAGCCACTGCTATAAAACCTTCAGCCTTAACTACTTTGCTCTGCTATGGCTGGCAACTCCAGGGTACCACTAATGCTGCCCTATTAGTGTCCAAAGCATTCTGTGCAATTCTGAGAACAAGCCCTGATTACCAAGGCCCCCAGGATGCCATGGGAATTGCCAAGGATACACTGTGGCCTCTGAACAGCAGAGGCTTCGGAGCGTGGGAGTGGCCCTGCTGCCATCTCCCAGGTCCCATGGCAGCCTCACCTGCAATCCCTTCCAGGAAGCATGTCCCCTATGGGAGGGTCCAGGCTAGAGAAAGGACACGGACTGGATATGGAGGTGTAGACCCCAAAGAGCCTTGGAATGACTGTCCTGGAAGCAGATCCTTGGACCTGAAATCCGGGTCCAGAGATGGACACAGAAGAGTGAAGGAATTTCATCCACAGGCACTGTTAGCCAAGGTTTAGGAACCCATAAAGAGACCCGTAAAGTCTTCAGTTGAATTTATCCAAAAAAACTCTTAAGTGGAATCCATTGGCACCAAAGTTCCAGGACCAATCCCAGTTATTCATTTTCTTATTTACTCAACAAACATATACTAAGCATCCACCCCATCACAGGCACTGGGCTGGGTCCCAGAGACACACAGGCAGAAAGCTGACAGTCCCTGCACTCAAGAAGCTGTGAGTTCAGTGGGGGAGAGAGGGTCCCCAGCTGGTGTGGAGAGTGGAGGGCAATGGTTCTACCCTTCAGGGCTGCGGGCATAGGACTGTTTATATCACAGGTCAGTTTCCTCCAGGATATCAAGGTGTCCTTCATTTTTACCAGTGCTGGAGTCAGTTCTCCCTGAGAGAGGCAGGTGCTGTGGGGGAGGGAGGAGACCATCTCTACCTGGGCGTGAATCCTGCTCCTCCCTTACGAGCTTGGTGACACTGGGTAAACCCTTGACTTTCTTATGCCCCAGTTTCCTCATGTGTAAAATAGCAATGATGATTGTCTGTGGTCAGCAGAATGACACCTCCATAGAAGTCCATGCCCTGATCCCTGGAACCTGTGAATACGTTCTGTTATGTGGCAAAGATGGAATTAAGGTTGCTAATCAGATGATTTAAGATAGGGAGACTATCCTGAATTCTGAGTGGGACCAGTGTAACATGAGGGTCCTGAAATGCAGAAGAGGATGGCAGAAGGGGAGTGAGTGTCAGAGCGACGTGGCAGGAGAGCAGGCAGCTTCTAAAAACTGCAAAAGGCAAGAAGATGGGTTCTCCTCCAGGGTCTTGAGCCCTATGGACATCTTTTTTTTTTTTTGAGACGGAGTCTCGCTCTGTCACCCAGGCTGGAGTGCAATGGTGCGATCTCAGCTCACTGCAACATCCACCTCCCTGGTTCAAGCAATTCCCCTGCCTCAACCTCCCGAGTAGCTGGGATTACAGGCACACACCACCATACCTGGCTAATTTTTTGTGTGTATTTTTAGTAGAGATGGGGTTTCACCATGTCGGGCAGACTGGTCTCAAACTCCTGACTTCAGGGAATCCGCCCGCCTCGGCCTCCCAAAGTGCTGGGATTACAGGCGTGAGCCACCACACACAGCCTGAACATCTTGATTTTAGCCCAGTGAGGCTCATTTTGGACCTCTGACCTCCCAAACTGTAAGATAACAAATTTGTATTGTTTTGAGCCACCACATTTGGGGTCATTTTGTTACAGCATCCCAGAAGCTCACACACCACAGTGGTCCCTACCTCCCAGGGTTGTGACAATTAATGACTCGGTGACACACAGCAAACAGAGGAGTGTGATTATTTGGGGAGCTGGGAGGACATGGTTCTGCAGACCAGGCCTGGGTTGGGGGCTCCTACTGGAGACAGCACGAAGGTCCTGGAGCCCTTGGCACAGAGGACACCCAGGTCAAAGGGTCAGGGGCAGGGATTGGGGTTGGGCCAACAGTGTGAGAGGCTGAGTTAGCTGGAGCACCTCAGGCAGGGAAGGTGGACTCAGCTTATCCACCCAGCCATTTGCGCCAGCCCAACCTGAGGCACAGTCTAGGCCGACCCCACTTCCCATTTGAAGCTTCATCCCTGGGTTGTCACAGGTTGCCTGAGCTCGAGCCCTCACTTCTCTCTCTGCCCAGTGTCTCTAAGGCACCCCAAGGTCACTCTGTCCCAGACCAAGCTCCCCACATCACCATCTCCGGCTTCCTCTCCAGCGTGGTCTCCTTCTGGAAGGGGTACCCCCTGTCGGCTGGGTCAGGGACCCAGGAGCCATCCCCACCCCTCCCTTCCCTTCGGCATCCTCACTGGTTCCTCCTGGGCCCTGCCAGTTCTAGCTCTTTCCTCTGGTGTTCTTCCACATCTCTCCATCCCTATTGCTGCACGTCTGGCCTGAGCTCCTGCCACCTCTGCCTGCCCCTTCAAGAGCCTCTCACTCATCCTCCACAGTCTCCCCAGGCTCTTCTCACCACCACAGTCACAGATCCAAGTGATCATCTCAAGATTAAATCCTACCAGGCTTTGGGAATAGAGACCATGTTTCTTATCAGGGCCCGAGGGGTCAGGCCGCTGCTGCCCTCTGCAACTTTATGGGGCACTGCTTTCCAGAATCTTCCTCATGCTCTTGCCTATCACACAGCCCTTTGGCAGCACCCTGCATCCTCTTACTCAGGCTTCTCACACGGTGCTCCCCCTCCCTGAAGAGTCTCCCCGACCCTCACTAACTGAGCTCACGTAACGCTTCTCAGGAAGCTATGATGGGCTGAATTGCCCTACCCACCCCAGAATCCAGATGTTGAAGTCCTAACCCCTGCACCTCAGCATGCAGCAGTGTTTGCAGATAGGGTCTTTGCAGAGGTCACTGAGGTAAAATGAGGTCAGTAGGATGGGCCCTAATCCAATATGACTGATGTCTTTATAAGAAGAGATTAGAGGCTGGACGCGGTGGCTCACGCCTGTAATCCCAGCACTTTGGGAGGCCAAGGCAGGTGGATCACCGGAGGTCGGGAGTTCAAGACCAGCCTGGCCAACATGGTGAAACCCCATGTCTACTAAAAACACAAAAATTAGCTGGGGGTTGGTGAAGGGCACCTGTAATCCCAGCTACTAGGGAGGCTGAGGCACAAAAACTGCTTGGACCTGGGAGGTGGAGGTGGCAGTGAGCTGAGATCGCACCACTGCATTCCAGCCTGGGGGACAAGAGCAAAACCCTGTCTCAAAAAGAAAAAAGAAAAAAAAAAGACAGGTTAGGATGCAGACACACAGAGGGAAGATGATGTGAAGATGGCCATCTATGATCAAAGAGAGACACCTCAGAAGAAAGCAACCTGAAGACACCTTGGTCTTGGACTTCCAGCCTCCAGGACTGCGGAACAATTCATTTCTGTTATGGCCATCCTAGCAAACGAAAACAGACGCCTTCCCTGCCCCCTCACCTGCAGTGGGTTCTCCTTTCTGTTAGACACTCCCGCCTGCCTCATTCCTCTCCCTCTTGGCACATACCAACGTGTAATTACACAGCCTCCGCCAGGCTGCAAAGCCCCCTCTTTTCCCACAAATCCTCTGAGGACATGGTTTGCTTTCCAGGCCAAAATCTGTTATAACCACTCCCTGGTGTTAGCACCCCTTTTCCGTGGGGCCCCCAACTCTGTACTGTACCCTGAGTAAGGCACTGTGGGCTGTTGCCCCCTCGCGGGGACAGCCTTCCTGACCAGCACTGGCTTCTCCGGAACACCGGGGCTCACGCCGACCCAGGACCAGCTTCATGGGCATGAGATCCATGTGGTCACACAGGGCCCCAAGCTCAGAGGGACCCGTGCTTGGTTTAATGTTTTGCTGTTGCCGTCTTGAAATTCTTAATGCCTTCATCTTTGAACTTGTGCTTTGTAAGTGAAGTGGAACAATGGCACATATGTGTAAGCGGAGGAGCTACACAAAGAAGGAAAAAGCTTGGTATTTTACTACAGGCTGAGTATCCTGTATGTAAAAGGCTTGGGACACAAAGTGTTTTGGATTTGCGATTTTTTTCAGAGTTTGAAATATTTGCATTATATACTTACCACTGAACATCCCAAATAGGAAAATCCAAAATCTGAAAATTGTGAGCACTGACATGACATTCAAAGGAAACGCTCATTGGAGCATTTTGAATTTTTGAGTCAGGGTCTTGCTCTCTCATCCAGGCTGGAGTGCAGTGGTGTGAATACTGCTCACTGCAGCCTCGAACTCCTGGGCTCAAGTGTCTCAGCCTTCCAAGTCACTGGGACCACATGCCCAGCTAATTTTTGTATTTTTTGTTTTTTTTTCAGAGATAGGGTCTCATCATGTTGCTCAGGTGGGTCTCCAACTCCTGAGCTCAAGTGATCCACCCACCTTGGCCTCCCCAAAGTGCTGGGATTACCAGTGTGAGCCACTGCGCTCAGCACTTTTTGAATTTTAGATTTTCAGATTTGGGGTGCTCAATCTGTACCTTTAACAGCACTTTTGCTGGCCTTTCAAACACAGACTCCCCACATTCACTTTACACTGGGCCCTGCAAACTAAGTAGCCAGTCCCATGCCCAAAGTAGGAAAGGCTCCAGGTCAGCTCCCCTTGAACTGGTCCTAAGGCTAGTCTCTTCCTCGTTAGTTTCTTGGGCCTTCCACGGGGAACTCTGCACCTACTCTCACATATCATCTTTGTTCTGGCACACACAGAATCTGGGTCTGGGGTCCACATGCCAGCCCCGCCTGCCCCAGCTTGGCTGTGATAAGCGCACCTTCAAGGCTTAGAGGCTTTTAGGCCCTGACAGCAGTGGGCGCTGAGCTGTGACCTCTCTCTGCAGGACTGACAGCTATTCATCAGTTGGTGCTCGCTGGACCAGCTGCCACCCACCCCTGCATCTTTGCCCATGGCAGGAGGCAACACTCTCGGAATGCCAGCCTTGCCCGGGGCTTTTCTCAAAGGACACCTCGAGGAGGCAGCCCCTCTTCTGCAGCCTGTCTGCACCTGAGGCAGGGCCTATCTCAGACAGCCCAGGTCACCCCCAGGGCAATAAGCCCCGAGTGGGCCAGGAGTAGGGGATGGTGTTATTTGGGGAGGGGGCAGACAGCCATTGGCAGAGCCACCTGAGGGTGGTATGGCCTATTTAGGAGGGACTCACAGCCCACACTATCCCTCAGGGGTCAGGATAGGAGCCCTTGTGAGAACTCTGTCTGGAGCCTGGGCTCTCTCCTGCGTCTTTCTGCCCCACCCAGGGTGAGACTTGGGACTGGGATGGGATAGGATGTGGAGAGGCCCCCTCGTATCTTACTTGGTGCCCCACTTTGGGCTGACCAGGGGACAGTGTCTGATCTATGGTAGGAAGAGAAGAGACAAGGTAGGGAGTAGGGTACACACTGCACAGGCCCGAGCATTTGGGGGCGCTCACCACGCAGGCATCAGCATTTGGGGGCACACACCACGCAGGCATCAGCATTTGGGGGCACACACCATGCAGGCATCAGCATTTGGGGGCACATACCACGTAGGCATCAGCATTTGGGGGTGCACACCATACAGGCATCAGCATTTGGGGGTGCACACCACGCAGGCATCAGCATTTGGGGGTACACACTGTGCAGGCACGAACACTTTGCCTTTTTTTCATGCTGGCAACAGCTGGTGCTGAATCTCAGAGCCTGTGGCTGTGACAATTATCAAAATGTTTACTATGTGTCACTATTAATAATGCAGAAGTCCTGCTAGCCTGCCAGTCAGAAAGAGAGAGAGTGACAGCCGAGGGGCCAGGCTCCCGGAAGGCTCCTGCTCGCTGCCTGTTCACCCTTGACCCTGCTGGGCAGCCTGGATGTAGGGAGAGGCTGTGTCCCGAACGGTGCCTTCATCTGCTCTTCTTAGCCAGCACCCCCAGAAAGGAACAGAACCCCTTCTCCTCCTGGGTACCCCCCTTCAGCCCTTCAGATATAGGGTCTAGATCTGTCCATCCAAGAAGCCTTCTGGAAGATTTTGTGCTCCCACAGCATTGCACTCTCACTTCTGCGTGCAGAAGCGTGGTGGTCAGGACTCACGTCTCATCAGCCTCCCTGCAACGCCCCTCTCTGTGAGCTCTTTGGGGCTGAGACATTCTTCCCCGCTAGCTTCCTTTACATCCCTCTAACGTGGCGAGTGCCCTCCTGCCTGCCCCAGGGCCTTTACACAGCCTGCCTCCTCTCCCAGGACACTCACCCCCTGCCTCTTTGCATACTAACTCCTATGCATCCTTTAGGGATCAGTTGAAATGTCACCTCCTTTGGGAAGCCCTACTGGACCGCTCAACTAGGTCACAGATCCCCTGTTCAATATTTTCACAGAATCCTTGCCTTATGTGACCAGTCACTGTAGTAATGAAAGTTTTTAATCGAATGTCTGTCTCTCCCTGTAGTCTGCATGCTCCCTGACAGCAGACTGTGGTTTCTTGCCCACTGCTATCTTCTTAGCATACAGCAGTTAATAAATATCCATGGATGAAGGCGTGAATGCCAGGAACAAGCCCTGACTCCTGTAGACTCTAACCTCCCATCTTCTCTCCCACTCGGGTGAGCACTTTGGGCTGCTGGGGGTCTGCTACGAGGGTGGAATTCTCCCTTCTGGAACAGTCCCTGCATCTCGTGATGCATCCCATCTCTATTCTAAGGCATGGCCAGCTCCCCACCAAATAAAGAGAAAGGAGGGCTCTCAACAACCGCCTCTCACCCACCGAGCCACTGCCCCCAAACCTCAAGAACTAGGATGAAAAGTTAGAAGGGCCACCCTGTGCGGTGTGCCCTGGCTGTGATGACAGTCCCCGGCCCTCACCCTGTTCACAAACCAGCGAACACCTGGGCTTGCATGGACACTGCCTGGAGGGAAGATGCAGGGCCAAGAGTGCCCACTCCCCATTCTGTCTGGGGTTCAGGCTCAGGGTGAGCACACGGGTGGTGGGCTGGGGGCAGGGAGAGTGCCAGGCTGCCTGCCCCCAGGATAAAAGGCCCTGAGCTCCAGATGAAGGGTCCAGGGGCTGAAATTTTACGCCTGGCTCTGCCACTGACTTACAGAGTGAGCTTGGGCAGAGGGTGTTAGTGACTTCTGAGCCTCAGTTTCCTCAACTGTCAAATCCACCAGGGATCAGTGTCCCACTGACATGCAGATTTTGACTTCCAATGATAGGACCCTGGCCACGGAGCCCACCTGGAATGGTTTCCTTAGCAGAGGAAACTTGGGGTTGTGGGATGTCGGCTCTTGGCAAGACATCACTCAAAGCTCACAAGGCCTTCTCTAGCAGTACGGACGGAGAGGGGAGAGCATGCCTCCAGCTCCCTGCCCAGTGGGCACCCAGGCAGGCAAAACACCTCCCAGCTGTGTCCTGCACACTGGCCAACCGAGAGAGGTGGGCAGTTGGCCTGGCTGCCGGGACCTCGCCTGCTCTGCACACCTTCTCCCAGTGCTAGGACGAAGTGGCTGGCAGGCCCTAGCATGGGGCTGGGAGTGAGGGTCTCGCTGGGCTGGCCAGTGCTACAGGGGTGGGAAGCTGCCTTGGCGGCCCCACCTAGCACCAGCTTTTCCAATGAGGTTGTTGCTGTCGGTAGAAAAGGGCTGGGTGAGAGTCACCCTCTCAGTGCTTTCCAGACCTAAGCGCCCTGATGCCCGGGTATAGGATGTCTCCCTTCTCCCCAAAGAGGGAAACAGTCAGCTCTGAGGGCGGGACTGTGCCACTTCCGCCTTGCCCTGCTCTCCGACTGTATGAGGCTTTGGAGAGAGTCAGCCCCTAGCACGTACCCAGGGAGCACCTTCTGTGACCAGTGCTGGATCAAAGGCCCTGAGCTCCAGATGAAGAGTCCAGGGGCTGAAATTGTATTCCTGGCTCTGCCACTGACTTACAGAGTGAGCTTGGGCAGAGGGTGATAGTGACTTCTGAGCGTGAGTTTCCTCAACTGTCAAATGGGAGGGTCAGGCTCCGCATCTTAATGGGGTCTCCCAGCTCTGCTTCTCCCCCTTCTGCCTGTGTCCCTGCAGGGTTCCCCTGCCTCTCCTGCCACCACATCCCTGGCCCTCGAGTCTCTACAGGAGAAAAGGAGTGATTTAGAACAGGAAGACGCTCAGGTCGAAGCCCGTTGATTTGTTACAGGTGACGGATGCTGATGGCCGTTCATCTGTGGTTGCTGCTGATTAGATATCAGTCTCCAGTGGAAGATTAAAGGCTGGGGGCGGAGTAGGGTCCACACACTGCTCAGGGCTTGGTCCTGCTCTCTGCCATGGGGAAGTCAGGGAGCAGTGCCCAGCACACACAACAGTGCCCAGCCTCACTGAGGCTGCTCAGACACCAGCGGGGAAAGTGGTGCTGATTCTGTTGGGGATGTGAGGAATTGAAGCTCAGAGAAGTTAAGTAACTTGCCCAGGGCCACACAGCTGGAGGCAGAGCTGGGATTTGAACCCAGAACTGTCTCAGAATGCACTCTGTTTCCCCTATGCCGTGCGCTTCTCGCAGTGGGTGGCAGAGTCTAGGGCGATGAGAAGTCTGGAGCCTGTGCAAGGCCAGGCTTTTCTCTGCCATGGAGCGGTGTGCCACTGGATAACACAGGAGCTCTTTCTGGGCCTCAGTTTTACTCTCTCTTGTGAGCAGGAATCCCCCGGAGAGGGTGTTAAAACATAGACTCCTGAGCCTTCCCCAGATACTCTGTTCGGGTTGGTCCTGAGTAGGTGCTGCGGGTCTGTGGGCCACACTCTGAATAGCACCTACTAACTAGCAAGTCTCTTGGGTTCCTTTTGGCAAAAATCCCCCATCTCCATGGCCAGGCGGGGAAATACTGGCTAAAACCCTGCGGTGTTCCTGTCCTCACCACCCACCATCCTCCCTCAGGCCTGACTACCCCCTACACTCAGAAGCCACACACCTTTGAGTCCAGGGGGAGCCCCCAACCCCACACTGTGAATGCAGCTGTCTGTGTGAGCCAACAGAGGGTGGTAGTGACCAGAAGGGACTTAGGAGCCAGCACTGTGATTTGAAAATGAGCTTTTCCACTTCCTGTGTGACCCTGGGAAAGTAACTAGACCCCTCTGAGTTCCAATTTCCATGTCTCTAACATAAAGACTGGAAAGACATACAGAATTGAATGTCATTAAATGGCACACCAAGCGCATCCATACATATGTGTGTCCTACGACACATATATATAGGATGTACTCAGAAAGGGACAAGAAACAGACAGTTGGAACTTCAGTGGGAAGTGAAGATCCTTTGGGGATGTATGCATTCTTACTGCATGCTTGTGTTATTCTTCCAAAAATGTTCTACCAGCCTCATGGGCTATTGTAGGGCTAATGGAGGTGATTCCTACAAAGGGTTGCGCATAAGGCCTGGCATATAGCAAGCACTGGATAAGGTGTTAGCTCTCCTCCTCTTCCTCCTTCTCCCCACCATGCCTCTCCTGCTGGCTAGCTCTCCCTGCCCTCCTGCCATTCTCCTGGATGGCACTGCCTCCCTCCCTCCTGTTGCTCTTTATTTATTTATATTCTCTTCAAAAGGAAGGGGTGTGTGTGGCTGGATCAATTCATCCATGTCGCTCACTTGGCTCCACTTCCCTCCTCCTTCCGCCCCTCTCCCCCTCGCTGAGACCAAGAGCGTAAATTCCTTCTGGCTATTAATTAAAAGCAGCCTCTCCCTTCGCGCCAGTGTACTCGCCATAAATTAATAGCGGTCTTCTTAATCAAATCTTATCTCCTCCTCAAGCCATAAACATATGGAGCTCAAGTTGGTATCTCTGTGCACCCAGCCGTGAAATTTAATTTCTGATGCTTCGGTGGACTGCAGGGGGTGGGTGGGTGGTCTTGTGTTGGGAGCCACCCAAACTTGAGTCCCAGAACCAGACCCCTGGTCGACCAGCTGGGTTGACTGAACCACCTCCCATGACGTCTGCAGGCAAAGCGTGTGTGACTCTTTAAACCTGAAGGTTTTGCAGTTTCGTTGCATGATTATAATCGTTGGCATTCTAAAGGCTTTCAGAGATTTTATCTCATGCGATTCTCATGCAAGCTCTATGAGGAGGAATAGGTTGGGAATATGAGCCCCATTTTAGAGATGGAAAAACTAAGTCTAACATGTTCTTTAGAGTCAGATCTGAATGGAATTCCTCCTCTGCTGCTTTCTAGCTGCCACTCTGACCCTCAGTTTCCTCATCTGTCCAAGGGGAAAGAGAATGCCTCTTGCAGCTTTGAAGTGCGAATGGGATTAACTGTCATATGTAAAGGGCTCGGTATGGTGGCTGGCCTGTGGCTGCTGCACAGGGTAGAGACATTCCACTAAGTGACCTGCCCAAGACTATCCACCCAGCTACAAATCGGTGGTCTGGGCCATAGGCTTCAACTCAAATTCCATGCCCTTGGAATTCCATCTCCAGGCTCTAGAGCCTGAGGTCCCCAGGCTAGGTCCCCTAGGCAAAATCAGCTCAGCTGCCCCCTCCTTCTGGCCTGTCAAATGCCCACCCCAAGTACCTGTCCATAAGCCACTGGCCCGAGGTGGAGCCAGGAGCCTGGACGGGCCAGGGCAGAGCCTGGACAGAGGACACAACTGCCAGCCTTGCTCCAGCTGCCAAGTAACTTTGAGCCAATACCAACTGGGGCGCCCTCTGGCACGCCTCTGTCCCTGGGTCACTCCAGCATCACCACCCTACTTAGCAGCTGAGAGTCTCCAGCAATTTCCCTTTGGCCGCAGGGTGGCTCGGGCCATCTCTGCACGTTATCTGTGTTACTGGGGCGTGACTCATGTCATCCTGGTGCAGGCTCATTCATAAATGAGACGGGACTCTGAGGCCCCTTCTGGAGCTGCTTTGCCCATTGAGAGCCGAGCTCCGCAGCCTCTCCTGACTCTTCCAGCCCCGGGGGACAATCACCTTCCTATCTGAGACCCAGCGCTCTGGCAAACAGCCCTCTTTGTACCCATCAAACCCTCAGGCCCGCTTCTCTGGATCTGGCTCATTACATTTCCGTGAACTGGCTTCGCCTTTCCTAACCACACAGGTGCTTTTAAAGTCTTCTCATTGCTTTGTGAGTCTGTTTTTGTTTTTCTGTAAAATCTTGAAGTCTGTTTATAATTCTTCACACCCTCAGGGAGGCATCTCTCTAAGAAACTCCCTGTCCTGTTATCTGCTCTTGGCATCCCATTAGCCACTCACTTCACCATCTCTAAAGCCCACCATGTTCATAAGACTCTAGTCCAGTGGTTTTCAAAGTGAGGGGAGGAGGGAGTCCCAGAAACAGCTGAAACAGCAGCACCTGGAAGCTTGTAAGAAATGCAAATTCTGGCCTGGCGCAGTGGCTCACGCCTGTAATCCCAGCACTTTGGGAGGCCGAACCTGGTGGATCACCTGGGGTCAGGAGTTCGAGACCAGCCTGACCAACATGGAGAAACCCCATCTCTACTAAAAATACAAACTTAGCTGGGCCTGGGGGTGCATGCCTATAATCTCAGCTACTCGGGAGGCGGAGGCAGAAGAATCATTTGAATCCGGGAGGTGGATGTTGCGGTGAGCCGAGATCGCGCCATTGCACACCAGCCTGGGCGACAAGGGCGAAACTCCATCTCAAAAAAAACAAAGAAAAGAAAAGAAAGAAATGCAAATTCTGGGCCTTGTCTCAGGCCTGATGAATCAGAAATTCTGGGTGTGGAGCTCAGCAGTTTGTGATTGAGCAAGTATCCCAGGTGATTCTGATGCACGGTGAAGTTTGAGAACCAGTGCTCTAGGCTGCTGGTTCTCATCAGGGCCAACTCAACTTTGCCCCCCAGGGGACATCTGGAACCATTTTTGGTCGTCACAACTGGCATCTAGTGGGTAGAGGCCAGGGATGCTATGAAACACCCCGCAGTGCTCAGGACAGCCTCCCGCAGTGCTCAGGAAAGCCTCCCCTCTAAGAACGATCTGGCCCAAAGTGTCAGTAGTGCGGAGACTGGGAAGTGTCGCTGTGTCTAGGGCTGGGGCAGCACAGTTCCAGGGCCAATGCACAAGCACAGCAGCTCTGGGTGACAACAGGACAGGCGTGGGGCACACTCCTCTACGTGGCGCAGGTGCCATACGCACTTCATTCCTGATGGCTCACTTTACAGAAGGCGCCAGATGCCTGAAGCACAGAGAAGCCACTTATCCGTGATCTCACAGCTGGTGAGCACCAGGGCAGGGTTAGGGCCCCAGAGCAAGTGAAGTCAGAGCCAGGGTCCTCCCTGTGATGCCACGTACTTGACCTTGCATGGAGAGAGGCTTGGTTCTTACTAAATGATCTGTTCGAGCAAGAAAGACAAACTGCAGGCATCACAGTCCCTGACTCTCTCAGTCTAGTCAGTGGCTACTGTATGCTCCTCCCTAAGCCAATTATTCTACTGTGTGCTGTAGTCCCAGGATGCAAGAAATTCACGCTCCAGCTCACAGTGATGAACGCATGTGAGTGCAGGCGCACACACAAACACACAACCCTGAAGGGCAAGGAGATGTCTCTTCTGGTCCCTCCCAAGGTGCAGAGTTGTAGGTGCTCAAAGCATTCGGAAAAATAGAATGGGAATGAGGGTGACCCTGTTGGGGAGCTGGGTGTTAAGGTGTGGGGCAGATTTGCAGAGCTGGGAAAAGAGGCCAGAAAACCACAGGCAAGGGACGTGACCTTGGAGTTGGACAGATGTGGCTCTGAATTCTGCTCCACCACTTCCAGCAGTGTGAAGCTTGGTCAAGCTGCTTACTCCACAAGCCTCCATTTCCCAATCTGCAAAATGGGGACATTGCCACTGGCTCCACAGCCTTAGGCAGGATAAAAGGGGAAGCTCAGACAGGCACTCTGCGTCACTCTGTCCTATGTCAGCGTCAGCTGGCCCTGACCAAGGATAATGCTGATCTGGTCACCACAGGCTGGAACCCAAAGTGGGGTGTGAAATCAGACAAGGCAGACAAAAGAGCAATAAGCCTCATCCCCAGGCAGCAGGAGGCAAGCCGCACATTTGGTTTTGAGCAGCCCCGCAGAGCCACTGCGGATTAGCAGGTATTACAGAGGTGCTGAGTGCCATTAGCACCTAATTACGCCTTTGTCCTTGCTGTAATCAGGTGAAAAGAGAAACGACTGAAAAGGGGAGAGCCTTAAAGAGAAAGCAAGCAGCTGTCAGGCAGGAATCTCTTCCAATGTGTCCACTCCTCTCTAGAATGTGGCCTCCTTCCCATGGCCAGAGGGCCTGGGGCCATTCAGGTGGCCAGAAAGGATACAGCCAGTTACAGACTCTTACATGCTGCCTCTTAAACTCACTCGGAATCGAAGTCTGGGCTCATCAGGAAACAGGGAGCCGTTGAGGGCCTTTGAGAAGGGGGAGGCAATTGACGAAAGACATTTAGCAAGACGAGAATTGGACGGCTGTCTGCAGGATGGATGGAAAGGTACGGCTGGACCAGAGGGGTCAGTTTGGAATCTGTTACTATAATCCAGGCATGTGCTAATGCAGAGGAGTACCAGGAACACATGAGACTTGACAGGACCTGGCAACCAGCACCTCCTTCCCCGGCATTCGCTTCCCCTGTCGGAGTGATGCTGGAAAGCTCAAAGGTCCCACAAGAAGCACAGCAGCAACTTGAAGCTGGCTTTGCTCGTTGCCAAGACCCACACCACCTGCTGTGCAACACCATTGCTCTGCCCCGTCTGGCTCTGGGCTGCTCCTTCAGACCCTGGCCTAAGTAGTCTTCAACAGGGCACACCTGGGGAAAATACAGGTTAGTGACTCTAAGTCTGCCACACACCCTGAGAATGACCCTGGGTGGCAGACGCACCTGATTGTGTGTTCTGAGGTGGGGAATCTGGGCATGGCCAACCCGGAGAGTCACTCCTTGTCTATGAGAAACATCCGAACCCTGGGCCCATCCGGAACATGGGCTGTGCATGGAATTGAGGCCCTGAGTTTTGGGTTAACTGAAGGTTGCCAGGTAGAGGTTGTTAAGGGTAGAGTGTTAAGTGGCCATGCTATGTAAACTGGTATGCCTTTTCCAAGTGGTTGCTGTTTTCCTGCCCAGCCTGCCACCACTGGACTGTAGGAAGGCAGACATCTTATCCAGCTAGCTGTCATTGAACTATTTATTTGTTTATGTTTATTTATTTATTTTTGGGACAGAGTTTCGCTCTTGTTGCCCAGGCTGGGGTGCAGTTGCATGATCTCGGCTCACTGCAACCTCCACCTCCCAGGTTCAAGTGATTCTCCTGCCTCAGCCTCCTGAGTAGCTGGGACTACAGGCGCCTGCCACTACACCTGGCTAATTTTTGTACTTTTAGTAGAGATGGGGTTTCACCATGTTGGCCAGGCTGGTCTCAAACTCCTGACCTCTGGTGATCCACCTGCCTTGGCCTCCCAAAGTTTGGATTACAGGTGTGAGCCACCACACCCGGTCTTAACTGTTTCTATATGTGAGGCATTTCTCCTGTCCAGACAGCTGCCACTGGACTCTCCCCTGGATGTAAGCCCCTAATAAAACCCTATGTCTCCTTTGCTGGCGCCGGGTCTCTTCTTCAGCTTCTCGAACCTGGTGCCTTCCCTATTGAGGTTAATAGGGGTTCAGCACAACACCTGCCCTGAGCTCTCTGCTCCCCCGGCCACCAGCACACTCTTCCGGGACGCCACAGTGGGGTTGCCAGATTTAGCAAAAACACAAACGCGGGATGCTCGGTTATATTTGAACTTCCCTTCAGACCCAAGGCTGTTAGAGTTGGGGTTTGCAACAGTGCAAACCTGTAGGACGTGTAGGATACTCTCGCAAATTGGGGAATGCTGGTGCTCAAAGATGAAGCGATGTTTATCTGAGATCCAAATTTACTTGGGTATCCTGTCTCTTATCTGGCACCCTATCTACTTGGAGATGCAGGTTTACAAGAACTAGGACATGGCATGGCGAAAGGTATGAGAGGACACAAGGAGACCTGGTCCCCATCCAGCGCCCCCTACTCATGCAGGCACATGACTGAGCTTTGCGGAGATGCTTATCTGTGGGGTGGGGCAATACCAGAGGGCAGCCATCACGCGGCTGTCAGGAAGCCTCCTCATCTTCAAAGAGCATCAAGCGCTAAAAAGGTAAGAGTGGCCAGGTCTGGAGTGCAGCGGAGACTCGAGGAGAGATAAAAGGCTGCCAAGAGCACACCCAGCCTCTCTGGGGACGTGGGGTACGTGCTATGAATGCACCTTGCAGTTTCTCACCCACATGAGGGGGGAGTTGATCTCTGTGGTCCCCTTCAGCTTAAAAACCTCATGCTGATCCCAGGCTTCCAGACTTCATCTGTCAATAACGATGAATGCAGGGAACTGCAGCTTGTCTACCAGTAGCCCTTGCACCACAGAAAAAGGAAGGTAAATCCACAACTGGAAGAAAGCATCATGGGCTGCAGGCCACGGCCATGCCTCCGTGGGCCTGGCACCGTACACTTCTTGGAAAGATCTAGGCCTCTCGGCCCCCATCATGCCGAAATTAGAGGCTGGCTCCGTGTGGCTGCATTGCACCTGCCAGCAGGGTTACACCTGTATGATCAGAAATGTGTAAGAGCAGATTTTATTGGACTAATAAAAATTAAAATGATCAAAATGGAGTCGGAACCCAGCCAAAGAGGGAGTGTGGGAGGGAAAGAGTCTGCAGCTTTTTATTTTTTAAGCAGGCCAACCACATGGAGGTGGGGACGACCTCTTCCCCATGCCCCCGGCAGCGCCTCCAGCCATCTGTCCCCACCACCTCCTGGCCTGGTTAGCTGGCTTCCAGAAATGTGATTGTCTGGAGTCTAACCGGGGCACACCAGGAGCTGTCACCCTGAGTCAAGCCTGGGGCATGAAGACAGGAAGAGAGGGCCGGGGAAGCGAGAGGACAGGGACCTTGGCGGCTGGCTGAGGATGCTCAGATGACGGGAAGACAGAACAGGCAGGCACACCCTGGCGGCTCCCCATTTCCGGAAGGAGGACAGGAACGGAGGTCCAGGGAGAGCCTATTGTAACCACCGTGCGTGACACCAAGAGCTTTGGGGAATCTACGGAATCAAAGAGTCACAGACACATGGCCTGGCCACATGCCCGTCTCCCAAGCATATTTCAGGGTTTAACCTCAGCTCACCCCGGTAATGCTGTGTTTGCAGTGCATGGGGGTGTCCGTAGCTCGCCGGTGTCACAGGATCACCCCAGAGTGGTGTGGGACGTACACTTGGAGTTCAGCCGGTCCAGCCAGCTCATTCCCCATTCGAGGCCCAGGGAGGGTTGGGTCGGGGGGATTGTTTCTAAGCTTACCGCGCAAATGCCGTCCCTCCTTCTCCTCCCCACCCCAGCTCCTGCTGCAGGTCTTCCCTCGACAGGCTGGGTACCCCACCCCACCCTCTGCCTACGTCTCTGCCACCGGGGGGCTGTGTTCAGTGTGGATGTGGGGCTCTGTGGTCCTTCTGTCATCCCTGGATCCAGAGTTACTCCTGGGGGCCCAGACACCTCTGTAATTCAAGTTGCTGGGCTACTGTGAAGCCCAAAACTTTTGTGGGGAGCAGAGAATGAAGGAGCCTCAGCACCCACTCCCTATCCTGGCCACAAGAGCATCCTTCCTCCTCATTGTGCAGGAAACCCCCACCCAAAGGAACAGAGATGGGGTGTGGGGGGCTTCCCCCAGAGACCATGAGGCATGCGCTCTGGGCCCTGGGGTAACCTGGACAACATTTGCTTCTAAGGGACCAGGAGTGGCCCAGGACAATAGACCCAGAGGCAGAACACCTAGCTTGGAAGGGCCAGAGCCCCCCAGGGAAGGAGCAGATGGTACCTCAAGCTGAACCCCTTCTCTGCAGTGCCCCCCCAAAGTGTGCCACTCATATGTTTACTGATCAGATTTGGGGTTTCTGACATGCAGTAATCGGATCACGGAAGGTGTTAACTGGATTAGGCAGAAGGCTTCCAGGAGACACCAGCTGAAAGTGGCTATTAAATAACACAGGGGCCTGGGTGGCAGGGCTGAGGGGACCCTGCTTCCTCAGCCCTCTTCTTCTTTTGTCCCTGGCTCCTCACTTACCCTCCTTGGCCATATCTCACTGTCCGTCCTTCTTTGAGCACTGGCCACGTGGCCGAGTCTGTGTTGGACAATTTGGTTGCATTATCTCCTTTAATCCCCACAGGGAATTTACAAGGTAGGTTTCAACATCCCCATGTAACAGAAGGGAAAACAGAGGCTTGGAGGTTAAGAATATGGCCCCACAACCCACAGCAATAAATATGTCTGGAATTCCAATCCAGCTTTATCTAATATTGTTTCCAACTCAAAAACTGTTTCCCCAAACCTGGTCATGTCAGGCCTCCCAACCTCTGGGAGCCAGCAGGTGGTTCACTCTG
Organism: Gorilla gorilla gorilla; assembly: GCF_029281585.2. NCBI lineage: Eukaryota > Metazoa > Chordata > Mammalia > Primates > Hominidae > Gorilla > Gorilla gorilla. The sequence goes on along the minus strand of NC_073228.2, from coordinate 18,379,746 downwards.
GCCAGCCTCTGAGGCTGACTGTTGGACAGCGGGAAGGCGGCATTGATGGGGATTCGTGGGCTGTAGGGGAAGGTCAGCCACTGGACAGCCCCCTCGACCCTTGACCCCCTCAGGCTGGGGTGCTGGCCTTCCCCTGGGCAGCAGCTGAGGGCCTGAGTCTCATGTCCTCAGACTGCTCCAGATCAGATGGTCTCAAGCCCTTCTCCTGAGTATAAAGATGCCCTTCCCTCCCCCAGTGCTGCTCCCTAAGACCCTAGAGGCAAGAACTTGGTTGCTCCCCTGGAAAGTGGTGGTGGTGGGGATGAGGAGATGGGAAGAGAGGGAGGGGGAGAGAGAGAGAGAGAATATATTAGATATCACAGAAGCAAGCTGGAGTCCCAGCAATGTGCTTGCTCCTGCAAGACTCCCTGCCTGCCTCATGATGGGACAATGAACACACACACACGACACATACAAATACACACAGAACACATAGAAATACACCCATAGCACACATATGCACACATACATGTAATACATAGGACACATATGCACACAAATACATGCACAAATACAAATACATGCAGCACAGATGCACACAAATACACACAGCACATATCCATATACAAATACACACAGCACACAGACACACATACAAAGGCACACATAGCACACACATGCACACATGCAAATACACACAGCACATACATAGCACACACCTGCACATATACAAATACACACAGCACACACCTGCACACAGCACACACGCACACACACATATAACAGGCCTCACTACCTGCCTGCTTCACTCCCCCAGCCCTTGTCACCCTCTGCTCTGTGGATCACCTCCTCAATCAGAACGCCATCACCATGAGAAAAGACTTCGGCCTGTTTCTGTTGTTTCTACCTCTGTACCCGCAGCTCCTAGCACGGTGCCTGAAATAAGTGGGCATTGGGTGGGCACTTGCTGAATAAGTGAAGCCATGAGCCACAGAAGGGGTGTCAGTGAGAATTCGAGTGTGGGTGAAGGTGAGGAGGAGGAGGAGGAGGGAGGAAAGGGAGGTCTGAGAGATGGGGAGAGGCAGGCCTGGGGGAGAGCGTGGCCCTGTGTCGGAGAGACAGAGAAATAGAGTCGGGGTGGCCACAGGTAATGAATGCCGTTTGTGGTGAGACTCTCTTGCCCTATGGCTCCAGATTGAGGGGGTGTCCCAAGGATGCCTGGGCACAATATTGGTGTGTGCCAGGGCCTGGGAAGGAGGCCCTTGTGCTTCCAAGAGATCCCACACAGCACCAGCCTCCCACACAGCCATGAGTCTGGGCCCTGGAGGGGACCCAGCCTCGGGTCATCAGAGGAAACGCTGTCTCCTCCTCGCTTGGACTGGCCAGTGGCACAGGCTCCCTCCTAGGGAGGTATGGAGTCACCAGAAAGGCAGCCTGGGGCCCAGGCCAGGCCCAGATGGCCCCAGCTGTTCACCACAGCCCCAGGGCAGGCAGGAAGCTGGGGTGCGGGGAGTAGCTGCTGACCCACTGGGAACCAGCATGCAGTTTGGAGGGGGGCCTGGTGGGGGCAGTGTCAGTTCAAGGCTGGCATCCACTCCCCACCGTCAGGCCCTGGCAAGGGCCTATCCTCCCTAGAAGGCTTGGAGGCAGCCAGGGGGGCTGAGAGGGGCCAGGGGAGCTGGGAGGACAGGCTCCATCCTGTGGGGCTCCCTGCTGCCTAGAAGCAGCCATCAAGCAGCCCGAGAGTGTGGCAGACATGGCTTAGGCGGCCTGATGGGGAAGCCCTTGACACATAGGATTGCAGAAGTCAGAGGTCTTGGCCTTAGGGGGGATACAGTGAGGCCTCGGCACTCCCAGTCTTATGTCCCAGGCAGACGGCCCTCACCTACGCCCTGTGCCTGCCCCAACACGCTTGGGCTGTCTTGGGCAGGGATGCACACACAGGGAGTCCCAGCTGCAGGTGGTGGTAGCCTGGAGACCTGGGTCCTGGGCAGCTTTGGGACAGAGCCACTGGGCAATCTGGGGCGGCAGGGGTAGTGGAGAGGGACCCGCAGGGTGAGTGGGGAGGCAGTGGCGACCTCTATGAGAGAAGGCAGCCTGGCATATGGGGCAGTGATCAGGGCAAGGTGTCAACACACCTGGGTCCCCACTCCAACTGGGGACCTGGAGGAAGCTTCCTCCCCTCCCTGGAGAGGGGCATGACACGGTATGAAAGTTGGCCGGAGCTCCAGTCAACCTCTGCGACCCTCAGTTTCCTCATCTGCATAATGGGTTTGTGTGAATGTACGAAAACTCCTATCAGTGCATTTTACTTGTCAATATATTTCTGCATATACATATTCTGCATTCTCTCTGGCCTCCCTGTCCCAGCGTCCCAGCCTCTGAAAGGGGGCGCTGGCTCATGATGTATCTGTTTCCCGCAGTGACATGTCCCAGGAACCCACGGCCAACCCCCTTCCCAGTGGTCTCTGATGCTCCCCCCACCCCCAGAAGGGAGATGAGGAGGGGCAGAAACAGGGGACACAGGACAGGGTAGCTGGTTCCAGCCTCCCCGACCCTCCCAGCTCCACTCTGATCTTGTGGCCTCTCCAGATCTCATCCTCCCTCCATGGCCTCCAGATGACAAGTCCCTGGGGATAGCTCCCTGCCATGGCTGGCGGTGTCTGAGCAAAAGAGGGAGATGAAGCTGGCTTGGAATGGGAGGTGCTAACCTTGTCTTTGGAGTTGCCCGCTTGCTCCCTCCACCTCTAGCCGAGGATGCGCAGGCAGAACCCCGGCCATTTCCATTCTGGGGACTCTGGTCGGGAGTCCGGCGCCCTAGGAATCGTCTCCTCACTTCAGTCTGAACCTGCTCCATGCCCAGGGACCGGGCCAGTGCACCTGGACTCACCTCATCTGAATCATCCCTGTGCGCGTGCCTGCCAAGAGCCAAGATGTTCCCAAGCTCATCTGTCTTTCTCTTGTCCTTTAACATGTATTCTCCTGATGGGTTTTGGATATTTTCATTCTCCTTCACCTCACTGGGGCCTTGGAGGGTGGAGACTCTCCCTGGTGCTGGCTACCCAGCACCCCACTACTGACACAAGACGGGGAGCTGCCCTGGGTGGGAGATGAGAGGATGCAATCAGATTTCTGGAAGCTGGGCACAAGAGATCTGTGACCAAGTCTCAGCCCTGCCAGGTATGACCCTCTGACCATAGGCAAATTATTTAACTTCTGTGATCTCAGTTCTATAAAGCAGGGGCTTCTCCTGTGATACTTTGCTTATAGAACTCTGCGATGTGGACGTATCTGTCTGGAATAGTTCCTGGGCTCGTGGGAGACACACAATCAACAGAACTATGGACGTTACCGTCCTGTCTCTCAGGGCTCATGGAACGACAGCCTTCTGCCGATCCTGCCCCCAGCCCACCGCTATCCTTATAAATATGTATTCATAGGAGTTTTCACTGTGTGCTTCTGGACTATTTTCTTTTCTTTTTTTTTTTGAGACGGAGTCTCGCTCTGTCGCCCAGGCTGGAGTGCAGTGGCGCAATCTCAGCTCACTGCAAGCTCCGCCTCCCGGGTTCACGCCATTCTCCTGCCTCAGCCTCCCAAGTAGCTGAGACTACAGGCACCCGCCACCACGCCCGGGTAATTTTTTGTATTTTTAGTAGAGATGGGGTTTCACTGTGTCAGCCAGGATGGTTTTGATCTCCTGACCTCGTGATCCACCCGCCTTGGCCTCCCGAAGTGCTGGGATTACAGGCCTGAGCCACCGCGCCTGGCCTATTTCATTTTTATGATACCCCTACAAGGTGAAATATTCCTTTTCTACTTCTACAGATGGGAAGAGTGAAGCTCAGAGGGTTTGGGTCACTATTCTGAGGTTACATAGCCAGTTGGTGTCCGAGTTGTTCTCAGGTGCCCCAAACCTAGAACTTTTCCATCCCATCTCCCCAGGGGGAGGGTGCTAGGATCCCGTGCCCCAACCCCAGTTAACACCCACCCTCCCACCATTCACCACTGCCATGACTTTGGAGCCATCTAAGCATATACAGGTGACAGGAGTAGGCCGGACCCACAGGCAGTTTGCTGGGGTTGGGAGACTCGGTGTGGGGCGTGAGTTCCTAGACCCTAACCCCCTGTCCTCCTGGCTCAGGTCGCTGGGTCATTGGCCGATGGCACCTGTGCGGGCTCATGCAGGGCAGCTTAGATGGCACAGGCCTCCCTGACAGCCAGCTGGCCGAGGCAGCCCCATGCATCAGCCAGTTTTGTTTATTCTCCAGCCTTGTTTATGACTCGATAAAATCCATAACACGGACAGTGCCTGTCTCCCCTGGCTTCCCCTCTGCCCAGCTCTCGTTCCCTGGGGATGCAGCTCTGCTCTTTATAGAAACCACTTGCTAAACTAGGCCCACTTGAAACCCATCACTGTCAGTAAATGACCCTCCAGGAGAGGAAGCTGCCCAGTAAGTGTGAGGCAGCTGGCATGACGTGGATCGCTGGCCTTTTTCTTTACAGAGGTTAAAAATAGTCCCACCGGGAGCAGCCTATCCCCCTCCAGGGACCACCCCTAGCTGTATACCTATGTCCCCTCCAGCAGGGGAAGGTGGGAGGGGCACTGGACAGGTGGTGAGAAGACGTGGTCTGGCCAGGGCCTGGCACCTGTGAGCTCGAAGGCCTTGTGTAAGTCACAGCACCTCTCCTGCCTTCCGTTTCCATTTACACAATAAAATGAATGGATCAGGCACGAAGCACCAGCTTGCTTCAATTTTTCTCCAAGTAGTGGAACCTTTCTTTAAGTAAAATTTTAGATAGATCCCCAATAGATGAGAGTGCTGAAGAAAACGGAGTTTTCCGGGTAAGGAGCGAGTGGAAAATGTAGCATCCCCCTAGAAAGAGTTACCCCTTTTCTTGTTTTTCCAACTGAAGTCTCCGAGCTTCCAGGAGGCTGAGGCTGGATATTTTTCATTGTTGTGTCCTGTGCAATGGGCCTGGCCCACTGATGTGTCTCTTGTAGTGCGTAGTACGTTTGTACAGAAGAAGGAAGGTAGGTAGGAGGGAGTGAGAAAAGAAAGGAGAGAAGGTGCCGGGCACGGTGGCTCACGCCTGTAATCCCAGCACTTTGGGAGGCCGAAGGGGGTGGATCACTTGAGGTCAGGAGTTCAAGACCAGCCTGGCCAACATGGTGAAACCCCATCTCTACCAAAAGTACAAAAATTAGCCTGGCGTGGTGGTGGGCACCTGTAATCCCAGCTACTCAGGAGGCTGAGGCAGGAGAATCACTTGAACCCAGGAGGTGGAGGCTGCAGTGAGCTGAGATAGCGGCACTGCACTCCAGCCTGGATGACAGTGAGGTTCCATCTCAAAAAAAAAAATTAAATTAAATAAATAAAAATAAAGGGGAGAGGGAAAAGAGGAGGAGAGAGGGAGCAAGGAAGGAGGGAGGAAAGGGGGAGGAAGAAACGATGAAGAAGGAGGGAGGGAGGGGAACACACATTAAGCCAGTTTCTTTTTTCTCTCACTTCAAGCATAGCTCAAAATCCATTCCACCACCCTAAGCCATTCCTCTCCATCCTGAGACTCAGGCTAAAAGCAGAGGCTGTGCCACAGTCCTTGCCAGACCCAGCCTGTTCCCCACTTGCAGGGAGCTCAGCCAGTGGTCTCTGACACAGGGGCCCAGGCTCCTGAGCTGTGATGGGGGGTCCTTCAGTGAAGGTAGGTGCCAAGTCCTGTCTGCCAACACAGTCACTATGTCTCACACACCTATGGTTATTTGTCAGAGTATGTGACTGCTGTTGTGATTAATACGCTGGACGTCCATTTAAAAATGATACTGAACCCGTAGCAGCCCCTTGTCACTATGTTTTCTCAAACAGTGGTTGCTAAATAAACAACCACAAGCACATGGACATCCCTGACTTTCCTGGGGAAAGGGACCTTGTGCTGGACAGGAGGGGACCTGGTCCCAGGTGGCCTGAGCCCGGGGCAGACCCTCACTCTTCCCTGGCCATTGCAGCTCCCACCACTTCCTCGGTCCCATCCAGCAGCACTGGGTTTCCCTCCAGGAGCCCATGGATGGCAGCCGTGTGCTGGGCCAGAGGCCACATCTGGAATTCATTCTCTTCATTAAATTGGTGGCTGTTTCCCAAGCTCTGGCTCTCTTGATCCTCCCAAAGCCCTGTTCGTGCTGCTAACAAGGACAGTAATTTGTTCATTAAAAACGGGACGCCTTCCCAACAGGCCTCCCTGGCTTCTGCCTCCCCTGGGGGAGGCGGGGTGGGGAGAGGGCGACAGCAGTCCTTGGTCCCAGGATCAGAGCTGTCCCACCTGGGGGGACACCCAGGGCCTCTCTGGGGCAGAGCCTCACCTGCTCTGGTCACTCAGCCCCTAGCTCCCCAGGTGGCTCCGATGGTGCCAGCAGACAGTGTGGGGAGAGGCCGACAGGAGCCCCTGCCAGCTCCTCTCCTGCTCTGCGACAGGGTGTTGTGGCCATCCAATCGATGCGGACAACTTGATCTGGCATCAAGTCCCTGTGCAAACCACAGCCCATCAAGAGGCATTTATTGTTGTGAAAACAAACAGTCCCCTCCCCAGTGCCTGGTCCATCCTATCTCTACTCCCCACCGGATACCCTTTCCCTGTCCTTGGAGCAGCTCAGACGGACTAATCCAGAGCTGCTCACTCCTCTGCATTCCAATCTCTGCTCCGGCTGGTCTGGGTCCACCAGGGAACAGGAGGCAGGATGCCAGAGTCTGGCGGGCAGGACTCTGTGCACAGAAACCCACCTAAGAGAGGCCTCAGGGCCTTTGGTGCCTTTACGAATGATCTTTTCATTTTATTATTTAAAAAAAAAAATTTTTTTTTTTTGAGACGGCATCTCACTCTGTTGCCCGGGCTGGAGTGCAGTGGCACCATCTCAGCTCACTGCAACCTCCGCCTCCCAGGTTCAAACAATTCTCCTGTCTCAGCCTCCTGAGTAGCTGGGAATACAGGCGTGCACCACCACGCCCAGCTAATTTTTGTATTTTTAGTAAAGACGGGGTTTCACCATATTGGCCAGGCTGGTCTCGAACTCCTGACCTCAGGTGATCCACCCGCCTCGGCCTCCCAAAGTGCTGGGATTACAGGTGTGAGCCACCGCGCCTGGCCTTACGAATGATCTAAGTTTAAGCACATGGACCCTTTGAGGTGGCATGCTGGGTGGAATAGTGTCCCCCCAAATTCATGTCCACCCAGAACCTCACGATGTGGCCTAATTTGGAAAGAAGGTTGTTGCATATGTTCTGAATTACGGTGAACTCTAGTCCAATATGCTGTCCTGTGAAGAGGGAAATTCAGACACAGGTACATGCACAGAGAAAAGACGGAATGAAGCACAGAGACACAGGGATAGGGCCGAGGGACAACGGAGGCAGAGACTGGAGTGAGGCATCTCTCGGCTAAGGCATGTGGAGAATCACCGGTAGCGCCCAGAGCTAGAAGACGGTCCCGGGACAAGCTCTCCCTGGAGTCTCCAGAAGGAACCAACCCTGCCGACGACACCTTGATTTTGGACATCCAGACTCCAGAACTGTTTTTTTTTTTTCTTTTTTGAGACAGAGTCCTGCTTTTTCGCCCAGGCTGGAGTGCAGTGGCGCCATTTTGGCTCGTTGCAGCCTCCGCCTCCTGGGTTCAAGTGATTCTCCTGCCTCAGGCTCCCAAGTAGCTGGGATTACAGGTACCCACCACCATGCCCAGCTAATTTTTGTATCTTTAGTAGAGATGGGATTTTGCCATGTTGGCCAGGCTGGTCTGGAACTCCTCACCTCAGGTGATCCGCCTGCCTTGGCCTCCCAAAGTGCTGGGATTACAGGCGTGAGCCACCGCGCCCAGCCCAGAACTGTGTTTTAAGCAACCCAGTTTGTAGTGCTTCGTTGCGGCAGCCACAGGAAACCGACACAGGTGGGTAGGTGAGTTGGCCACGTTTGGGAAACTGAGGCCCAAAAGTTGGAGTGCTTCACTCCAAGGTCACAAAAACAAGGCAGTGACACAACTGAGGCTGGAGTTGAGATCCCCACTCCCACTCCACGAATCCTCTGTGAGGCCCAGAGACTGAGAAGGAGCCCAGGCCTGCATGCCTCAGCCACTTTGTTAGGAAGAAAGCGAGGGCTGCAAGGCCTGGGCAGAGCAAGGACGGGGAGCCTCTTCCTCCATGGCATCCTCAGCTGCACACACAGACCTGTAACAGGGCCTTGGCAACAGTGCACCATCTCTGACTCAGTATCCAGGATTCTCTCATTCTTAGCAGAGTGCCGGCTGCCTGGCAGACACTAATAAATGAATACATAGATGGAAGAAAAAAAAAGTCTAAGTTCTTTTTTTTTTTTTTTAATGAAGTTCCTTTGCAGAATCCTCCTTTTTTGATGCCAGATAGAAATAAAGTTGGATGACATTTTTCCCATTCTCAGTCTCTTAAATCCCAAGAAACCCACACAAGGAAATCTATGTTCGGGTCTGGGCACTGTCCTTAAGGAAGAATGTTGATTTAAAGCAGGGTTTCTCAACCCTGGCGCTATTTTGTTGTTGTTGTTGTTGTTGAGATGGAGTCTCACTGTGTCACCCAGGCTGGAGTGCAGTGGCGTGATCTCGGCTCACTGCAAGCTCCGCCTCCCAGGTCCAAGTGATTGCCGTGCCTCAGCTTCCCAAGTAGCTGAAATTACAGGGCCTGCCATCACGCCTGGCTAATTTTTGTATTTTAGTAAAGACAGGGTTTTACCATATTGATCAGGCTGGTCTCAAACTCCTGACCTCAAGTGATCCACCCACCTCAGCCTCCCAAAGTGTTGGGATTATAGGCATGAGCCACTGCGCCCAGCCAACCTTGACACTATTGACAGCTTGGGTGGGATCATTCTTCGGTGGAGGATGACCTGAGACACTCACCACCCTCCCAGGTTGTGACAACCAAAAGTGTCTGCAGACAGTGTCACATGTCCCCTGGAGGGCAATGTCATTCCCTGCTGAGACCACCTTGTGCTGGCCATAGGGGTGCACAGGTGAAGAGTCCCCAGGCCCTGGCCTCAGAGACCTCCCTACTTGGTGGAGAGTGAGGGGTTAGCAGAACAGTGTATCTATCCTGGAAGTGACCACTGCTGCCTGGCCATGTGGGCAGAGGCTGGCCCCCTGCGCTAGAGAGAGACTTCTGGGCCAGACTGAGAGGATTCATACTGACCGCAAATGTCCCTTCCCCTAGAAGATTCAAAAATGCTCTGGGCATCTATCACACTGATAAGTTGGAGAGACGACTCTTTTCTCCTCTGAAATGTAGCTAGCCTGGGTCCCAAGGGGATGCACACCCAGGGGAGCCTAGGATGCTACACCAGGCAGGACGGGCTTCCCAGTGTGCAGGGAGCTTGGGTCCCTGTAGCTCCCACTCTCAACTCAGAATCTATAAATGTGGCAGCAGCCACTTACGCTTCCCAGTTCTGTGCCAGGAACTTTTCAGTGATCCAGTTATAGCTTCTCCTTAAAGCTACGCTACTAGAGAAGACATATTAGCCTTGCTTTAAAGACGAAACCGAGGCTTAGAGAGGTTAAGAAAGTTGCCAGGGGTCACACAGCTTGTGGGTGGCAAAGCTGGGCCTTCAACCTAGGCCTGTCTGGCTCCTTCTACAACACAGGTCCTGGCACACCTGGAACCCTGTAAGGATGTCCCCAACCTGGGACACTTCCTGGGAACAGAGGTCAGCGGCCACAGTGAGTGTCCTCTTAGCAGAGCCCTGGAGAAGAGGTGTCATAAAGAGGAGGATGGGGAGAGAGGGGGAAGCGCAGAACCCACCAACGTCAGCTGGCAGGAGGACAATGCCTGTCTCAGAACCCAGGGCCAAATGGGCAGCAGATCCCCTGGAGATTGCCACGCGGAGGGAACGCCCGCGCCGGGCAGCGCCAGCGTCAGCCTCCCTGGCCAGGAGAGTGTTTATTTCCAGGGCGAGGCTAGGAGTGGTTTCCAGGTGGGGGTCCGTGGAAATAACGTGCTCACACACACTCTCTTGAGCGAACAGAGCCCCATTCAGCCTGTCCAGAGGAGCGGACCCGCAAAGCTCATGGCCTGCATTCCGGGCAGGGTGGAAAAGGCGATTCAGAGAGGAACGCCCAGTCAGAGCCAGCTCCTCCACCACCCCCTTGTCCTTCGCATCATCTCCCAGGAGGACAAAACAAACTCGGGCATGGGGAAGGGACCTGGCACTCAGGATACCCCTGGTTTGCCAGGGAAGTCACCAGCCCACAAAACACGGCATTGCAACCACACATGACACTTTACATCCCCAAAGGCCGGTGGGCAGCTGGCTTAAAGGAACAAACAGTTGCTCTGGGATCTCCACTGCCACCTCCTGTTCCTTGCCCTGCTGAGCCCTGGGACTAGAGAGGCAGGATGACAGCCAGGAGGCTGCTGCAACTGTCCAGGAGACCTTGGTGACTCAGCATGAGGAGTGCGGGGCTGAGGGGTGTGGAGAGAGAAAGGATAGCATTAGGGTTTCAGGCCTAAGCTACTGTGCCAAGTGGGCCTCACAACAGGCATGTGGGTATAGAAATGAGGAGGCTCAGCTTGGGTGGTGGGGCTAAGGGAAGGACTGGAAGACCACGCCGAGGTCCAGGAGGTCTGGAGCTCATCACAGCCATTGCAGCAGGCGTGGTGGGTGAGGATGCCATCAGCGCAGTGATGGCAACTAAAGCCACGTGGGAGGGGGTTGGGGAACACTGGCACATACGCACATTTAGTGGACCACTGTGGGAGAGGAAGCCCCCAGTGGTCCTGGAAGGAGAGTTAGAGAGGCAACCCCAGAAGGCTGCAGTGTTCCTGAAAGCTGAGAAGAAAGGAGGGGCCACCACTGGGCAAGGCCAACTATGGGCAAGGGGGCAAGGCCATAAGAGGGTCCCTCTGGTTTACCAACATGGAGATCACAGGCAACTTTGACCCTGAAGCTTCGAAAAAGGGATGAGGCCTGGGGTGATGTGGGCAGGCAATGAGGTGGGGGAAAGAGTGATGGCCCCTTCAAGAGGTTGAGTGAAGGAAAGATGTAGGGAAGAGGCCGGAGCAGTCAAGAGAAATTGCTAAGATTTGAGGGACATAGCAGGTCAGGCTGAGGGGAAAGACTTGGCAGAGAGAGGATGAAGGTCCAGGTGAGGGGGCGGGATCCAGGCTCAGGTGGAGGTCCGGCCTTGACCACAGGAAATGGGTGTGGAGAAGAAAGCACACGGGGTGGAAAAAGGCTTGCTAGAAGGAAGGCTGGAATCCCGGAGATTCTCACTTGAGGAGTTCTTCATGTCTTGGAGAAGGCAGTTGGGGCCTTCAGCTGAGGAGAGGAGGGAGTGGAGAGGGTGGGAGAGATGGTAATAATGACCCATAACTCCTGTGTCAGATTTTCCTGCTCTCCTTTCCCTGAGTCAGCCCAGCAACACCTCCTCCAGGAAGGCCTCCTTGTTACCTAATCCTGGATGAGTTCCCTGTCACTCCTCCAAATTCGGGCAATACCCTGGCGTGCCTCCATGCACTGACCTTGGCACCGGGATGACCTGTTTGGGTTCCTCACTAACTACGAGCATGTGCCAAGAGATCGGATGCACGTGTACAACACCAGCCCTTCGTGGCACGCTCAGCACGTAATAAGCGCTCAAAATGCTTGCTGAGTGACTGGCAGACCGGTAGTCCCTTCTCTGGACTCAGCCTCCTGCTCTTCACCAAGCCCGGGAAAGCTGACACCCCATTTCCCTGACTGCCCAGCAAGACCACAGCAAACTGTAGAGTTTGGTTTTTTTCTTCCTGTGTTTTAAGGAAAATAAGAAAAAAAAAACCCCACTCATACCAAACAAACAAAATGAGATGGCCTTGTTGACGTGCTGATGGGATCTCACTAGCAGAGATGGGGCTGTGTTGGTTTTCTTTTGCAAAGATTCTATTTATTTTGTAGGGTGCTTGGAGGGGCACACCATGCTTGTTGCTTATTATCACTTTTTGCTTCACATCTTGACTAGCACAATGGACTCATGATGAAAAGAGGTTGACGTTCTCAGGGGCAGCAGCAGGAGCCCAGAAGCCGGTGAGAGGCAGCTCCCTAGGGAAGCTGGGCTGGGCAGGAGCTCCCTGGGGAAGCTGGGTGGGGCAGGGCCCCCCTCCTGGAAAGATGGATGGGGCAGGGGCTCTGGGTGGTCTGCTGAGCCCCTCCTCTGAGAGGGGGCAGGGCAGGTGCTTACGGGTGCGGGGGCTGGTGAGTAAATGCTGGAAGGGGCTTTTAGGAGGTAAGAAAACAACATCAGCTGCCACCTCCTCAGAGCCTGGTATGGGCTGGGTCCTCTGCTATTTTACCTGCACCATCTGTAACCCTTACGACAGCCACGAAGGCAGGTTTCACCTTTTCTACTCCACAGATGAGGCTCAATGAGTTGTCATAAATCGACAAACGTGCTGTGGCTGGTGAATGGTGAAATTAGGTTCAAACCAGGTTTGGTTCCCTGCAGAGCCTGTTTTCTTTTGGAAAGTCACGATCGACTCTATCCATGGAGAAAAAGCCACTATCCACCCCATCCATGCAGAATCCAGATTTTCAGTTCCGAGAATGGAGAGGGGAAGGGAATAGGCTCTATTAGTCACGGAAACATATTCTCCATTCTGGGAGTGGTGACACAGTGGGTGAGAAGGGGTGCAGATCAGGCGGAGGGAAAGCTTCCCATGGCATGCTGAGTGGAGCAGCTCAGTCAATGACTGAACCAGAAGGGCGGTTTTCCAGGCTTCCAAGATGGAAAAGCATTGGAATGGCCCAAGAGCCAACGCTTCTTGAGGGTCTCCAATATTCAAGCTAGACCATGAGGCTGCACAGGCAAGGGAGACAGTCCCTTCCTCCCTCATTCATTCCTACCCCTTTCATGAGTGGCGTCTTTGTCCCATGCTCCCTCGGAGAAATGTGTCCTCAAGATGAGGCAACTACTGATTCAAGTGCCAAATAAGTGGTGTGGACAACAAGTGGTCAAGAGGACTTCACAGGATCCTCCAGATCTCTAAGGAGGAACAGAGGAGTTGTCCTCACCACCACAGCCTTGCTGAGAAGAGGTCCTAGCAGGCAGCTGTAGAAAAGCACAGCTGAGACGTCCACTCTGATCAGCCAGTGTGATTGGTACATATCTTAACTGGGACCTGGCCTGAGAGCAGGGAGAGGCCCACATGCACTCATTTCTTCATTCAACTGTGTGTGTGTTCAGCGCCTGTCATGTACCAGGCCCTCATCCGGGCATTTGGGATCTACCGGGGGACCCTTAAGACAAAGATTGCTGCCCCTGGGGAGCTCATGAAAAAAAGCAAAACGCTGAGCCAGGGAAGGGGTCTCTGGTGGGAGATCAGGTATCAGGAGTAGGCTACGGTGTTCAGTTTGGGAGGTGGGCCAGACCCCACTGAGGAGGTGACACTGAGCCAAGGAGTCACCTGGGGTGCAGCGTTGAGGGCAGCCAGATCTGCACACCCCAAGGTTTTCCAGAAGGGGTTGCAGGGCAGGCTTGGGAGACAGAACAGAGGCCACACGGCTGGAAAGCAACAGAGAGTCAGATCTCAGGGACCTCCTAAGCTTCTGTAGAAAAGGCTTTTACTCTGAGGGTTTTACGCTGCAGGCTTTTGAGCGAAGGACACATGCTCTGACTTCTGTGTGCTTTTTTTTTTTTTTTGGTTGTTGTTAATATTTTATTTCAGAACAGCTTCAGATGACAGTCCAGTTATAAAGATAGAACAAAGAGTGTCCACACACCCCATCACCCAGTTGCCCTTTTTGTTAACATCTTGCACACTACGGTACATTTGTCACAACCAAGGAAAGAATGTGGGTCCATGACCACCAACTGCACCCCACAGTACACTTGGACTTCCCTCGTCTTTCCCTAATGTCCGTTTCTGTTCCCGGATCCCATCCAGAATCCCACATTACGTTTCATCGTCACATCTCCTTAGGCCCCTTGGGACTGTGACAGTTTCTCAGATGTGCCTGGTGTTGGACGACCTCAACAGTTTTGAGGGGTGATGGTCGGGTCCTTTGTAGACTGTCCCTCCCTTTATTTTTCTCTGATGTGTTTCTCATGGTTAGACTGAGCTTGTGGGTTTTGGGGAGGACGATCATGGAGGTCAAGAGCCCTTCTCATCCCATCATGTCAGGGTGCCTGCTGGCAACATGCCTCATCGCTGACTATGTTAACCTTGATCACCTGGGGAGACAGGGTTTGCTACCAGCTTTCTCCACTGCAAAGTTACTTTTAAAATTTCCTTTTATTTTGAGAGGGAGTTTTGCCCTCGTCACCCAGGCTGGAGTGCAATGGCGTGATCTCGGCTCACTGCAACCTCCACCTCCCAAGTTCAAGCGATTCTCCTGCCTCAGCCTCCTGAGTAGTTGGGATTACAGGCACCCACCACCATGCCCAGATAATTTTTGTATTTTTAGTAGAGACGGGGTTTTACCATGTTGGCCAGGTTGGTCTTGAACTCCTGACCTCAGGTGATCCCCCTGCCTTGGCCTCCCAAAGTGCTGGGATTACAGGTGTGAGCCTCTGCGCCAGGCCTAAAATTTCCCTTTTTGTATGGTACTCTCAGGAAGCAGCTGCACTAACAGCAGCCCACACTCAAGGGAAGGGAGATCATGTCTATTTTTAAAGGATCACCGTGGCTACTGTCTATTGTGAGGAGGTGACTGCAGTGGCTCAGGACAAAGATGATGGTGGCTGGCACTGTGTCGCAGCGGAGAAGGATGATGAGAAGCAACTGAACTCTACATCTACGAATCAAATATCTTCCGTTAATCAGATTCTTCTATTGGCTTAGATGTGGGGTATAAGAGAAAGAGTCAAGGGTTAGCCTTGAGGTTTGGGCTGCAGATCACTGCATCTTGGCATTGACCTCAGTAAAGCCTGGGAAGGCCGCTGGAGGAAAGCCTTTTTGGGGAAGATCAGGAGTTTGCAAGACCTTGGGTGTGTTCAGTTGGGATGACTTGGTCATCAAAGTGAATGCAGTGTTGGAGAGATAAGCCTGGAGTGTGAGAGATGGGTCTGGGCTGGAGGGAATACACATGGGTATCGCAGGCAGAGGTTGGATGAGATCACCAAGGGGTGGGTACTCATGGAAAGGAGGAGAGAGCCCAGAACTGAGTCCAGAACGCCCTGACATCAGAGGCTGGACCAGGAGGAGGAGCCAGCGACAAGGGCACCAAACTGAGAGCCAGCCAAGAGAAGACTACCATGGACCTAGTCCCAGGGCTGAGAACCAGCCCCAGCAGAGCAGCTTCAGTGGAAGCCCGACGGGGTTTAAGACAGAAAGGGAAGACAGGAATTAGAGACAGGGGCATTAGCAACTTTTTCATGACATTTTGCTGCAAAGGGAGCAAACACATGCAGTGGAAGCTGACAGGGAAAACGGCTCAAGAGAAGGTTTGTTTTTCAAGATGGGAGAAATCACAAAGCATTTCTCTGCTAATGGGAATGACTTTCAAGGGAGGTAATGGGTACCCTCTTACCTACGTGCAGTTTACAAGAGTTCTCCAGGGTCTCTCCAAATCCCAAAGGGGCCAAAGCACAGGAGGGAGGGAGGGAACTGCTGGGGCCAAAGTGGGAAGGAGAAGTTGCATGAGAACCTCCAGGAAACCTCGAGAGCCCCCACGAGAGCCCCCAGGGCCCAAGGAGACAGAGTCCCTGCTGGCCATGTCCCTCCCATTCCAGCAATCAACAGGCAGCTGTCAGGAGACAAAAACAGCTCACTGGAGCAAGGGCTGGGACTGGTAGTAGGTGCGGAGCTCAGCCAGGCAGCTGCACGGGAAACAGGTGTCCTGCTGAACAAGATGGAAGCAGGGTCCCCCACAAATGCTTGTGCAGCCCATCAGCCCCACGGAGACATGGGGAAGACACCCCGTCTTTCTCCTCCACATCCCTGGGGAGATGACATTGGTGTCGGGGAGACACTGAAAGCTTAGGATGCTTTGGACTCATTGTTCTCCAGGGATCCCCAGTCAGAGGGGCTGAAGCTCCCTGAAAGTATACCCTAAAAGTTGTGTGCCCATGCACAGGCATGTGACTGGGGAGGAAACCCGTAGGTTTCATCAGCTCTTCGAAGGGGTCTATATCCTCGGAGAGATGCGGAGGCCCAGCCAGTCGCTTAGGGCACCCCGAAATGCACTTTTTCCCCTGCTCCAAGCTCAAAAGCTGCTTGCCCCATCCCAGACACTGCAGAAAAGGGGAAAAATCAATCAACTGACCATTTTGTTCTCAGCCTGAATTTTGGCCCAGCACGCATTCCAAGTGGCTGCAAATCCCAGTGACAGCATGCATGACGCTTGGTATCTGGGTCACTCACTGGGGATCTGACTCACAGGACTGCTTCACTGCAGCCACAAGACGGCCAGGAGAGCCCATGGCATTGCTAATTTCCCCCACAGCAGCCACGAGGGAGGCGGGGAGTGTGTATGTGTGCATGTTTATGTGTGTAACTGGTGTTTCTGTGTGTGCATGTGTTTTGTGTGTGTAAGGCATGTGTGTAATGTGTGTCTGTGTGTGTTAGGTGTGCCCAGGAAGGATGGAGAGGGTGTGTGAGCATATGTATCTATAAAGGTGTGTTCATGTATATATCTATGCATTTGGTATGTGTACAAGTGGAGGAGTGTATGTGTGGGGTGTGTGTGTGTGTGTGTGTGTGTGTGTATGAGAGACAGAGAGAGAGATGGAGGGTCAGGCAGGAGTATGGAGACCAAGAGAACATGGGGGCCTGTGCCCCCCACCTCCCAATTCTCAGAATGAACACAAGGATCTGTCAGAAATGTTACAGAATGTTCTGAAGGATGTGAAGTCAGCTACAGGTCTCAATACTGTATTCTCTGCACAGTCTGAAATTGCATTTTGCTAGAAATCCAAGTCATTGTGCCCTAGGTCGTGCTGCGATTTTGCAAGAGACCAGGGGCTCCGAGGGGTTGTGGTGCTGCGTGGGTTCACACAGCTCTGAGGGTCAAAGACTTCTGGTTCTCTCCCAGGAGGGGGATTTAGAATCTCACTTTCTCTCCTTTTATCCCACTCTCCCTCTCTCTGTCTGCCCCCACTGCTGATGGACAAAGACCCCTCACCCAAGTTCAGCCTCTGGCTCTGTCCTCTCCTTTCCTGGCACTTGCCACAGAGAACCATTGATGAAGCCAGCGTCCTCTCTCTGGCAGGGTCAGGGACTGCTCTGACCAGTGTGGAGCACGCCCCAGGGCCACTCAGAGGCCTCCAGGAGGCCAGGCTATGGCATAGCAAGGCTGGGGCCCGCCTCTGTGGCCCCTCCTTGCTGGACACCCAAGTCCCCCTGGGAGAGGTGCCCTGGGGGGACCCCAATACCTTGGCTGGGTACGTGCTTCCCTAGTTCCCCTGTGGCCTCTGCTCACATGGTAAGTGGAATGAGCACAGCCTTATGGAGGCCTGAGTTTGAGCCTGTGACCTGCAGAGGCTTTCCCAGCCTCAGTTTCCCCACCTTCTCTCATGGCCAGTCATGCTGCTTCCCAGCAAGTTAGGGTGCAGTGAGAGGGTCCCTTGCCCCCACCCCAGCTCTGTAAGGCCTACCCACTCCATGCCCCTCCTGTTGGGACCCACGTCCTTGCCAGCTTTGGAGCGGGCAGTCCAGCCCAGCTTCTGCCCGGCCCCTGCCCCTGCAGCCAACCTGGAGGGAGTCGCCACCAGAGCCCAGGGTCAGATGAAAGTATCTCCCGGCTCTGGGCTTGGACAGAAACTGATGCCCAACTCTGCGTGGGGAAGCGGAGAAGCAGGACCCCAACACGTGCTGCTGGTCACAGAGACTGTAAGTACCACAGACACTTTCCCTGTCTCAGGAGGGAGCCCACATTACCCATCAGCCGCCAGGGAAGTCTCCCCACAGTACAGTTGTGAATTAAACATGTGGCCTAATGAGTTGATTTTATTAGTTTGCAAACGCATTGAGAACTCGTTATCAAAATAAACAGCAATTCCTTTCACCCCTGCTGCAGCCTCTTCAAGCGAGGAAAGATAAACACAAGTACACCACAGTGGTGGCCCAGCTGCACCTGGGCTGCAGGCCGGCCCCCCACGGTCCCCCACCCTCACCGGGTCCCTGTGACCCAGCTGCACCTGGGCTGCAGGCCGGCCCCGCACAGTCCCCACCCTCACCAGGTCCCTGTGGCCCACCTGCACTTAGGCTGCAGGCTGGCCCCCCAAGGTCCCCTACCCTCACTGGGTCCTTGTGGCCCTGCCGGGGTGAGGGTAGAAGAGGAGGCCAAGGGAAGGGAGTTCTGCAGCCGACAAGCCCAGGGTGGCAGCCTGAGGGTCCTGGCTTCCCCATTCTGACCCCTTCAGAACTTGGGGGCGTTGGCAAAATGAGAAGCCCAGAGAGCCAAATAATAATAATAATAGTAACAGTAGGCCAGGCGAGGTGGCTCACACCTGTAATCCCAGCATCTTGGGAAGCCCAGGCAGGCAGATCACAAGGTCAAGACTTTGAGACGAGCCTGACCAACATGGTGAAACCCCGTCTCTACTAAAAATACAAAAATTAGCTGTACATGGTGGTGCGCACCTGCAGTCCCAGCTACTCAGGAGGCTGAGGCAGGACAATCGCTTGAACCCAGGAGGCAGAGGTTGCAGTGAGCCAAGATCGCGCCATTGCACTCCAGCCTGGGTGACAGAGCGAGACTCCGTCTCAAATAATAATAATAATAATAATAATAGTAATGGTAATAATAGCAGCCTACCAGATGTTTAGTATACACCAGGCTCTGTGCGACATGCTGTCTGATCTGCCACCAACCCTGTG
The DNA here is from genome assembly GCF_029281585.2 of Gorilla gorilla gorilla. Classification (NCBI taxonomy): domain Eukaryota; kingdom Metazoa; phylum Chordata; class Mammalia; order Primates; family Hominidae; genus Gorilla; species Gorilla gorilla. The sequence continues at coordinate 18,360,974 of NC_073228.2, read as the reverse complement.
GGGTGGGAAACACGGTCCCATTTTATAGATGAACAAACACACCAAGGCCTGCTCAAGTTGATGCGGGAGGAATGAGGAGCACAAAGCGGCATGCGAGATTTTCATTTCAGGAGACTTTCTCCTGCAGCGCTAAGTGAGGCCCGGGGTTAGAGACAGCAAGACTAGTTTTCCCTGAAAAAGATCTCCATAATCCTGTGGCTGGGCAGGGGGCAGGAAGATGGACAAGCTGACCTTTGGAGGAGCCAAGGGGCCCTCCACGACTCCAAGCCCCGTCTCCCTGGAGACGCCAATGAGCAGCCGGCTCACCTCGCTCCCTCCCGCTCTGCTCTCCCCACCCCCGCCCTCCAGGTCCCCCTGGCCCCAGGCCCCTGGAGAGAGATGGTTCCAGGCTGGCGGAATTAGCCGTGAAGCCAGCAGGACAGGCACCGTATTGTCACGCTCTGCCATCCGTGCTCTCTTTGGAAAGGATGTTCTAATCCCATTTCATCCGCTTTCCATGGCTGTCAGCTGTTTGCAGGCATTTGGGAGGCAGGTTTCTGAAATCGGAGCCACTGTGCGGCCCCACCCCCACCCCCAGCCCCCTCCCCCTACATATGCTCATCCATCAGTCTTGCTGGCCGGACCCCTTTGTTGGCCGGCCAACCCCCATTCAGTGGCACGTAGGGCCTCACGCCCCTCCCAGCTGCCCCACCTCTTCTATTTTGGGTCCACAGCAGGACAGGCCTGGGATGCCTCAGCCAAGCCCCCTGCGATGAGGAGGGGGACAGGGAAGCGGGGGCCGTGGAGAGGGGCCTCTCAGATTCCACAGGGAAGGAATTAGCCAAGTGTCAGCTACTTTCTGCAAATGAAGGGAGAGAGAAGGAGGACCTTTGACCAGTCAAAGGACCAGTGCTCCTTAATTCAATTTATCTTCCACAGTGCAGCCAGAGAGATCTAGCTATTAAAACAAAAACAAAAGAAAACACCACTGCTCCTCACCCCTTTGGAGTACGAGATCTGGACAACAGAGTCCAGTTTTCCCAGACTGGCCCACTGGGCCTCCCTGCCGGCCCCTGCCCTTCCCCAGCCCTCGCTCCCTCCCCCTCCCCTCCCACTGCTGTACTTCATACTCAGCTGCTTTTCATTTCCCAAGCATGCCAGGGCCCTTGCAGCCTCTAGGCCTTTGCCCTGGCCGCTCACTCACTTAGCCTGGAAAGTACCCCCACCTTCTGTGGCAGGCCTGGTTCTTGCCTGGCTTTACAGTTAAGTACAGGAAGGGGTCTCGCTCTTCCAGAAAGCTTCTCGAACCCGAGGATGGACCAGGTTTCCTGCCCTGCCTCGGTTTCCTAAAGGACTTAATGACACCTCTTTCTTAGCCCTTGATTTAAACATCATATTGGATTTACCTGCTTATACTCGTTTCCCCCTAGATGACTGTGAGTCAGGCTAGACTGGAGGTCGGGGAAACATGTCCTGGGCATGTCTGAAAGACACTTTGTATGTTGGGTACACAGCGACACAAAGATGGGAACAAAAGACACTGGGGGACAAGGATTGAAAAGGGGGAGGGAGGGAGGGGCACAAGGATTGAAAAGGGGGAGGGAGGGAGGGGCACAAGGATTGAAAAGGGGGAGGGAGGGAGGGGCACAAGGACTGAAAAGGGGGAGGGAGGGAGGGGCACAAGGATTGAAAAGGGGGAGGGAGGGAGGCGGACAAGGATTGAAAAGGGGGAGGGAGGGAGGGGGACAAGGATTGAAAAGGGGGAGGGAGGGAGGGGGACAAGGATTGAAAAGGGGGAGGGAGGGAGGGTGACAAAGATTGAAAAGGGGGAGGAAGGGAGGGGGAAAAGGATTGAAAAGGGGGAGGGAGGGAGGGGGACAAGGATTGAAAAGGGGGAGGGAGGGAGGGTGACAAAGATTGAAAAGGGGGAGGAAGGGAGGGGGAAAAGGATTGAAAAGGGGGAGGGTGGGGGACAAGGATTGAAAAGGGGGAGGGAGGGGGACAAGGATTGAAAAGGGGGAGGGGGGGACAAGGATTGAAAAACTACCTATCAGATACTAGGTTCCCTTTTTGGGTGACAGCATGGTTAGAAGCCCAAACCTCAGCATCACACAATATATCCAGGTAACAAACCTGCATGTGTGTCCCCTGAATAGAAGATAAAAAAAAAAAAAAAGATAGTTTGTAAAGGCTGCTCCTAAACTGATGTTTGAATCGTGCCTGACACAGAAGAAAGTGCTCAGTAAGTGTCAGCCACCTCTAGGTTATTATTTTTCTCGTTGTCCTTGTTTTTATTTTTCAACTCTTTGAACCGTGCCTGACACACAATGAGTACATACTTGATGTTACAACTGTTGACTTCAGAGTCTTAGATAGATCTAGCAAGAAGATAACCTCAAACATCATTGACTTTAACGTTCTGCTGTCATTGATGATGCATTTGAGGCCCCAGAAGTAAAGTAACTTGTCAGAGGCCCCTGAATCGGTCACTAGCAGAGCTGAGTCTAGAACCGGGCCCCCTGATGTCCCAACAAAGTATGAGTCTCTGCCCGGATGCCCTCCTCACCATAAGCCCTAGTCCCAGTGGAGCTATATGCTCCTGAGCTGCAAAGCAAGTCTCTTTATAGGTTTCTCTGCAGAGTCCAGGTCTTTGCATAACACTTAGAGAACATCAGGGATAAGACAGGTCCAGTGTTCTGTTCGGCTCACCAAAAAGAAGGGAGACACAGACCTTCTCCCCAAGCCCCGTCCCTCCCTCCATCCCCAGTCCTGTTCCTGTCCACCACACGTGACCCCAGGGTCTGATGGTGGTTGCGGTGGAAGTTGTTCTGGAATAAAACTCTCAGCTAGGTGATGCCCAGGGTGAGGATGTGGGAAGACAGAGTGATGCACAAGCTGGTCCGACAGCCCACTGGAGGCCACGTTTTTAAACCAGAGTCATGTGAAATAAGCAACACACACACACAAGTATACATGCGCACAAATATATACACACATACATATACACACAAATACACATACGCACGTGCACACAATAACACACAACACATACACACAACCACATGTGCATTCACACATACACATATGTACACACAGTCACATACATATATACACAAATACACATGCATATGACACACATACCTACACATGCACATGAACACACAACCCAAATACACGTACACACGCATGCATGTAGACACATATGCATATACACATGAACACACATACACACGTAGACACACATACATACTTCTTCCCTCTGCATCTGAGCTTGACAGTGTGCATGAAGCAGACACATGATCCAGTTTGTGGAATCGGTACCTCCTCTTCCCCAGAACATCAGGAAGTGACCAGAAAGGCAAGCCACTTGCATGCTACCTTGCAAACTGACCTCAGGGCACTGTGAACCTTGTGCTCGGCAGCCCCAGGCATCCCGGTGCTGCTTGCCTTCCCCACCCTCTCCCCTCCTGTCTGAGCTAGACAAACTTCCACCCCCTGCTCCCCACCTCAACAGTCTCCCCAGCCCCAGCTCAGCATCCCACACACACATGCAGGCTCAGGAAGGAGAAAAAAACAAGAGGGAAAGAGGCAAGCAACGGTGATTTCCTTTCACTTGGGCAGGCTGACCGTGGCCTCAAGGACCACTGTCGCAATGCTTAGGCCTGAGCACGCATTTGTCTTTGTTTGGTTTGTTGCTTTGGTTTGTTTCGTTCTCCTGGCTGAATTACCACGTGGCAGCAGATCCTTTTTCTGGAGTAATGGAATCTTAGTCCTGGGTGTTTGGGGCTGAGAAAATGAACGTTCCATGATGCTATAAACGAAGGAAGATAAGAAACTAACTAGTCCAGCTAGTTTTTGCAGAATGCTGTGAGAGTTACAGGATAGGAAGCCACTTTCCTCCTGGGCCCAGCCCTTAGAGAGGTGCCTGAGAGGTGAGGCAGGAGCTCTCAGAGCTGCAGGCACTGCACGGTGCGCATTCCCACCATGAGATGCCCGGGGAAGGGGTCAGATTCCAGGGCTCAGGGTCACAGAAGCCCCTTCTGAAGTGGGGATAGTTGAGAATGCAGAGGGGAGACAAAGTGGGCGGAGAGACAGCTCTCCTAGGGAGAGCGGAGGCCTAGAAAAGGTGCTGGGATGAGAGGGCGGGTTTTCACAGGCCCACGCATGGCACATGGGAGGCCCGCGACACATGTTTGTTGAATGAATGAAGGAAGGAATGAAAGGCCATAGCTGTGAGCATGCTTGTGGGCAGGGGTGGGTGAGAGAGCTGACCTCGCACTGAGCAAAGAAGGGGAAGGGCTGTAGAGGGGAGGGGAGAGGCCTCTGGGGAGGGGAGAGGCTTCCCGCAGAGGGGAGGGGAGAAGGCTCCAGGGGAGGGGAGGGGCCTCCCACAGACAGGAGGGGAGAGGGCTCCAGGGGAGGGGAGAGGCCCCTGTAGAGGGGAGGGGAGAGGGCTTCAGGGGGTTCTTAGGAGGCAAAGAGTCAATGCTTCTCTTTCTAGGATGGTTTGAATGCAGTTTTGCTCTAAGGCAAGGAAATGAACCCAGAGACCCCCAGGGGCCCTTCTTGCTCCTGGCTCTGATTTTTAACTCCAGCCAAGGTGGGGAGGAGGGTCACAGGCAACAAGGCCCTTAGAGCTCGTCCTCTGGCTGCAGAGATCTCTCTCCGTCCAGCATACCTAGTCGACAGGCTCCAGAGGAGCTTACGAAGGGGGCGTCCCAGCTATTTGCGTTCTCCTGAGTGATTTACCAACCCCCTGCCAATACAACTCCATCTCCTGGAGAATTAACTGGCTCTCCTGAACTCATAAATAATTAGTGAGTCTGTCCCTGATGCCACTTAACAATTTGTGTTTTCAAAGCACTTTATGCCCATTAACTAAAGAATTCCCAATTCACCTCCAGAAAAACAGGACATCATAAGAGGGAGCCTGAAAAGGCCTCTGGAAGTCATCTCATCCATCCCCCAGCCTCTGGGATATGGTAAAACTAAAACAAAACAAAATACCCAACAACCCTGTTTTGAGAACACATCAAGATCTAAACGCCTTAAAACAAAACAGAACAAAGAAAAACAAGATGTCAGGAGGGCAAGCTGCTGTCTGACAAGTTAACCACTAGAACGAACCCACCAGGCCAAGGAGCCAGGGAGGTCCCATGGAGTGTGATGGGCCAGGGAGAGAAGCCTGTTAAAGGGGAGAGAGGTGCTTAATTTAATCCCAGGCAAATGCAAGAGACCTTGAACCAATAAATAGGTTTCCTTACCTGCAGGTAGGGAAATTGTAATTTGCTAACCCAAACCCATTCATTAGCCTGTAAATGACGCAGCTCTTATACCTAGGAGTGTCCCTCTTAATTAGACCCCATACCTTTGCCCAGCCTCATTTTATGTTTTGCTTCTGGCTTGGGGCAGAAATGGCCGTTCATGCCAACTGGCCTCTCCCCATGGAGAGGGAGAGCTCGCTGTGTCTGTGGATTCATTTATAGTCGTCAAAACAAGATTCTCCAGGGAGGCAGTGGTCGGCCAAGCCCAAGGGCTATGGAGCCACAAGGATTCAAGGAAGCATCACTCCTTTGCCCTTTTAGAATCATGACCTCTTAATTAATCAGCAAGGAACTATAAAAAACCTACTGTATGCCCAGGACAGTGTGAGAAATGAGAGAGGAAAAAGGAGTCTCCATTTCTGCCCCATGAACAGGAAGGGTGTTTCCCTTTGGAATCTAGAGTCCACGTGGTGCCCAAGAATGGCATGGGGGAGTCAGGGAAGCAGAGGCCAAGCAAGACTCTTCTACAGGGAAGGTACTTAGACAGGCAACTTCCTATTCCCTGATCACCCCTGCCATCCTCACGGCCAAGGAAAGCAATGCCAGGAATAAAGGGGATGGACAGGTGGAGGGTCTGTGTCTGGCACAGCAGAGCAAATGCCTACCAGAGCACAAAACCCACAGCTAACAACTATGAACCCTGGACAGAACACCAAAAAAGCAACTATTAGGGCTGGGTGTGGTGGCTCATGCCTGTAATCCCAGCACTTTGGGAGGCCAAGGCGGGTGGATCACTTGAGGTCAGGAGTTTGAGACTGGCCTGGACAACATGGCGAAACCTCGCCTCTACTAAAAATACAAAAATTAGCTGGGTGTGGTGGTGCGTGCCTGTAATTCCAGCTACCCAGGAGGCTGAGACAAGAGAATTGCTTGAACCCGGGAAGTGGAGGTTTCAATGAGCCGAGATTGTGCCACTGTACTCTAGCCTGGGCAACAGAGCGAGACCCTGTCTCCAAAAAAAAAAAAAAAAAAAGCAAATCCTAGGAGGCCCTGGGGAGTGAACCAAAGTGGGCAGACACCGGAGAGAACTGGCTGCTTGGAAGAAATGGATGGCACAACGTGAGTTTCCTGTTTTTTATAGCAAAACTTGAGGGCAGGCTGAAGTCAGCACAGCACAGACAGCTAACCCTCCAGCAGAAATCAAAACAGCAGCAGAAATCAAAACAGTGTGGTACTACCATAAGGACAGACATAGAGACCGGTGGAACAGAACAGAGAGTCTATATGCATCTACGGCCAACTGATTTTTGACAAAGTTGTCAGGAAACTCAATGGGGAAAAAACAGGTCTCTTCAACAAATGGAGCTTGGATAACTGGATAACCACATGCAAAAGAATGAACTTGAACCCCTACCTCACATCATATACAAAAAGGAACTCAAAATGGATCAACAACCAAAATAGAAGAGCTGAACCATAAAACTCTTAGAAGAAAACATGGGGTTAAATCTTAAAATCCTTGGATTTTGCAATGGATTCTTAGATATGATGACAAAAGAAAAAAAATGTAAGGTGGACTTCATCAAAATTAAAATCTTTTGTGTATCAAAGGGCATGATCAGGAAAGTGAAAGGCAATCTATAGAATGAAAGAAAATATTTGCAAATCATACATCTGACAAGGGTCTAGTATCCAGAATACGTAATGAAACCTTACAACTGAACAACAACAACAACAACAACAACAAAACATAATTAAAAATTAGACAGGCTGGATGTGGTGGCTGGCTCATGCCAGTAATCTCAGCACTTTGGGACACTGAGGCAGGCAGTTTGCTTGAGCCCAGGAGTTCAAGACCAGCCTGGGCAACATGGTGAAACCCTGTCTCTACAAAACGTACAAAAATTAGCTGGGTGGGGTGGCATGTGCCCATAGTCCCAGCTATGTGGGGGGCTGTAGGAGGATTGCTTAAGCCCAGGGGGTTGAGGCTGCAGTGAACTTTGTCTGTACCTCTGCTCTCCATCCTGGGCAACAAAGTGAGATCCTGTCTCAAAAAAAAAAAAAAAAAGACAATGGACTTGAACAGAAATTTCTCCAGAGAAGATATACAAACGGCCAACAAGCACATGAAAAGATGGTCAGCACCATTAGTCATCAGGGAAATACAAATCAAAACCCCCATAAGGTAACACTTCACACCCACCAGGTCAGCTATAATTAAACAAATGAAAAATGACAAGTGTTGGTGTGAAGAAATCGAAACCTTTGTACATTGCTGGTGAGATTGTAAAATGGTTCAGTAACTGTGGAAAATAGTTTGTTGGTTCCTCAAAAAGTTAAACATGGAATTACCACATGATTCAATAGTTCCACTCCTAGGTATAGACCCAAAAGAACTGAGAACAAGGTCTCAAACAAACACATGCACACACCTATTCATGCACTGTGAACAACAGCCAAAAGGGGGAAACGGCACAAAAGCCCATTAACAAGTGAACGTGGCATATACATGCAATGAAATAGTAATTAGCAATTAAAAAGGAATGAAGTACTGCTACAAGCTTCAACACGGATGGACCTTGAAAACATTATGCTCAGTAAAAGAAGCCAGATACAAAAGGTCACATATTGTATGACTCCATTTATGTGAAACATCCAGAATAGGTAAATCCATAGATACAGATTGTGGCTGAGTTGTTGCCAGGGGCTGGAAAGGAGTGGGGAGCAACTGCTTAATAGGTAAGGGGTTTCCTTTTGGGGTGATAAAATGTCTTGAAACTAGATAGAGGTGGTGGTTGCACAATATTGTGAATGTACTCAACGCTACTGAATTATTCATTTTATAATGGTTAATTTTATGTCATGTGAATTTCACCTCAATTACAACATAAGAAAAACCTCCAAGAGGAAACTCACAGTCTAGAATTCAGGGCAACCACAGGCACCAGAAAGTGAGGATGGATCCTGGAAAGTGGAGAGCCAGTGAGGGGAACATCAAATTCTTTGTATAGATGATGCCTAAATCTCTGGCTGACTCCTGAACTATATGTACTCAGGGCAGACTGCAAGTAACCCAGCTGAGGATAAATGTACTGAACTGAGATTTGAGCTACTGCCCCAAGGGACAGTTTGCAGTTTGAATCAATTAAGTTAGTTCCCCCAAAACAAAAAGTAAAATCAATACTTGTTGAAGAAATGTAATAGAATCTAGATTCTCTCTGACTTATTGCAATGCCCAAGATATATTCAAAATTACTCTACATACAAAGAACATGCAACCCATTCTCAAGATAAAAGATAATCAAGACTGACCCTGAAATGACGAGATGTTGAAATTAGCAGACACGAATTTTAAAGCTGCTAATATATTTCATGCAATAAATGACAATGTGCTCATTTAGTAAATAATAGTAAATCTTTAGAAAGCTAGAAGTTATATATAAATATAACTTTTTTTATACATTATATATATACATATGTACAATGTATGAAAATTTTAGAACTGAAAAATAAAATATATCAGATTTAAAAATTCACTGGATGGGCTTAACCAAACCATGGAGACAATAAAGGAAATAATGAACTTAAATATATATCCATAGAAATTACTCAATCTGAAGAACAGAGAGTAAGAAGATTGAAAAAAGTGAACAGGGACAATATAAAAACATCTAACATAGGTGTTAGTGAAGCTCAAGAAGGAAAAAAAAAATGGGGCTAAAAGTTTGAAGAAATAATGGTTCCCAAATTTGGTGAAAGACATGTATTTACAGATTCAAGATGGTCAGTGAACTCTAAGCAGGATAACCAACGACTCATCATAGTCAAACTTCTGAAAACCTAAGATAAAGAAAGTGGGGACAGAGGATATTACATCCAGTTCTCAGCTACCCGTCCTGTGCGTTTCAACGAGACAATTGGTACAGACCCGGACACCAATCCATGTGTCCACTAGAGTCAGCTTCCTACCGTAGTGTATGGGGAATGCTGAGCTCCAATTGCCCAAACTTCAGAAGGCTTTGCCCAGGCTCATTCCTGCCCAGCCATGGGCTATAAGTCCTTTTCTCTATGTTGAACAGAGAGGTCAACCAAAGGGAGAAAATAACCTTTTATTTCTGGGTTGCCAGAAAGTCAGCAACACGTTGGAAAGGGGACCCAGGGCCCTCCCTCATGCCCCCGTTATCTGCATGTGCAGATTTCAGCTGATTCCCCAAGCCCGATGCAGAGGTCTCTCCTCCCTCTGTGAGTCCCTCCTGAACTACAGTATGACACTTCTGGATTCCAGAAATTAGGGCTGTTTTCATAGCTGGGACAAGTTTTCTTGGCTCAGGGAGGAAAGTAATAGTTCCCAGTCTTTTTCCTCCTCTTCCCCGAAATTCAGTGTTTGAGGAGGGAGGGAGGCAAAGAGTGCTGTGGCTGGTGCAGAGGTGGAAATCCACCCACTGCCTCACTTGGAGTGATTTGCAAAGGGTACATAGAAACACTTAGGGAAAGTAAGGAGAGGTGCGTCTTTCTTCCCGTGCCTCACCCCCTCCTCCCATGGGACAAGGGCCTCAGAAGGACCACAGGGGAAGCAGCTTCTTCAGTGGATTTCCTAGTCTCTCATGGCCCAAGAGCAATGCTCAGATACCCAATGCCTGCATGGGCATGATTGGGGCTGGTTCTGGTTTTCATTTTTTGGGGCCCTGAACTCCAAGGTCTTCATCTTGGAATTCAAGGGCCTTGACCATCTGGTCCTTTCCTTGTCATTCCTTGGAGAGTTAGCAGGGGCCCAGCCCTCCCCTTCACCCATCCTGCACTTGGCTAATGCTCCCATCTGTAGGCCTCGGCCAGCCCTTGCAGTGCCCTCTGCCTGGAATCCTCCTCCTGAGCCTGCATCCCTACATTCCAGTGACTAAGCATCTTTATGTCCCCAGTTCAAATGTCCCATCTTCCTTAAAGTCCTTTCTGATGCCCCCATGAGGAAGGTATTTCTTCCCCATTGAGTCATTGCTTTCTATTTCATTTTGATTTATTCAATATTTTTGTTATGCTATAGATAACTATCTGTCAGAAGCTCTTCTAAGAGCTTTTACAAATAATTGGGTAATCCTCGCAACAACCTCATGAAGTGAGGACTATCATCCTCCATTTACAGATAGGGAAACTGATGCTCGGAGAGGCTGGGTCACTTGTCTAGGGTCATCATAGAGGCAGTCTGGCTCCGGGGTTCCCCCTCTCTGTTCTCTATTGCTCTATAAACTGCTTGAGGCCTCATCAATTGATTAAGTAGAGGAATAGAAAAGCCTGGCACTCTGCCAAGAGCCCTGGGGGGAAGGAAGGAGTGAGGGGGAGGAGGCCTTCCCCCTGAAGGCCCCCAGAGCTTGAGCAGGACAAGCCCAGTTGGACAAGACTGAGGAAATAAGATGGTACCCTAACCAAGTTCAGTGCCTCTCTGCCCTGCAAAAGCAGGGATAGGGTGGGGAGAGCACAGATTGTCTTCTCTCTGGTTGCCTCACTGCCCCCTGATCTCACCTGACACTGGGACTCTGATCCCCTTTCGGTCAGCTCCACTGCACCCCACCCCGCCCCAGATCCCGACTCTCTCTGCTTCTTCACGCCTGTGGGCCCAGGCTGGACTGCTCTGCCCGTTTCCCGGATGTGAAACAGATCCATACTGCAGAGGGAATTGACCTTCAATAAGTGATGAGTTCCCCCAAGAGCTCTCCTGTGCTTTTCCCCTCCAGAGAATTTTCTGTTTTGTTTACTTAAGGGGGTGATTCCTTTTCATGTTCTCCTTCCTGTATCAAAGACAGCACGGCAGACAGACCATTAACAAAGCAGGGCCTCCGGGTTGTTTTTCCAGGAGGAGGACTGAGCAGGGCCGCTCAGCCTGCTGGGCCTCCTCAACCTCCAGGCTTCCTCCCAGGTCCCCCTCACTGCTGGCTGGAGCAGGAGCAGGGAGGAGGACTTCCCTCTGAGAGCAGAAAATTGGGATTCAAAATAGACCAGTGTTAGGAATCCAATAGCTTCTGCATACATACTCCAGGCAAGCTGATAGAACTGATAGTTCATATTTTTGGGCTGGGCGTGGTAGCTCACGACTGTAACCCTAGCACTTTGGGAGGCCAAGGCAGGCAGATTGCCTGAACTCAGGAGTTCGAGACCAGCCTGGGAAACATGGCAAAACCCTGTCTCTACTAAAAATACAAAACAATTAGCTGGTGTGGTAGTGCGCCTATAGTCCCAGCTACTTGGAAGGCTGAGGCATGAAAATCTCTTGAATCCGGGAGTGGCAGATGGCAGAGGTTGCCGTGAGCCGAGATTGTGCCATTGCACTCTAGAGAGACTCTGTCTCCAAAAAAAGAATAGAACTGATCACTCCTATTTTTTAGAAGAGTAGAGACCCTCCTAAAATCAATCTTAAAATAGCAACAGCAGCAAATGAACTCTAGTGCTTCCCAGAATTTAATGTGCGTGCCGCACCTGGGGAATCTTAAAATGCAGATTCTGATTCATCAGGTCTGGGGTGAGGTCTGAGTTTCTGCGTGTTTAGCAACTGCTGAGTGATGCTGAGGCTGCCGGCATAAGCACTGCTCTCAGCCACTCAAGGAACTGGTGCATCCAAAAGCCCTGAACTAACCCGGCTTCACGAGGGGAAGATGCAACTATAATAGGGGTGGCCGTGGTGATGTTGTTACTAGGAGGAGTGGTTATTGAGCAGTTACTCTGCACCAGATACTCCATGCCACTGTGGTACAACAGAAGGAAAATCTATCCAGCCTTGCAGGATTTTCCTAATCTCTCTCCAAGAGTCAACAGGGAAGGAGGAAACTGAATATAAGAGGATTAACATTTTCTTTGCAATATGTCTCACTGCCCCATTTGATAGACGAAGTAACTGAGGCTGGAAGAGCTTTGCTAGCTTGCCGAGGTCCCATAACTCACAAGCAGCAGGGCCAGGATTCCAGCCGAGGTGTGCTCTGGCTTTCAAGACCACGGTAATTTGAACACAGCCTCTCATGAGACAGGGAGACAGAGGCAGAGAGAGCAGTGCATACCAGGCAGGACCAGACAAGCAGGCACCAGGGCGCGAGGCGGAATTCCACATCCTGCCTGTGACGCCCAAGACAGTCTCCTAGGCAAAACTGGGGAACTTCATGGAGAAGTTTCTAGGCCTGCTCACCATTCTTCTACCTCACCCTTGTCGTATTCCTGGAGCCTGAGAGAAGAGGGTCCCCTGGCCTTGTCAGCCCCATGAGAGGGGGCAGCAGGAGAACAGGGTCCTAGGTGGTGGCCTCTCTGCTTTACAGAGCAGGAAACTGAGGCCTGGAGAGGGGAGGGGAACACCTGAAGGTCTCACCAGTGGGCAGGGCAGGGTTCTCGGGCTTGCGACCTGGGCAGTCACCCTGGGCCCCACGCCTAGAAGGGCACCAGCCTTGGTGTAATACTTCTCCGCCGCCATCTTGAAATTCTGATTAATTTTTTAACACCACATTTTCTTTTCTTCTTTTTCTTTTTCTTTTTTTGAGAGAGAGTCTCACTCTGTCGTCTAGGCTGGAGTGCAGTGGTGCAATCTCGGCTCACTGCAACATCTGCCTCCCCGGCTCAAGCGATTCCCTTGCCTCAGCCTCCCGAGTAGCTGGGATTACAGGTGCCCACCACCACACCCGGCTAATTTTTGTATTTTTAGTAGAGACAGGATTTTGTCATATTGGCCAGGCTGGTCTTGAACTCCTGACCTCAGGTGATCCACCCACCTCAGCCTCCCAAAGTGCTGGGATTATAGGCGTGAATCACCGAGTCCTGCAGCATTTTCATTTTGCACCTGACCCTGCAAAAGATGCCGCTGGTCCTGCCAGTGGGTTAGAGAACGTGTCAGGGCTATACCCCCTTTCAGAGCCGCTCCTGGAGGCCAGGACCTGAGCACTGAGCGAGACAGAGCCGTCTCTGGGCAGGCTGCTGCAAGCCCCAACCTCCAGGCAGCGGGAGCCCGGCGGACTGGAAAACAAAAGAAAACTTCAGGAGAGGCCAGGAGGGAGGAAGGACCTTCTGAGAGGGCAAGAGATGTGCCAGAATTGCGCCTGAGCGAGCTGGGGAACAGATCCCAAGTCCTCCTCTCTTGTCTGTAGTGACAGATGAATGAGTTGGCCGGGGCTCAGGAGGGGGAGGACAGGGGCCAGCTGTCTTCAGGGCCCTGGCCTCTCCAAGGAAACCTCCACCCCCACCACACCCAAACCCCGAGGGCTGGGCAGATGCATGGCGCCCAGCTATGCCAGCCTGTCCCAGGGGCTCTGGGGAATTTAAGCCAAGTACTTCACTTTGATTTTGGGTTGGCCAAAGGAGAAGGAAAAGGCCAAGTGGATTGGATTCAGAAGCTCCAGCCTGGCCTGCAAGTTCCAGCTCAGACAAAAGGCCTCCCTCCAGCTCCCCATCCCCCACCACTGGTTACTCAGGCCTGGTGGAGACCAAAGCCAGCCAGACATGCATTCCTCTGGGCCACTGTCCTGTGCCCAGAAGACAGGTGCTGGCATCAGACAGGGCTGAGGAAGGAATGCTGGGATGGAGGCATGACAGAAGAGAGACTTCATCAGCCCAGCACATTCTAGGAAGACAGCGATGGAATGGGAGGGTTCTCTGGAGACCTGGGGACAGGCCTGAGGTTGTCTGAGCCCCAGGGGCTGGTCTTCGATGTGGACCCCAGAGGGTTTCCTGATTTATCCATGAGCTTGGACCTGCTGTGCTGAGGACAGAGGGGCAGTGTTCAGTCTCCTTGGGTGGCGTCTTCACCCTGTGGCCCCTTCTCCATCTTGGCCTGCGCAGGGGGCCCAATCAACAGAACCCAACACTAGCCGGGGGTGGGGGGGGTGTAAAATCCAAAAAGAACTTTTGCAATATCGGACAACTGGTGAACATTGCCAGCATGAGCATCTTGTATATTTTGAACCAACTCTACCAGCCCATTTTCTAGTTGCTAGGATGGTCACCTCCAAACTCATGGGGGTTGCTGAAAGGATTTGATGTGTTAATACATGTGAGGCGCTTAGAACACAGACTGGGAAGGGGATAGGCTTTATATAAATGGTGGTTATTACCATATTTCCTCTAAATGCACATTGTTTTCATTTTCACATCTCTGGAGTCAGAATGTATTTTGTGGACTAAATGGCAGCATTTTTTTTTTTTCTTTCTTGGCGGCACATAAAATAACATGCCTTATAATTGATGTGTCTTAGGTTCAGTCAAATATGGGATGAAAAGGAACACTGTATTCTTAAGACCGCATCTTTCAGCGGCGCCTCCTTCCATGTGAGTTGAGTCCTGGGGTGCTCCTCAGCTCCCCCACCCACGTGGAAACAGGCACAGAGGCCCCAGGGAGCATGAGGCCCCAGGGAGCAGAGACCCCAAGGGCATGAGGGATAAGCACAAAGTCCTGGGCCAAGGGTGTCCAGGTTGGCTGAGCTCTAGGCGGACAGGTCAGGAGCACGGTGGGCAGTGGGTGGGACAGGCCCCTAACGGAGCCCCTCGGGCTCACATAGTAATTCCAGTGCTGGGTCAGCCACGTTCCCAAATCGTACATCAGACAATCTTCCCACCAACCCTCAAGTGTGAGGATGTTTTGTTTGTTTAAAACCCACATTTGGCCGGGCGCAGTGGCTCACACCTGTAATCCCAGCACTTTGGGAGGCCGAGATTGGGCGGATCACGAGATCAGGAGTTCGAGACCATCCTGGCTAACACGGTGAAACCCCGTCTCCACTACAAATACAAAAAAAAATTAGCCAGGCGTGGTGGTGGGCGCCTGTAGTCCCAGCTACTGGGGAGGCTGAGGCAGGAGAATGGCATGAACCTGGGAGGCGGAGCTTGCAGTGAGCCGAGATCGTGCCACTGCACTCCAGCCTGGGCGACAGAGCGAGACTCCGTCTCAAAAACAAAACAAAACAAAACCAAACCAAAAAACACCACATTTAACAGATGAGGAAATTGAGGCTAGGGAAAGGCTAAGTCATCTGGCCAAGGTCATTTAGCCAAGCAGGCAGAACTAGGCCAAGTTACAGGCCAGCCTGAGAATATGGCCTCCTCAGGAGCACGCAGAGGAGGCAGGGGGGCCAGGATGCCACCCAGCACACACCGTGGCTGAGAACACAGGCTCTGCGCCCAGTTCCTGAGTCCGTTCCTGAATCCAGCACTCATAAGCCATGCTACTCTGGGCAAGCTGCTGGGCTCCCTGTGCCAGTTTCCTGGTCCATATAATGGGAAAATATGCTTCCTCCTGGACGCCTGAGAGGATTGGAGGGGCAGATCCACAGACAGCATCTAGATTGACATTGCACCTGCAAAGGCTCAGTCACTGTGAGCTCTTATGATGCCCTGAGTTCTGGGGAACCCCAAAAGCTCCTGATCCGGGAGCTGACCTGCAGGTTCCCCTAACCCCACTCATGGGCCTTGAGTGTCTGGGGCTGGTGTGGCATAGGAGAGCTAAACTGACCACCTGGGATGGGCCCAGAGAGCCACACCCCTAAACCAGCAGCCAGTTCTGGGGTCAGGAGAGCCAGAGAAGTGGCCGTCTGTGCTGTTCATGGGGCAGCCCAAGGCTGGTCACTCCTCCTCCCTGATTCCCAGCCCTGCAGAGGATATTCAAACTCACCACACTTCAGAGAGGTGCTGGGGCACACGAGAGGAAGTGTGGCCCCCTTCCAAAGCCAGGCCCCAGAGACTGGCTCTTCAGCCACCCCCTCCCACCCCTGGCAAAGGCTGGTGGCTACCCAGATGTGGATCTGGGGTGTCCCTGCCCAGACCCCCCTGGATGTGAGCTGGAGAAGCCAGATCATGGGTCCAGCTGTTCTGCAGCTCTCCCACCTCCCAATTCTGCTGATTCCTACGTGGGGGATGGTGCCAAGGAGGGTCCAGAGAACTCAGTCCTGCCAGAGACTGGCCAGCAGCTGCAGTGGGTGGAGCCTGCGGAAGGGGGCAGGAAAGCCAGGCTCCTGAGCTCGCACCTCACTTGCCTTTCTTGGCCGCACATCCTCCTCTATAAAGTGAGGTAGCCCTTTGTAATCTGACCTTAGTAATTCTCTTTGTTCCCTACCATTTTAGCTCAGATACGGGCCCTCAGGGAGGCTCCAGAATCTGGAGCCAAAGGAGGGTGCTGGGAAGAAAGACCACAAGCCCCAGACGCATCTGCCTATCCCACATGTGCTTAGATGATTCACCGTGGTTTAAGCTGCTGTTTCCCTCCTGACGCTTGCATAGCTTCTATGAGATGGTTGCTGCCCAGGAATGCAAGTGACCCTGAGTGTAAGCACCTGAGGGCAGAAGCCACTCGAGGTGTGGCCAGGTACACTTTGGCCTTAGTGATTAGATACGACCAAGGTGCGTATTTGCTGCCTATAACTGCTGCTTGGTAGCAGTAAGGATGAAAAGGAAGACCCCAGCATTTCCTAGGGAAGACGGGGGCCCCTCCCATCCTACAAGACTCAGCTTCTATGTTACCTCCTCCTCCGGGGCAGCATCTCAGCTCATCCCTCTGGACTCCCAAATCACCTGTCCTATAGGACCAACCCCAGGCTTGCTGCCTTCACTTGACCATGAGCAATTTGAGGGCAGGGACCTGCCTTAGACTGGGCTGGATCCTGGGCACCTCACTTAGTATACAGGTGGTGCTTAGTAAGTGCATGAGAAGCAAAAGAGGTTCATGGTTTTGGTTATCCATTGGCTCATGGGGGTTACTTTGGAGCTTCTAGAAAAGCTCCTTCTCCCAGGAAGGAGGGCTCTGGGCTGGATTTTCTTTCCTTTTCTTTTAAGTCAGGACAGGAGGGGCAAGAGCCTCCTGAAGGAAGAAGTGAAGAATGAGTGCTGGTCAATACCAACCCCCCACCAGGTGCAAGGCCATCACCACGTTCAAGTTCATGTGTTAACTGAGCTTTGCTGTAGCCCTCTGCAGTTGCAGCAGCGGACTCGGAGTCCATGGGCAGAAGTAGCTCAGCTCAGCCACAACCATGACACCTAGACTCGGGCCCTAGGAGAAGCACCTTCTCTTCAAACCTTTATGCCAGGCCTTCTCAAAGTGGGCTCCCTGGACCAGCAGCAGTGGCAGCAACACCTGGGAACTGTCAGAAATGCAAATTCCCAGGCCCCTCCCAGACCCACTGCTTCAGAAGCTCTGGGAATGGGGCCCAGGAATATGCATTCTAACAGGTCCCCAAATGGTGCTCAAGTATGAGACCCACTGCTCTAGGCCACTCCCTCACCTCCATCAAGAGGCAGGTGACACTTGGGCTCTCAGAATGTGGCTCCTGATGCCTCGGATGGAAGGGCACCCCCTCATCCCTCCCATCCCGCCCTCCTCCCTCCTCAACCCCCAGGTTCCCCCAGGGCCTGGCACTATGAGGGACCTAAGTGTCGTCCCTCTCTCTGCCAGCATCTAGGAGGCCTGGCTGTGCCTCAGCTTGGACTCAGCCTGGGCTCTAAGGACCCAGGGCCCCTCAAGCTCTTTCTCAGCAGAGGCCTAATCCCTAAACCCTAGGGCCGGACATTCCAAGTTCCTGGAGACACAATAAGTCCTAACATTCCCGGGGAGGTGGCAGGCCTGGGGGCACAGACAATGGGCCTTGTGTTTGTCCCCACGCCTTCCTGCTTCAAACCAGGGCTCTGCAAGGGAGGCTGAGCCGTCAAAAGCACCACTGTCCACCCCACTGGTCCTGCTTGCCTTTGCCCAAGGCCCAGGCTGAGGCTGGCAGCCCCTTAGCACACCGCCCCCTCCCTGAAGCAGAACGGTGTTCCTTCTTCTTGGTGGTTTCCAGCACTTTCTAGGTTCTTCATCCACCAGGGCCTGAGGAGGAAGGGGTTAAATGCCAACACCTTCCTTCTCTGTCTTCGTGGGGCTCTGGGACAGAGGAGCATGGGCAGTGGACAGAGCTCTCCAGCCACCTGAAGCCACAGCCAGAAGCGCCTCCTCTCTGGGGCTGATTTCTCTTCATTAGAGCAATCACATCAACACTGACAGCCGCGTATTTATTACTGTCCCGACGACTACCATTTTTCACCCAGTGATGCGCAGGCGGATAATGAGCTTGGAGCCCAGCTAATGAGGAACTCCCCTCGGCCCTCCTTGGCAGCCCAGGCCCCACGACAGTCTGCCGGCCAACCCGCTCTCTGCCTGTAGACACTACACCGGGGCACAGAAAGGAACTCCAAATGGGGAAGTCAAGGGTCACCAGGCTGAGCCAGCCAGAGCTGTCCAAAGCCAACACGCACACTGCCCGTAGGGAAGAGACTTTGGGGTTGACTGAGCAATCAGGTCTGAGCACCGGGCACCTTCTCAGGGCAGAAGCCCCTCTTCCATTCTGGGTTCCGAGTCCTCAAGCCAGGGCAGCCAGAGACAAACATCAGGCATGGGCAGGTGGGCTGCCGGCCAGGAACCCCGGGGGAATGGGTGAGCAGGTGGGCTGCCAGCCAGAAACCCTGGTAGGGGGCTGGGTGGATGTTTTGGGAGGAGGTACTTGAACCTAATCAAGAACATTTCCTTAGTGATGCATGGGGAAGGCAAGGTGCTTGCAGCTGTATGGGGCACCAGCCACACACAGTAAGGACCTACTTTGCAAGGGGCTGGTCTTCTGGGAGCCTCAGCTCTTCTGGAAGGTACCCACACATCTAAATGAAAAAGGCCCCTGGGCGGTGGACATAGTGATCCCAGAGCCCAAACCTCTGACTAAGAGAGTCTTCAAGCCCTCAACTAGTCTCCAAATAAGACCCCACTGCTGGTGTTGATTGGCTTGCCTGGTCCAAATTAAGAGGGGGAGGTGGGAGGGTCCAAGAGGAAGATAGGAGACAGGTCCTCTAATGGTTTGGAGCAGTTTGGGTGAAGCTGAAGAAGAACCCAGACTACCACCCAATCACCCAAGCAGCAGGGTCCCCTTGGGAGGGGCAACAGCCGTATCCTCACTCCTACCACCCTTGAAGGCATGGCCACAGGCCAGCCACAGCAGATAGGCAGTGTGATGGTTAATATTCAGTGTCAACTTGATTGGATTGAAGGATGCAAAGTATGGTTCTTGGGTGTGTCTACAAGGGTGTCGCCAAAGGAGAGTAACATTTATGTCAGTGGATTGGCAGAGGTGGCCCCACCCTCAGTCTGGGTGGGCACCATCTAATCAGCTGCCAGCACGGCTAGATTAAAGCAGGCAGAGGAACGTGGAAGAACTTGACTTGCTGAGTCTTCCGGCCTCCATCTTTCTCCCCGTGCGAGAGGTTTCCTGCCCTTGAACATCGGACTCCAAGTTCTTCAGCTTTCAAACTCTCAGATTTACACCAGTGATTTTCCAGGGGCTCTCAGACCTTTGGCCACAGACTGAAGGCTGCACTGTCGGCTTCCCTACTTTTGAGGTTTTGGGACTTGGACTGACCTCCTTGCTCCTCAGCTTGCAGATGGCTTATTGTGGGACTTCACTTTCTGACCGTGTGATCCAATACTCTTAATAAACTCCCCTTCATATACACATCTGTCTTGTTAGTTTTGTCCCCTCTAGAGAACCCTGACTAATACAGGTAGAGTGACTCAACTATGTTTGAGGTCCAACTGCTTTAGAAAACAGCACAGAAAATTTTAAACACAAACAGCTTAAATATATACATGTAAAGCATCTTAGAATCTTACAGATGCTGTGACTCATTCAAGTCTTTCGAGACCAGATTTTGACGTATGTTCTAGGGGGTCCAGGAAGCCATGGGGATGACAAGCCACATCTTCCAGCAGCATCGACCAGCTTTAACACATCCTTTGTGTGTTGGGATAGAATTTAGATAGCCCATGGAGTAGAATGCACATATTCACACATTTTAAAACTAAAATAGGCTGGGTGTGGTGGCTCACACCTGAAACCACAGCACTTTGGGAGGCAGCGGCAGGAGCATCACATGAGGTCAGGAATTCAAGATCAGACTAGGCAACAGAGCAAGACCCTGTATCTACAAAAAAATAAAATGATTAGCTGGGTACGGTAGTGCACACCTGTGGTCCCAGCTACTTAGGAGGCTGATGTGGGAGGATCGCTTGAACCTAGGAAGTTGAGGCTGCAGTCAGCTCTTACTATGCCACCGCCCTCCAGCCTGGCTGACAGAGACTGACATCTCAAAAAATATAAAATTAAATATAAAATAAAATTTAGAAATATATAAGGAAAAGGTCATGAAATAGTAGGTGGTTTCAGGCTGCATGGCCAGATACCCCAGGGCATGTGTCCACCCTCCTTACCATGAGTGGAACATCATGGAAGAGTTTGGAAAAGCCGCATTTACCTTCCCATTTTTTTCCCAATGAGGACACTTGTGGCCACACAGGCTAAAAGGCCTGGCCCAAAAGGACCCAATGAGACTCTTCCATTGTGGCCTCTGAGGCCCACACAGAGTCATGAACTTGTTATATTCTCTCTCTGACTTCACTATTACCTCCATAGCACCCTTAAAAGAGTTAAGTGCGTTAATTCAAGAAATAATTTACGTCTAGTACCTCAGTCCTTGTGGATGAAGGGTTATTATCTAAACTCAAGGAGTTCACAATTAAAGAAATCAGTTACACACAGATATTAAAAGATAATTCAGAATCAACAAGGCCAAAGTGCCCAGCGAGACATCTAGACTGGAACAACTGGGAGGAGGAGTCCCAGCTGGAAGTCAGGGACGGCTTCACGCTAGACTTTTTGGGGTCAGTGGAGAGGAGAACAGGGGTTCGAAAGGGGAGAAGGGAAGGTGCTATTGGGCTGGCAGGGTGGGGTGGTGTGGGGACAGGTGGAGGCGAGATTGCAGTGGCACGTAGGGCCAGATTGTGGAGAGTTTGCCGTTGGGGCCACAGCTGTGGGGAAGCTACCAGGGTTCTGAGAGCAAGGGCGTGATATGACAGGTCTCAGCATCCAGACCCCATCACTAAGACCCTATGGACATCAAGAGGGGGCTCCAAGTGTCCTTACAGAAAGAAGAGGCCAGCCCAGGCTGCCCCCTGTGTCCTCCTCCTGTGCCCATCCAAGCTAAGGAGAAGCCTGTGGTCAAATGAGCCTACCCTGGGTCCACCAGCCCAAAGCAGCATGGCAAACAGTTCCTGAATGTGGGTATCTTGGCCAAATCTAAGGCAATGGCCTGGGAGGCAGCTGACCTGCGTTCATCATCTCTTTCTTACAAGTCAAGCGACTTTGGCAAGTTACTTAATATTTCTGAACTTCCATACTAACAATGTTAATAACATTAATACTTTCTGGCCAACCTCCTTCATAGACTGGGGTGAAGAGCAAATGCGATGTCTATGAAAGCTACCCACATACATTTGAGATTTTATGGGAGGATCCAATAAATACATTCACCTTAAGGCTGAACAGCTGATAATAGCTTAATAGGTGGGTTCTCTCTGCCATATTTGCATTTTAAGCTGGAGACAGAGAATGTCTTAACCAAATCAATAAATCCTTAACAGCAGAAGTTTAGATGCCACTGGCAGGTGTGTGAAAGACAAAAGGAACAAAAGCTGTCGGGGCAGGGGCACCTGTCAAACTGCACGCCCCAAACGGAACTTGCTTCCAAGATAAAGATACTAAGGACAATGACATGACAAACACTTATTCAGTGTTTATGATACACAGAACACTGTGTCCTAAAAGCTTAGCACAGCTCGTTAAACCCTGTCACAACCCAACTGTTATCCCCGTTTCACAGATGAAGAAACTGAGGCATAGACAGGGTGTGTAACTCATCCAAGGTCACCCAGGCAGTAAATGACAGGAAGGATTTGAGCCCAGGGAGTCACCCGCATTTCAGGTTTCTATTTTTTTTTTTTTTTTGAGACAGAGTCTCACTCTGTACCCCAGGCTGGAGTGCAGTGGCACCATCTCAGATCACAGCAACCTTTGCCTCCCAGGTTCAAGCAATTCTCCTGCCTCAGCCTCTCGAGTAGCTGGGATTACAGGCACGTGCTACCATGCCCAGCTCATTTTTGTATTTTGTATTTTTAGATGGGGTTTCACCATGTTGGCCAGGCTGCTCTCGAACGCCTGTCCTCAAGCGATCCACCTGCCTCTGCCTCCCAAAGTGCTGGGATTACAGGTGTGAACCACTGCGCCCGGCCCATTTCAGGTTTCTTGGTGCTCTATGCTGTCCCGCCTGGGCCCCTGCTGCCACTTTCTGCACTGGCTCTCACAGCTCGAAGCAGCAAATGAAGCATCGGCTCCAGATTCATAATTAACTCACATTATGTGGTGACAGCCCAATTGTTCAGGTGCCCAGTGATATTTTTGACCTTTACTCAGATTCTGGGCCTCCCAGATCTGTACCTCCAGGAAGGTGCCCAGGGAAGGGGGAAATTTCCAGAGTCCTGGCTTTACGAGGCCCTTGAGAGTCACTGGTGTCCGCCCCAGATGCCAAATTCCCTGAATGAGCCTCGTTATGGCAAATAATATTTCCTTCCGTTAGGACTGTCACATCATCAAAATTTCATCACCCCTCTGGGTCACTAATAGCTTCCTACATGGCATCAAACTTTAATTGCCTTTCTTCCCCTCATCCTCCCCACCCTCACACCTCGTTCAATTTAGAAGGCATTTGTGTGGCTCAGTTACTGGCAAGCCAGTTCTGAATGCCCCAAGTGACCTTAAGGGAACTCCTCAAATAGCTCTGGGGCATCCCAACCCCAGAGAGAGATGGAGACAAGGAGGAGAGCAGAAGACCTTCAATATTCTGCCAAGTTAAGGCCTAGTGAGGACACAGCCAGGGTGGAGGCAAGAGCCAGGAGGATCAGGAGGAGGAGGAGTTCCAAGGCCTCTTTCAAACTCTACCCCCCTCCCTGGACCAGCCCGTCTTCAAACAGTACAATTGTCTGGGCATCTCCCTGGAGAATAGCTGTCTCTTCTTGGGAAGACGGTGACGTATGCCGTGGAAGCCAAAGGCAGCCTGGAGCAGCGGAAAGAGGACAGATGTTGGGACCAGAGAGGCCTGGGTTCACATCCTGACTCCTCAACTTCCCCGCTAGAAGGCCTTGGGTGGTTAATCTCTCAGCCTCACTTTATCCACATGTCAGAGTGATAGGGAGGACTGAGGCAGACGATGGTTGTAATGCACCTTGCCACGTCTGACAAGCAGAACTGTGCACCAAACGTGAGCTCAGGATGGAAAGACAAAAAGATTCCAAACTGGGGAAGAAGCAAAAGAAAATGGGGTGAGCCAAGTGCGGCAGCTCATGCCTGCAATCCCAGCACTTTGGGAGACCGAGGTGGGCGAGTCACTTGAGGTCAGAAGTTTGAGACCAGCCTGGCCAACATGGTGAAACCCCGTGCCTACTAAAAAATTGGTCAGGCGTGGTGGCACGTGCCTGTAATCCTAGCTACTCGGGAGGCTGGGGCAGGAGAATCACTTGAACTTGGGAGGTGGAGGTTGCAGTGAGCTGAGATCGTGCCACTGCACTCCAGCCTGGGTGACAAAGCAAGACTCTGTCTCAAAAAAAAAAAAAAAAAAGAAAAGAAAAGAAAAGAAAAGAAAAGAAAAAGGTGAGAAGATGTGGAAGATATGGGTGAAATATACAGCAAAGATACCAGAGAAGAAAAGCCGTCTTAATGCAGTCTTAAGGCCATTTGGAGGGGCAAGCACAGAAGTACAAATATAGTTAAAGTCATTTATTAAACAAGTGCTTATGATATGTCAGGCTCCATTCTCACTGCTCTATGTGTATTATCTCATTTAAGCCTTGGAAGGTTTTTCTCCTTGTTTTACAGACAAAGAAACAGAGGTTGAGAATGTTAAGTGACTTAACCCAGAGTGCCACAGATAGCAGCTGACAGAGCTTGAACCCAGGTCAGCCCAATTCTGAGGCACTGATCCTATACATACCACTTCTTAACAGCTTAAGGGGGAATAAAATAAGCCTCCAAACAAGGAAGTAACAGCACAGACTGGGCTTCTGCTTTAGGAATGTGCAAGGTAAAAATGTCTTGTGTAAAGTCACCCTCTGTATGAAATGCAGAGACCACAATGTCTTCTCTGTGGTTATGAAGGAACACTAGGCATTGCCAGTGCATGAGATCCTGTTGTCTTTTTCCAGCACATGAAAGCCTGCACTTCCTAGCTCCCTTGCCATTAGGTGGGACCATGTGATCCACTCTAATGAATGGGCTACAATCAGAAGAAACACAGGCTAAATAATTATTATTATTGTTTTGAGACAGAGTTTTGCTCTGTCGCCTAGGCTGGAGTGCAGTAGCGTGTTCTCGGCTCACTGCAGCCTCTGCCTCCCAGGTTCAAGCAATTCTCCTGCCTCAGCCTCCTAAGTAGCTGGGATTACAGGCATGCGCCACCACACCTGGTTAATTTTTGTATTTTTAGTAGAGACAGGGTATTGCCATGTTGGCCAAGCTGGTCTCAAACTCCTGACCTCAGCCTGCCTGCCTTGGCCTCCCAGAGTGCTGGGATTACAGGCATGAGCCACCACGCCTGGAGGGGAATATAAGTGCTGATGCAAGATCTTCCTCTCCCTTTTCCTCTGGAGCATTAATCGAGGACCTTGTGTATTTCGAATGGTACATCCATGTATGAATGGCATTACCCCCTAAACCTTCTACCCCTCCTCTCAATTTCCTTCACATCATAAAGTTGGAGTTCAGCTGATGGGGCTTCAGCAGAGACCCAGGGGCTGCCCAACCCAGAGGCCAGGCCTGCTAAGAGGCAGATTCATCTGTCGGGCCAGAGTCAGGAAGAGCTGGGAAAATGACCAGAAAATCTGAGCAGGGACTCCTGTCTCAATGGCAACACTACCCCATTCCATGGATGCATCCGCGGGAGCTGCTGGAGGGTGGGGACCCCACTCTTGAAGTACCTGGCTGCTCAGTGGGCTGAGGGCTACATGGCATGGGGTGTGCTGGATGTACAGAGACCAGAGGCATTTCACAAGTCAATCAGCTCTGGAGATGGGGTGAGAGGCCTGGGAGGAAGCTGGAGAGCTGGCAGGGGCCAGATGACCATGGGCTGTATGCCTCCAGTAAGCATTCATTCATTCATTCAGTCTTCATATTATGCTGACTCCTCCTATGTGCCAGGCACTGCCCTAGCAGCTAGAAATATACCAGTGAATGAAACAAAGCCCCTGCCCTCCAGAGACACCAATAATAAACAAACAAGTCAATATATGTCAGTTGGAGCTGAGTGCAATGGAGAAAATGATGGAGAGCGAGGGAGTGGGTGCTGGAAGATGCCATGTTATAGGGTGCTCCGAGATGGATAAGAGACATTAGGAGGAAGTCCTGGAGGAAACAAGGGTGAACTTTGTAGACATCTGGGTGGTGAGGGCACCATTGATGGAAAGGCAGGAACTTCAAGTGCCAGGTTGGAGGCCTGGTGAATTCCAGGAACAACAGGCAGTCAGTGTGGGGACAGGAGTGAATGCAGGGAGAGTGAGGAGATGAGGTGGGAGGAGAGGTTCATGTCTGGGGAGTAGAGGGGCAGTGATCAGGACACCCTCCTGGACTGTAATGGACACATTATAAGAACTTAACATTTACAAAGGGCATTTTCAAAGTGATCTGGACAATCTCATTTGATTATCCAAGACAACTCTAAAAGGTAGATAACAATCTTTTTTTTTTTTTTTTTAATGAGACAGGGTCTCGCTCTGTTGTGTAGGCTGGAGTACAGTGGCACGATCTCAGCTCACTGCCACCTCCGCCTCCCAGGTTCAAGAGATTCTCCTGCCTCAGTCTCCCAAGTAGTTTGGACTATAGGCTCTCACTACCACGCCTGGCTAATTTTTTCATTTTTAATAGAGATGGGGTTTCCCCATGTTGGCCAGGCTGGTCTCGAACTCCTGACCTCAAGTGATCTGCCGGCCTCGGCCTCCCAAAGTGCTGGGATTACAGGCGTGAGCCACTGTGCCCGGCCAGTAGATACAACTATTTTTAACTTTACTCATTTTACAGATGAGAAAACTGGCTCAGCTCAGCATCACCCAGTGATGGAGGCAGGATTCAAAGGGGCAGAAGCCACGCTGGGAGCCATTCACCACGTCTGCAGGAGAAGGGTCTCCCCAGGGCTCCCTGGGCTCAGCAAGAGGCTTTTTGGTCCAGACACCGGGCCCAGGGAGTCTGAGGGAACAAGCCCTGCAGTCCCCTCTCTCCCTTCCCCCGGGGATGCTGAGCATCCCTGCTCAACGCTGCTCACTGGCTTTGCCTCCTGCCCAGCACATGGACAGCAGGGGTGGGACACCTAGGGGAGGGGGCACCCGGGGTGTCTTGGCAACCAGCTTGTTTTCCTTTCCATTACAGGCAGTGGGCCGCAGCCGCCAGTTGCTGCTGGCCCATTTGTTGCTATTGGCATCCCAAGGCCCCAAATTATGATGACTAATTCCCACCGCTTTAGGCAGCTCCAGGGCTGTCTGTGGCAACATGCTCCGGGGGAGCGGGGTAGAAACCCCGCAGGGCGCACACTAACACCCGACATCAATTCCAACTCAGCCTCCTGCCTCCCAGAGGGGCTGGGAGTCTGTAGGGACAGGGAGAGGGTTCCAGCCAATCAGAGGACCCCTTCAACCACAGCCAGATCCTAGGAAAACCAGCTATAAGGGGACAATTTCTTCATCAGCATAAAACATAGCTAACAGCCAGCTGGTGTTGAGCAGTAGTGAGTCCTCCATCATCAAGGGTATGCAAGCAGAGACCAGATGGCCTTGTGGGCAGACGACGGTCCTAGATGACTTTTCGTGTGTCTTTCAAGTCAAATGCAATGATTCCCACTAGTCCTTAGGACAGAAGATAAGCCCATTCTCCCCTCCTTGTTAGCTTACAGCCCGACTGCGTCCCATGGTACAAAGTCAAATGTGGACCAATATGCAGGTTAACACTTCATTTTAAAGTCAGCCATTCAGGCGCTGTTTAAACAGAGGATCGCTGTAAAGAATTTGGCCCCCTTCCCAGCCTCCTTTCCCTTGTAGAACAAGGTTCCTGGCCCCTATGCCGGCCTTCCAGTAGAGGACACGAGAAGAGGCAGTCGATAAATATTTGCCGAACAAATGCATGAAGCGGGGGTGGGGTGTGTGTGGCGGGGGGGTCGAGGGTGGGATTTCCGAGGCAGGTGTCAGGCTGCCAGCGGGATGTAGCCTCTGGGTGGGGGTCCTGACTCTGTTCCTCCCAGGCAGGGGCCATTTTCTGCAGCCAGTGGAAGCACCAAGCTGTATCCCTCATTTAACCACTGCCAGAATGTTCCGGACTCCCCCGCTGAAGCCAAGGGGTACAAAGGGTGAGGGAAAGAGGGGCATGGGAGAGCAGGGACACCCCCATTCCACTCTCCAGTGGGGCTTTTGACAGCTGCACCCCAGGCAAGCACGACACTCGGCCTCCTGGTAATTAGCAAAAGGCCCTGATCAATAAGTTATTTTTTGCTGTCAGTAATTAATAATTACAGCTTAGCCACACCATGTAATTAAACTTTCATCCCGCTCCCTCGTGTACTGTTGGCTTTTATTGTGATTAGCTCCCAGCACTAAACTTTCTCCCTTTGGAGCCTTTCAGGAGCCTCTAGAGCTGGGGGTTCCAGTCCTCTTTCAGGGTTGTCCCCACTGCCTTGTTCTCTCGGCTCAGATTCCCTTCCTTCTGTTCTCCCCCCAGGCATGATTCTCTTGAAAGAAACTTCTGGAGCAGCTGGCTCGGCTGCTCCTGCCCTTCTCCCAACCTCTCAGGCTGGCCAGGATGACCTCCAGCAGTAATCAAGCTTCCAAGCACATGGGAAATCTCTCGAGACTCTAGTTAAAAGACTTCCAGGCTCACCCAGACCTTCCCAATCAGTGTCTGGGAGCGGAGCCCAAGAATCTGCATTGCTACAAGTCCCTGGGAGCTAAGTGCTTGAGGGCCACTCTTGGAGACACAGTGATGTGGCCATGGAAGGAATTTAAAGAAACCTCCTGGGTAAGGAAAAAGAATTCAAGGTTTTATTGGTGGGTGGCAGGGTACCATTCTTCATGGACTTCTAGCTTAATGTTAAAACCGTCATAACAAGAATAATAATTACCATGTATTAAGTACCTTCTATGTGCCAGGCACTGGCTGGGGCCCTGCCCCTGGAATATCTTGAATTCTCCCAGCAATTCTACAAGGCAAGAGCTATTATTGCCAGTGTACAGATGCGGAAACTGAGGCTCTTAGTGGCTAAGAGCCTTGCAGAAGGCCTCTCTGCAGCGAAGCGGCAAAGCCAGATCATGAGAGCCCGTTCTTTCTGCTGCCAAAGCCAATGCTCTTTCTACAACCTCACTGCACTTTGCTTGGGAAATGAGTTTGCATCATGTGACCCATCGGGCATACGGACAATGGTCAAATGTTAGCTTTCAGTATACCCAGGTGATGTCGCTCAGGTCCAGCACCCCCCCCCCCCCAAAAAAAACAACCATGCTAGGCTCAGATAAAATCTGGTGACAGTGGTCGATGTGAAGTTTGTCTCAAGGGAGGAACAATTGTTTCATCCCTCGTTCTGTGCCATGCCTGGAGAAGCAGGCTTGTGGGCTCAGAAATGACAGTGCTAGTGGCATCAGCTACCCCCGAAGGATTAATGTCATGGCCTGAGACTGGAAAAAACTCACTCTCTAACCCCAAAGCAGATAAGAAAGGACCTCATGCCCTAATCCCACCCCCTCCAACACCCAAACCCAGCACTGCCAAGCCTAGGACCACGTTCCCACAATCCTTTGCAAGGCTTGCCGCCAGGGACACACATGGCAGGAGAGGGCTCGATGCTGGAAAACACTCTCGGAGCCAGAGAACACCAGCGGAGCAGCAGGGGACCTGGGCAGCCTGACACGCAAAAAGCCAGCAAACAAGAAAGGCAGAGAGGAAGTGAATCAATCACAGAGACTTTCTCTGCTTCTGACAGGGAAGCCCCTCCCGCAGGAGGCGCAGGGACAGGGGGCCACCTGGCCTTAACTTCAGCAAGAGGGGTGGGATCTTGGCCTCAAGTGGATGGCACAGGTGTGGACGTGGGGCAGGAAGGGACACATGAAGACCCCAAAGCAAGGGCCATCAGGTGCCCTGGAGACTCTATAAGGGCCTGGTCCTAGATGAGACAAGAATTGGTGAGCCACCTGCCCAGGAAAATCATACCATTGTTGAAAAGTCTGTAGAGCAATGAAGTTAGAAGGGTCCAGACAGATGCTGGCATCCCGTCCCTCCACGCCATCCAGGCTTTTGGCTAGTAACACTGGTTATCCCAGAGCACAACTGTGAGGCTGCTCCAGGATGAAGGACAACCCATTCCTATTCTGCCAGCATCAGGGTCCTCCTGGGACCCCTCAAAGAGGGGACCCAGACAAGGAGACCCCATGCAGCTGGTCCTGGTTTGAGGGAGAGGGGCTCAGAACTCATCTGGTTCCAGACCTGCCTCTGCCTCCAGATCACAGAGTGGCCTTGGGCAATTCATTTAATGCCATTTGGCCTCAGTTTCCCTATCTGTTAAATGGCTACTAGAATAAGATGACCTCTGAGGTCCTCGCTTGTTCAAAGATTTTATGATGATCATAAAAATAATAACTTTTATTACCCTACATTTATAGGGCTCGTTACAAAATTTCTAAGTGCTTTTACGTAAATTACCTCGTAAAATCCTCCCCTCAGCCCTGTGAGTGAGAGCTGATTATTTTCATCTCTTTGATCTTGGCTCTCTGGATTGCCTGGCGCACGGGGGTCCCTTCTTCCCAGAAGGTTTGGAGATCCAAGAGGCGGCGTGGGGAGTGGGTTGCAGCCCCCACAGTCCGGACCCCTAGGG
Source organism: Gorilla gorilla gorilla (assembly GCF_029281585.2). Lineage (NCBI taxonomy): Eukaryota > Metazoa > Chordata > Mammalia > Primates > Hominidae > Gorilla > Gorilla gorilla. Next base: position 18,330,984 of record NC_073228.2, on the reverse strand, counting down.
TGGGTCTGGCCCCCTCCTGAGCCTGCAAGAGTGAAGGCCTAGCCCTGCGAGTCCTGGAGCTCGGTCCAGGCTTCGTCTCCCTCCGCCCCCAGCAGGCGCCGCTCGGACACCGCTGACACCACTGTCTGGATCGGCGAACCCCAAAGGCGAGGAACCGCCGGTGCAGCTGCCCTTCACCTCGGGGACCTGCCCGGGGACCAGGGGGACGCCTGGGCATCCACCCTCAGGAAGCGGGCAGCGCAGATCACACCTCGGATCCTTCGTAGCACTCCCAAACCCAAAGCCACCAGCCCTTCTCCACCGCGAGGCTGCTCCCGGCAGCCACAGGTCACAGCAGCGAGCGGCTGCACAGACTACCGAGCGAACAGCGGAGGCTGGAGGCAGGGGCGGGGATGCTGGGTGTGGGTGGATGGGTAGGAGGGGAGGCCTCAGACCCTCCCTGTGCACCACCCACCGGTGGGTCCGCGGCTGCACCCGCGACCTCGGCTCCAGGCCCGCGCAGCGAAGCACCCCCAGCCCCAGCGGCTGGCCGAGCAGCCAGGGGCGGGCTCCCGTACGTGGCCAAGCCGGGCAATTGCTCTCCCGGGGCGAGCAACCCGGCACCCAGCGCTCGCCCACCCCACTCCCTCGCCCCGGGGAGGCCATCGCCTGCCCAGCAGGGGCCCTGCCCTTCTCCGCAGACACCGAGCAGGGAACCAGGAGCTCGGTCTGGGAAGCTCAGCTTAGCCGAGCGTGGAGCCCGGCACGGAATGTCGCTCCCCTCCCAAGCCGGCGCAGGGCAGCCACAGCAGACGGGGGGAGGGGAGCGCCCCTCCCACTTCACCTTGGGCTCTTCTCTGCCTCCCCAGGTCGTCCCCACCGTCCCCCATTCGGAAGCCACAAGTCTCGGAGAGACTGCCCCACCCCCAAAAGAGCCCCAAAACTTGGGAGATGGGGTGTCTTGAAACTCCCTGGAGAGGGCTCTGCCACGGCTAAGCCGGGTGTCCAGGAGGCCACCGTGAGGCCGGCGAGCTCCCGCCGCCCCTCCCCCGCCCACTCTCCCAGCCCCCTCCCTGTCCCCACGTGGGGGTCCCTCCTTACCTTGGGCTCTGGCCGCGCGGATCTGATGCAGAGCTAGCAGTGTCCAGATCAAAAGCCCCCACATGGTGACCAGCCTGGAGAGGGGTCCTCGGGGTCTCCCTTCCCTCCGCCCTGTTTTATAATCCTGGTGGGGTCCGATACCCCGTGGCTTCGTCCCAGGAAACAGTCAGTCTACGCGGCTCCGTGCCCCGGGGCGTAATATGCCCAGGAGGGGCAGCGCTTGGCCACCCCAACCCTTCCTCCTCTTCTGTACTAGTCCGAGCCCGGCAGCGCGCCCGGAAGGCGAGGGGCGAGCAGGGAGAAAGAGGCCAGACCACCCTCTCGGACTACGGCGCCTCTCTCCCCTAGCACCCCAACTCCGACTTCTCCCAAACAGGGCGTCCTCTGCGATCCGGCCGGGTCGCCGGCCGAGCTCCAGAATAAATGGACAACTTCAGGAAACTTCCTCCCGTGGCCACGTTGCCCGCCCCCTCCCCGCCCCCTGGTTGGGTTCTCCCGGCCGACGCAATCACCGCCGTTCCAGGCGCCGGGCCCCCGGGACCCGGCCAGAGCCGAGCGCAGTGGCAGACGCGGGTGCGGGGGTTCTTTTAGGGGCGCCGGTTTCGGGGGACGCGGTGAGCATAGCGGTCCGAATCTCCCTGGAGCTGAAGTTTTCTTCTCTCTAACTTTGCAGGCAGCATCTGGCGGGGCCGAACCACCCCCTCTGGGCTCCACCGCCCTCGCGCCGAATCGGGAGACGCCGGGTCTCCTCCGGGGGCGCTGGGGCCGGGCGCGCCCTCGGCTTCGCGCCCAGCCGGCTAGCAAACTTTGCGGGTCCCGGAGCCGGGCGCGCAGCCCTGAGCGCCCATGTCCGCGCCAGCCGCGGGGCGGCGGGGGAGGGTGCTGGGCTTCGCGACGCGGGCTGTCGCCGGCGCCGGGGCGCAGAGCCTCCTGCCGGCCCGAGGATGGAGACCGGCGGCTCTGCCCTCCGCCGCGCCCCGGCCGGAGCACTCGGGAAGACGCACGGAGAGCCCGGCGGGCAGCCCCGGCTCCGGGGACGCGGCGCCCTTTCGGACGCCCGGCGATCGCCGACCTCCCGGGCCGGAGGAGCAACGGCCGCCCCAGCGCCTCGGCCGCCGCCGCCGCTCGCCGAGCCCGCCGCCCTCCGCTTCCCGGGCTCGGCGTCCAGAGAGCCGCTCCTGCCTGCGCCGAGCCGGAGCTGCGGGGGCAGCGTGAGCCGGGGACGAGCGCGGCGGAGGCGGAGACGCGGAGAGGGGGGCCGAGCGCTACCCCGTGGCCGCGACTGGAGAGCAGCCTGCGCGCCGGGAGGGGCGGCGGCGGCGGCGGCCCCGAGCAAGGCCCGGGAGCGAGCCCCGCAGAAATACAATCCGACTGCGCGGCCGCGGGCGCCCAGCGGCTCTGGGACCCGCCGGGGGGCAGCAGTGCCAACCTTCTGCCGCGCCGGGAGAGATGCGCGCGAGCCCCTCCGCTCTCTGCCCAGCCTTTCCTTCCAGCCTCGCTCGCACCCCTCTCTCAAAGGCCTCATAGGACTCCCAGAGTCTCCTACAGTCGGGAGCCCCCAGCCCCCTTCCGGACATGGAGTGATTGGTGGGGAGGCGGCGGTTGGGAAAAGGGGGTCGGTCAACCGATTGATTCCGGTTTCTCCTTCCCAAGTCAGGCTCTCCAAGGTCTGGAAATGCTCAGGGCGGAGGGGGAGACATCGGGAGGCCTGGGACCTGCAGAAGCCTGAGAAAGTGAAGTTGGTGCCAAGGAGCGTGCGTTCTTTGTCTCTTCTTTTCTCCTTAGGAGCCCAGCTTGTAAAGAGTAGAAGAACGGGACATTGGTGGAGGAATTCAAACAAGAGAGCCCGGAGGCGTCCTCTGCTGTGGCCCAGAGCTAGCGCCTACACCAAGAAGCTCAGCTGGGGTTAACAGGCTTCAGTTAAAATTTCGCGGGCACTAGGAAAATTTAAGGTGCCTTCGCCTCGGTGGACTCCTTTCCCTGCTAACAAAATTATTAAAAATAAGATTTTGCAACTGCGTTGGCATAAGGAAAAGTATATTAATATTGCATATTAAAACATGTTCTTCAGCCTAAAGCTTTACTTATTTTTTTCTGATTTTAAAAGAAATCAAAACATTTTCATGGGCCCCAAAAGACTATGGTCCCTGGCACTGGGCCTGCGGTGCTTAATGCAGAAGGCTACCCTGCGTGTCTGATATTTCTTCTGGGAAATAAAGAGCTAGTGAGACCCTCCGTCTTTTGCCACAGTGCTTCTCTCTACTCTCTCTCTCGTGGTCCTACTTAGTCTGGTCCCCCACGGCTGCCTAGTCTTTCTGGTCCTTGAAGTCTAGGACTGTCACTCACTGATTGCCAACTCTTTCCCGGGCGCACTCCCACCCCAAGGACACCCCTTGTGATTGCTGTGGAATAGGCATAGCCACCGCAAATATATCGTTACTTATATATTCTCCTTTCACCTGCTTTGGAAGAAGAACCGTAAGCATTTATTAAAAATGTCTGAGAAGCTGGCCTGCCTTGCCTACAGCCTTTCAATCACCTAATTCAAACAACATTTCCCCCTGGCAACCTGCTCCATCCCCAGCTGAAGCCCCTCTGGCTGGCTGATTTGTAAATGCGAGGGCTTTGGGGGCAGGCAGCCTAGACGTGACCAACTCTCCTTCTCCTTGGTGGCCATGTCACTCCCAACTGCTTAATGATGCCCAGATGTGACAGTGCACACCCCCTACATACTCTGAATGTCCCCAGCTGCGAGCTCAGGCCCTTCCCAGACTGTCAGGAAGAGCTCTGGTCTTTAGGGTGCTGTTACTCTGTTCGCTCACAGAGGGGGCCTGAGAGCCGTATTTGCGGGGAACCTCTCCTTCTGTCTCTTAGGCCAGATAGCAGAAAGGGCTGCATCTCCGTTTACATCACAGAGGGTAGGAGTTCGCGTGGACATAAAAGTCTGAAACCTGGGTGGATTCCACCCTGATCGTGCCCAATTCCCAGAAGTCCAGCAGGCAGGAATGTGAGCTCCACGTGCCTAGGGCCTCGAATAGCGCCGTCGTTCCCTTATTAAGAGGAGGCCTCTTGCACAACCGTTTGGAGCCCTACAAACCTTCTTCTGGGAGTTTCATCCCTAACACGTGAGACGGGGACCCACCAGGGACTGGTGTGAGGAAGGAGGTTTCCTTTTCTTTGTTAGAAGTCTCCAGGCATGCCTGCCAGTTAGAGAGGAAAGGACACCACTCCGCCTGCAGCTCCTACAGCAAATTTCGGTCTCCATCCATCTAGGATGAAGAAGAAGATTTGAGCTCTTTTTGGCCTCAACCCATACACATACACACACAGGAAGGAACTCTCTGATTTTGCTTCTTGCCAGAGTTTTGCTGGCCCAGGAGAAGGCTGAGCTGGGAGTCTGCCACTTTGAGAGGGGCTCGTTACTGGGAAAGTCACTTGCAGACACCATGAGCTCATTCTTGCCACCAGCGGTATAATTAGAGGTTGCATCGGTGCAGTTACAGTGGGCGCCACGTCAGGAGGGCTGCGAGGATTTCCCAGGCTCACTCTGTTTCCTTGTTGCAAGCCTGCCCCTTCCTGTTGGAGCCCACACAGACAGCTCTCCCGGAACACTCGGGACGGAACCTGGGTCTTCCTCATCTATATCCCATTTCCCTCATGCCCAGGGTCTGCACCTTGTTGAAGACCCTCCTCTCCATACCTTTGGCTCTTTTAGTTCGGCGGAGTTGGGGTGGGGGGCGGAAGCAGAGAGCATCACAACACATTTCCAAAGAGAAGGAAAAGCCTAGATCATTCTGCTCTGTCTCCTTCTCCCTTCCAAGTGGATGTGATTTTCAAATGTTACCCTTCTAGGAAAATGCTCACTGAACCCCAGATAGGGCCCTTTTCCTAGCCTTCCATCCCACACATAGTCAACGAAAGGGCAGCCCTGCAGAATCTTGTGAGGGAGGCTTCAGAGTGGGAGGAGAATTACCCCATGCTCCAGCCAAGGAGCACGAAGGCGAAACCCAGGACAGTCAGACGAGCTGCTCAGCCACAGAAGGCCCAGATCCTCCTTAGCCTGCCGTCCCTCCACATCACACTCCATTTCCCACACAGAACCCAAAGGCTGGGCCGGGACAGAGTCAGCTTTTCAATATGGTTATTGTGTCTTTTTTTTTTTTTCTATTTTCAATCTCAAATGTAACAGCAGCTAGAACAGAGTGTGCAATTGCAGAGTAAGACTGTATCCTCTGGCAGCCCCGGATCTGTGTCGGGGACTGGCAGGGACCAGCCAGGAGGCAGTGACAGTGATACCAGGGAGGCAGCAGCATGTGCTTTTGCTCCCTCCCCACGCCTTGTACCCACTCCCTGTACCCACTCCCTCATCCCAAGTTCTCTGCTTCCCAAGTTGCTGGGGGCTACCCTTAGCCAAGAAATGCACTCTGGTGGCGATTTTGCCTGGGAAAAGAAGGTGGAAGGAGTGAGCGCAAGGGTTGGACACAACTCAGTTTAGAAGAAAAATGAATGAGGCCAGAAGAGGAGGCAGAGTGGAGGTGGCCTTTAAACTATGGGTCTGCAGAACAAAATCACTCATTCGTGCTTCCCAACTACGCCGTTCCCAGCATCTCATTCCTCAGAGTGAGGCTGTTCTCAGGGTTGCTGTAGGTGGGGCTGGGCCAGGGCCCCCCAGAGTAGAGACTTTCAGCAAAGCCATCTATACTACCTGCAGGGAACTGAGACACCTCATTGCCTTGAAACAAGGGCTTCCAGTAAATACCTCATGGCATTCATTTTTCATTTTTGTTCTGTGTTGAAGGTGGAGAAAGGGAAGTAGTGGAAGAGGTGGAAGTGGTTTATTAATCTCAATCGGAGAGAGAGAAGCCCTGAGTCCCTGTGTCAGCTCCAGCTGACATAACAAAATACCATAGACTGGGCAGTGTAAGCAACATGCATTTTGGTTTGTTTGTCAACTTTTTGTTTTTATTCTGGAAAACATTTTCAGCATGCATACTAGTAGAGTGTCTAGCATAGAATTCTGCTGTTCAGTATGATAACCACCAGCCATGTGTGAGACAGAGCACTTCAGACTGGGCTACTGACACATGTTGAAATGATTATAGTTTGGAGCTATTGAGTTAAATAAAGATAATTTTAAAAATGAATTAGCCTATTTCTTTTTACCTTGTAAAATATGACTACTGGGAAATTTAAAATGACATATATGGTTCGCATGACGTATTTTGGACAGTGTTGGCATAGACCCCCCTACTTATCTATGCCCAGTTCAATAGTCATCAGCTTGCGGCTCTTCTTGTTTCATTTACACCCTATGCACTTAATTTTTTTTTTTCTGCTTTGATGCCATCTTTACCGATGTACAGAGCTAAATTTTGTTGACAACAGGCATTTATTTCTCTCAGTTCTGGAGATTGGGAAGACCAAGATCAAGGTGCTGGCTGATTCAGTTCTTGGTGAGAGGTCCTCTCTTCCTGGTTTGTAGACAGCCGCTTTCTTGCTGTGTGCTGTGTCTGCACGAGGCAGAAGGAGAGAGAGCGAGAGAGAGAGAGAGGAAGAGAGAGGGAGAATCAGGGTAGAGAATGAGAGAGAGGGAGAGACAGTGTGTCTGTTTCTCTTCTTACAAGGACTCTAATCTCATCATGCAGCCCCACCCTTAAGGCCTCATCTAAACCTAATCACCTCCCAAAGGCCCCACCCCTAATACTATCACATTGAGGGTTAGGGTTTCAACATTTGAATTTGGGGATTAGACACAATCCTAATCCAGGCTCCGTCCCCACCCTCAATTACCCATTAACATTTGCTTTATGGGAATGCGCCTAAGTGCTCAATGCATGTCCATGGCTGGGTTGGGCTAGGGGAAACCTGTATCTTCAGCTTCTCTGTGCCAAGGTCAAAACCACTGTGGGGTCTACTCCTGGCTTTCAAGCCCTGGGATTTGATTGGCTGGGCATAGACCTAAACAGATTGAGGTTCCAACTTCTATGCTCTTCCCTGCTTGTGCCCACCAGTTCTCCAGGAAAAGAGGAAAAGAGACGTGGAGAAATGGAAGAGAATATCCCCACACCACCAATACTGGTGCAGAAATGCTCACTAGCTTGCTGATTGGGAGCCAGATGCAAGCCGGAGAGAAAAGACGTTAAGAGACCACAGGAGACATTATTTTTAAACAATAAAACTGCTAAATGTAGGCTAGGCTAGAGGAGGACATGAGTGCATGAGAAATGGGAATCTTCTCTCTCTGGGCCAGTTTAGCTATTCTGAGCCACGGGCAGAGCATGGGGAGGTGAGGGTGTGTGCTCAGCCAAGTCTGGTGGAAGCCCAGTGCAACTGCCAGACAGGAGAGGGTGCTATAAACATGCTGCTGGAAGACTCAGGAAGGAGGAGGTTGGTGGGGTCAGAATGTGTACTTTGTGGTAGTTTCAGAAAGAAAAATAGCACCCATTTTACTCATGAATGTCTTTAATGTGTCTACTATAAGATATGTAAACACCAGGGAGAAGTCTGCCTCTGGGTGGCTGGGACATTGAACTTTGAATTGGACAAAGAATTAGAATCATTTAGGGCCATTCAAAATCACAGAGTGATGAACTCTAATTTGAACAATGTTTATTTAATCTGCCTAGTACGAGAGCAAGCTAGTGGATTTGCCTCTCAGAGTCTACACAGCCAAGTGTCACAACTTAGAGGGTGAGTGCCTTTGATCGGGCATGTTCCTGGCCAGCCTCGCGGACCTCCTTGCCCGATTATAGCCACACCTGCCTCTGGGCTTTGCTCTTGGAGATCCCTGTGCCTGAAATGCCCTCCCTCCAAATGTCCCCACCTTCGCTGCATCCGCATTTAGAAGGTACCCGGCCAGTGAGCCCTCCCTGTCAATTGCTTTGAAAGGGCAATCCCACTCTTGCATGATGTTCAAAATAGTCAACATTGGAAAAGCAGAGGTACTGACCAATCACAGAAGCTACTGCCTGATCCTCTCCACCAGCATGCCCTGCTGTGTGTCAGCCCTGCCAACTCACCAACACACACATGCACTCACTGCAGTGCACACACACAGACATTCTCCCTACTCCCCCTTTCTTACCTTTTCTCCTTTAGCACTCTTACCACTATCTGATATATCATAGATTTTACTTGTTTATTTATTGCCTACCTTCCCCTGCTAGAATACAAGCAGCTTGAAGGCAAGAACTTTTGCTTATTTGTCCCTGTGTATTTAATCAAAATCAGACCAAGCGATGATATTTGTTCAATGTAATCAAAACAATGAGAGAAAATATACATGAAGTGTGAACAGCCTTTCAATTTCATTACTGTGTCTTTACTTCATTTGACCCTGCAAATTAAGCTATTTACACCTCAAATGTGTGTTTTCTGATATTTGGATTTACAGCAAACACTCACTAATCCCTAAAAATTAACCCAGTATTTGACAAATATCTGCAACATATACAATCGTATACATTAAATTAATTTCTAAGAAGTAAGGCTTTGCAGAGCCAAATAAGTTGAAAGGCAGTGTGAGTTTTAGGCCTGAGGCCACTTCTCATCAGCTATGCACAATATACACATTCTAAGTTAGGCTATGAATGAGTTAGGGCTGCTTACTTGGTTTCCGAAAACGATACTTCTTTTTATAAAAGTTTACACTACAGAATCCTTCAAAGCCAATGCATATAAAATAAGATTCCATTTACAATTTAGGATCAAAGCCTACCCATGCTAGGATAAGATGGAAGCTTTTTTTTTTTTGGAGACAGAGCCTTGCTCTGTCGCCCAGGCTAGAGTGCAGTGGCACAATCTTGGCTCACTGCAAGCTCCGCCTCCCAGGTTCACGTCATTCTCCTGCCTCAGCCTCCCGAGCAGCTGGGACCACAGGTGCCCGCCACCACGCCTGGCTAATTTTTTGTATTTTGTATTTTTAGTAGAGACAGGGTTTCACCGTGTTAGCCAGGATGATGGAAGCATTTTTTAGGAGGCAAAATGCAAGATTGAATGAGTGCCAGAACACAGCCTCAGAGAGATCTGAGTTCAAATTCCTGCCTCACAGGTACTAGCAGAAGATACTGCCTTACACGCCTGTAATCCTGGCACTTTGGAAGGCCAAGGCAGGTGGATCACCTGAGGTCAGGAATTCAAGACCAGCCTGGCCAACATGGTGAAACCCTGTCTCTACTAAAAATACAAAAATTAGCTGGGCGTGCTGGCATGTGCCTGTAATTCCAGCTACTCGGGAGGCTGAGGCAAGAGAATCACTTGAACCTGGGAGGCCGAAGTTGCAGGGAGCAGACATCGTGCCACTGCACTCTAGCCTGGGCGACAGATCAAGACTCCATCTTGAAAAAACAAAAACAAAAAAACCCTCTTCATTTCTGAGGAGATGGATGCAAGTACCTGCCTTATAATGCTGTGAAGATTAAGTGGGATAACACAGAGGGTCTGGTAACTAATAAGGACTCAATGATATTAGCCATTAAGATTAAAAAATCATTCTTCAATGGTTGATTAGATTTATGGAACAATTCTGCTTACTGTACTCCTAGAGATAATAGAACAATATTTCTAGAGACAATGGCATTAGAATTTACTCTAGAGCAGGGGTTGATAGATAGCATATATGGGTCAAATCTGGCCCACCAGCTGTTTTTGTAAATAAAGTTTTATTGGAACACACCCATGTGCATTCCTTTGCATATTGCCTGTGATTATTCTTGCAGTTACTTGTGCTCTATGACAGCAGAGTTGAGTAGTTGTGACAGAGACTTTATGGCCTGCAAATTTTAAATATTAACTATATAGCCCTTTAGAGAAAAAGTTTGTTGACTCTTGCTCTAGAAGCAAATGAATGCAAGTCATTCCACACATTTTTTAGATCTGGATTCTAGATTATACTCCTGCCTAGGTCTGCTCTCACCATTTGTCTTGTAGGTAAAAGTGTCTGTCAGTCCTTCCACACTTGCCTGAAGCCATCTAGGGCAGCAGCTCAGTGATGTGAGGTTATCTTAGTTTCCCTGCACCTGCTATCTGGCTAAAAATCGTACCTAGAAAGAATCTATACAATGTAAAGAAGTGGGGCAGAGAACAAACATCCTCTGCCTTGGGTGCAGAAACATTACCCTGGCTTGCTGGTATCACTTTCTTAGCCTGAGGGCCCTGTAGCCTGCAGGTACCCTCTCTCTGCTTTCGCAGACTTCTCTGGATGTTGTCCTTCCTGCTTTGCTCCACCCCACCTCCCCCTCTTCCTCTGCCTTTGCTGTTTTGAGCTCATGGCCTCTTCAAGTTTCTCACCCCTTTATGTATAAGCTCCTGGCTTAGATCTGCCTGGACTGGGTCTGCCCATAGCCAGTCAAGCACTGCCAGCCAATGCTCACGTAAACACAATGAGGACATTTAGTTGAGAACACTGAGGTTGGGGCCCTTTCCTTTCCTTTTACTCCTCTTAAATACCCTAAATGGGACTAAATCTCCATAAATCCTGTGAACTCGAAGAGTTGAAAGGCTCCCTGGAAATCCTGGTTTCCCTCCCCCGATTGTGCTGAAGCATTTTATCTAAGGCTGTTCTCTCCTTGCTATCCTAGTCCCACCTCACTCTCATGCCAATCAATCTCCCTAAACCTATTTTTTACTGCCTCCTTTGAAGCCCATTCCATCACAGACATGCATTTCCTTACACCAAAATACTTTCCTTGCATCTTGCTTTCACCTCCCCAACTTAAAGGTGAAATGACATGACCTACTCCCCCATTCCTAAATGACTGTACCTCCTTATACCTCTATATTATTCAACTGTTGACTTCTAGATAAAGTCAGAAAATTAGACCTGTATACCTAGACTACATCACTTTTACTGCCTTGCTGTTCCTGAATTTCAGATTGCCATTATGCCAGTTGATTCATTGAAAGATGGTATGAGAAACAGCCCCAAGAGGCAGAAGCCATAAGATTCTTGTTCAATAAGTTGTGCTTTACACCATATCCTTCCATTGGAGTGACAGTTTGGCTGGGTATATAAAATCCTAGGTTCGAAATAATCTTCTCTCAGGACACTGTAGATATTTGAGGCCCCTGAATTTCTGATAAAACCTAAGATGTCAGTTTTATGCTTATAGCTTTGCAGACAACCTGTTTGTTTTCTCTAGAGAGAACTCATGCTTCTCATTCTGAAATTTCACCAGGTTGTATTTCTGTGTTGGCCTTTTTTCATTCATCCTGCTTAGTGGGCCCTTTCACTCTAGGTTGGGACATGGGTCTTCATTCTCCTTAAAGAAACTTCCTTCTGTTGAGTATTTGGTCATTTCCACCTCCATATTCTCTGTTCCCACTTTCTAGGACTCTCAGCAGTTGGATACTGTCCATGTAGACCAACAGCACGGGCATCACCTGGGAACGTGTTGTAGATGCTCTCTCAGGCTTCACTCCAGACCTGCTGGGTCAGGATTTGTTTTCTAAGAAGATCCCTAGATGATGTGCGTGCACATGACATTTTAAGAAGTGCTGCTTTAATTCACTGTCACCTTAGATTTTGATGAATATGAGGGCGACATGTTAGAAGAGCCCTCACTTCTTACCACGACTGTCCCTGGACTCAACCTCTCACATCTTCCCAGGATTAGAAATCAGGGATGAGAAACCCTCTAACTCCCAAGGGATCCTTCTCCTTTCTGTGCCAGGTCCCCTCTGGCATGTTCAGTCTTTTTCTTTCTACAGCTCTTTTCATACCATCTCTAAATAGAAACAGGTATTTCCCAACCTGAAAAAGCTTCACTTGACCCCTTTACCTCTTCCAGTTCCCATCCAATTTCTCAATTGGCTTTTCCTGCCAAATTTCTTGAATTCATGCAAAACAGGCTCTACTTCTGTTTCTTTGCACAGCCCCTTCCTTAACTGCTGGAAACCTGGCTTTTAACTCCCTGCTCTAAAAAAACTTTTTCAAAAGGCCTTAACTCAGCCTTTATTCTTAGGTCCTCTTGGCAGCATTGGTTACGGCTGGCCACTGTGACCTTCTGAAACGCGCTCTGCCCATGAATTTCATGACACCTTGGTGTTGCCTTATCCCACTGAAGAAAGTGTGAGAATGCCCTCCTCTGGGATGACCTCCCTCTCCTGCCCTTCCCTAAGTGCTCAGCCCAATATGGCCGCTTCAGAGAGACTTTTCCTAACGGTTGCATTCCACATTGATCTATGGACTCCATTCAATGTTCTCCTTTTGGCACACACACACAAAGACCAGACAAGGTATATAATAATGTAATTATTGGCCAGACACAGTGGCTCACTCCTGTAATCCCAGCACTTTGGGAGGCTGAGGTGGGCGGATCACCTGAGGTCAGGAGTTTCAGACCAGCCTGGCCAATCTGGCGAAACCCCGTCTCTACTAAAAATACAAAAATCAGCTGGGCATGGTAATGCATGCCTATAGTCCCAGCTACTTGGGAGGCTAAGGCAGGAGAATCACTTGAACCCAGAAGGCAGAGGTTGCAGTGAGCTGAGATCATGCCACTGCACTCCATCCCGGGCGACAAGCGAGAATCTGTTTAAAATAATAATAATAGTAATAATAATGTAATTATTGCAATGACCTTTCCATCTCACCAACCAAATTAAAGCTACCAGGGGCAAGGACACAGTCTGTGCTATTGTGAATGATTGCCTTGTCTGTTCCCATGGCCCAAGGACAGCTAGACAAGGGGCTGAACCATCATGAAAAGGAATATTGTTTCTTCATCTTCACAGAGATACTGGCAACCCCCAAAGCCATGTGCCTGGGGGCTACATCTTCCCCGAGGGGGTGTTTTCTTCGAATTTACCCAAAGGTTCTCTGTGGGCTTGCCATGCCCCTGGAACAGTCTCATACCTCTTCTGTGCCCTTTCGGGGCACAGCTTGGGGGCATCTTGTCAGTGCAATTGCCTCAGTGTCTGGAAAAGTCTCTCTTCTCCTTTCATACTCATGATGTGAGAACATTTCAGAGGTGACTGCTCGGGGCTAGGGTGTAGAAGCATCTTGTGGGTATGTAGAAGGCAAAACTCACTCCTCAAACCAGATTGAAGCCCCTGGCTGCCCACAGACAGTTTGTGGCCCTTTCAGAAAACCGAGTGGCTGCTTTGCATCCCCGCCTACAGCCTGGGCCTCCTTGTCTAGGGCATGGAAGGAGGAGAGGCAGAGGAGGCTGGGGGGAAGACAGGTACCTCTTCCATCACTCCTCTGAGCAAGCTCATAGAATCAAAGAGAGATCCTTAAAGCTGAGTGCTCCCTCTGCCTTTTTTCCACCCATCCCCATCACTGCTTGCCCAGGGGTCTCCAGCTCAGTAACAGCAGTTCCACTGTTCCTGATGCTCCAGCCAGGCCCTATGGGCCCTCCCTGGCATCTCCCTATCTCATCCGTCCATCGCCTAGTCTATGCTTCTACCTCTGAAATAGACCCAACGTTCGTACTTCCCTCTGTGTATTTTGCCACTGTCCTGGTCCAGCCTCACCAAGCCCCGCCTGGGCCTCTACCTTGGCCTGCTAGCTCTCTGCTTCCATTTCTCCAGCCCTCAAGTCCATTCTAGGCAGGGCAGCACAATGGTCTTTTTTGTTTTTTTTTAGACAGAGTCTCACTCTGTTACGCAGGCTGGAGTGCAGTGGTGTGATCTCGGCTCACTGCAACCTCCACCTCCCTGGTTCAAGAGATTCTCTTGCTTCAGCCTCTGGAGTAGCTGGGATTACAGGTGCGTGCCACTACACCCAGCTAATTTTTGTAGTTTTAGTAGAGACGGGGTTTCGCCATGTTGGCCAGGTTGGTCTCGAATTCCTGACCTCAAGTGATCTGCCTGCCTCGGCCTTCCAAAGTGCTGGGATTACAGGTGTGAGCCACTGCACCCAGCCTACAATAGTCTTTTAAAAGTTAATCACATAATGGGATTCCCCTGCTTAAAACTCTTTAATATTTGATGTTATTATGAAATTATTATTCTTTAAGGTGTGATCTTGTATTTTGGTTATTCCGCCTGCCCCCTGAAAGAGAGTCCTTCTCATTTAGAGGTACATATCATAGTATTCATATAAGAAATGATGTGGGCCAGGCAAGGTGGCTCATGCCTGTAATCCCAGCACTTTTGGGAGGCCAAGGTGGGCAGATTACCTGAGGTCAGGAGTTTGAGACCAGCCTGGCCAACATGGCGAAACCCCGTCTCTACTAAAAAATACAAAAATTAGCCAGGCATGGTGGCAGGCACCTGTAATGCCAGCTATTCAGGAGGCTGAGGCAGGGAGAATTGCTTGAACCCTGGAGGCAGAGGTTGCAGTGAGCCGAGATTGCACCACTGCACTCCAGCCTGGGCAACAGGGCGAGACTCCGTCTCCAAAAAAAAGGATGTATTGGATTTTCTTCAAAATAACACCAGGTGGGTCAGGGAGGTAAGAAATTGGTCATGTTGAAAAGAGTACACAGGGCTTCACTGGACTACTCTACTTTTGCATGTGTTTGAAAAATTTTATAATGAAAAAGTTTAAAAAATGGCAAAGATTCTGCATTTCTCATATGACTAAGGCAAACAAACATCCTTACCGTGGCCTGCCCTACCGGCACCTCTGGCCTTATCTCTTGCTATTCCCACCTGGCTTCCGAGGCTCCACCACGCAGCCGTCCATGCGGGCTCCTTTCCATTCCCACCGACGCCAGGGGGCGTCTCCTCTATCATCCCCAAGGTATGGGGTGAAGCCTCCTTTCTCCAGTCTGGCTCCTTCCTGCTAACCTCAGGTCTCAACTTAAAATGCCCTTTCCAATGCCCTGATTTAAATTTAACTAAAGTTTACTTTCTCACTGCACCCTTTAATTTTTCATTTTTGTGCTCACCACAATTTTGGTCTGTTTTCCCCGTGAGGGAAGTTCCATGAGGGCAAAGTTCACAGCCGTTTTGTTCAGTGGTGCATACGTCAAGCCCAGCACAGTGTTGCCAAATGAAGTGAGATGGCAGCCACACCCTCGGTCCCCCTCTGAAGAAACTGCCCTAGGCAGTTAAAACAATAATTAAAAAAAAAAAAAAGTGGACAACAAATGCAAGAAGCCATGGGTCCGCTCTGCCAGATCAACAAATGTTAAGTATCTTTTCCTTTCTTTTTTTTTTGAGACAGAGTCTCCCTCTGTTGCCGGGCTGGAGTGCAATGGCATGATCTCAGCTCACTGCAACCTCCACCTCTGGGATTCAAGCAATTCTCCTGCCTCAGCCTCCCGAGTAGCTGAGATTACCGGCATGTGCCACCATGCCCAGCTAATTTTTGTATTTTTAGTGTAGATGGAGTTTTGCCATGTTGGTCTAGCTGGTCTTGAACTCCTGACCTCAGGTGATCCGCCCGCCTCGGCCTCCCAAAGTGCTGGGATTACAGGCGTGAGCCACCATGCCCAGCCCCTTTTCATATTTTTTTGATGATCATTCTCTCTTTCGTTAAGGAAAATAAATTTAGAGGAAACATTATAGTCTTCTGTGCTTCCCTCCCCAGACCTATCCCCCTTCCTTCCCCCTAAGTAACTACTGTCTGAGTTTGGTGTGTATTCAGTTCATACTTTTAATATTTTTATGACAAACGTGCGTATCCATAAACAATATATGGTATGGTTTTACGTGCTTTTAAAAAATATGATAATGGAATTCTGTGCTACATAATGTTGTACAACTAATGTTTTCCACTCGGTGTTGTTATATATATGTGTGGATGCATATATATTATAAATTAGTTCATCCATTGTAACTGTTATATGGCAATCCACTGTAGGAATACATCGCAATTGATTTATTCATCCCCTTAATGAGGTACATCTGGCTTATCTCCAGTTTTATCTTTGACAAAAAGGCTGGAAAGAATGTACTTGAACGTGCGTCCCCTCTGTCCATGTCTCTCTGACCGATTAGACTGGCCGAAGCAAATGAGAGAGAACCGGCCAGGTGACAAGGCAATGGGACCTTTCATATGCTGCTGATGGTGGGAGTGACAATTGACATAATCGTTTTAGAGAGCAATTTGGCAATATCTAGTTAAGGCGAAAATGCTCAACCCGGTGATCTAGGAATTCTACCTCTGTCATAAATCCTTATCACCAAAGGTAAATTACGTATTTATTTTCTGCTCAACGGAAAGCATAAAATATATAATATTCTTTTATGATTTCAAGTTTATAATGCAGTTTTACATATATTACCTAATTTGACGTTCACAAGCATAGTAGCAGTGTCAGCCCCTTGTTATAAACATGGGAACTGAGGCCAAAGATAAGGCCACAGAACTGTAGTTTGGTGCTGGGCTCAAATCCCAGTCATTTGACTTTTTGTCCAGGGCATTTTCCGTGACCGCAGGCTGCCTTGCTGTGTTTTCCTGCTGCAAAAAACATCAACAAGCTCTGGGCGCTTTGGCATAGATGCTGCTAGGACCCCAGCCAGATACATGGGCCTTTGCGGGAGCTTGTGCCCATCCCCCAGGGGCTGTAAGTGTTGGTGGCTGAAAGGTCACAGCTGCCCTTCCTCAGAGAATTGCCCATGGCCACTAGAGTGGCCTCAGCTGGAGATGCCTGGAAACTTCCCTCAGCCCCGCATGGCAGGGGTTGCCTTAGCCAATGGCTGACTGATGCAGGTGTACAAGGCTGGCCTTATTGTCTCAAGCGGGGACAGCTTTATGGTACCATTCATGCTCCAAAGCTCACTATGGGCTGTGGGGGGACATCAGCAGAGCCCGCATCTTTGCCTCGCTGCTTTTCCTGTCTTATTCTGTGTTCCTCATGTCCTCCCATCTTCCTCCTGGGAGGATTCCTTTAAGAACTCTCCTGCACCAGAATTCTCATCTCAGGCTCCGCTTTGAGGGCGATGGTTCTTTATCTTTCTCATGTATGAGAATCACCGTCCAGGTGCGGTGGCTCACACCTGTAATCCCAGCACTTTGGGAGGCTGAGGTGGGAGAATTGCTTGAGCCCAGGAGTTTGAGACAAGCCCGAGCAACATAGAGAGACCTTGTTCCCACAAAAAATGAAACAGAGAAATTTTCCAGGCATGGTGCATGTGTCCGTAGTCCCTGCTACTTGGCGGGTTAAGGCGGGAGAATCACTTGAGACTGGGATGTAAAGGCTGCAGCGATCCATGCTTGGGCAACTGCACTCCAGTCTGGACAACAGAGCAAGACCCTGTCTCAAAAAAGAAAGAAAAGAAACACCAATAGGGTTTGTTAAAGCACACATCGCTGGGCTTCCCCTCCACTGCCTGTTTCAGTGGGTCTAGGAAAGGGTCCATAATTTGCATTTCTAGCAAGTTGATGCTGATGATGCTGGTCCAGGGACCACACTTTGAGAACCACTGTTCTAAGGACCCTGACATAAGACAGTTGGTGCCAGGAGAAGCAAATGCTAAGAACGGGAGTCTGCAGTTGGATAACCCGCTGGCAATGAGAAACTCAACATTGGTGATAGAAGGAGAAATGATAGCTCCTGGCATGTGGTAGCAATACAATTTCTGTGACAGCTTACAGTTGGAAGGGGATGTACTGGCTTTTGCAATATTTCTGGCATTGGAGCATTGTAGCAGAGACAGTAATTATAAGGATTATGGAATTGAGAGGCTGTTTCTGAGAGACACTAGTGCAGCAAAGAAAGAAATGGCGGGCCCAAGTTTATTAATCACCAATTCAGAGCAAAGTGTGAAAGTCAGAGGATCTCTTTGGCAGTGAGGTCCTTATCTCCTGGAGCTGTACGATGGTGCCAAAGTGATACTCATTCAGTAGAAACCATGCTTTCAGTGCCCATGCAACCATTCTGTTTTTCATGTTCAGTGCAGTATTCAATACATTACATGAGATATTACATACTTTATTATAAAATAGGCTTTGTGTTAGATGATTTTGTCTAACTGTAGGCTAATGTCAGTGTTCTGAGCACATTTGAGGTAGGCTAGGGGTGTTTGGTAGATTAGGTGCAATAAATGCATTTCCTACTTACGATATTTTCAACCTAAGATTGAAGCTTACCTAAGATTTATCAAGATGTAGCCCATCATAAGGTGAGGAGCATCTGTACATTTAAAAGTAATTTGGGCCGGGCACAGTGGCTCACGCCTGTAATCCCAGCACTTTGGAAGGCTGAGGCGGGCAGATCATGAGGTCAGGAGATCGAGACCATCCTGGCTAACATGGTGAAACCTCATTTCTACTAAAAATACAAAAATTAGCCAGGTGTGGTGGCATGCGCCTGTAGTTGCAGCTACTCGGGAGGCTGAGGTGGGAGAATCGCTTGAACCCGGGAAGTGGAGGTTGAGCCCAGTCTCCTGCTTCAGCATGTGGAAGTCTCATACCCTCCTCGCCAGGGCAGACTATAAGCCAAGCACAGAAAGACAAGCACTGTATGATTTCATGGATATGTGGGATCTAAAAAAATTGATCTCATACTAACCGAGAGTAGACAAGTGGTTACTGCGGACTAGGGCTGGGGTTGGGTAGGGAAGAACGCAGAGAAGGGAGATGTTGATCAAAGGGTACAATGTTTCATTTACTCTAGAGACATAAGTTTTAGTGATCAATTCCACTGCATGGAAACCACAGTTAATTATAATGTATCTGTTTTTGTTCTTTATTCTGGTTATTTGATCTGATTGTCTATTTCTGCATCATAGCTATGTTATCTTAACAAATATCTGTATAGTATGTTTTGCTGCCTATAGAGCAAGACCTTATTCATTGTACTTCTTTTTCAAAAATTTGTCAGCCATTTTTGGGCATTGCTTTTTTCCATATGGATTTTAGAATCAGCTCATCAAGTTAAAGATCTCTTGTCTGAGTTTTAATTGTGGCCATTTTATATTTATATATCAATATAAAGAGAATTACTGTACTTTCAAACTTCAGCCTTCCCCAATGGAATATTATCATCTAAGTTTTTTTTTTTTTTTGGTGCTCTTCTGTGAAGTTTTATACATTTTTTCATATATATTTTATTAGGTTTGTCTGAGTATTTTATAGTTTCTGTTGCAATTGTGAATAGCAACTATTTTTCCATTAGATTTTCTAATTGGTTATTGCTGGTGAATAGAAAAGCTATTGGATTTTGTATGGTGACTTTAAATGTAACTTAACTTGATTTGTTCTAATAGCTTTGTGGTTAATTCTCCTGTACTGTCTAGGCTGATAATCATATTGTGTGCAAGTAGCAACAGTTTGGTCCCTCCTTTACCAATATTTGACCTTGTTTTGCTTTATTTCTTTAGTGCATTGGCCTATGCCTCCACTCCAGTGTTAAATGGTAGAGGTGATAGTGTTTAAACTTTTATCGCAACTGCTTTTAGTGGGAATGATTTTAATATGCGACGATTAAGAATGATATTTGTGATTACTTTGCTATAGTATGAAGGAAGGTTCACCAGGTTGAAAAATTTTTTTTCTATCCTGTCAATCTTTTATTATCGAGATGGTTCAATGTCAGTAAGCAATTCAATGAAAATAGGAGAGGTTTGCCTAAGAGACCAGCTGATAAGCTCAAACCTCTGTCTTAGAATTTTTGTGCTGCTATGACAAAATATCTGAGACTGGATAATTTATAAGGAACATAACATTTATTTCTTATAGTTCTGGAGGTTGGGAAGTCCAAGACCAAGCTGCTGGCATTGGCATCTGCTTCCAAGATGGCACCTTGTTGCTGTGTCCTTACTAGTGGTGGAAGTCAGAAGACCAAGGGAATGTTCTCTTCACCCTCGAGCCATTTTCTAAAAGGCTAATCCCATTTTTGAAAATGGAGCCCTTATGACTCAATTGCCTCCCAAAAGCCACAGCTTTTTACTATACTGTGGCATTGGGGATTCAGTTTCAATATGAATGTTGCAGGGGACAACATCGTTCAAATCATAGCACCTTCCCTTCTAGTGGCCATCTGAGCCGTCAGATGAAGCTGGTTATAAAGCTGATTCATTCTTCCTCCTGAGAACAGGGGGAAAAATTACTCTCTACCACAGCCTTACCTTTTGCAAAAGGAAACCTCTTCATAACTGCCAAGGTTTTGTGTTTTTAGTGAGAAAGTGTGTTGTATTTTATCAAATGTCTCTTCAATACCCATTGAAATGATCAGAATGCTTATTCCCTTAATTTGTTAATGTAAAAAATTACATTAATACATTTCCCAATGTCAAACCAACCTTTAATTCCTAAAACAAATTAAACTTGAGTATAATGTATTATTCTTTTAATACACTAAAGAATTTGATGTATATATACATTTAGAGACAGTATCTTGCTCTCTCACCCAGGCTGGAGTGCAGTGGCATAATCATAGTTCACTGCACCCTCACAATCCTGGGTCCAAGTGATCCTCCTGCTTTGGCCTCCCAAAGTGCAGAGATTATAGGTGTGAGCCACCATGCCTGGCCTTTCACCTCTCATTTTTATTAATGAGGTTGGCTGTTAGGTGTTTGCTTGCTTTTTTATGCCATTCTGGGTTTGGTACCAGGTCATGGTACTTCATAGAATTAATGTGAAACATGTTCATTTCCTATGCTCCTGAATAGTTTCTATATCATGGGAAAAAACTCTTCCTTGAAGGTTTAGTAGAACTTGTTCATGAACTCCCTACAATCGTGACCTTGAGCCATAGTCCTGTTTGCCATCGGCTTCATTCCCTGCCTTTGCCCTGCTTTGCTCTGTATCTCAGAGAACTGCATTTTCAGGCTTGTTTACCCTCAGGCTTCCAGGTGGGTTGGCCAATGGGAGGCACTGGCTCAAAAATGGAGGAAAGAAAGTGGCGAGAAGCAAAGACATTCCCTTCCTGTCCTCCAGCCCCCACTTTAGATAGCTGACAGCACCTGCATCGCTTTTGTGGCTCCAGTCACTGTTCTCAGCCCCTGCTCCAATGGGCCCAGTTCCCACTGAACTGGTCTCTGATATAAGTGCCTCCTCCCTTTGTTCTTTCAGCTTTCTACTGTTGCTAAGCAACCCTAATGGGTTTCTCAGCTCTATGATCACCTATGTAACCAATTCCTGTATTAAACTCCCCTGGGTTGAAATACCTAGCATGATTTCTACGTTCGGACTGGTTCTTGATTCATTAAGACCTTGATGTGATACCTCTCCTTTAATCAATTTTGATCATTTACTTTTTCTTAAGGAGTCATCTATTTCTTGCTGAATTTAAAATTTGTTAGAATAAAGTTGTATATATTATCTTACAATTTTAAGAATCATCTTTACTTTAGTAGTTATGTTCCCATTTCTGTTTCTTAAGTTACTTATTTTTATGTGAATGTGTGTTTCATGATCAAAATTGTCAGACATATGTTTACTCTATTAGTATTTTGCTGGGGAATTTACATAAATCCTTTTCTAAGCTTTACATCAACTTCACAAAGAAGGTTTATATTATCAGAAAAGGGCAGCAGAAAATTACTCCTTTACTTGCCTGAGACCATATGCCTATTAAATTGCAAAACTGGAACTAGAACTCAGAGCTGTCTGAATTCAAAACTCATACTCTCCTCACTTTTTCAGACAGCATGAACACTCTGGGTGAGATTAAAAGGATCATCATAAATAGGCTTGACATTTTCTACAAAGAACACGAATTTCTTTTGTAACTGGAAAAGAAGTTAATTAAGCTTAAACAAGTAATTATAAAAAAATAGCCTTGAAAGGAGAGGATATGTCACATCATGGCAACTTAGCCCTTTGAAATCTTTGTGAAAGGCAGGCATATGTCACTAGGTAGCCAGCTGTATCAGTGAATCCTGCTCGACCCTGGGTTTAGTAGTTGGTTGAGCCCTGGGTCTCCCCTTCCTCACCAGGTTACATCCTCTTTGGAAGCAGAAGTTTCCCCAAAAGGTGAAGGTCATGTTAATTACCCCAAAGGTGCTTCTCCTGGCACTGTTCACTAAAGTATGCTTTGAAGAAATGGCCACCTTGCCTCACCCATCTTGGCGCATACGGTTTGGAAATTCACTCTGCTCTTTCTCCAGGTTGGAAGAGTGACCGGAGGTGCTGAGGTTCTCTGTGGAGACCAGGCTGATCCCCACCGGTGGTGTAGGTTGCTCATTCTCCTTGACTGGGGCAACCAGAGAAGGATCATTTTCTATTCCTACTTCCTCTCCAGTCCTGAGCTCAGCTTCTGATGGCAGAAGAGCCCTGAAACCTCCTAAAATAGCCTCCTGCTGGAGAGAGGTAATGCAATGCATACCACAGTATGCATATTGATTTCTATTTTCGGTTCTTATCAAGATTTATTTTGCATCCCTTCAGGTAATAGTGACCTTGGACTCACCGCCTTCCATATTTGCAGCCTGGGTCAATGAATCTTGGTATTGACCTCAGGAGCCATCAATAGCTGCTTATTGTTGAGATATTTCAATGTCAATAAGTGGCCCCATGGAAGTGGGAGGGGGGCTGCCCAGCAAGCCCAGCAGCTAAAAAACCAATCCCTTTTCTCCCAGTTGTCATCTTGGCACAGAAGGGGCTGGTTCTAAAATTGATTAACTTTCCTGCAGAGAGTGGGAAAACAAACTCCCAAACATAGCCTGAATCCTGCAAAGGGAACTTTCTCAGAATTACTATCCATTACTATGAAAGGAGAGAAACACCCATGTGTGTTCTGTCTCTGTCTTCCCTCCCTCTCTCTCCCTCCCGCGTCTCCCTTCTCCCTGCCTTTCCTCCCCTCTGTGTCACATTCAATCCTATAGGGACATCCACAAGACTTTGGAAAGAGATACCTTGTTACTGGAACAGCTATTAACCCACCCAAGCTTACCTGATTGAAGATCAGGCAGATTGATCTAGTAAAAAGAGCTTGCCTTGTGGCATCAGACACTCCTAGGAGCAAATCCTAGAGTGTTATGACCGACACGTGTTTTCATCTGTACTGTGGGCATACTATCTACCTTGATGTGAAGAATGGAGATGCTGTCTGTATGTGACCGGCACCTAGTAGGTGTTTCATAAATCCAAGTTCAGGCTTTATTATTATGATACTTGCCAAGTTGAGAGGTCAGGACTCTCCACTTGTAGTTTCTGCTCTCACTCCCTCACATTCTCTGCCATATTCATTTATTCCTGCTTCCCCACTGATAAAAAGATGAAAAAAATGGACATGTGGCTGCGGTGAAATCCTCTTGGTATGGTTTGCATGTGTGTCCCCACCCAAATCTCATGAGAAATTGTAATCCCCAGGGTTGGAGGAGAAGCCTGGTGGGAAGTGAGTGGATCCTGGGGACAGGTTTTCTTCTTGCTCTTCTCATGATAGTGAGTGATCTGGTTGTTTAAAAGTGTGTAGCACCCTCTCCTTCGCTCTATTCCTCCTGTTCTGGCCGTGGAAGACGTGCCAGCTTCCACTTTGCCTTCTGCTATGATTGTAGGTCTCCTGAGGTCTCCCTAGCCATGCCTCCTGTGCAGCCTGCAGAAATGTGAGTCAATTAAACCTCTTTTCTTTATAAACTACCCAGTTTCAGGTAGTTCTTTAGAGCAATGTGAGAACAGACTAATATCTCTCTCTTATGATCAAACTGTGTTAATCTGTCTTTACTGGCCATGCTTTCAGCAATTGGCCCACTTATTCATCCACCTTGGTATGCCTGGCCTGGCTGCATGAAGGCACAGCTGATATTGGGCACAGTTCTTCAGGCCCAGGGCAGGGGCAGGGGCAGGGGCAGGGGCAGGGGCAGGGGCTGTCTGTGGCCTCTGCTGGGCAGCATTGTTTCAACTTCCTTCTGTGTGAGTATTGTGGCTCCCTCTTCCCATCTGCTTTCTCTCTCTTCCTTTCTTTCTCCCTGGTCACCTCTAAGCTCCCAGCAGCCCTGGTGATGAATCTCTCCCACCTCTTCTTTCCCTAGGCCCTGCCCTGCTGAGGGTGGCTTGGACTGAGTGCAACTTTGGAGATGATGGAGAAGGAGAAGGAGAAAGTGAACACCCTACTGTGCCTTGACTCTGCCTTTCGGCCAGAGTGGTGGCTTTTCCCAATGATGATGGAGAGATGCTCACACAGAAGTGGGTAGAAGATGCCAGGAAAGAGAAGAAACCTGGTGCTCACACGTTGCAAACAGGATTTCACTGAGTGCTCAGAATAATCCTGAGTGGTAGGCATTAGTATACTCATTTAACAGATAGGAAAACAGAGGCTCAGAGAGTTTAAGAGATGAGATTGGAACTCTGTCTGACTCCAGTCTCATGCATAATTGAACATTTGTGTTGGAAAGAAGGATTCTGGGGACGGAGGAGAGATATGAGGACTTTCAAGCATCTGATTTGGTTAAAGAGTTGTAATAGATGCCCTTGATGTCCTTATCCTGCCCTGGATCTGAAATTCTAAGAATAGAAACAGAGAGCACCAAACTTGCTCAAGACCATTTCCTGGTACAGCAGCTCAGTCCTCAAAGCCCTGCTTCCTGTCGGGGGTAGATTTAACCAACCATAGGCCAGCTTTGGGCAGATTTCCAAATCCTCTGCCTAGTGCCACCTCTGGACACTGGCTCTTGGTGCCAAAAATGTAACTTCAAAGCAAACACCCCAAACTTAGAATAATCAGGCTGAATTTTAAATTTGCATATGCATATAAACACTTGTCCACACGCTCACTCCCCTCCCAACGAAGCAGAAAGTAAAAGATCACGTGAGCCGGCAGTAACTATGTCTAATGGCGATGAAGCTTCAGGACAGAGGCAGGAGTTTGCTCTTTTATTTATTTATTCATGAACGCCACAAACACATATTGCACGCTTACCATGTGTCAGACAGGGCATGAGGACTTGATCACAAAAGATGGAAATGCATGTGTTAATCGTTGAGTAAGCACATTTTGGTTTAGTGATGAGTGTATTCTGTGGATAATGTATGTATATGTATATAGTACATATATGCACGTGTGTGTGTGCATTTGGGTGCATGTGTATATATGTATATAATTTATTAACTACAGGGTTTTTGCTGTCAATGAACTCAAAGTTCAACAGAGAAGACAGACATGAAAACAATTATGATATTTTGAGAAAAATAGCTTTAATGTAGGCAGGATCAAAGAACAGAGGAGACTAGTATAAGAAGTGCCCAAGGCTATGGGGAAATTGGGAAAGACTTCAAGGAGGAAGATGTGGAGGCTTGAGTGAGCATCTTCCAGATAGACAAGAGGCACAGGAGCTGCCCGGGCAGAAGGAACATACATTCACTTAATCATTGCTTATTAGAACATCTGCTTCTGGTTAGAATGGATTTTTGCTATCAGTTAGGATGCAGAAAATACAAGAGACCATCACTTTGATTTTCTTTCCCCCAAACAAAAACAAGCTACGTAAGTTACAAAATCACCTCTTTTAAAATCCATCAGAGAGCTGAGGACATAAATTTGCAAGTCCTTCCTAGGACAGAAGAGACTCATGACTGGAGGATGGTGAGAGGAGGGGTAAACCCAGCATGGATAGGGGTACAAAGAAACAAGCCAAACTATAATCAACTTTTTTATTTTTTATTTTTTTTTGAGATGGAGTCTCACTCTGTCACTCAGGCTGGAGTGCAGTGGCACGATCTCAGCTCACTGCAACCTCTGCCTCCTGGGTTTAAGCAATTCTCCTGCCTCAACCTCCCGAGTAGCTGGGACCACAGGTGCGTGCCACCACATCCGGCTAACTTTTTGTATATTTTAGTACAGATGGGGTTTCACCGTGTTAGCCAGGAGGGTCTCTATGTCCTGACCCCGTGATCTGCCTGCCTCAGCCTGCCAAAGTGTAACCAACTTTTAATAGTTGTGTGGAGGCCAACATGACAGATTTGTAGCCCGTGGATCCCTGTCACAATTCCCACCTTTCCCTCCAAATGTATGGCTGTGGTGGAGGCAAATCAGGAGAGCTGAGATATGTCCTTGGTGTGTTCCAGGATGTCACCAAGGGCAAGGCAGATGCCAGCGAGAGGACATGGCCAGAGAAGTGGAATGAAGAGACATCACCCCAGAGGGAAAGCCGAACTCAGTGGACCCAAAAGCCAAAGCAGAGCGCCATCAGCTGTGGTTCGGAAGACTTGCTGGAATTCAGATCCCGAATCCTGCTGCAGGGATCCAACCCTCAAAACATTTGAAGTCCATAGTGAACTGGCTGTCACTAGAGCTGAGACTCAACTCAACTCAACCACAGAATAAGTTGACTCAGCCTCTCACTTCAGTAAGTAATTATACTTTAGACTATATTACTATATATGTATTATATATAATTGTAATATAATTATATAGTATATGATATATAATATATAATAATATATAATATATGATATATAATATATAATAATATATAGTATATGATCTATAATATATAATAATATATAGTATATGATCTATAATATATAATAATATATAATATATGATATAATATATAATAATATATAATATATAATAATATATAATATATAATATATGATATATAGATTAAGTAATGCATGTATATTATATGCATATTATATGTGTATATATAGTATATATACATATATAATATATAGTAGAAATTGTATAGTATTTATTTATATTATATAGTATATATATTTCTTACTTCCTACTTTCTGCTTCCTTTTGTGTGAGTATGGTGGCTTTCTATTATATTATATTATATCTTATTATATTATATTATTTCTATTATATTCTATAATAGAAATATTATATAGTATGTGGTATACTATATATAATATAGACTCTATTATTAATACTTTAGACTCTCCTGTTCATCTATACACAATGTCTGAAATATAATTACAAATTACAAAGCACTTGTTGAAGCAAGAAATGTGACCTATAATCAAAAGGGAAAAAAGTCATTAAAGCAGATCCATGGATATTCCAGACGTTGCGATGAGCCAACAAAGATATTAAAGTAACAATTTTAGATATTTTAATGGATTCAGTTTGAGAAGTGAACAACATACGTGAACAGATGGGGAATTTCAGCATCAAACTACTGAAAAACTCAGATGGTTATTCTAAAACAGAAAACTACTATATCATAAATAAAGAATTCACTGAATGGGCTTAATAGCAGACTGGACACCACAGCAGAAAAGATTGGTGAACTTTAAGTTGGGCCAGAAGAAACCACCTGACTAAGAACATGACAACAAACTAACAGATCATCTGGGCCCTGGGAAAAATACCAATATGACCTAATATACATGTAATTGGAGCCCCAGAGGAAGAGGAGAGAAAATGCAGTGAAGAAATACTTGAACAGATAATAGTCAAGAATATTTGAGGGCTGGGCGTGGTGGCTCATGCCTGTATTCCCAGCACTTTGGGAGGCCAAGGTGGGTGGATCATTTGAGGCCAGGAGTTCGAGATCAGCCTGGCCAACATGGCAAAACCCTGTCCATTCCAAAAAATACAAAAAATTAACGCGGTAGAGTGGTGCACACCTGTAGTCCCAGCTACTTGGGAGGCTGAGGTGGTAGAATCACTTGACTCCTGGAGGTGGAGGTTGCAGTGAGCCAAGATTGTGCTACTGCTCTCCAGCCTGGGTGACAGAGAGAGACTTTGTCTCAAAAAAAAAAAAAAAAAAGAAAGAATATATTAAAATTGGTTAAGGACATTAACCTATAGATTCAAGAGGTTTAGTAATCTCTAATCGGTGTAAACATGTACAAAACCATACCCACCCATATCATAATCAAACTGTTGAAAACCTAAAGAGAAATAAAAACTTTAAAGCCACCAACTAAAATTATATTTTAAGGGGAATAAGAATGAGAATGATGAGTGACTCCGCACACACAAAAAAATTAGAGGCCAGAAGACAATGAATGACATCTTTAAAGTGTGAAAAATAAAAATTGAATTTTCAAAAACTGAATTTTCAATCTAGAATTTGATGCCCAGTGAAAATATTCTTAAAAAAACAGAGGTGAAACAGAAATGTTTTCAGATGACAAAAGCTGAGAAAATTTTCTCCTGCAGATTTGGATTACAAAAAATGACAAAAAATGCTAAAATAAGTTTTTCAGGGTAGAAGAGAAATAATACCAGATGGGAAGAAATGAAGAATAATGCCTGTGGGAAGAAATGAAGAGTATCAAAAAGTATAAGCCTGATGATATTAAAAATTATATTTATGTGTTATGTAAATATATTTCTAAACTTCTGTAGAAGACTATTGTCAAAAGTACAAACTATAACAATGTATTGTGGGGTTTTACCTTACGTAGAAGTAAAATATATAGCAGTGAGGGCACATTATGCAGCAGTAAGAGTTTTACGTTGTTTGTAAAATAGTGCAACATTATTTACAGACAAACTGTGTTAAGTTGAAGATGCATATTGTACCCTAGAGTAACCATGAAATAGTAACACAAAGGTATTACTGAAAAAAATCAGTGGGAGAGATAAAATAGAATACTGAAAAATAATTAATCCAAAAAGCTGGCAGGGAGTGGAGAAGAGGGGAACAAAAAATAGGACAATGAGAAAGCAAATATTGAAAGTAGACTTAAATTTAACAATATCAATAATTTTTAAAATTATAAATGGACCTAATTCTCAAATTAAAAGACAGAAATTATCAGAATGGATAAAAGCAAGGTCTGACTACATGCTGTTTCTAAGAAGCATGGTTTATTATTATTTTTTATTTCAATAGCTTTTGGGGTACAAGTGGTTTTTTTGTTACATAGATAAATTATAGAGGCCGGGCGCGGTGGCTCACACCTGTAATCCCAGCACTTTGGGAGGCTGAGGTGGGCGGATCATGAGGTCAGGAGTTCGAGACCAGCCTGGCCAACATGGTGAAACCCCATCTCTACTAAAAATACAAAAATTAGCTGGGCAGGGTGGCGGGTAGCTGTAATCCCACTTGCTCAGGAGGCTGAGGCAGGAGAATCGTTTGAACCCAGGAGGCGGAGGTTGCAGTGAGCTGAGATCATGCCACTGCACTCTAGCCTGGGCTACAGGGTGAGATGACCTCTCAAAAAAAAATTATATAGTGGCAAATTTTGAGATTTTAGTGCACTGGTCACCCAAG
Source organism: Gorilla gorilla gorilla (assembly GCF_029281585.2). Classification (NCBI taxonomy): domain Eukaryota; kingdom Metazoa; phylum Chordata; class Mammalia; order Primates; family Hominidae; genus Gorilla; species Gorilla gorilla. The sequence continues at coordinate 18,301,950 of NC_073228.2, read as the reverse complement.
TGGTATACATTGTACATAATGTGTAGTTTTTTCCAATCCCTGGTCCCCCTTCCATCGTTCCCCTTCTGAGTCTCTTTATAAAGCCTACGTACAACTCATATGCCTTCATGTACTCATAGCTTAGCTCCCACTTATAAGTGAGAACATAAAGTTTTTGGTTTTCCGCTCCTGTGTTACTTCGCTTAGAATAATGGCCTCCAGCTCCATCCGAGGTGCTGCAAAATACATTATTTCTTTTGTTGTTGTTGTTGTTGTTGAGACGGAGTCTCGCTCTGTCACCCAGGCTGGAGTGCAGTGGCATGATCTGGGCTCACTGCAAGCTCCGCCTCCTGGGTTCACACCATTCTCCTGCCTCAGCCTCCCGAGTAGCTGGGACTACAGGCGCCCACCACCATGCCTGGCTAATTTTTTGTATTTTTAGTAGAGATGGGTTTCACCGTGTTAGCCAGGATGATCTCGATCTCCTGACCTTGTGATCCACCCGCCTTGGCCTCCCAAAGTGCTGGGATTACAGGCGTGAGCCACCGCACCCGGCCAAATACATTATTTCCATCCATTTAATGGCTGAGTAGTAGTCCATGGTGTATATATACCATTGTTTCCATCCATTTAATGGCTGAGTAGTAGTCCATGGTGTATATATACCATACTTTCTTTATCCACTCATTAGTTGATGGGCACTTAGGTTGGTTCCACATCTTTGCAATTGCAAATTGTGCTGCTATAAACATACATGTGCAAGTGTCTTTTTCATATAATGACTTCATTTCCTTTGGGTAGATACCCGGTATTGGGATTGTTGGATCCAATGATAGATCTATTTTTAGCTCTTTAAGGAACCTCCACACTGTTTTCTATAGACGTTGTACTGATTTACATTCCCACCAGCAGTATATATAAGCGTTCCCTTTTCCCCATAGCCATGCCAACATCCATTGTTTTTTAACTTTTTAATAATGGCCATTCTTGCAGGAGTAAAGTGGTATCTCCTTGTGGTTTTAGTTTGTATTTCCCTGATGATTAGTGATGTTGAGCATTTTTCCATATGTTTGTTGGCCCTTTGTATATCTTAAGAAACATACTTTAATATAAAATCATGAACAAGTTGAAAACAGTAAGAGATATCCCAATGCAAACACCAAGTATCAGAAAGCTGTTGTGCCTAGAGATTATCAAAGAAGGCCAGGTGTGGTGACTCACTCCTGTAATCCCAGCACTTTGGGAGGCTGAGGCGGGTGGATCACTGGAGGTCAGGAGTTTGAGACCAGCCTGGCCAACATGGTGAAACCCCATCTCTACTAAAAATACAAAAATTAGTCAGGAGTGGTGGCACACACCTGTAATCCCAGCCACTCGGGAGGCCATGGCGAGAGAATCGCTTGAACCCTGGAGAAGGTTGCAGTGAGCCGAGATCATGCCACTGCACTCCACCTTGGGAGACTCCATCTCAAAAAAAAAAAAGATTATCAAAGTGGACTTCCAAATGAGAAGTATTAGCAGGATTTCATAACCTTACATTTCATATTAATAATATTAATAAGGGGTGACTTTGTCAAAACCATCTAAGAGCCTTAAACCTGTATGTACCTAATTACAGAACTTAAAAATATGTGCAGCAGAAAATGACAGAAATAAAGAGAGAAATAGACAAATACACAATCATAGTTGAAGATTTTAGTGCCCCTTAATCATTCATTGCCATGACAAATAGGCAGAACATCAATAAAGGACACATAAGGCTTAAACGATGTCATTAAACAACTTGATATAGTTGATGTTTATAGAACACAGCTACACTCAACAATTATAGAATGCACATGGTTTTCAAATGTATGTGTACGTTCACCGAGACTGACCATGTGCTGGATCAAAAAAAAAAAAATCTCAAAGGTTAAAAAAAGAAATATCACAAATTATGTTCACTAAGTATTATATAATTAAATCATAAATCCATAACAAAATTCTAGAAAAATCTGCAAATACTTGGAAATTAAGCAATATGTTTTCAAATAAACCACCGGTCAGAGAAAAAAAAAGTAATTAGAACATGTTTTATTTATTTATTTTTCTTTTCTTAATTTAATGTTTTATTTATACCTAATAGATGTACACATTTTCAGGATACATGTGATAATTTAATAGATTCACGTATCTTGTAAATATCAAATCAGTGTCATTGGAGTATCTATCACCTTAAATATTTGTCTTTTATTTATGCTAGAAACATTTGAATTATTCTCTTTTAGCTGTTTTGAAATATATAATTGACTATTGTAAACTATATTTACCCTGCTGATCTAACAAACACTAGATCTTACTTCTTTTATCAAACTATATATTTGTACCCATGAATCAACCTCTCTTCATACCCCATCCTTTCCTTCCCAACCTCTGGGATATCTGAAGAATCATATCAATTAATAGAAATTGATTAGATTCAATCTACTGTCTATCTTCATGAGATCTAATTTTTAGCTCCCACATATGAGTGAGAATGTGCAATATTTGTCTTTCTGTGTTTTGCTCATTTCACTTAACCTAATGATCTCCATTTCCATCCATGTTGCTGCAAATGATGAGGATTCATTCTTTTTAATGGCTGAATAATATTCTACTGTGTATATATACGTTAAAAAAATCCATTCATCCATTGATGGGCACTTAGGTTGATTCCAAATTTTGACTATTGTGAACAGTACAGCAAAAACATGGAAGTGCAGAATCTCCTTGATACATTGATTTTCTTTCTTTTGAATTCCAGTAGCGAATTACTGGATGATATGGTATTTCTATTTTTTGTTTTTTGTAGCACCTCCATACAGTTTTCCACTGTTACGATAATTTATGTTCTCACCAACAGTGTATGAGCATTCCCCTTTCTCCTCATTGTTACCAGCATTGGTTACTCCCCATATTTTATATAAAAGCCATTTTAAATGAGATGAGAATATATCTGGTGGTAGTTTTGATTTGCATTTCTCTGATGATTAGTAATGTTGAGCATTTTTTCATATACCTGTTGGCCATTTGTATGTCTTTTTTTGAGAAATATTAGATTTTTTGCCCATTTTTAAATCAAATTCTTTGGTGTTTTTATCTTTTCTTTTCTTTTCTTTTCTTTTCTTTTCTTTTCTTTTCTTTTCACTATTGAGTTATCTGAGCTCCTTACATATTATGGTTATTAATCTCTTGTCAGATGGATAGTTTGAAAGTTTTTTCTCTACCCTGTGTGTTGTCTCTTCACTTTGTTGATTGTTTCTTTTGCTGTGCAGAAGCTTTTTAGCTTGATGTAATCTCTAGAAAATATTTTAAATTGAATGTAAATGAACACACAATATATGACACGTTGTGAAATGAAGCTATTTGAGGGTTCTAAGGGAAATTTACAGCTTTAAATGCTCATAATAGAAAGGAAGAATGGTTTAAAATCTACCTGAGGAAGAAAGGAAAAAATGCAAATTAAACCCAAACTACAAGGTTGCAAATAATAAAAACACAAGCAGAAATCCGTGAAACAGACAATGGAAAAGCAATAGATAAAATCAATAAGGATGACCAAGAAGCAAAATGTTTGTTCTTTAAAAAGGCTAATAAAATTGATGAAGCCCAGAAAGACTGATTAAAAAAAGAAAGAAAAAACAAATTGTAAATATCAGGCACTAAAGAGACATCATCACTACAGATCCCATGGACAATAAAGGGATGATAAGGTAATATTATGAAAATTGTATGCCAATACATTTGACAACCTAGGTGAAATGGATGAATACCTTGAAAACCACAATTTGTCCCAATAAAACAGAAAACCCGAAGAGTCTTACATCAATTATAGAAATTGAATTTAAAAATAAACCCTTCCCCCACATAAAGAATAAGAGTTTCAGATAGTTTTACTAGCAAATTCTCTCAAACTTTTAGGGAAGAAAAAAATATCCTTCTTACAAGGATGGATCATGAGGGAATTCTCCCCAACTCAGTTCATGAGGTCAGCGTATCCCTGATACCAAAACCTGCAAAGCAATTTCAAACGAGGAGAAAATTATAAACCAACCTCCTTCATGAACGCAGACACAAGAACTCCCTTTAAAAAGCCCAGCAAATTTAATTCAGCAATATTTTATTTATTATTTATTTATCTATTTATTTTTGAGATGGAGTCTCACTCGGTTGCCCAGGCTGGAGTGCAGTGGCGCCATCTTGGCTCACTACAACCTCCGCCTCCCGGGTTCAAGTGATTCTCCCGCCTCAGCCTCCCGAGTAGCTGGAATTACACGTGACTGCCACTATACCTGGCTAGTTTTTGCATTTTTAGTAGAGACGGGGTTTCACCATGTTGCCCAGGCTGGTCTTGAATTCCTGACCTCAGGTGATCTGCCCGCCTCAGCCTCCCAAAGTGCTGGGATTACAGGCATGAGCCACAATGGCCAGCCAAATTCAACCGTATTTTTAAATGATAATATTTTAATACCAAGTGGGTTTACTCCATGAACACAAGGTTGATTTAGCATTTAATAATCAACTAATATAATTGATCACATAACAGAATGATGAAGGAAAAAACACTTGGTCATCTTAATAGATGCAGGAAAAGCATTTGACAAAACACAACCTCCATTCTCGATTTAAAAAAAAATGCGGCATTTTAAAGATCAAAACAACACACTTTTTCAATTTAATAAAGGTCATCTATGAAAAACCTGAAGGTAAATCATACTTAATGGTGACATATTATTATGCTTTTATTATTATTATGATATTGGAAAGAAGGTAAGAATTCTGGCTGGGCGCGGTGGCTCACGCCTATAATCCCAACACTTTGGGAGGCCAAGGCGGGAAGGTCTTGAGGTCAAGAGATTGAGACCATTCTGGCTAATATGGTGAAACCCCATATCAACTAAAAATACAAAAATTAGCTGGGTGTGGTGGCGGGTGCTTGTAATCTCAGCTACTTGGGAGGCTGAGGCAGGAGAATAGCTTGAACCCGGGAGGTGGAGGTTGCAGTGAGCTGAGATGACACCACTGCACTCCAGCCTGGTGACAGAGTGAGACTTAGTCTCATTAAATAAATAAATAAATAAATAAAACCGAATTCCTACTCTTACCTCTGTATTCAGCCTTGCACTCGAAGCCTGGCCAGTGCAACAAGGCAAGAAAAAGAAATGAATACTATAAAAGTTGGAAAGAATAAAGCTGTTTTTATTCACAGATAATGTGATTGTAAATGTAGAAAACTCTAATAAGTTTATATAATAATTCCTATGATTAATATGTAAATTTAGCAAGATTTTAGGTTACAAGAGCAAATATACAAAATTCAACTGTATTTCTATATATTAATATGAGCAATTGGAGAATAAAATTGACAAGCAATACCATTTAAAATGGCATAGAAAAAATGAAATATCTAGGAATAAGTTTTTCTGAAGACATATAAGACTTCTATACTGAAAACTCAAACCACTGCTGAGAGAAATTAAGGAAGACATAATTAAACGGAGAGAGAATGCCCCGCTTATGGATTAGAAGAGTCAACATTTTTAAGATGGTCATTCTCCCCAAATCAATCTATACATTCAATACAATTCCAATCAAAATCACAACAGAATTCTTAATAGAAATTGGCAAGCTGTTTCTAAGATTTATATGAAAACAGTAAAGGCCCAGAAGAGCCAAACTGTCTTGAAAAACAACAACAAAGTTTAACCCAAGAAATATGAAAACATAAACCCTCAAAAGACTGGTACAAGAATGTTCAAAGCAGCCTCATTCTTAGTAGCCTCAAACTGAAAACGATGCAGATGTCCATCAACAGGAGAGTAGTCGATCAAATCGCAGTACATTCATACAACGAAATACAACTCAGTGATTTAAAAAACGAATTACGGATGCACAACAATGGCGAAGAATCTCACGGACCTTATTTGAACAAATAAGTCCAGACATAAAACACAGTATGATTCTATTTTTACCACCTTCAAGAACAGGCAAAGCAAATGTATGGTAATAGAAGCGAAGAAAACAGTTGCCTTTGGGTGAGAGTGACATGGGTTGATTGGCAAAAGGCATGAGAAAAATTTTTGAGGTGATAAGTGTTCTATATGTTGATTTGGGTGGTTGTTGCATGGGCTGTATCAATTGCCAATATCCATCAATTTTTTTTTCTTTTTCTAGACAGAGCGTGACTGTTTCCCAGGCTGGAGTGCTGTGGCACGCTCATAGCTCTGCAACCTTGAGGTCCTGCGCTCAAGCGATCCTCCCACCTCAGCCTCCTGAGTAGCTGGGGCTACTTTTAAATTCTTTGTAGAGAAGAGGTCTCACTATATTTCCCAGGCTGGTCTCAAACTCACAGGCTCAAGGGATCCTCTAGCCTCAGGTTCCCAAAGTGCTGGGATTACAGGCGTGAGCCACTGAGCCCTGCCCAGATTGTTCATTTTAATTTTACGTAGCTTAAACCTCAGTATCAGAGGAAGAAGGGAGGAAGAAGAGAGAAGGAAGCGAGGCGAGGGAGGAAAGAAACGTAAGAGAAATCCCAACCAAAAGCAATATATCAACCTTGTTTATCATCTGATTCAAAGCAACCAACTGTAAAAACACATTTTGAGCCAATCAAGAAAAATTGATCATCAACTGGGTAATAGAAGGTATTAAACAATTGCTGTTATTTTTAGTGGGTATGAAAAAGGTATTACTGTCATTTGTTAGAAATATGTATGGAGGTATATGAGGGCAAAATAATAAGATGTCTGAGATTTGTTTTAAAATACTTCAGCCAAAAAAGTGGACTGGAATAGTGAAGCAAGTTGGCAAAATGTTAATAACTGTTGAAGCTGAATGAAGGGGATATATTACTACATTATCTCTGTTGTGTCTGTTTACAATTTTCCACTATAAAGTTTAAAAAATAAAATTTAAGTTAAAAATTAGTCATCAATTAGGTCATGTCACTCCTCTGTTCAAAATCCTCCAGCACGTCTCATCTCAGAGTAAAACCCAAAATCTTTGCCATGTACACAGAAATCTGTCAGTGCGTCGTGAAATCAATCTAGTGCATCATGATCAGCATTTTCATTATATGAAATGGAACAGAAGGGTGAGAAAGAAAGATACTAGAGAATATTGCATGTATAGTAAAGATAGGAATTTCTATAGGAAATGATTTGAGTGTCTGTTTGTGTATGTGCATGTGTGCGTTTCTTTCACTGAATTGTGGTGAAAAGTTTGAGAAACAGCTCTACCTCATCTGCCCCCTGGCCCCTGCCCCTCCTCTCTCTCTGCTTTACTCCCCACCCTCTCTTCCCTCCTGCCCTGTAAACCCCCTTGCCACGCATCCATCGTGCCAGTTCCTGCCCGGGCATCCACATGGCTCCCTTCCTCATCTTCATCACTCAGCAAGTGAGCAACCTGCTCACTTGTTGCCTTACCAAGGAGGCTTCCCCAGTCATTGCATTCAGCACCACTCTCTAGCCTCCTTCATCAGTTTGATTATTCAACTCCATGCACTTACTACACTTGGGTTTACTTGTTCAATGACTCTGCCTACCCCATTCCCATTCCTATCCCAGAATAGCAGCCTCATGAGAGCAAGGGGTTCACTTGTCTTCTTCACTGTGGTACTTCCAGCACCAAAAATATTGTTTGGTGCGTTCTAGGCATTCAATAAATATTTGTTCAGTGAAAAAAATTATTGAGGTCTTCTTTGTGCCCAGGACTGTGCTCAGAGCTGGAGAACGAGCAGTGAACCGGGCAGATGTGGTTCAAACCTTTGGGGAGCAGAGTTTGCAGGAGCAGCAATGTTAGCTGTGGGCCGACATGTTTCAGCTGTGTGAGGCAAGACCATGAGCCAATGTGTTTCAGCTGTGCGAGGCAAGACTGTGGAACAATGTGCTTCAACTGTGCAAGGGAGGGCCATGGGATGATGTGTTTCAACTGTACAAGGCATGGTTGTGTGATGTGTTTCAACTGTGCAAGGCACAGCTGGGAGAAGCACAAGACCTCTCCCAGGCTCTCTGTTGTGAGAGCCTACAACAGAGGGACTTAACTGTGTGCATGTGTGTCATGTCTGTTGTGAGGTGTGTGTGTGTGGTGTATGTGTGTGTATTCGGTATGTGTACATATGTGTTATGTGTATATATGTGGTATGTGTATATATGTGGTATGTGTCTGTGTGGCATGTGTGTATATGGGGTATGGGCATGTGTGTCTGTGATGTGTGTGTAAGTGGTATGTGTCTGTGATGTGTGTATGTGAGATGTGTGTGTTGTATGTCTATGTTACATGTGTGTCTTGTGTGTGGTGTGTGTGTGTGTGTGTCTGTGTTTATGGCAGGTGGGAGGAAGGATGCCTTCAGGGAGAACTTTCCTGAGAAAAACATGAAAACAGACTTATAGATCAATAAAAAGACAAGCAATACAATTAAAAATAAGCAAAAGATCCAAACCAATACTTCACACAAGGATGTATTTGAATGGCCATGAGCAGATGAAAAAGTGTTCGATATCATTAGTCAGTAGTGAAATTAAAATTGAAAGCACAAGGCAATACCACTGCATGCTCATCAGAATGGATAGATTAAAAAGACCGACAATGCCAAGTGTTGGCAACAATTTGGGAGGAACAGGAACCCAAACGCTGCCTGTAGAATGTAAAACAATACAACCACTTTGGGAAACTGTTGGTTTCTAATAGAGTTGGGTGTATACCTACTCTTTGACTTATCAATTCCTAGGTATTTACACAAAATAAATGAAAATATGTGTTCATATAAAAGCTTTGTATGCAAATGTTCATAGCAATTGGATTATCAACTTCCAAAAACTGGAAACAACTTCAAATGTCTATTAACAGGAGAATGAATGAACAAATTAAGTCTTGTACATTAATGTAATGAAATACTAGCTGGGTGCAGTGGCTTATGCCTGTAATCCTAGCAATTTGCAAGGCCGAGGCAAGTGGATCACCTGAAGTCAGGAGTTCAAGACCAGCCTGGTCAACATGGCAAAACCCTGTGTTTACTAAAAATACAAATAATAATAATATAATAATTAACTGGGCGTGGTGGCATGTACCTGCAATCCCAGCTACTTGAGAGGCTGAGGCAGGAGAATCACTTCAACCCAGGAGGCAGAGGTTGCAGTGAGTCCAGACTGTGCCATTGCACTCCAGCCTGGGCAACAAGAGTGAAACTCCATCTCAAAAACAAAACAAAACAAAAAAAGAAATACTACTCAGCAACAAAAAGAAACAAATTGCAGATACACACCATGACATGAATTAATCTCAAAAGCACTATGTGGAGTGAAAGAAGCTGCCAATCATGAAAGAGCAAATATGAATTGATTCCACTTATATGAAGTTCAAGAACAGGCAGCACTAATCTCATAGTGGTAGATAAACAGAGCAGTGATCGCCTGGTGGTAGGACATTGATGGGAAAGGAACACAAGGGAACTTTCTGCTGTGGTAGAAATATTCTGCATATCTTGATTTGGGTGAAGGTTGATGAAAGCATTCTATATTTCTTCATTTGGGTGATGGTAATGTGGGTATAAATATTTGTCAAAATTCACCAAATGATACACTTAAGATCTATGCATTTTATTTTATGTAAAATATACCTTACCTCTCTCTCATGGGAAAGAAACCTAAGGTACTGAAGGCTGAGTAGAAATTAGCCTTGGGTGAAGGGGAGAAGAGCATTCTAGGCAGAGGGAACCATGTTTGGGATGCTCATGAGGTGGGTAAGGTCTTAGTGTACTCCAAGAACAGAGAGGAACCAGAGGCGTTTGGAGAATGAGGAGAAAGGAGGGCAGTAGATGGGCTAGTGTGTAGGATGGATGGGACTTGGTCTTGCTAAACCTTATGGGCCAGGTAAGAAAAAGAAAACATGATCAGATGCAAGGAAGAATGGATGGGAGACAGCAAGAGGTGAGAAGGGTGAGACCTCTTAGGAAGTTACTACACTCATCCAGGCAAGACCTGGTTGGGGATTGGGCTAGGCAGGGGCGGGTGGAAACGGAGTATCTTATTCTTATTCATTTTTGGCAGTACAGTCATATTTTGGTGAAATGTGTTTTGCAACCAGGTAGAGAAACGAGAGCACGTTTGTAAGCTGGAGATCCTTACTCACTGTTGTGAGAAGAAGAAGGGATGTAGCTGGTGGTGAGGCTGGGCAGAAGGGCAGGCCAATCCTGCCAATCACTCAGTGGAATCTTTTTGTGTTAATTGCCTCTTGCTCCAAAACAAACTACCCCAAAATTGAGTGACTTAAAAGAACAACCGCTTTAGTAGCTCATGATTTTGTCATCTGGATTGGGCTCAGCTGGGTGATTATTCTGCTGATCTTGCTGGTCTGGTGGTCTTCAGTGTACTGGGCTCAGCTGGGACTGCTGGCTTGGCTGGGCCTTTCTCTCTTTCCATGTTCTCCATGTTCTTTTCTATGTGGTCTCTTTAGCAGGATAGCTAGATCTTTTACATGGCGACTCAGGGCTCCCAAGAGCACAAAGCAGAAGCTGTACACTTTCTTAAGGCTTAGTGAGGCGCTGCCACATTGTATTGGTATTGTGTTGATTGTATTGTATTGTATTGTATCGTATTGTATTGTATTGTATCGTATTGTATTGTACTGGTTAAAGCACATCACAAGGCTAGCTTAGATTCAAGGGGAGGGGGCCACACCAAGGTCATTAATGTACAGACTATTACAGCCACTTAAGGAGCCATGTGACCTTCGACAAGTTATTCGACCTCTCCAAGCCTCAATTTTCTTATCTTGGAAATGGGAATAATCCTATCACTTACTTCATAGTGTCCTTGTTCAGATTAGATAAAGTAACGTGCAAAGAGTGTGGCAGGGTGCCTGGCCTAGAGTAATGATGGTCATCATCAGTGCATTGCTGCTGCTGCTGTCACTGCAAAAATGTGTGTTTACGGAGCCCCTACACCGTGCAGGCCCTGCCCTGGCCTTACTCTTCTGGAGGAAAGTCTACCTCTACTTAGTGCTGGGAGCAGGCGGCTGCCTGAGAAGAACCCTTATGTGTCTGGTGTCTCTTGCTCTCTGCCAGCATCCATTGCCCAGTGAGAAAGGCCCATTTGTCCCTGCAATGCCAGGCGAGGAGCCAGCCAGGCTCCGCCCTCCTCCTTTCCCTCCCATCTTCTTGTTTTCTTTTTGTTAATTAACTATGGGTCAGCTATTGACACGAATGTTGACTGTTGCCATGCCAACCCAGAGAGCATCCTGGAGGGACAGTGGCCTTTGCCCTGCTTCCAGCCTCCACCTCAGGTCTCTGTCCCCTGTGCCTGTGCCTCTCTCTCTCTCTTTCTCTGTCCATCCGTCTCTGTGTCTCTCTGTCTCTTTTTCATCAGTCCCCACAGGGTGCTCTTCTATGTTTCTAGCCAATTGGCCCCTGAAAAGAGCAGGACACAAGGCCACCTCATCTTCCAGGCAGGTCTTAAAGTCCTATTGCCTCCCAACATTTTCCTAACGTTAAAAGGTCCCTTAGATTTCCTATCCACCATCCCCATACGTTTAGTACCTGTCAGTCAGTTGATAAAATGCATAACAATGGAAAGTTACTAAGAATTCACTAATGCTTTTAAATGAAAGCATTTTTTTCATCCTAGCCAGAATAAGGAATACTGTGGCATATATCTGAGAGACATATCATTGATTCTGATTTCAGGCACTATTTGGCAGCCTTTGTGGATTCAGAGCCTGCTGCCCTGCCCCTTACTCTTTGCTGTAATTCTGGGATGCCCACGATGCTCTGTTTACAGATCAGCACCTTGTATTAACCCCTGCTGCTTAAAGCGGCGTCCACAGACCCCATTGTCAGCATCTCGTGGGAGCTTGTTAGAAATGCAGAATCTTGGGACCCACTTCAGACCTACTGATCAGAATCTATATTTTAACAACTTCTCCAGGTGATTCTTGTGCACATTAAAATTTCAGAAGGCTGCGTTAGTAGAGACGGCTGGAGGTCACCTACCGTCAGTCAATCAACTAGTAGTTGCTGAGTGCAGAGGCTTTGGAACCGGCAACCTGGGTGTGAATCCCAGCTCTTCCATGTGGCACATATGGGGGAGATTCCTCCATGTGTTGGGCCCTGGGGTGGGTGCCAGAAATATGATACAGGGAAAACCAGGCATGGATCCTGTTCTCTGGGCATCTACTGCCTAGTGGGGGAGACATGTGCTAATGAATGTGAAACTGTAAGGCTCTGAAAGAAGTAAACACAGATCCATTCATTCACTCCATTCATTTAACAGGTGTTCATTGAGTACCTACTCCATGCCGGATACTGCTGGGCATAGGAGATATGAGAGCATATACAATAGAACTTGACCTACCCTGGGAAGTCAGGGAGGGCTTCCCTGAGGAAGTGACACTTGAGCAGAGAGTGAAGGATGCACTGGAGTTCACTGAGAGAGGATGGAGTGGGGGTTGCACAAAGTTTTATCACTGAAAGTGTCAAATTGCTGAAAAGACTAGTGTTTTGAACCTGAGAAATCCCCATGGGATACAGCACCAAGAAGTCACTGTTGACGTCCGTGGGAGCTTTTTCTTGGGAGTGATTGGACTGAAGCCAGGTTGGATGGTTGGAGGCATATGAGTGGGAGGTGAGGAAAAAGAAAGGGTAGGCAAAGTCGTCCCTTTGAAGCAGTTTGCCTGGGAGGGAGGCAGGGAGAAGGCAGATAGTTGGTATGGGTACAGGGGTGGGTTTTCTTTGATTTATTCTTTGTAGCTAGGGAAGCTGCTTTTGATGAGCTATGTAACCTTGTGTTTTGCTTATCATCTCTGAGGCCAGTTTCTTCTGTCTCTGTATAATGCAAATAATAGACACAAAATAAAAACCAAACCCACTGTAAATTAATGATGTTGGAATTCCTCTTAGAAAGTGAAGAGCTCCCGTTTGGAGGAATGCCCTGATTAGAACTGCTTGAGGGTTAAAGAGGAGGCCTCAGAGGCTCTGGGTGTGGGCAGGGCTGACTTGCTGAGCCCCAGGAAGGAAAGTGGCAGCAACTGGAAAGAGAAGGAAGCAGAGAGGGGTGGGCAGTGGCAAATCATCAGGAGACCAAAACCTCTGGGACTGATGAGGAAGGCGGCCACCCCCAGCCTTGCCCCAATATTCCAGCAACCTTCTCTGCTCACAAACTCCTTGGTGCAAGTGGATATTTTTTGTGGAAGCCCTTGAGAACCTGCGGATTTCCATGTCTGATCTGATGAGAATCAATTAGACTGAGGCAGCCCAAGAGGGGCAGGACCCAGACACAGGGAGAGGTGTGCAGAAGGAAGCCCCAGGAGTTCTCAGCAATCACAGATAGGGCTCTTTGAATGACAGGGATAGAGAAACCAAGGGTCTGGTTTATCCAGTTCTTCAAGGGGCATGGAGACCACTGCTAACATTGGATTAGATCCTATGCAGAGGCACTGCACTGCAAAGCTATTTTATGGGAAATGACATAAAATAACTTTGTTACCTTCATTCATGTCACTAGATTAACAATCACATATTAGGCACCTGCTAGGTGCCTTATGCACTGTTGTGGGCATCAGAGTTGCAACATTTTATGAAATAGACTTGAATCCTTGCCCTCCTGGAGCTTACATTGTAGAAGAGGGAGTCATACAATAAGCAAAGGAAAATACATAGTATATTACATGATGATAGGAGCTAGGGAGAAAAATAGAAGAGATTTGTTTATAGTTTCATGAAGGAAGAGGGACAGAGAGCACCAGAGCTGGATGTATATGTTGGGGAGAGGGAGGTTCATTTAAATAGTGTGGTCAGGGAAGGCCTTAGTGTAGGGTGACCTTTGATCAACTCTGAAGAAGGTGAGACGTGAGCCCTGGGGACATTTGAAGGACGTTGAAGACCATTTCAGATAGATGAAATTTAGCAAAGGGGTTTCCATCGAGCTGGGAAGATGAGACTTACTCAAGCATCACCAACCTGGTCTTCACTATCCATATTTCTATCACAGTTATCATAGAAATATGGACAGTGAAGGCCAGGCTGATGAATGACAGGCTCATTTCAGATGGAAATGAGGGATTCATTGGGAACTGGAGCAAAGGTCATGCATGTTACACCTTAGTGAAAAACATAGCTGTATTGTGTCCATGCCCTAAACATCTGTGGAAGTTTGAACTTGAGAGTGATGGCCTAGGGTATCTGATAGAATAAATGTCTAAGCAGCAAAGTGTTCAAGAAGTGGTTTGGCTGCTTCTAACAACCTATGCTCAGATGCAGGAGCAAAGAAATGACTTAAAGTTGTATTTTATATTTAAAAGGGAAGCAGAACATAAAAGTTTGGAAAATTTGCTGCCTAGCCATATGGCAAAGAAAGAAAAAGTTTTTTTGGGAGAGGAATTCAAGAAGGCTGTGGAGCAACTATCTGCTAGAGATATTTGCATAACTAAAAGGGAGCCAAGTGCTAATATCCAAGACAATGGGGAAAAGGCCTTGAAGGTGTTTCAGAGACCTTTGGGGTAGCCTCACCCATCACAGGCCCAGAACCTTAGGAGGAAAGAGTGGTTTTGTGAGCCAGGGCTAGGGCCCCACTGCCCCACAGGCCCCCAGGATACTGATCCCTGCATTCTGGCTGCTCTGGCCCCAGTTGTGGCTCTAAAGGACCCAGACACAGCTCAAGCCACTGCTCTGGAGAATGAAAACCATAAGCCTTGGCAGTTTCCATGTGGTGTTAAGCCTGCAGGTTCACAGAGTAAAAGAGTTGAGGCTTAGCAGCCTCTGCTTAGATTTCAGAGGATGTATGGAAAACCTAAGTGTCTAGGCAGAAGCCTGCTATAGGGGTGGAGCTCTCACAGAGAACTTCTACTAGAGCAGTGCCAAGGGGAAATGTGAGGTTGAAGCCCCCACACAGAGTCTCCAATGGGGCACTGCCTAGTGAAACTGTGAGAAGTGGTCCACATCCTCCAGACCTGAGAATAGTAGATCCACCAGCAGCTTATACCCTGTGCCTGGAAAAGTCACAGGCACTCAACCCCAGCCCATGAGACCAGCCAGGGGTGGCTGTACCTTGAAAAGCCACAGGGGTGGAGCTGCTCAAGGCCTTAAGAGCCCACCCCTTGCACCAGTGTGCCTTGGATATGGGACATGGAGTCAAAGAAGATTATCTTGGAGCTTTAAGATTCAATGACTGCTCTGCTGAGTTTTGAACTTGCATGGGGCCTGTAGCCCCTTTCTTTTGGCCAATTTCTCACTTTTGGAATGGGAATATTTACCCAATGACTATATCCCCATTGTATCTTGGAAGTAAAGAACTTGCCTTTGATTTTAGAGGCTCACAGGTGGAAGGGACTTTCCTCATCTCAGATGAGACTTTGGACTTAAACATGAGATTTGGGAGGGGCCAGGGGCAGAATGATATAGTTTGGATCTGTGGCCCCTCTTACCAAATCTCACGTTGAATTGTAATTCCCAATGTGGGAAGTGGAGCCTGATGGGAGGTGTTTGGATCATAGGGGTGGATCCCTCATGGTTTGGTGCTGTCTTCATGATTGTGAGTTGTCGTGAGATCTGGTCATTTAAAAGTGTGTGGCATCTCCCTCTTAATTATCTCTCCCTTTCACCACGTGATGTGCCTGCTCCCCCTTTACCTTCCACCATGAGCGTAAGCTTCCTTAGCCCTCCCTAGACGCCAAGCAAATGCCAGCACCATGTTTCCTATAAAGCCTGCAGAACTGTGAGCCTGTTATACCTTTCTTTCATATAAATTGCCCATTCTCAGGTATTTCTTTATAGCAACGTGAGAATGGCCTAATACATGACTTGAATGGCAGCTCATCCTCTTGACAGCACAAACAGCGCCTCCTCTGAGAAGCCTTCCCTGACTTCCCTCTCTCCATCAAGACCTGTGGGCCCCTTCCTCCGGGCACCTCTATACCTTGCATCCACCACTATCAGCGCTTGTCTTGCTGTGCTCTATTCTTTATTTTTACATGTGTCTACTCCAGGAGGCTGTGTGCTTGGGGCTTGGCTAGTCCATATATTTGTTATTCCAGTACCCAGCACAGGTCTGACACCTAGAAGGAGAGCATGGCTAGAGGTGGGCAGGGAGTGGAAGGCAGGCTGAAGAGAGGATTTGAGGCCTGATTGGAGGAGATAAGGAAAGTAAATCTGGGTGTGCTGGATAAGATGGTTTTCAGAAGGAGAACTGGGCAGGAAATCAACTAGCAATGATGCTAACAGACACAGCAACGGGGATAGTGGGAGGAAGTTTGCCCTAATCATGAGAAGGGAGAATGAGGAAGAAAGGAGAGGCAGGAGAGACTTCAAGGAGAACTTGCTGCTTAACCACAGAGTGTGGAGGAGAGGGTATCACTGATGATGACCCAAGCTTGGATGCTTGGAGAAAAGAGGAGGAGGATCGCACCACGTTACATGCACTACATGGTTTATCTCACTGATCCCCTCTACTTAAGATTGTTTTCATTGTACTCCCTGGAGAGTGACTCTTAAACGATGTTCCTGACATTGGAATTTGAATAATAACATTAATATAACAGGGCAGTCCAATGGCTATTAATTCACATTAGTCTCAATTCTCGGTGCCTTTAGTGGAATCTAGAAATTTGTATACAAACAGTCAGTGATGATAAGACACCTGCTGAACGGACATCTAAGGCTGGATTCATAGGAGCTATGAAATAATAATAATGATAATGATGAGTCTACATTGCCAGAGTACATTAAAATCAGAGTAATTAGTTAATTTGAAATAACAATACCCATTAAGATCATTAAGAACACCTTAACTCGATTTAGCATCCCAGCTGTAAGCTTCTCAAAGGTTTTCTCAGGAATCATCTAATTCAGATTCGGAATAAGATGAAACTCCCTATTCCTTTCCTTCATTTGATGAGCATTTATTGAGCACCTACTAGATGCCACATTCTCAGCTGGGACTGGGATATAAAGAGAAACAGGACAGGGCCCTGTCCTCGGGGACCTTGTTCTTTGGGGAAACAGATGGCCCTGGGAATGGTCAGTGATCACTCAGGGTGGCTGGGGAGTCCCAAGGACCACAGAGGAGGGGAGGTCAGTGTGTCCTAGGGTGAGGGAGCCTGCAGCCCAGAGAGGCTGAACAAAAGCACTGCTAACATTCATCAGTGCTGCCTGGAATGATGACTGTGAAGATGAGCTAAAGTGACCCTGAAAACCAAGCTTGTCAACCTGTGTTTGCCATGAAGCAGGAAATTCAGAGGTATATTTGCTGGTGGGGAGGATGGAGCCACAGTTCTGGACCCTTCTCTCTCATTACACTCATCACATCAAAGCTCCAGAAGTTGGGTTCAGAGTCTGGACCTCCCTCTTTGTGAATAAAAAGACAAAAAGACCTCTGAGGAGACCCCATTCTCTAGGGGGCCTATTGAGGAAGTGCTGGATTGACATGTGAGACCCCTCCCTGCTGGGGTCTGGTTAACCAATTTGCTCCTGAGTCTGTTTTTCAGATGTGCAGCCACCTCCTGCTAGCAGGCTTGAGAAGTGAGGGTAGCAGGTTCTAGGTTCAGGGAAGAGCCAGTGCAAAAACCCTGGGGTTTCCATGTTCCAAAGCTGTTGGAGATCAGCACTGCTGAACTCTGACAAGGTAGGGGTTGGTCCAAGAGGGGCCCGTGGGAAGAGTTTGGACCCCATTCTAAGGGCAATGGGAAGGCACTGAAGGATTTCCAGGGGAGTGATGACAGGAAAACATTTACATTTTTATAAATAATCCCTCTCGTCCCTGAGTGGAGGCTGGATTGGAGGTGAGTCTCCAGACCCCTGCTTTCCAATAAGACTTTCTGAGATGATGGAAGTGTTTACATCTGCAGTGTCCAATGCGGCGGCCCCTGTAGGGTATATGAACCTAAGAGCAATAACTTATTTTCTTAGAATGACTGTGGCAGCCCATCTAAATGTGTGTCCCAAGCTAGGGAATCTGGCGTGGCCAACTCGAAGATTCGTTCTTTATTTGTGAGGAACATCTGAGCCCCCAGTTTGTCCCGTGGAACATGGGCTGTACAGGAGATTGAGGCCCCGAGTTTTGGGATCAATGAAGGTGCCAGGTGGAGGTCATTTAGGGGAGGGTGTTAGGTGAAATGCTATGGAGACTGTGTGCTCTTTGCAGGCAGTTGGGGTTTTCCTGGCCAGCCCGCCGCCACTGTACTGTAGGGAAGGTGGATGTGTTGCCAGCCTTTGCTACTGGACTCTCTCTCCTGTATGTAAGCCTCTAATAATACTCCATGTCTTGTTTGCTGGCTCTGGGTCTTCTGTTTGGCCTCTTGAACCTGGTGCCTTCCCTACAGAGGTTAACAGGGGTTTGGCACAACAGCCCATCATTCCCAGTGGCTGTGGAACAGCTGAAATGGGGCTCGTGTGACTGGGGCTGAGTTCAGCTAGCTGATTTAAATGTAAATACCCCCATATGGCTAGCGGCTGTCCTGTTGGACCCAACTCCAGACCTTCCTCTAGGAGTGGGGAGGACTGGAGGTTTCCCCCAAATCCTGGTTGCCACGCCCACCCTTGTCCTCATCTCTAGCATCATGAGGATGCATTCTGAGAAGCAGGATGGCTGGGTCAAAGGGGAGGAGCGCTTTTAGGATTTCTCTGTTCCTATTTTCAAAGTACTCTCCGGAAAAGCTCCACGCAAGTACTCTGTCACTGTGGCGACTGTGAGGGAGAGCCACTGCCGGTATCCTCGACTTGGGAATGACCTTTTCTTCTCTTGCCTTCTCCAGCTTGAGGGGCGGGGGTGGCTGATCAAGGAGCTGACTTCAAACTAGTCTTGGTGGCTCCTTCTGACCTCCCCAACGATGGCCCTCCCTGGGGTATCCCTTGCAGCCCCTAAGTACTCCCAAACCCATTTTCCAGAATTAAAAAAACAAAACAATCCATGACTCTATCTTGGATTCCCAGGACACAGATCAGTGCTTCCTCTGGCCAGGAGGGGCCTGGGCTCATCCCAGGCGACATGGGAGGAGCAAGCTTGCAGTTCCTCCTCCTTTCTCGGCTCCACCCACATGATGGGTGTAGCTCCACTGCATGATTTCTCAATTAACAACCCCAATCCTCTGGATTACCGTTTCTCATTTGCGGGGATTATTAGCAGTGAAAATACTAACAATCATGATAAATATTGGCTGCAGCCATCCACGCTGCCCCGAGCCCCTGCTCTCCCACTCCGTGTAATTAAAAAGCGAGCCAACTGGGCAAATAAAAAGCCCAGATGGCCCCTCCGGCCTCAGAGAGGACATGGGAGGATCATGGACCCCAAATAGGCCATTAATGCCATTCCAGAGCCACCAGCAAATATGGAGCAAAACAAATGAAGCTCAACTGCAAAGGGAGAAGCCTAATAAATCTCGCCCAAAGTGGCTTTCACCTGGGGCCTGAGGCTGTAATTGGAGGGGTGACGGCGGGAGCAGCTCCCTCTCTGCCTTTGCTCTGACCACTGGGTCCTGAGTTCCCCCCATGCAGGCAGACACGACAGACACCTCTCATTTCCCATTTGTGACCCAACCCTGACCTGTCTTTGGGGCTCTCGGGACAGCCTGGCCCTTTCTTCCTTCCGAGTCCCCGGCTGCATGCTTTTCATTCCATCTTCAGAACTTCCTCCGCTGTCAGCCTGATCTGCCCCCCGCCTTGCACCCGGTCTGTTCATGGCCATGACACCCCCAGCTTCCCCCTTCTCCTACAGTCTTCCCTGTCTCCCCTCTCCTATGCCCCTTCCTTTCTGCAAAGCTGGTCTCCGAAGTCACTGCCTCCCAGCAGCTTTTCCTCATACAGCCCACCTTTTGCAGACGATTTATTCACATGGGGCCTCTCTGGGGTCTTGGAGGAGCTGCACCCTGAACTCCGCCCTTGAATGACTCATGTGACCCTGGGCAAGTCAAGGCCTCTCTCTGGTCCTCAGTGACCCCAGCGGCAGAAGGGTGGCTTTCTCAGAAGAGCGTTTTGAGGATTAAACAAGATACTCCCAACAAAGGGGCCTACACAGAGGTGGTACGTAGGAGGCATAGAAGGTATTTAACTAAAGTTAATGGAATGGCTCTCTTACCCCACACCTTTCCACACTTAGGGGCCCAGTTTGCATGGAACATCTAGTTCATATTGCAGTGGGTATATTCTTTGTTCTTTAACTGTATCTTCCCATTAGACTGAGGTGATCACTCCTTCTATTTGTCCTTCCTTACAATAGCTGAAACACGGGTCCATGTGCTGGGGCTGCCAAATTCGTGATGCAAAAAGATGAGATGGTGAATTATTGGGATAAGTCTTCTTTCGCTTTCTCCCGGGGAAGCTGTTGAGCCACACTCGCAGCTGGCTGGGACTCCTGGAGAGTTATTTACAAGGGTGGCTACGAGGGCTCTATGTCACTTGCTTCTGCTCTTCAGGCCTGATATTTGGGCAGCAATTTTTCCCCCAGCTCTGGAGACAATAAAATTAATTTGGCTTCCAAAGCAGTATGGTCTGAGCTGCTTCTACCCACCCCCATCCCCACCACACACACACTTCCCTGGAGGGCAGGGTTCCCTTACATCTTGTTCTACTCCATCTGCCTCTTGCAGTTGAGTTTGGGGTCTTCTAACCTTGCCTAAGAATGCAGAATACGATCTAGATTTCCAACAATGGGGAGTTTGTTAAATAAATTACAGTGCCATATGCGCATTTATGATATATTTTCAATGCAAAAAAAAGCAGGTTGCAAAACAGTATGTGAAGTAAGAACCTATTTTGGTTAGAAAAAAATTTCCCAACTATAGATGTATGGGCCAAAAATTGTCTGGAAGAATGACTGTACACCAAAATGTTAGCAATAGTTTTCTGCTTTTTTTAAAACTTTGTTTCCTGAGTAGTGGGCTAATAAAGGATTTTGACTTCTTTCTTTGTGCATATCTGCAATTTTCCGATTTGTTTACAATGAACATGTATCTTTCCTGTCTCAACTAAATAAACAAATAAAGAAAAGCACCACCAGGTTCTCCCAGGCCTTGTTTGCATACATTTGCATGCTGTCCAATCAAATGCTATCCATCAAAGCTCTATTTCATCAGCCTTCAAGAATTGCTGAGGCTGGGCTTGCCTTCATTGTTCTTGGTTATGAGGCCATGATGGGCAGTCGCCCAGCCCTCCTTAGGAGGACCCTGGCACACCCCTGTCTGAGAGCTGAACCCAGCCTACCTACCTCGCCCCCCCCCGCAAAAAGTCTCTATCTAGCATCCCAGCTCCTGTGAGACTACAATGATGACACCAGCCCAGAGGCAACAACAGCTCGGTTGTCACATTTCCAACCTTGAAGGCGTCTTGATTCCACTCGGTTGGCAGCATTTTCATGTTATTCTCAGTGTTTTGACCTTAAGTGGCTGCTTTTCCTCTCTTTCTCTTTTCCTTGTGTTTCGCCTCCCCTCCTCCTCTCCTCTCTCCTGACTGATTGTCTGAGCCAGGCATCTGAGCTGTCTCGAGCTTGCCTCCTATTTTTGTACTTTGTGAAACCGGGGGATACAAAGGGCCGTGAGTACCGTGCAGCTCTCAGTCCTGAGACGAGGCGTCTGTCTCCTTGCTTTGGCTGGGGCCGGATCGCATCTTGAAAACAGCAGCAAAGCATAAGCCAGGGGAAGATCATGCTTGCTAATTGGTGCAAGTTTTGTCTGACTCTTCATCGACGGAAATACAATAGATCCAGGAGCACACACACACACACACGCCCCTCCCAAAAGGACCGAAATTCTGCTCAGACGATCCTGTCAGAATCACGTGCCCTTAGACCAAATGAACAAGGTATATCTCTTGTAGCTGATGACATTTGGTAGGATGAAAACCTCTACTTCCAGGATGCCCCTTGATCGTATAATCTTTAACTCATCTGTTCTAGTGTTCCATGACAACCACCATCAGCAAGTTACAATTTGTGGAATATTGGTTTTGTGCCTGATGGATATGGTCACATTCAATCCCAACACTTATTAGTTGAATAACTAACTTGTATTGTGTGCGTAAAGCACTCAGAACAGTGTCTGACACTTGGGAAGCATGCAATAAAAGTTCATTATTTAATCTTCCTGACAAGCCTGGAAGGTGTGTACTATGGGGTGGCCATGGTGTTTGGAACAGAGATGGTGATCTTACCAACCATTGCAATATCAATAATCTCTTTCTTGGATATTTACCTCTGCTTCCAGGCCTAGTGATCACTCTGCATTTTACCCCCATCCCACCACGGAGGATACAAAGATTTAGGCACAGTCATTGCTTGCATTAGGCAGCTGGTGAGGGGTGGGAGGTAAAATTCACAGTCTTCCCTGTTTGATTCCATAGCCCATTGGAAGTTCTCCTCTTGCATGTCTTCCTCCTGCGGTTTAATTCTCTTATTATGTCCTTGGTGGAGGATCATCTACAAGATCGTCCTTCATGAGTGACATACACTGAATGTGTGTCCTCCCAAAATTCCTATGTCGAAACCTAATCCCCAGTGTGACCATATTTGAAGGCAGTGCCTTTGGGAAGTGGTTAGGTCATGAGGGTGGAGCCTCATGAATGAGATGAGTGTCTTTATAAAAGAGACCCCAAAGACAGACCTCCCTCATCCCTTTTACTATGTGATGACACAGCAAGACGGCATCATCTATGAACTAGGAAGTGGTCCTCACCAGACACCAATTCTGCCAGTGCCTTGACCTTGGACTTCCCAGCCTCCAGAATTGTGAGCAACAGATTTCTGCTGTTTATAAGCCACTCAGTTTATGGCATTTTGTTACAGCAGCTTGAATGGACTAAGATGGTGAGTTTGTGGCTGGTTATCCTTTCACCTCAGGGGCCCTGCTTCCCGCCTGTCCTGGGGAGGGAGTGGGTATAACGCTTGCCTCCTTTCTAGTGCTCAGGGTTCCAGGGAAGTCCATGAGGTGGTGGGAAGAGGGAGCTATGGTGTCTGGGGGAGGAAAGCTAAGGACAAAGGTGAGGGGTGGGGTTTCTAAGCTCCAGGCTGCCAGCTCCATTGGTGGCCTGCCTACCTTGGCCTATGGACTGGAGCAGTGGGCCCAGCTGCCGTCTCTCTCCACATGGAGTTTGTGGAAAGAGGAACACTACAGGGCCCACCTGGCAGAGATTTCACCTGCATCTCAGTGAGTGTTTGATGCCAGAGCTGCTTGCTGGGCTTGACGGGAGCCCCGAGGGGCAGGACTTTGTCTTCTTTATGTCTCGTTCAGCACCTGCTGTGCTGTCAGACTTGGCTCCAGATGCATGAGGCCAGCTGGCCTCCAATGGTCTCTCCTGCCTCTAATCACACACCAGCCATGCACATCCAACCACACATACACCCATGCATACACAACCACACATACATGCATGTATATAGAACCAGATGTACATACAACAAAACATGCATGCACACACAACTGCATGCATGTGTGTACATACAATAACACACGCACACACACCTCTGACACACGAATGTACACACAACCACACATGCACATGGAGGTGGAGGTCGGGAGGACTCTGCTACCCCAGAGCTGGACTTTCAGGCCCCACTCTGCCCAGACATGCCCAGTCCCTGGTGCCAGCTGAGGGGAGGGCTCTGAGGATAAGAGAGGCTGGCAGACACGAAGTCCTCACATCCTACAGCTGCTCTGCCTTGTGCAAGAGTCCACAGCCCAGCCCACACCTTTCCTTCCTGGTTTCTCTCCATCTATGAGACCTGCTATCCAGAGCCTGGAGGGTTGGTCTGCATGGGGTGAAGGTGATGTGTTGGCTAAGTTTTGATGACACATGGGGCAGATAATATCTGTGGTGCAATGCACATCCTAGAGCTCCCCATGGGGCCAGGCTGAGGCTACACTTCCCTCAAACCATCTTTGCCTAACTTCCCTCCTGCCCTAGCCCACTTTCCTCTTTCCCTTACAAATTTCTCCTGATGTCATTCCCTTCATAAACCACGTGCCCAGGAATCCCTCTGTCAGACTCTGCTTCCAGGAAACCTGTCCTGGGATGGTGTCCCATAGGCCCTGGAGCTCACACCATAGGGCCACCAGTGGTTAGAGTACAACTAGGCCTCTAAGACCTGCTCTCAACTCTCTGGGGGAGCTTCAAGTCTTGGGGTTCTCTGGCATGACCCTCATCTTTCCACCCCCACAATTACATGCATGCACACCCATACCCATGATACACTCATGCATACACAACCACACATGTGCACACACACAACCACATGCATACATGCACACACACAACCATATATCATTTATGCACATATAACTACACATACACCCATGCATACACTACTGCACATACATGCATGTATATAGAACCAGACATGCATGCATGTACACACAACCAAGAACATGCATACACACAACCACACACACATGCACACACACACCTATCATACACTCATGTATATGCAACCACACATGTGTGCACACACAAGCACATGCATACATGTAAACACAACCATACATATGTGCATTCACACACAATCACACACCAGCCATGCACGTCCAACCACACATACACCCATGCATACACAACCACACATAGATGCATGTATATAGAACCAGATGTAAGTACAACAAAACTTGCATGCAAACACAACCATATGCATGTGTATACATATAACACATGCACACACACCTCCAACACATGAATGTACACACAACCACACGTGCATACATATACAAACACATGTATGCACACACAACCACACACATGCATGCACACACACCCATGATACACTCATGCATATGCTACCACACGTGTGCACACACAACCACATGCATACATGTAAACACAACCATAGACATGTGCATGCACACACAACCACACAGCCATGCACATACAACCACACCTACAACCATGCATACACAACCACACATACATGCATGTATATAGAACCAGATGTACATATAACCAAACACACACACGCACACACAACCACACACGTGTACATAAAGCAACACATATGCACACACCTCCAACACATGCATGTACACACAACCAGACATGCATGCATATGCAATCAAACACATGCATGCACATACAGCCACACACATGCATATACAATCAAACACGTGCATGCACACACAACCACACACATGCATATACAATCAAACACATGCATGCACACACAACCACACACATGCATATACAATCAAACACATGCATGCACACACAACCACACACATGCATATACAATCAAACACATGCATGCACATACAGCCACACACATGCATATACAATCAAACACATGCATGCACACACAACCACACACATGCATATACAATCAAACACATGCATGCACATACAGCCACACACATGCATATACAATCAAACACATGCATGCACACACAGCCACACACATGCATATACAATCAAACACATGCATGCACACACAGCCACACACATGCATATACAATCAAACGCATGCACACACAGCCACACACATGCATATACAAACACATGCATGCACACACAACCACACACATGCATGCACACACACCACATGTATACACAACCACACATTTGTGCATGCACACAGCACACACTGGGCTTGGGGGGGTCTTTGGCATGACATCTCCCCTCCCTGAGGCTCCTGTGGCTCTCTGGAATTTGAGAGGTGAGAGGAGTTGATTACCAACCACTGGCCTTCCCTCAAGGCCAAGGTCATGCTGAAGGCTCAGCATTTCCACTCTCCCCTTCATTTTTCCTTTCCGGGGAGAAGGATGGTCTCCCAGGAAGTCTCTAAGGTTGGAAATTGATTTCTTGATTTCCACATGCAGTTTGCTTCCAATTCAGGGCATAGAAAAATGCAATCCTTGTTTCATTGATCCTCGTCAAACAGTGCGGTGGCTGGAATCAAAGGGGCAGGGGTTGCAGGGGATTCCCCAGCGTCCTCCTGTGCTCAGAGAGAAATCCGGCTTCAGAGGAGCCCATCTCCTTATTAGTTTTAAAGATGTATAACCTGTTTTGTTTCTTGGTTAGTTTTTCCTCCTTTTGCGGCAAACAGTACAGACGCAGGAGGGCTTAAAACTGCTGTCTTTGTGTGGAAATTCCCCTTGCCGGAAGTGTCTAGGTCCGCTTTTTGTGAATAACTCATTGACTAAACATTATGCCCCTGCCTGGAACCTGAGAGATAGACCCCACTAAACAGCCTCAGTTCCCCTACTTGCCAGCATCACCCAAATTATGAGAAGTTATCTTCGCCCCACACTCCATCTGCAGATTGCCTGTAGAGATCTAAACCCCAGACCCTGTTTTCCATGAACAGGATAGCAGGAGTAAGTTGTGCTCCTTCACTGGCATGGGTTGGGTGGCCTCTTACTGGCATGGGGAAATGGGGAGTGATGGGGTAAGGACAGCCAGTAGGAGACTCACATCTTTGGCTCGCGAGGCCCCTAGTGGTGTCCTTGGCCACGGTCATTCTCCCAAGTGTGCCTCAGTGCCTGCCTGGCTCTTTCCTCGTGAACCTTGTCCCTGTTTGTCCCAGCAGGTGCTCTGAGCCTTGTTGTCGCAGCCAGCTTGTTCTTGGCATCACTCCAATCTTGCCATGCTCCCTTTGCATAACCACCATTGTTCCTACTCTCCTCTTTTTTAGGAAAAAGAAAAGCTACTCCAGCTTCTGGGAAGAAGAGACGCAACCCCACACGTTTTAATTTTTTTTCCTCTCCTTTCATTTCTGTCCCCATTCGTGGGTGCTCTCCAGTTCTCAGGTGTTATGGGATGAATTATGTCCTCTCAAAATTCATATTGAATAGAGGTTGAAGTCCTCGCCCCCAAAGACCTGAGAATGTGATTCTATTTTAGGGATTAAGTCTTTAAAGGGGTGATTAGGTTAAAATGAGGGTATTGGGGGGCCCTAATTGAATCTGACTTATATCCTTATAAGAAAAGGACATTTGGACACATGATGAGACACCAGGGACCTGCGTGCACCGATGAAAGACAGTGTGGGAAGGCAGCTACTTGCAAGCCAACAAGAGAGGCCTCCGAAGAAACTGACCCTATTGATATCCCCATCTTGGACGTCCAGGCTCTAGAATGATGGAAAAATAACTGTCTGTTGTTTCAGCCCCCCAGGCTGTGATCTTTTGTTATGGCAGCCCTGGAAACTGGGTGAAAAAGCCATTTTTAGCAAACCACATGTTAGCCAGTAGGGATGAGTGGACGGTAGGGCACTGGTTGGGACAGTGTCAGATCCCAGCTGTACTGCTCATCACTGTGTGGCCTTGGGCAAGTTCCTCACCCTCTCCATGCCTCAGTTTACTCATCTCTAAAATAGAACGATGACAATACTTACCTCACAGGGTGCTTATGAGGATGCAGATTCTCAGAAAGTATCTAGAACAATCCCCAGCACCAAGGCAGCCCCCTCCCCCAAGTATGAGCTGATACCAGTGGATTCTGAAAGCTCAAGCTAGAAGGCTGTGCAGGTGTGCCTTTCCCCTCCTGGCCACTCTCCTCTCAGGCTGAGCCTCTGTGAAGGTCAATGACTACCTCCTCTCACATCTGAGAAACAGAGAATTGAGAGCCTCCCAGTGCTGGTGGAATCTGGGCTGGGTTTGTACACGGACCCCTGCACCTGTTCCACCCATGCCAGGGAAGCCCTCGGCAGACCTCTGTGCTACAAGATGGGCACACTATCTGTCTCCCACTTTGAACGGTGAGCCTTGCTGTCCCCAAGAGGAAGGGCAAATGCACTTGGCAGGGACCTCCACGTACAGAAGGAAGAGATCCAGCTTTGGAATCACAGACCTGGCCTTCAGTCTCCTTCCATCATTTACCAATCATGGTATCTTCACCTTGTCATTCAATCTCTCCGAACTGCAGTATTTTCATCTATAAGTGAACAATGATACTATGTACCTCATAACATTATAGTAAGGATGTAATAATATTTTAAGTACCTAATAATAGTAAATGTTATAAGAGCTACTTATTAAACACTATTTATTAAAGAAGGTAAGATGTATACCAGAAAGGACAGTGTGTTATTTAGAGATACAGCATCCCTTGAAGGTGTTGCAGGTTTGGTTCCAGATCACTGCAATAAGGCAAATATTGCAATAAAAAAGTCACACAAATATATTGGTTTCCCAGTGCATATATTATAAAAGTTACATTTACACTATAATGCAGTCTATTAAGTGTGCAATAACATTATGTCTCAAAAATGTACATATCTTAATTAAAAAATATGTGATTTATAAAAAACG
Source organism: Gorilla gorilla gorilla (assembly GCF_029281585.2). Lineage (NCBI taxonomy): Eukaryota > Metazoa > Chordata > Mammalia > Primates > Hominidae > Gorilla > Gorilla gorilla. The sequence continues at coordinate 18,273,750 of NC_073228.2, read as the reverse complement.
CTAATGACCATTTGAACCTCAGCAAATAATCGTTTTGCTGGTGGAGGGTCTTGCCTTGATGTTAATGGTGGCTGACTGATCAGAGTGGTGGTTGTTGAAAGTTGCTGAATGGCTGTGGCAATTTCTTTCTTTCTTTTTTTTTTTTTGAGATGGAGTTTTGCTCTTGTTGCCCAGGTTGGAGTGCAATGGCGCGATCTCGGCTCACTGCAACCTCCGCCTCCCAGGTTCAAGCGATTCTCCTGCCTCAGCCTCCCTAGTAGCTGGGATTACAGGCATGTGCCACCATGCCTGGCTAATTTTGTATTTTTAGTAGAGACGGGGTTTCTCCATGTTGGTCAAGCTGGTCTCGAACTCCTGACCTTGAGTGATCCACCCACCTTGGCCTCCCAAAGTGCTGGGATTACAGGCATGAGCCACCGCGCCTGGCCGGCAATTTCTTAAAATAAGATAGCAATGAGGTTTGCTGTTGGACTTTTCCTTTCATGAAAGATTTCTCTGCAGTATGTGTACCGTTTGATGGCATTTTACCCATAGTGGAAATTTTTTTCAAAGTTGGAGTCTAATTCCAAATCATCTCAAATTCTGCTGCTGCTTTATCAACTAAGTTTATGCAATACTGTAAATTCTTTGTTGTCATTTCAACAATGCTTGCAGCATCTTCACCAGGTGTAGATTCCACCTCAAGAAGCCACTTTCTTTGCTCATCCATAAGAAGCAGTTCCTCATCTGTTTGAATCTGACCATGAGACTGCAGGAATTCAGTCACATCTTCAGGCTCCTCTTCTAATCCTAGTTCTCTTGCTATTTCCACCCAACTGTAGTGACTTCCCTCACCGAAGTCTTGACCTCCTCAAAGTTACCCACAAGGGCTGGAATCAACTTCTTCCAAATTCCTGTTAATGTTGATAGTCTTACCTCCTCCCAGAAATCATGAATGTTCTTAATGGCATCTATTAATAGAATGATAAAAAAAATCCTTTCCAGAAGGTTTTCAATGAACTCTGCCCATATCCATCAGAGGATCTACCATGATCAATGGCACCTACAGCCTTACAAAATATATTTCTTCAATAATAAGACTTAAACATCAAAATTACTCCTTGGTCCATGGGCTGTAGAATGGACGTTGTGTTAGCAGTCATGAAACAACATGAATCTCCTTGTACATCTCCATCAGCACTCTTGGGTAACCAGGTGCATTACCAATGAGCACTACTATTTTGAAAAGAATATTTTTTTTCTGAGCAATAGGTCTCAACAGTGGGCTTAAAATATTCAGTAATCTATACTATAAACAGATGTGCTGTCATCTAGGCTTTCTTATTTTGTTTATGAAACACAGGAAGAGTGGATTTAGCATAATTCTTAGAGACCCTAGAATTTTCAGAATGACACAGAGCGTTGGCTTCAACTTAAAGTCACCAGCTGCATTTGCCTCTAACAAGAGGGTCAGCCATCCTTTGATGCTTTGAAGCCAGGCACTGACTTCTCCTCTCTAGCTATGAAAGGCCTAGATGGCATCTTCTTCCAATAGAAGGCTGTTTTGTCTACCTTGAAAGTCTGTTGTTTAGCGCAGCCACCTTCATCAATTGTGCAGCTAGATCTTCCAGATAATTTGCTGCTGCTTCTCCATCAGCACTTGCTGCTTCACCTTGCACTTTTAGGTTATGGAGATGGCTTTTTTTTTTTTTTTTTGATGGAGTCTCGCTCTGTCACCCACTTTGGAATACAGTGGTGTGATCTTGGCTCACTGCAACCTCCGCCTCCTGAGTTCAAGCGATTCTCCTGCCTCAGCCTCTTGAGTAGCTGGGATTACAGGCATGCACACCATGCCTGGCTACTTTATTTTTATTTTTATTTTTGTATTTTTAGTAGAGATGGGGTTTCGCCATGTTGGTCAGGCTGGTCTTGAACTCCTGACCTCATGATCCGCCCGCCTTGTCCTATCAAAGTGCTGTGATTACAGGTGTGAGCCACTGTGCTCAGCTGGCTTTTTTTCTTCCTTAAACCTCATGAACCAACCTCTGCTAGCTTCCAACTTTTCTTCTACCGCTTCCTTGCCTCTCTCAGCCTCCATAAAATTGAGGAGAGTCAAGGTCTTGCTCTAGATTAGGCTTTGGCTTAAGGGAATATTGTGTCTGGTTTGACCTTCCATCCAGACCATGAAAACTTTCTTCATATCAGCAATACAGCTGTTTCACTTTCTTATCACTCTGGTGTTCACTGGAGTAGCACTTTCAATTTTCTTCAAGAACTTTTCCTTTGCATTTGCAGGTTGGCTAACTATTTGCACAAGATGCCTAGCTTTTGGCTGATCTCAGCTTTCCACCTGCCTTTCTCACTAAGCTTAATCATTTCTAGCTGTTGATTTAAAGGAGGGGACGTACGACTTTTCCTTTCACTCGAACACTTGGAGGCCATTGTAGGGTTATTAATTGGTCTCATTTCAATATTGCTGTGTCTCAGAAAATACGAAGGCCCAAGGAGAGAGAGAGAGAGAGAGAGAGAGACAGGGGAAGGGCGGGTTTGTGGAGCAGTCGGAATGCACGCAGCATTTATAGATTAAGTTCTTTGTCTTATCTTGGTGACAACACATCTGTTTGTGATGTCCCAAAACAATTACAATAGTAACATCAAAGATCACTGATCACAGAGCACCATAGCTGATATAATAATAATCATCTCTTTTTTTTTTTTTGAGACAGAGTTTCACTCTGTCACCCAGGCTGGAGTGCAGTGGCACGATCTCGGCTCATTGCAACATCTACCTCCCAGGTTCGAGCAATTCTCTTGCCTCAGCCTCCTAAGTAGCTGGGATAACGGGCATGTGACACCATGCCCGGCTAATTTTTATATTTTTAGTAGACATGGGGTTTCACCATGTTGGTCAGGCTGGTCTTGAACTCCTGACCTCAAGTGATCCATCTGCCCGCCTCAGCCTCCCAAAGTGCTGGGATTATAGGTGTGAGCCACGGCGCCCGGCCTGATATAATAATAATGAACAAGCTTGAAACATTGTTAGACTACCAAAATGTGACAAGAGACACAAAGTGAGCACATGCTATCGAAAAGTGGTGCTGAGAGACATGCCTGACACAAGAGTTGCCACAAACCTTCAATTTGTAAAAAACGCAGTTATCTACAAAGCTCTATCAAGCAAAGAATAATGAAATGAGGTGTACCTGTACCCCCTTCTCCAGATGGAGACCTTTTTAAAGAATAACTCTCAGCTATTGATGGTCTGAATATTCCTGCCTGTTGGGAGTCCCAAGGAATCACAGCTGAGTTCCACTCTGGTTAATGGCCTCAGGGTGGTTTTCTGTAAATGATCGTTTGGTACAGTGCCAGGGCTAATGGACTCAGGGGCTGGTGGGGGTCGCTAACAGTTATGGGCACAGAGGCACCTGGGTCCTTCCAGTGCAGGCCTGTAGTGTTCCCAACCCATCTGACCAGCAGGCTCTGTGGGCTCACTGTGCCTTGTACTCCTGGTCAACTGAGTACTGTGCCTGCCGGAGGCCTGGCCGGGGGAGGGGCTGTGCCGGCCGGGCTGAGCAGTGAGGCTGGCTGGACTTATCCCTGCTGGCCACACCATGGCTAATGGTATCAGGGCCTCTGGAAGCACTGGGGATGACGATGTAGGCTTGGGAGAGGCAGATCTCTCTCTCTGCAGGTGAGGTGCTGCCCGGACTGGACTGCAATTTGAGATTCCCGCATGTGCTCTACCCTGTCATGAGAACCAGGAAGGACAATTACCAAGTTGACTGAAGTTTTATTAACCTGCCACCCACCAAGGGGAGTAAATCAAAGAAGTCCACGTTATTGAATCATCAGCTTTAGGAACATAGACGTCGTCTCTGCCCCGAGTGCCCCTGGCTGCATGGCACAGCATAAAACACGGCACCTCTCTCCTGTGACGGGCGCAAAATCAGGATGCTTAAATAATTCAAGTCTAGCTCTTTTGGACTTTCAAAGGTGCTGTGTGCCCGACTGGCTTGTTGTTGTAGTTTAGTTTTTTTTAACAGCAGATTTGTTTTCCTCTTTTTGTTTTCCTATGACTGATATTAAATGAGGTTCTCTTTCTGAGTTCACACCTACAAACGGACAAGGAATTGTACCAGAATGTGTTCAGTAGAGAGGGCAGAAGAGCCTCCTCTTTTCTTCCTTCTCTCTCTTTCTTCCTTCCTTTCTCCCTCCCTTCCCCCTTCCCTCTCTCCTTTCCCTCCTTCCTCCTCCCTTCTTCCTTCCTTCTTTGCTCTCTCATTTTCTTTCTTCCTTCCTCTCTCCTTCTTTCTTTCTCCCTCCTTCTCTTCTTCCTTCCTTCCGTCCTTCCTCCCTCTCCCTTCCTTCCTCTCTCTCTCCCTTCCTTCCTCTCTCTCCCTTCCTTCCTCTCTCTCTCCCTTCCTTCCTCCCTTCCTTCCTTCTTCCTTCCTTCCCTCCTTCCTACTTTTTCTTCCTGATTCTATATACCTATGTATATTTATTCATCTATCCATCTACCTATTTATTTATCCAATCGTTTTTGAATTTTTATACTGGGTACTAGGGATTCAATGCAACAAGGAAGGATGGCATTCTTCCTGCTGTGTAGCAGATTGCATTTACCAAAGATGACTGCAAAAATATTTCCCATCCCACATACGCTTTGCAATGTGGTCTTGCCACTCTCGCATCAAGGGAGGTGTCTGTGGCCTTCTCTTGGAAACTGAGCCTGCCTTAGTGACTCGTTTATGACTAGTAGAAGGCAGCTGAAGTCATGTGATGCTGTGTGACTTCCAAAGTCAGATTAGAAGAAGCCGTGAAGCTCACTTTGGGGGCTGTAAGAAGTTTGAGTACCTGAGACTGCCATGCTGGGGAGGTCACATGTACGTGCTCTGGTCACCTGGGCTCCTGGCTGACAGCAATGACTTCCAGGCCAGTAAGTGCGCCATCTTGGAAGTCGTGCCTTCAGATGACCACAGTCTGGCTGACATCTGACTGCAACTGTGTAGGAGATCCAAGTGCCTAGGTGAGCCTTTCGCAAATCTCTGCCCCACAAAATCATGAGCAAAATACAATGGTTGTTTTAAACCATTGAGCGTGGGGGTCATTTGCTACACAGCAATAGGTGACTGGACTGTGCTCTCAAAGAACGTATGGTCCACGTGGGAAGATAGATATTAAACTCTCCCACATAAAATTGTACTCGAAGTCATAGCAACATTGAAGAGCTCTGTAGAACTAGGAGAGTGCATTGGTCCAGAGAGGTTGGGGAGCATTCCCTGAGGAAGGGGTGATGATTGAGATCTGAAGGAAAAACAGGAATTTCACAGGAGGTGAGAGGAAGAGTATTCTGGCACGAGCAAAGGTCCTGGGGCAGGAAGGAGATGCTGAAAGAAGGCCAGAGAAGTTGCAGAGTGGGGAACAAGGAGAGGCCAGAGAGAGACACGGGGCCCAGACCCTGCAGGGTCACGCTTGCATGCCATGCTGAGGATCTGGGCATTTGTAAGAAGAGCAATGGAAGCAGTAGTTGTGGGTGTCAGGGGCTCTGGTTAATGAGCCTGGGAGCACTCGCCTGGAAATGGCACTCGAAGGGGAAACGGTGTAGGTGAAAACCAATACCCAATAGGACCAAGGTTCTGGCGGGGGCTGCTTTCCTGCTGAGGGTCCCAGCGCCTCTCTTTCCTAGGAAAGGCTACAACTTCAAATTGAATTGCACGACCTTGGGTGGGTCATTTCACCTCCCTGGGGACTGGACTTGTATGGATGATTTATAAGTCCTTTCAAATCCCATGAATCAAACAATCAATCCTCAATGACTTTCCCATCACGAACAAAGCACTCGCTAAAACTTACATAAATAGATTAAATGGGCCAATGACATGAGATTAGATTTAATACGAATCGTTATCATAATGTGCTGTCTACAGAGCTGTGTCTTTTCTCCCTAATGCCAGCCTTATTTTAATGGCAACACAGGGTTAGGAAAGGCAGCCACTGAGCAAATGTCCCCTGGCTCCCTGGGGAAAGTCTGCCTGTGTCAAACTGTAGCGGAGAAATAAATGTTACACACATGACCATGGCCTGGACATGGAGCTAAGTCCCTGCCTGGCACGCACTCATCTCCAGATGCAGACAGTGCCTCGTCAGCAAAGCTGACTCACCAGGAAAGGGGTGCACTCCAGACACCAGTCTCCAGCATTCCCTTAAGACATGAACTCCGCACGATTGAAAATGCCGAAACCAATGATGCTCACAGGTTTGGGGTCATTTACTCTCCCTGGGACCTTGGACCAGTTATTTTACCTCTCCAAGCAGAACTTTCCTTTAAACTGAAGATTAAAATAGCCACTTACCTACCTTCAAGCTGTGATGCAGAGATGAAACGAGGTAATTCCTGTAAGTTGGGCATATCCTATTCACCTGGCACCTAGTATGCGCTGAATAAATGTTGACTATTATTATTCCAGTCAATTCTTCAGTGCTGTTCTTGAATAATTGAAACTACACACAGTTAAGATGACAAATGTCAAACCCAGAAATACCAAGGGCCTGCTGTATGAATTTATGCTCAAATTGACCGTTTAGAAAACAGAGAGTAGGTTCGGCTCGTCTCGGTAATCCCTTTTGCTGTTCGTATACCTTCCCTAGTTAAAAATAAAAACCAAAACAAAATCGCAAGTAATGTGAAGGAGGGGTGCTCCAGCCAGTGGATCCAAATGGTATTTGAAGTCACTCGGAATAACCGGCAGGGCCCCGTTCCTGTTCTGGGATGCATGCTTTGGGCTTGCTATTGAGTGGGCACACAGGCGTGCACACACACACACACACACACTCATTGCTGAAAGTGTGCCCAGAAAATTAATTCTCGTTTCCTTGATACAGTCCTGTTCTGCTTTCCAAGACGAAAAACACATCACCTCCCACAGCAGCCGCCTCACTCCCATCTGATGAGGGCAAGAGGCAAGGCAGGGAGGAAGCAGAAAGAAGGGACGGAGATGGCAAAGAGTTCTCAGTTCTCCACCTGCGCTCCCGAGCCCCTCTCCGGCCAGGGCTGGGGACTGTGTGCCTTCCACGCAGGCAAAATAAAATGGTTGCATCTTGGATCCATCTAGACAGTAAATTTTTTGAGTCCTTATAAGCTAAAATCAATATTGGCACAACTGTGTGTCATTAAAAACTAAATGAACATGACAAAGCCCAACTGCTGCCTATTAAACAAATGAGTTTTCTCTCCGCACAGGCACAGCGGGTTATTAAATTCTTTATTACAGGAACATCACCATTTGAAGGGGGTAAAAATACGTCTTTATGAGTCATCCGTGTGTGTGTAGCAGCGTGGCCTTCCTGTGCTCGTCCTCAAAGGCGCTCAGGAGCCGCCGACCTTCTCCTCCCACAGGAAGATGAGGTTTCTCCGAGCTCTCTATCAGCAGAGGTGGAGAGAAAGGGTTCCATGACACCTGGTGTTCACTCACATGTTACGGATCCATCCAATCATTACTTTGTTAATTCATCAATATGTATTTATTGAACGTCTACTATGAGTCAGGCATTCTGCTGGGTCCTGGGATCACCCATTTAAGCCAAGATACTTGGAACTGCATTTCAGAAGAGCCAGCTGCCAGTAGCCTAAATGACAAGGATACTTATTTTCTCCCCTAACAAGCCTGGAGTCAAGGTGGTTCCAGAGCTGATGTAATGATCCAGTGATTTTATCATAGACTCAGATTCTTTCATCTTTATAAAGCTCTGCCATTCTCAGTGTGACACTGGTTTCCTCATGGTTGCAAAAGGGTTGCCATTGCTCCAAACATCTTGACTGCACACAGCCATATCCAATGGCCATTCCGTCCCCACATTTCATTGTATCTGGTAGTAAAATCTATTACAGAAGCCCTGAAAAGTTTCTCCTCACATGCCAGTGGCCCAAGGTGGTGCATATGCTCTGTGTCTCCCTCGTCGTAAGGGAGGCCGGAAATGTGTTGTTCATAGGCTCCTTCTACCTCTCGACAAAGCTTTCTTTTTCTATTTTCTGGGCATTTGTGATTCTCTTGGATCCTCACCTCCAGTGCCCCCAAACCTACTTGCTGTCTCTTGGCATTCCCCCAGTTCCTGGCAGTGCTGGTGTTCAGGCTACTTCCCCAGATCTCCTTTCACCCTCCTCCACCTCTCTCTGTGTTCCAAGGGGCTGATTTTCTTTCTTTCTTTCTTTTTGGAAGAGGAGTCTCGCTCTGTCACCCAGGATGGAGTGGTGCCATCTCAGCTCACCACAACCTCCACCTCCCAGATTCAAGTGATTCTCCTGCCTCAGCCTCCCGAGTAGCTGGGGTTATAGGTGCCCGCCACCACGCTGGCTAATTTTTTTGTATTTTTAGTATAGATGGGGGTTTCATCATGTTGGTCAGCTGGTCTCGAACTCCTGACCTCAGGTAATCCACCCGCCTTGGCCTCCCAAAGTGTTGGGATTACAGGTGTGAGCCACCACGCCTGGCCGGCTGACTTTCATAGAGATGTTCAAGGGGCTGCTTTGCCTTCTGGCTTCAGTTGGGGTAGACCAGTGGAAGGCATGACTGGAGATCAGAAAGCAAGAGGAGAGGGAACTGGAGTCGTGGTTCCCCTAGGTCCCTACTTGTAGGTACTGGGGTTTTCCACGCCTTTCTGCCTAAGCTGTCCTCTTCTGCATCTGCTCTCGCCAATATTCTGGTACCTGCTCCCATCCATTGCTGTTCATACCTGGAACCCTGGGTTGCTACACCATCCCTGGAGGGCTTCCCCTGCATTCAGCTCTCCCCACCCACCTATCTGAGCCTGCCCTCTGCTTCTCACCAGCACTGGCTGCTAGCCCAGCCCATGCCTTTCACCAGGTTCTCTGCCTGTCCCCTCGGACTGAAACATCATCTGACTTGCTATTTCGTTCTCAACTCTAGCTTTGCTCCTGGAAAAGTGTCCTTTTGGTCCCCATCAGTTCTGTGCTATGTAGCCATGGGCAAGCCCTTTCCCTCTCTATGCACTCCACCTTTGTCCCAGATCCCAGCCCAGGTACATGTCCTGGCTCCCACTTGCCCAGATGAGCATATACTGACCTGATACTAACTGGAGACTCTTCTGTCTTTAGAGGATGGCGGAGGGAACCGAAAGAGTGGAGGAAGAAAAATACAAAGAAGTGTAAAGGTGGGAGATGGATGGGACTCTCTCTGAATAGCCCCAACTTCCCTCTGGAGAAAATGGACAGTACCAGTGTCCCGGTCAGCCTTGGTGCCCACTGGGTTTTCTCATTTGCATTGGGAGATGACACATCTTCTCTGCTTCAGCTCAGGATTACTACTTCCCGATCTCAGCCAGGTCCAAGAAGCAGGGATTCAGGACTTAGCATGTTTGCTTCTGTTGTTGCTCCTAATTTTCACAGTAGCCAAGCAGAGTAGACATTATGGTCCCTGTTTTACAGTTGAGGAAACTGAGGCGCAGACATTAAGCATCTTGTCCAAGGTCATGTGTTATTCCTATCAGGATTTGGACCAGAATCCTATCTCCTGACTTCAAATTCCAGGCTGTTTCTCTGATGCTGTAGTTCCTAGTTTCTGCTCTGAACTGACTTGCGTTCTATACGCTGAACCGAGGAGTCTGTTCTACAGGTTAATGGGATAATGACTGTCTTTCCTCAATTTGCAGATAGAATACATTAGTACATATAATTTCTTTGATTATTCTGTTGTTTTCCAAATTTTTGTAGAGTCTTTTGGCACTTATCATCCTATCATCAATACCTGAATCTCATATAAAATGGGATGCGATTTAGCGTGGCATTACACAGGTAACTCCAATACCTCAATAGCTCTCAGTGTGTTCTGCACAGACTAGGATGTACTTGCCCCATGCTTTAGGCCCAGATTCATGATTTGAGAACCACTTTTCCATGATTTTTTCAGTCCAGAAAGGCTAATCTAGACATTTTAAATTCTAGCATGACTAAACAGCAGTGACTCCAGAAGTTCTGTGTTCATGCAGACTCCAGATGTGGGTCTGCCCCTGGCCTCCCGGGGGAGAGAACTGGGCTCCATGAGTTATGCCTTCAACAGGCACAGGAGTGGGGACTGTTGACTGCTTGCTGGTAATTTACACACCCTGACCCAGACCTGACCTCCAGCAGAAGAAAAGAAGCTGATTCCAACCTGTCTTGGTTTTGGCTCTCCTTAGAATGTCAAAGGTGTATGAAAGAGGCTGAGCTTGCCTCATCTCCCCCGCCTGTGTTAAGTGGTGATCACGATGGCATTAGAGATGATCACATCATATTATTTAAACATGATTTTAAATAGCTGTAACAATGGCCAAGCTCCATCTGCAGACCTTGACCGCTGCCCAGCAAAGGGCAGTTGGTTGGCTTACACGATGAGAGCATTGCTGGCACACAGGCTTGTCCGTCATCCTCGCTTGCTGGAACTCAGCAGCGAGTCTCTCTGAAGGTGACACAGGCTTTGGTGGGTGGGGTGTGGAGCATGGCCGGCTGCACCGCTGGAAGCGGGGCGGAGAGGAGCCTGTTACCCGGGAAGTTTAGGGGCATATGGAAGCAGTGACCCCTTCTGGCCAACGGAGGAATGACATAAATTTGCTAGCAAGGGAAGACAGGCGGAGAGGTGAACGGCCAGGGAGGCCATGGGGGGGAAGAATGGACTAATGAGAATATCTATTATGACTCGTCTCTTCAGTTATTCCCTAAGTGGCTGTGTCATCCTATGCCAGCCATCAGAGGGAGGCAGAATAAAAGTGTGTGTCCAGGGAGGATGTGAGCATGACAATGAACCCTGGCCACTCTCATCTGGAAAGGGCTAGAAGGGAATGGGGTAGTGAGGACCAGCTGTGGAAGCCTCAGGGACAATGGGACATGCATCTGAGAATCTTGGGAGTGGCTAGTGCTCCTGGTACTGGGAGGCTTGGGGTGCCGGATGTCAGCATCCATCCCTCCTCGAGCTCTGTCAGCCAGGGATTCCTGGAGATAGTTTCCACCGCCTTTGGAGAGGTGGGCCATCCTGGAGGCTGGTGTGAAACAGAGTCCTCTCCCTGTTCTGTCCTAGAGTCGGACAGAACAGACTCAGGCTCAGGTCTTCTCAGCTGCTTACCTGCTCTGTGGTCAAAGACGGTAGCCCCTCCCAGCTTGGGTGTGCTCCCCTGCAAAGCAAAGCAAAGCAAAGCAAAGCAAAGCAAAGCAAACAAAGCATGTAGCCCCTCCCAGCTTAGATGTGCTCCCTGCAAAGCAGGCAGGGTATAGGCTTTATGGAGAAGACCCGTTGATATCATGGTTTCCAAAGGGCCTGACAGTAGGTGCTCATTACGACTCCCTTGCTAGCCCTGCAGGCCGGTCATTTCAGACTGCTCCGCAAGCCCCCCACGCCTCCCCACCTTTGCACACACCATTCCTTCTTCTTGGACAACCTCTCCTTTCCTGGCCCATCTGGTCTACCTGGTCTACTCGGCCACATTCAACTTGTTCTTCAGGGCTTGGTTCAAGGCCTTCCTGGACTGCTGCCCTGATCGCCATGCAGAGTTAACCACTTCCTCATCTATGCTCCTCTAACACTGTAGCTATACCAAGCGCACTGTGGTACTTACTTATTTGCATAATAACATCATTACATTCTAAAAATGACAGCAGCTATGAATTGTTGGGCACTTTCTGTCTGCCAGGCACTGAATGGTGAGCGTGCTGTGGATGATCTCATTTCAGCCTCACAGTAGTCAGTGAAGGAGGTGCAATTGTTATCCTGTTTAAGGATATACTAAAAGGTGGTCTTGGAGAGGATAGGTCACTCACCCAGCCTCACACAGCTGCAGTGGTCCTCCACAAAAGGGCTCGATTTGGGGCATTTGCCAATTTCCATGGTGTAAATATTCCAAGGATGATAATTTTAAACTACTGATGCTTTGATGATGGACTTGTAATATTCCTGAAAATTTAGCCATAGGCTCCCATGAGCTGGTACAAACTGGCATGAACTGGTTGCAATGTGTCGATGCGACAGCTCTCTGTATCTCAGGAGCAGGTACTAGGTTTTAAAACCTCATGACCCCCAGTGCCCTGCACAGTGACTGGAGCTTAGTAGCTGCTAAATTAATGTTGGTGACATGAGATGGATTTCAGAGCATAGAGGGCAGGGGCAGAGGCTGCCTGGATGGAGCACCCTAACAGGACACTGTCTTTCTCCTCCTCTGAGTGGATGTTGTCTGACAGACTCACATTCCAAACTGAGCGCAGGTGCAGTGGGCTGTCAGGGGTAGCAGAGGCCTCTGGGCTGGGAACAGATGTCACATCTGGGCATCTGACAGGAGAAGCTTGTGGAGAAACCAGGAGAGGTTCAGCCTCCAGCCTCGGGTCCTGGCTCCCGCCATCCTTCCAGGGCTTGATTCTCCCGGGACAAGTAGAGGGGCTGCTGCATGCCAAGCTGTCATCCTGGTCAGGCCAGGTCAAAACCGAGGCAGGGTCCTCTTTGAATGTATGTGTTTGTGTGTGTGTGCACATGTGGGGGCTGGAGGAGCTGAGGAGCACATGGGAAAACCGTGTGTGTTTATGTGTGAGAGAGAGTGTGTGTGTGTGTGTGTGTGTGTAAATGAGAAACTTTTATCCCCACAATAATAAGGATGTGAGATTTTATTTTATCCAGCTGATGCCAGAACAAGGCACTCATAGTTAGCCATAGAGACACTAACTAGACTGTTAATACATGCCTGAACAGGGCAAGAACCAGGAAGGGAGTGCCAGGAGAAGAGGCTTCCAGAGATCACTCAGGTCCCCGTGATGGGCAGCCTGTGCACAAGGGGTCTGGAGCAGTGAGAAGATGAACATGCCAAGGCCCAGAACCATTCCTGGAGCCAGGTGAGAAATGCCTGGGTCAGTGAGTGTCAGCGTTGGCTGCAACAGCGATTCTGAAACTCGAGTGCTCATCAGTGTCAGCAAGGGCAACCTGCACAGTCTCACAGGTCCCACCCAAACACAGAAAGACCCGCACTCAGAGAGACCCCCACACTCAGAAAGACCCCCACACTCAGAAAGACCCTCACACTCAGAGAGACCCCCATACTCAGAAAGAACCCCACACTCAGATCCCACACTCAGAAAGACACCTGCACTCAGAAAGACCTCCACACTCAGAAAGACCCCCACACTCAGAAAGACCCTCACACTCAGAGAGACCCCCACACTCAGAAAGACCCCCACACTCAGACCCTCAAACTCAGAAAGACCCTCATACTCAGAAAGACCCCCACACTCAGATCCCGCACTCAGAAAGACCCCCACACTCAGAAAGATCCCCACACTCAGAAAGACCCCCGCACTCAGAAAGACCCTCACACTCAGAGAGACCCCCATACTCAGAGAGACCCCCATACTCAGAAAGAACCCCACACTCAGATCCCACACTCAGAAAGACGCCTGCACTCAGAAAGACCCCGCACTCAGAAGGGTTTGGTAGTCTGCTGTTGCCATCCTGAGATTCTTAATATTTTTTGAATAAGGGGCTCCACATTTTCATTTTCCCCTGATCCCCACAAAGGACATAGCTGGCCCTCCCTGAGGTACCTGTAAAAACCCACGTTGCTGGGTACCTGCCAAGAATTTCTGACTCAGAGAATCCTCGGAGCCAGAGGAATGGGGTAGCGCCGGGGGATCCCAGCAGAGGGAAGGCTTGTCCAGACGAGCTCTGTGGCCGGGTCACAGCTGCTGCTGCTTCCGAGTCAGAAGTCAAGAGGGTGCAAGGGGGCCAGCTCAGCTCAAACCTTTATTTCTCAAAGGGCCAGAAAGCCCAAAGGCCAGCGCTGGCTTTCAATGCACGGGAAGGAATTGAGGGTGAAGGTGTGAGAATGGACATACACAACCCAAAAGATCAGATCTCAGAAGGAGTAGGCAAATCTGGGGTGGAAAACGGAGTCTGAAATTGGCTGCTGGGTGGGCATGGTGGCTCACGACTGTAATCTCAGTGCTTTGGGAAGCGGAGGAGGGAGGATTGCTTGAGTCCAGGAGTTCGAGGCTGCAGTGAACTATGATGGCATCACTGCCCTCCAGCCTGGGGACAGAGCAAGACCCTGTCTCAAGAAAAAAATTAGGGATGCAAATCAAGGGAAACTGAGTCACATGAAGCAACGTACCTGTACCTGCCCCATTCGTTCAGGAGCAAGTTGTTCAATGAGGGCTACTTGCACTCTAGAGAAAGGTTAACGTGCTGTCTGTTGGATGCACTGGGCCAGCAGAATGGTGAGTGGAAGGTTTTAAGCTCCCAGGACATAAGATGGTGGAAGTCTGGGGTATCCCACAGCTCTAATGGTAGACTGGAGTTTTCTGCCTTGAGGAGGTTGTGGGACTATTTTTAGCACGTTTTCCACTACAAAATGAGTTCTCACTGACCTGTGTTGGAGGCTGAATCCCACTATTTAAGAACTGTTTCTTCCATATAAAGGAGAGGGTTCTTAACTGGAGATTACAGACCTCTTGGGAGTCAACGGATGTGCCCCGAAGGTCCACATGCCCTGCTGAAATTGTTTGTGAAATTTAGTGTGTGTTATAGACACATATTTTTTCCTGGGAAGAGAATCTGTAGCTTTCATCAGATTCTCAAAGGGTTCTGTGACCCCCCTCATGAAAGGATTTATCGAAATGGTTTGTCTGAAAGGGGGATTATTCAGTAAATAGTGTCAGAATAACTGGCCAACCCTTTGAAAAAAAATAATAAAGCAGTATCCTTACCTAACTCCTTATACCCAAATATATCCCCGATGGGTCAAGGATTAACATACTAAAGAAAAAAATGAAGCAATAAAAGTTACGGAAGACATTTGGGTAAATATATTTACAATGTTGGAGTTGGAAACCAGTTTCCAAAGTGGGAAACGAAAACCAGGAGCCACACAGGAAAAGATTGATCAATCTAGTTCAGAAAAACGAAAGCATCAGTGTGGGTAAAATCAAGACAAAAGACTATTGAGGTCGAAAGACAAGGGGTAAATGGGAAGTCATATTTGTAGCACCAATCACAGACAAGAAGCCAATTTATGAACTTATGATGCATTTAGATAACGCATAAGAAAAAAATTAAAATAACTAAATATAAAGATATACCTACAATGTGGGTAAGCAGTGAACACTGAAAGAAAGAGAGCCAACAAAAAGATTAAGGAAATGCAAATGGATACCAAAAATTGGATTATCATTGTTTTAACCTCACAGATTGACCAAAATTTATATTGACAGTGTTTTATTATATGGATGTTTTATATTTTATTTCATCTTGTGTTTGCTATTTGGATTGCATCTGGTTCTCAGGTATTAGAAACAATGTTGTCAAGAACAATTTCGTAGTTAAATCCATCATTATTTACTTAAACGCCTGAAGCATCACCAACATTTAGCATCACGTAGCTGATCTTGTCCCTTCCAAAGGGATCAGAGCATACAGGCTGGAGCCAGGGTCATAGCACAGAGTTGTAGCCCTCCTGGGAATGGTAGCCCTGGATGTCGAGATGGAAAATGTGGTAAATTATATTCAATGAGTGTCCATTATGTGCAAATTGTGTGTTGGGTACTTTTGAACAATTTTATTTTATTTAAGACAGAGTCTCACTTTGTCACCCAGGGCGGAGTGCAGTGGCATGATCTCAGCTCACTGCAACCTCCGCGTCCCAGGTTCAAGCGATTCTCATGCCTCAGCCTCCCGAGTAGCTGGAATTACAGGCATGTGCCACCACGCACGGCTAATTTTTTGTATTTTTAGTAGAGACACGGTTTCACCATGTTGGCCAAGCTGATCTCGAACTCCTGATCTCACGTGATCTGACTGCCTCTGCCTCCCAGAGTGCTGGAATTACAGGAGTGAGCCACTGCACCTGGCCCGGTACTTTTGAATGTATTAGCCATCTCACTTCACAACAAGAAGAAATCAAGCCAGCATTTCCCCCCATTGTACAGATGCAAAAACAAGATCAGAAAGGTTTAGTAATTTCCCCAGATTGCACAGTGAGGTAAGATGCAGGCCCCTCTGGCCGAAAGCCCGTGTTCTTCTCTCCTTGCCAGCTGTCTGTTGAGAGCAGCAGCAGGTAATTGGTGGTGTACTTCTGGAGGGTGGGGAGATCAGGAGGGAAGAAAGTCACTGCCAGAGAGGCGGAAGGACCCCCAAAGACAATTTTGTCTCTATTTACAATTTTCCCAAAGGTTGGCCCTGCCCCTGGGTGCCCTGATGTGTTTTCTTCAAGGGAACATTCTGCGTGGGGGGCTCAGAGGTTGTCTCTGTGAGTTCGTACAAGGAATGGATGATAAATAGCAATGGGCCTTGTTCTGCCTCCCTGCGCCTCATAACTTTTTAGGTGCATTTAAATGGGCCACCCGGGTTGACCCTAAGCTTTCATTGCCCACGTGTGTATGCAAGCTTTCACAGAGCTCAGCAACGGAAAAGACATTTCTCCATTCCCTCTGGTCCCAGGCAATTCAAAACCTTTCTCATCTAATTGTTCTTCTTAACCCTTCTAATTGCTGTTACCTTGCTGTTCTTCCCCCGCTAAGCCAGCTGACTCATCTTCCCTACCTTCATACTCCATCAGACCACTCCCCACACCAGGTCACCCAATTAAGTAACCGTGTTCAGGTGAAAGTCACAAACCAAGAGCAGCTACCGTGTTACCTTTTAAATAAATTCTAAAGACCCAACACTGTCAGAAGGAGTTTGGGGGCTCAGAGTTGATTTTCTAAGAGGAACCTCTACTCTAAACCATACCATGTCTCCAGAGCTGTAGCCAGAGGAGATGAACTGTGACTCTGGGGAAGCGGAACTATGAACCAGTGGAAGCAGAGAGAGGAACTGTCTGGCCCTGTTAGTGGCAGATACAAAGTTTCCTTACTCTGCTATTACTCAAAGGTGGTTACCAGTTAAGATTATCCCCCCAATAGTTGGCTATTTCTTTTCTTTTCTTTTTTTTTTGAGACAGAGTTTCACTATGTTGGCCAGGCTGGTCTCGAACTCCTGGCCTTAAGTGATCTGCCCACCTCAGCTTCCCAAAGTGCTGGGATTACAGGCATGAGCCACTGCGCCCGGCCCTATTTTTTTGTATTTTTAGTAGAGACGGGGCTTCACCATGTTGTCCAGGCTGGTCTCAAACTCCTGACCTCAAGTGATCCGACCACCTTGGCCTCCCAAAATGCTAGGATTACAGACGTGAGCCACCACACCTGGCTCATAGTTGGCTATTTCTAAAGACATGAAAACACAGTGAGAGACAGTGTAGAAAGTATCAAATGACTTTTTAAAGTGTACAGATTCTTTGACCGCCTGCACAATTTTACTCCTACGAATTTATCTTAAGGAAAGACTCCGATTTGTACAAAGATCTATGTACAATATGTTCTTCTCAGAATCTTCTATGCTATTGGAGAAACGGAAACCAACTAATTATTCAATAAAAGGGACTGACCAAGAAAATGAATGTGGCTATTAAAAACCGTGCTGTGAGAAAGATAGTGACGTGGCAGAATGGTCATAATGGACTAGTATCAGGGGAGGGGGGCATGAATGATAGGGAAAGCAGGCTAGAAAATAGTATGTACAACGGTACGTGTGTTTATAAAGAAAAAGGACTGGGAGGAGAGAGAAAGAAGGCTAGAAATCTCCGCAGCAAAAATGTTAAAGAGGTTTCCTCCAGGGTAGAGAATTATGAGCAATTTTTCTTTTTCTTGTGCTTTTTGGTTTTCCACTTTTACTACATTGAGCTCCTTTGCAATTAGGAAAACCAGGTTTTTAAAAGAGGTGGTTCTGTTACAGGTCCTTTGGTCCAGCGTTCTGTAGTTGCCACGGGCTGTGGTGGGAGCCTGGAGGTGTCTGCTCAGGGAAGGGCAGCTGCCAGGTGGGGTCCAGGATGCAGGTGGCTATGCAAGCAGCTCAGCTTGTAGGAGAGGTGAGCTTGGCTCATGGACTCTCCTCTCTTGATCACTTTTCCCACCTCCCCACTCCCCCCACCGATCCCACAGGGGACAATCAGTATCCCAAATACCCAGCCTGTTAGACATAGTGTTTGATCGAAGATCGAGTTCCTCGGATTGAGGCTGGGTTGAAAAATGACCCATGAGTCCCTAGAGATGGAGCAGAGCTGGAGCGGAGCTTAGAATTTATAACCCAGCCTCCCAGCACTGGGCCTGGACACCACACAGTTTTGACAGATGATTCTCATGAGAAACTTTCAGTTTCCATTTGATTATGGGCCCATAAACACAGATTGCAATTGAGCAGAGTTAGGGCTCTGCCTGGATTGGACCTGCCAGGGCTCAGGGAGCCTTACTGGACGGCTCTGGCCTGCCTGTCACCTGCTGGTTCTGAGCTGCTGCCTACAGCTATGCATGTGTTGTGATGTGGCTGTTGGACGTATCCACATGCATCTCTTATGTGGGCATCTGCCTCTCCCATTAGCCTGGGCAGGGATTGTCTTTCCGATGGATCATCTAATCCTACCATCTTTGGGTGGTAGTAGTCCCTGCTGGTTATAGGAGGTTTCAGCTAGCTTTGGTTTAGGGTTCACCATCTTGCTTTTACTTTTTCACTCACTCACTCATTCACTCATTCACCATTTGACATTATTGAGCAGCTGTCATGTGTCAGAACACGGACTTAGTAATACCAGGCGGACTCAGGGATACCAAGAATAAAGTCTCACTGCTAGCATCAGAGGAGTCATACTTAAGACAGTGTCACATGCATTAATTTAGAAAAATGTTCAGGGAGCTAAGAGAACACAGAGGATAAACCCCTAGGCAGGAGGGAGAAGCCAGCCTGGGCTACCAGGAAGGGAGGCTGTTCACTCAATTCATCTCAACAACTGTCTGGAGTAGCTGCACTAGGCTAGACCCCCAGAGGATTAGACAGAGATAGTGCAGTGGCATAAGCTAGACCACCTGAGGATTAGACAGAGCTAGTGCAGTGGCATAGGCTAGACCACCTGAGGATTAGACAGAGATAGCACAGTGGCACAGGCTAGACCCCCTGAGGATTAGACAGAGCTAGTGCAGTGGCACAGGCTAGACCCCCTGAGGATTAGACAGAGCTAGTGCAGTGGCATAGGCTAGACAACCTGAGGATTAGACAGAGCTAGTGCAGTGGCATAAGCTAGACCACCTGAGGATTAGACAGAGATAGCACAGTGGCACAGGCTAGACCCCCTGAGGATTAGACAGAGATAGTACAATGGTGTAGGCTAGACCCCCTGAGGATTAGACAGAGATGGTGCAGTGCCAGTGTTCCTACCCCCATATTGTTTATCATTGTTGAGTATTTCTTCCAGCATTCTAGGATAAGACTGCTTCTTTCTCATTCCCCCTGTGGGGTAAATATTAGGAGTTGCTTCAGGACCCTTGAGCAAGGGGACAAGACAAACCTATAGCAGAGTGACACCTGCAGGGTCTGGAGTCTTCAGCTGGAATGAATTCAACAAATACTCACCTTGTGCCAGGCACTGTTCAAAGCACTGGGCAAGCAGAAGAGCCAAAGAGGCAAAGTCCATATTCCACTGGGGAGAAAGAGAAAGAGATCATCGTCGAAGGCGCACATGCATAGGTCAAGTGCATAGGGTCAAGTGCAGAGGAGTGCAAGGAAGAGACTTCAGTCAGAGAACAGCTGAGAGAGGACGGAGGGCAAGTCCATGTTTATACACAGGCAGAGACGATGGCAGCTTGGACTGTGGTGGCAACAGAGGAAGTGGCTGGAGGTGACCGGACTGTAGATGCATTTTGAAAGCAGAGCTTTTAGAGCGAGGGGTGTGGGAGACAGAGAGGAGTGGAGGATGATTCGAGGGTTTCCAGCTTGAGAACTGGGGAGTGAGTTGCTGTTTACTGAGGCAGAAAAGCCTGGGAGACAAACAGGTTTGGGGGAAGCCACTTCTGTCCCATAACTGTAGCACTTGACGGTTGTCCCAGGGGACTCTCACGTGCCCCCCGCCTCCCCCGCCTCACAGTTCCTGACCAGTGCTGTGATGTGCCCTGTCTTTTTGTGACCCCTGCGTCGGCCTTTCTTCCTCGGCTGATGCACCATTTGCACTGACCTCTGTGCTGCAAATGCAGCAGCCAGGCTTTTTGCACAAGCCTTTTTTGCTCAAGCCCAGTTGCTGCTGGGAGAAAATGCCTGTTCTTGCAGGGTTCCCCGCCTAGCGCAAACCACAGCATACTGCTGCTCAGAGCCCAAGGTGACCTTCCCACCCTGGGCGTGGGAGTCAGGCAATTCAGCACCAGCCCTGGGCCCCGAGGCCTGTGGATGCTGCTGCCTCTTTGCCATGCTGTGCGCGGCGCCGGCTCCTTGTCCATAGAAACATCCCAGCCCACTCAGCGGCTTGCGAGGCCTCCCGCCCCGGGTCTGGTTTGCACCAGCCTCTTTTGTGTACCAGCTGCTCCGGCCGCCGCTCTTTCATCCCTGCTCCTGGGAGGGCCTGGCTCCGCACCCTGCACAAACACATCTGGACTTCTTCAGACCACATGACAGGAACAGCTGCTGCCAGAAAGAAAAGGACACAGCGGCCCTTTTGTAATCACTCTTGATTGTCTCCAGCCGTAGGGCACTTGTGTTTTGGTCATGGATTTAAGGACTTCCAAGATGTTTCTAGGAGCATATTATTGCCCCAGGCCTGGCCGTGCCTTCTGTGGTCCAGGTGGCAGCAGGAAAGGGTAGAGGCGTTGGGACCGAGCAAAGAGGCTCCTGTAAGTGTGTCCTGAGGCTTCCACCTTCTAGGATAGGACAGGGCACACAAGGAGGAAGAAGGCAGTGATGTGGCTGTCACCCGCTGTAGCCACCTGCTGATATGGTTGACACCAGCCCTGGGCCCGGAGACAACAGCCACTGCAGGCCTTGAGGCCCAGGGCTGGTGCTGAATCTCCTGTCTCCTGTGCACAGGACAGGAAGGTCACCTTGGGCTCTGACCTAGAGTGTGCTGTGGCTTGTGCTAGACGGGGCCTAGTGGCTTCCATGGTCTCCTGTTGACTCCACCTGCCAGTGTCTGCATCTCTTTGCCTGAGGGTTTTTTCTAAAGCTGTAAAAGTTTGCTTTGTCAGAAGAGGGGAAATGAATACCCTCCCCTAGAGCAGCCCATTCAGCTGGTGGCTGAGGGGATTGGGTGTATAAATACCCCAGCTACCTTGCCCTCAGCAGGGAGGACTTGGAGGCATCTGTTCTACAGGTCACCAGAGGACCCCAGAGGACTAAGCTCCAGCTGCCAGCGTGGGTGCTGGCTTGATCCCCTGCTCCTCCTCCTCCTCCCCTGCTGCCTGTCCTCCCTGTGTCCCCTCCCGCCTCCCTGACTGTGGTCTTGTATCTCCTAAAGGTGCACTGCATCCTCCTCCCAGGACCTGCTTTTGGGTGAACCTGAACTAAGACCAGTGACAGCAAAGGTCTATGGGTTTAGGGATTGTTTTTAGGGCAGTTCAAACAGGTACCAAGAACCTGTGGGACAAACACATTAAAAGTGGAACTGCTCAATAGTTTTACTTGGAATCAGCTTTGAACGTGCCTCAAATTCAGAAAAAGTGCACAAAATCGGCCCTTTATAAGAAGCAACCCCACAGTTGCTGAAGGGAAGGGTTCCTCTGTCTCTTTCTTCTGCCTCCATACAGGAACATTTTAAGCCATTTAAACCTCCATATTCCAGAGTCAGAGATTTGGGCTGAACCTAGGTAGCTATTTTGACATCATATAGGACTACACTGAGACAAAATCTAAGGGAAAAGTGGAGCAGTCGGTCCGGAGGCTTAGCCTCAGCGTGGTTTGTGGACATGGTTCATTCATTGGCTGTTGTCACTGGTGAAGTGGAACTTCTGGGGTTCAGATTCTTTAACTTCATAATTCAGCCAGTGGGATTGTTTTCTGGGTAATCATGACATCAGCCAAGGTTCAGTCATAGAATCAGGAAGGTCAATTTTTTTTTTTTTTTTTTTGAGACAGAGTCTTGCTCTGTTGCCCAGGCTGGAGTGCAAAGGCATGATCTTGGCTCACTGCAATCTTCGCCTCCTGGGTTCAAGTGATTCTCCTGCCTCAGCCTCCTGAGTAGCTGGGATTACAGGCATGCACCACCACACCTGGCTAATTTTTGTATTTTTAGTAGAGGTGGGGTTTCACCATGTTGGTCAGGCTGGTCTCAAACTCCTGATCTCGTGATCTGCCCACCTCAGCCTCCCAAAGTGCTAGGATTACAGGTGTGAGCCACCGCACCTGGCCTTTTTTATTTTTTTTAATTATTTTTATTTTTATTTTGAGACAGAGTCTCACTCTGTTGCCCAGGCTGGAGTGCAGTGACGTGATCTTGGCTCACTGCAACCTCCGCTTCTCAGGTTCAAGCGATTCTCCTGCCTTAGCCTCCCGAGTAGCTGGGAATACAGGCGCCCGCCACTCCGCCCGGCTAGTTTTTTGTATTTTTAGTAGAGACGGAGTTTCACCATGTCGGCCAGGCTGGTCTTGATCTCCTGACCTCGTGATCTACCCCACTTGGCCTCCCAAAGTGCTGGGATTACAGGTGTGAACCACTGTGCCCAGCCAGGAAGGTCAATCTTTTTGTGACAACATGGGAGTCACACCACAGTGACTTAATCGCCACCTGTACCTCACCCGCTCCCCAAAAACTCACCCTGTACTCATGTTCCTGGATGAACTAGCTTTGCAAATATCAGCCGTGTGTTTCCATCATGAAAACCCATCCTCTGCATCCTTTATGGAGCTGACCTGAAATGGCCAACAGGGAGGACCGGCCCCTTCTGGACCAGCTGAATTTCAAATCAACATGATCTCTCACACACGATCTCTCATCAGCCGCTGGCTGGAAAGACACATGATAAAGGATTCGGCAGAGCTTCTGACACCGCAGGCTTTGCGACCTTGTGAGGCTTGGGAGAGAAGCCTGGTTCTCATTTGAACAGATGGGCCTGTTTGCAAATACTTCCTCTGATACCCTAGAACACACAACATCCTGTCTGAGGTGGGTGGTTGTGACTGAAGAGACCAAACAGACCTCAAAGAAACACCTGCCACAGAAGTGGCAGCTCTGACTGTGGAGCCAAGAAAGCTTCTGCATCGCTGCCTCTCTGTCTAAGGGTGGAATTCTTTTTATTATTATTATTATACTTTAAGTTCTAGGGTACTTGTGCACAACGTGCAGGTTTGTTACATAGGTATACATGGGCCATGTTGGTTTGCCGCACCCATTCACTCATCATTTACGTTAGGCATTCCTTAAGGGTGGGATTCTTTTAATAAGCAGGCCACGGTAAGGTTCTGAGAGTAAGAGGGAGAGCCAGCCTCCCTGCTGTCCTGCCTGAGAAGCTGGAGGCTGAGGTCTGATGGAGGAAGACAGGACAGAGAGGGGCAGGATGTCCAAGTATCTTTCTGGATGTATCATGGCTGTGCCTGGTACCAGGCAGGGGCAGACCATTTCTTCAAGGGCTGATGCTATTCTGAGAAGGTATCTTGCCCACCCAAGCTATCTCTTGGTCCCAGACTTGTCCAATTTTCTTCCCAATGACAGGCAGCCAACACTGTGACCTCTTTGCAGTGAGACTGTACTGCAGTTGGAGGGAGAGCCCTGTAGGCAATGCAGAGTGTTCCCAGGGTCATTCCCAAACGTTCATTCAAGCATGGCACTAGGCCAAGGCTCTGCAGCGAGAGATACCCTGAGACTTCTGATACCCTCTGGGACGAGACTGACAGATACCAGTCAAGGATTTCACCAATTCATCTCCCATGGCCCAAGCAGATGTAATTCATGATATTCCTATGTTCAACCGGGACACAGCCTCAGAATCCTTCTTCATACTCCAATCCAGCAGGCAGCCACGAGTGCCGAGATCCAGAGCTGACACCCAAGATGCAACATGCTTTCCACATCTTCCCTGGGGACTTACAGTTTAAAACTGATTCCCTGACACCAATAACCATGCAGCAGATATGCAGATACCTCGATAAGAAAGGTCTTTGTGATTTATAATAGCAGATATAATCATTCACCCTGCCTAAAAGCTAAGGGTTTTTGCCATACTGTGAGGTTTTGAAGCAGAGTATCACGTGATTCTTGTTCCTGAATTTGACATGGGGAATGCTCATCTGAGTTGAGGAGGATATAGCAATCTTCAGTAGCCACTCCCAGGGGGCCTCTGTCCAGGATACAGGATCTGGACAGAGAACAAAGCAAATAGGACCGATGTCTCCATCCTCGGTAGCATCTCTCCAATCTGCTCCTATCCCTCTCACTCTCCTAAGCTCCCCTCAAGTAGGTGATCAGGTAAATTAACCTCTAAACTAGGAAAGGTACTATTAATGATTACATCACAATAACAGGTAAAATGGGAGGTGTCCCAGGCAAACAGGAATATAGGATCCCCATGCCCACAGGCCCTCTAGTTTTGTATGGGAAGGTGCATCTGTGTGTGCTGGATGCGTGTGTAAGGGTGGGTGTGATTTGGTGGGTGTGCTATGGGGCGCTGAGCAAAAGCATATCCTTCTCCTGCCTAGGGTTCAGTCCCTTCCTCAGCCCTGTGTCCCCTCTGGCTTCACCTGCCAAGGCTCTATCAGGTGTGAGAGTACGGAGCGATGGAGCTCCTGGCTGAGCTGATGAGGCTCCCAGGGACTAGAGCAATTAATTAAGCCTCTTCCCAGCTCTCAGCACAAGCCCCGTGCCACTGCCAGAGCTTTTTAATTGCCACCGGAATGGGTAGCTCTTAAAATCAACGTCCTTCTCTTAAAATCAATGTCCTGCTCAGCAGTGCTAGGAGAGGGAGGCTGGAGAGGGTGTGGAGCTGGCCTGTCCAGCAGTCCCCACCTCCCATCTGGGGCAGGTCCCAGGAAATGCTTCCTTCCAATAGCTTCTTCCCTGCTGTGCCCACTTTGGGATTTTTTGCAGCTATGAGGGTGTTGACAAAATTCAGATAGTCACACATGGGAGAGACTTCTGAGATCTTAGAACCCAGCTAAAGATCCCTGAGGGAAAGGGGCTTTCTGGACACTCAGGCTTGCTGGGAGGGGAAGGATGTTCCAGCTCTGGTCTTGGCCGATGTCACCATGGATGGACGAGACCCGGATCTAGCTGCTGCAGGCGCTGTGGGGCATGGGACAGAGGGCACACACAGCACTGGCTGTGGAGTCCTGTTGTGAGCATCCCTGTTGAAAGAACTAGGCAGGAGACTCTCAGGACTAAACAGATACAGTCCAAGGAACCTGGAGAATTGCATGAAGAGCCCTGGGCCAGGCCTTCAGGAGCCGGGGCCTAGGGGAATCAGGCTGCCCAGAGCAGCCTCTGTGAGAGCTGCTAGGGATGCAATGACCTTAAAGCTGCCTCTCGACTCTGAGATTCCGGACTGTGATTCTGCGATGGACTCAAACCCAGCATCCAACGCAGAACAATAGCTGTACTCCTGCCCTTCCCGACCCCAAGGAGGGAGGCGGTGGCACAGTTCTATCTACACAGCCAATAATGCAAAAATCACCTCTATTTGGAATGCATTAGGATTCCAATTTACAACAAATTTCCTTTCCTAAACTAGCTTGGCTTTGCAGACATGTGTCTCTGACAGCAGAAAAAGGGCAGGGTCCCTGCATGCCAGGCCAGAAAGTGGGACCTGGCAAGGAATCCTGAATTTTCAGGTGAAAAATCTGCTTTAGGCAAACTGGGAATGAATGCTGATGTAGCTTGGCGTGTATGTGTGTGTGTGTGCATATGCACGTCTGTGATGAAGGGTCTGTGCATATTGCGGGAGGCAGAGACCCTGGAGGCCCTGCCCAGTGACAGCAATTGCAGATGATGATGTCTGATAATCATATAATCATACTGATAACAACCATCATCTCCCTCACCCTTGTGGTGGCTCAATAATTTCACCCATCACTTTGGTTTGTCTTGTGCTTGGGCAGGTGCACTAGGGCCCCGTTTTACAGAAGAGGATGCTGATGACCAGGGAAGCCCATTAATAAGGTCCCACTGCTGGTAAGTGACAAACTAGGATTGGAAGGCTGCTATCTCTTTTGGAGGCCCTATGCTGGACTGTCCCTGAATCTGACACACTTGGGCAGAGTTGGGCTAAGCTAGGCCAGCTCCCGGAAAAAGTGGGTTTTAGCCCTAATGAGGCTAAGGAAGCTGCTGTGAGGGTGGTGTCCCATGCACCCTTCACCATCCAGGGCTGTGAATCATTATCCAGGCCTTGGGGATGCAGGATGGGTGTTGGAACATATGACAGCTTTGCACATTTATTTGTGCTCCTGACAACATGAGCAGAGAAAGCTGCAGGCTATTGACTTGTAGTCTGAGGGTCTGGAGTAGATGTCCCAGTACCCCATCAATATGGCAGCTCTGTCTTCATTAAGGTCCTGGACAGGGGCAAGACCTAGCCTGCTAAGTGCATTGTGTTCTGGGGTCATGGCTCTCTGCCAGGGTACCCCAGGCCAAGGCAAGGCATGTGGAGGGTAGACTGGGCTATGAGCAGCCATGCCAGGGGCACTGTCCTTGCTCTCTCTCTTTGAGAACTGCAGAATTAGCTCCTGGTGGTGGGTGGCCAAGCCTGGCTGCTGCCACATGACAGCAGAAGGGCAGCGGGCAGCTCCCTGGGCACCCCCTTCTTGGTGCCCGCTGAACTGTGACAAACCTGGGCCTCTCAGGCTGGAGCAGAGCCGGCCTGCCTCCCTGTAAGAGTCCAGCTGTGGGACAGGGTGGTGTGTGGGGTTGGGAGGGGAGCTCATAGAGGGTCAAGGAGGCAAAGGGCTGTGTCAGATCTACTGGCCAGAAGTGAGAGAAGATGTACCTCAAAATGGCTTCATGAAGACAAAAAGGGCGGGCATGCCTCTCATTGGTTCCCTTTACTAAAATATCCATGTCAGCAGGCATGTCTCTCATTGGTTCCCTTTACTGAAGTACCCATGTCGGCAGGCATGTCTCTCACTGGTTCCCTTTACTGAAGTACCCATGTCGGCAGGCATGTCTCTCACTGGTTCCCTTTACTGAAGTACCCATGTCGGCAGGCATGTCTCTCACTGGTTCCCTTTACTGAAGTACCCATGTCGGCAGGCATGTCTCTCACTGGTTCCCTTTACTGAAGTACCCATGTCGGCAGGCATGTCTCTCATTGGTTCCCTTTACTGAAATACCCATGTCTGGCCGAACCTGGGGCGTGATGGTGAGATCGAGATTTGGTCTCTGGATTTCTCAGCTCTGCTTCTTTCTGCATTGGTCCCTGCTCAGGCAATTGGGGCAAGATTGTGGCCCACAGCTCCGGCCCTGGGAGAAAGAGCGAGCTTCTCTTCCTCAACCAATAAAAGCCAAGTTTGTGCCTGACTGAGTCACATGGGCATCCATGGACCAGTCTTGTGCTCTGGGAGTCAGGAGTGGGGTCAGGTTCACAGGGGACGTGGGGAGGATGATGCGTCCTAAAGCTCAAGAACAGGAGTGAAGGCTGGGTGGTCCAAGGAACCATCACTGCCCATTAACAGGGACAGTATCAACCTGGATCAGCCCGAAAGTTCTTGAATGGAGGTGTGTCCAGAGAAGAGAGGGAGGGAGGGAGGGAGGAAGGTATGTGTACGTGGATCAGTGAGTACTGCAGGCTCCCTTCAGAGACAGGGAGAACTTAGCACCAAGCACCAGGGTGCAGCCATAATGAGCCTGACAGGCCCTGTTCCCAGGAGGGCGTCAGGTGTGCGTCATGGAGGTGTGTGTACACCTGGGTGTGTGTGGAGGAGAAAGGGCGCACTTGCTCCCTGGAAACACCACCCACAGACCTTCCCGAACCCCATCCACAATAGCCAATATTTCTCTAGTGCGGTGGACACAAGGCTTTCCACATCTCAGACTCCCTGGGCAGCAAGTGAGGCTGACACCATTGGGATCTCCATTTTAACAGGTAAGGCAGGGCCGGTCAGCACTCGCAGCAGGTAAGTGGGCTGCATTGGCTGCCTGGGTTGGATTCTGGGCTCTGCCACTTACAAGCTGTGTGACCTTCAGATCACTTGCTCAACCGCCTCGTGCCTCAGTTTTCCCATTTGTAAGAGGAGCTGATAGAAGCACTTTTCACACCATGTGATGAGGGTGAGATAAGTTGGTGTGTATAACCTGCTGAGAAGGCTGCTTTATGTGTTGCAGGAAAAGAGATCTGGGACTCGTATCTCAGCCTTTTGGGCTCAATCTCATGGCTGAACCAGTGCTTTCCAGAGCCTACAGCCAGGTGCTGTGCAGCTCTGAATAGACCTTTCCAGTGGAAGGCTCTAGAGCTCTCCTGTGGATGTTCTTTCCTGCAGCCTGGAGAGCAAGCAAGTCAGAGGTCTTCTGGGGCCAGTGGGCCGGTGCTGAGCAGGTGAGGCTGCTCTAATGGTTATTAAACGTCCCAGCTGGTGCTGCGCGTCTAAGTGTGGCTGAGGGCGGGACCCGTGAGGCCCTTCTCCCATGATTTCAGCCTGGTCTAAGGGCTCTGGGGGAGTGGGAGCTGAGGGTTCAGGCATCTCTTCCTTCAAAGGGATATATGGAATAATGCAGAAGATGGTGGCGTAAGCCAATGGCATGAAGGAGCCGGGTGGAAGAAAGTTGGACTGTTTGCCTGCTGGGGAAGGAAGGGACACTGCAGTGCCCTGCTGCTGAAAGTGGGGTCCACGGGCCAGCAGCACTGTCACCACCTGGAAACCCTGTAGGAAATGCAGAACCTCAGACCGACCCCAGATTTAGGGTATCAGATACCTGCTTTTTCAAAAAATTGTTATGAGATAGGGTCTGGCTCTGTCGCCTAGGCTGGAGTGCAGCAGCGTGATCTCGGCTCACTGCAACGTCCGCGTCCTGGGCTCAAGCGATTCTCCTGCCTCAGCCTCCTGAGTAGCTGAGACTACAGGTGCGTGCCACCATGCCCAGCTAATTTTTTGCATTTTTAGTAGAGACAGGGTCTCACCATGTTGCCCAGGCTGGTGTCAAACTCCTGGCCTCAAGCGATCCTCCATCCTCAGCTTCCCAAAGTTCTGGTATTACAGGTGCAAGCCATCAGGCCTGGCCAGAGTCTGCCTTTTTTTTTTCTTAATTTAATTTTTTTTTGAGATGTATCACTCTGTCACCCAGGCTGGAGTACAGTGGTGCAATCTCAGCTCACCATAACCTCCACTTCTTGGGTTCAAGGGATTCTCCTGCCTCAGCATCCTGAGTAGCTGGGATTACAGGTGTGCCCCATGACATCTGGCTAATTCTTTTTGTATTTTTTTAATAAGATGACTTATATGCACTGAAATGCTTGAGAAGCACAGTGTTAGTTATCAACCCCAGGGAAGGTTTCAGTTACCCCCATCATACTGAGCTTCTACTGGAGTTCCAACAACTAAGAGAAAGAGCCTCTGACACAAGTCAGCGGGCGAAGCTCTAGACTTCATTTCTAGCACTGTGCTGCCCAATATGGCAGCCATGGGCCATGCGTGGCTATTAAGGTTAAATATATAGTAATGGAGATGAAGTACAGTGACACATTTCAGTGCTTCAGTCACACAAGTCGCATTTCAAGTGCTCAGTAGTCACACGTGGTTTGTGGCTGGTATATTGGGCAGCACCGATTACTGAACAATTCCCTTATCACAGAAAATTCTGTTGAGCAGTGTTGGTTTAGTGTCTGATGGTGTAGTCATGTGCAGAGAATGACCCAACCCCAGCTTTCCCTGAATGGCAGCTTCTCTCTTTGGTGGCAGGGGCATGGGGGTGTAGGTGGTGGATGGGCAAGTGACAGATGTGTGGAAACTCAGAAGTGTGTGATTTGGGTGGGGAAGGGCACTGCAGCCCCAGGAAACAGCTGCATGAGTGAGAGCATCTGGTAAAAATCAAGGCTTGAGTTAGTTCATGTGAGACACACTGGAAGGATGTTAGAGATCACTTAGCTCAAATCTCCCTGTCCCCTTCCTATCACCCATTTAATACACCAACACCTAGAAGTCCAAAGAAAAGTGCAGTGGCTAGACTTGAAGTTGGGTTTTGCACTTCAAGACCAGTGTTTGATGTATTCTGCTTGTGGGACAGTGAGACAAACTCTGTGCCTGCAAAGAAGGTTTTATGAGGTGAGTAAGAGGTGCTAGAAAAGACATCACATGAGAGAGGGCCATTCAGGAACCCAAGAATTTGCCTACAGACTTGGGGGAAGGTGGCCAGAGAAATCTGGGGGAGGTGCTGGAAAAGAACATTTCATGGTGGGGGCAGAATGGGTGGGCAGCAGGGGGAAGGAGGACCTAGGCTGGGAAGGGCCCAGCTCCATCCCTGACCATTTGTCTATTATATGACACCTGCATGGGGCAGAAGCCAGGGAATGGTTCACAAATATGCCTGGTCTCTTTCTCCTTGGTCTGCATTTCTGTGCCTCCCTACCCTCCCCCGGTTAGGTGGGTCCAGGAGACTGAATTCTGACCCATGGAATCTGGGCAGAAGGGTTGCTGCAATTTCCAGGGCTGGGCCCTAAAAGGCTCTCTCTGCCTTCTCTGGTAGCCCACCCAGATGCAGTTGATGCAGTGGAGAACTCTCCAGCCCTAGAAGACTACCGAGATACTAGAAAGGAGGTGCCTTGTCCCCAAAAGACTGGGAGGGGTGGAACATCCCAGCTAGCTCACTTTAGGCTATTACTGCAAGAAATTAAACCTGTATAGTGTTAAACCATAGTAAATTTGGGGGATGTTTGTTATAGCAGCTGGTCTACCCTGGCTAATACACTGCATGAAGGGTGTGCTCTAAAATTTCCATCTCTTCACCATATCCCGTAGCCTTTGCAAGATGTTTGTAGGTCACTGAAGAGGCCATTCTTTTCTCTTCCCGCCCTCTGTTTCTCTGTTCTCACTTCTTCCTGTCTAGGAGTTCTGTAGTCACCTCTAATTGGCCCTTCAGGTTCCCCAATCCAGAAGCAGTTCCTATGAAGGCAGCCCCAGGTTATTGACATATTCATGGAGTTATCAGGGTTATGGCAGGTCCTAGGACAGAGAAAGTCCCTTCCCATCACTTCCTCCAGGAAGCCGTCCCTGCATGTTTGGGTTAGGAACCATCCTGTGCATTCCCATAAATATAGTCAATGATGCCCACATTCTTTGTGGCCTGCTGTACCGTAACATATACACTCAGTACGCAATTCTGGTTTACTTGTCTCTCTTGTCACTCCACTGTGGGATCCTAAAGAACTCCATCACTTCTACTGTGAAGCAGCAAGAGCTAGACATGCAGATACCCACTGTGGAAGGCAGCTTCTGATATGGCCTCCAAAGAAGCACCCTCCTGAGATCATGTCCTTGTGTCATCCTCTCTCCTCCAGTGTGAGCAAGACCCACTGAGTTGCTTCTAATGAACTGAATACAGCAACAGTGCTAGGAGATTAGGCTTTAAAAGACTGGGTTATATTCTCTCTTTCAGGTACTCTGTCTCTCATTCTCCCTCTTGCCTGATCAAGATACGCTCTTTGATGAAGTAAGTTGCCATGTTGGAGAGGCCCATGTGGCAAAGAACTGAGGGTGGCTTCTGACCGCCAGCCAGTAAGGAAATAAAAGTCCTGAGTCCAACAACCCATAAGGAATGGAATCCAGCCAACAACCACAGAACGAGGTTGGAAGTGGATTGGCTCCAGTTGAGCCTTCAGATGAGATCTCAGCCTCAGTTCACACCTTGATTCCAGCCTTGTGAGAAACCCTGGCCAGAGGACCCAGTTAAGCCATGTCTGGGTTACTGACCCCAAAAAATTGTGAGATAATAACTGTGAGTTGTTATAAGCTAATATGTTACAGGGTAATTTTTTATGCAGCAATAGAAAACTAATAAACCAATGAAGAATATTTTAATGAAGGAAGGAAAATTGGTCCTCACAAGCAGTAGGGTAATTGGGGTTGGGTTGGCGGCAAGGCAGGACATGGAAGAGAACAATGACATGAAGGTGAAACTTGGGTGGGGACAGGGAGTGACCAGATGACCACCACGGCCCTCTCAGGTGGGGCTGCCCAGTGATGGCCCTGGGGACAGCTCCTGAAGATCTCTGGGGCCTCAGGTGGGTGACAGCTCTCCTAAGTCTCTGCTCCTGAGGCTGACAAGCCCTCACACTCCACATTCTGTCCACGCAGCTATAAATATTAAAACGTGCCAGAGGAGAGATTGCAAAATAGGCCTGTGGGCAAGATACAGCTCTGAATTGGGGAGAGGAAATGAGAATGAATTTCTCTCTTCCAGTTCCTGCTTTGGTCTGTTTATTGCAGAAGGCGCTGTGGGAGATAAGGAGCAGACAGCTCGTGCCCTGCAGGCTGTGCAGGAGGCAGTTCCATTGAGGGTCGCATGGAGGGGCAGAGTTGGGTGTCACCTAGTTCATGAGGCTGCGTGAGGAGTCGGAGCTCCCCACACCATCTCAGATGCTGCTACTGAGTAGAGCTCTGGGGTTCAAGCCCCGCTGGTCCCACACCAGGGCAAAAACAAAATATAAAGTAAAACAAAATAAAGTAAAATAAAAGCAGACAGACAAAGTACTCCTGTGTGGGTAGGTGTGGCGTGGTTTTGGGGCTCCCCAGCCCAGAGTCTGAGCACTACAGCTGGCAGGCAAAGTCCCCCTGGTCCCTCTCTGCTCCTCTGTCTCATACCTCGAGTCTTCCTGTCCATCCATTCTTCTCCAGAAACTTCTTTCCCATCCGCTGGCTTCTTTTCCATTCCTGCCGCCAGCACTCTCATCTGCTCACTGTTCATGACCTCCCCAACCAATGACTTTTCTTCTCTCCCTCTACACCTCTTTAATTCACCCTACCAGCAGATTCACTTTAGTATACTGCTTTGGATATATCACTTCCCTGTTTAAAATCTTCTGTTTGTCCCAAACCAGGGAAGGACCTATCTGGAACTGTTGGTCTCACCTGCAAACCCTCAGGTAACCCTTCTTTTTTTTTTTTTTTTTTTTTTTTGAGACAGTCTCTTTCTGCCGCCCAGGCTGGAGTGCAGTGGCACAATCTTGGCTCACTGCAAGCTTCACCTCCCGGGTTCATGCCATTCTGCTGCCTCAGCCTCCCCAGTCGCTGGGACTACAGGCGCCCGCCACCACGCCTGACTAATTTTTTGTATTTTTAGTAGAGACTGGGTTTCACCATGTTAGTCAGGATGGTCTCGATCTCCTGACCTCACGATCCGCCCGCCTCGGCCTCCCAAAGTGCTGGGATTACAGGCGTGAGCCATTGCGCCCAGCATCAACTTTCTAGTTGAGGTAGAAAGGCCTCTTTGTACCATGACCTCCAAGCCTCACCCCTGAGCACCCACTCCTTGCACCAGTTTCCCTGTCTCCCCTCTGCCCAAATGCACCCTGAGTTACTGTCTTTTTTTTTTTTTTTCTCCTCTCCCAGCCTGGCAGTTCCCAACCAGCTCTTCCTCACATGTCTTCCTGTACAAGTTATATCCTCCTTCTTCAAAACTCAGGTCCAATCTTACCTCTCAGCAAATCCATCCCCGACAATTGAAGCCCTAAGCGCTTTCTCTGTTCTCTGAACTCTTATATAATTTTAGCCTGTGCAATTCGTTTGTTAATTAATCATCCACTGTGCTGCCTTGAGACATCATTTTTTTTTCTCCTGTAGCCCTTGTGCTGATAGTTAACTCTTTGAGGGTGATTTAAAATTTGCTTGTTTATGTCTTGGCTTCGTGCCCCCTTGTGACATCCTTGGGCATGGATGCCACGGCTTTATACTCCTTGCAGCAACTTCCCAAGGATCCCAGCACTGAGTGAGGCCAGTCCTGGGACTGCAGAGTGTTTTTGCTGGTTTTTATTCTCTCCTTCCACGGGTCCTGGGACACTATTCTCTCTGTTTCCCCATTTATTCATTCATTGATGTCTCCTTTTAAGGGGGCATCTTTCATGCTTGTCCTTGAATGGTATTTCCTTGGGGTTGGTCCTGATCTCCCTGCCTTTCTCACACTCCACTTTCACCCTGAATCATCTCTGCCAAGTTCCTTCTTCCCACTGCTGCTTGCACGCTGGTGGCAATCAGTGTCTCCACCCATCACTGCTTCCTTAAACTGCAGGTCTCTATTGGATCTGTCAAGCTGCACATTCCACAGGAACCTCCAAACCAAGGGACTCAAACAGAACCTGCTGTTTGCAGTTGCCATTGCAAAGTACCACAAACTGGGAGACTTAAAACAAGGGATTTATTCTTTCACAGTTCTAGAGGCTGGAAATCCAAAATTGAGACGTTGCAGGGCAGTGCTCCCTCTGAAGGCTCCGCAGGAGGATCCCTCCTTGCTCCTGGGGCTCCAGGCAATCCTTGGCATTCGTTGGCTTGTGGCTGCATCGCCTCCACCTCTGCCTCTGTCTTCACAAGGACTTCTACCCTGTGTGTCATTCTGTGTTTTCACACGGCCTTTTAAGGACATCAGCCTTTGAGACCCTAGATTTGGGGTCCACCATAATCCAGTATAACCTCATCTTAATTAATTAGAGCTGGAAGACCTATTTCCAAATAAAGAGGTTCCAGGTGGACATGCATTTTAGAGGGTCGCCACTCATCCTGGTACACCCTTAGCTCACCCCCTAACAAGCTTTCTTTTGGTAAATTGCATCCCCCCTCCTTCCCCCAGCCCAGTCACCCAGACCCAAGAAGCGTGGGGCTTATGCAGATTCTCCTTTCTCCATTTCTCATCCTCTACTCCAGTCATTCTTGACACTCCTTGGCCACACCCTCCTATCCCTCATCTCCCCTCTGACTTGCAGCGGTGGCCCCTACCTGCACAGCGTAGGTCAGTGTCGGCCAATCTTCTTTTCATTATTCCCTGTCAAGAAGTCTTTTCCTAATCACCTGCCCCTATGAAATTGCAATGCCACAGATAGACTGTGTGTCTGTTTCTATGCTGTGTGTATTTTTATGCCTTTAAACATAAAGGTAAGATTTCTGGCACGCCCCAAGAACCAATTTTGCCACTTTGGGGGTGATGTCACCCCCTTATGGAATGCATGGTCTGTGACAACAGCCTCCAGGTGATCTCCCTCCCTCCCTCTGCTCTGTTCCCACACCTCCCCTCACCCATGCATCTTTCCTACTTTTATAAAACACAAAAAGAAGCTTGCTCCACCTGAAAAGCGTTGCCCCTGAGAGAATGTCCAGACCTCTTGGGACAGCATCCTTCTGCATCCAGCGCAGCCCATGGCCCTTCCACATGCTGCTCCAGCCACACAGGGAGCAGCTGCATTCAGGCCTCTGTGCCTGGTCCTGGGACACCATCTGCCTGCGCAGCCCCCACTTTTTGCTTGCATATTCAGTTTGAATTACATTTCAAGATGCAGGTTTAGGGTCACTATGAGGAGAAAGTGCTCTCCTACCACCCCCAGGAGACTGGATGCCCATCCATCCCCACTCGCCACACACTCAAAGGTTAAGGGGAACTTCTTCAAAACCATGTCTCCTCAGGTACAGCAGGTGCCTGGAGGGGTGGGTGCAACAGGCAGAGGAAGGAGAAGACAGAGCTATTCACGTGGAGTTGGTACCCACTGAACCTGGCCAGCCTCCCACAGCGGAACTGGTAGCACTGCCATCTCTCTGCCTGGCTCAAATGTCTGGAAATCACAGACTGTTTCTCACCCATCTCTGTATCTCCAGAGCCTAGCCCAATGCAGTCAGAGCCCAGTGAGTGTTTCCCTGGATGAATGAATGAATGAATGATTAATGGGCTTCTCTGGACCGTGTTTCAGCTGCCCAGCCACTTCGCATGAACTCCACTGTTGCTCCCTGTTGCCAGGCACCTCCAAAGGCTGCCTGGTTTCTACCTGCTCATCTCCTCTGCAGACCACCTTTTCCTCCTTCGGGAGGGGTCACTATGCAGGCACCTGATCCAGGAGGCTGGCTTCTCTCTATGTTGAACTCTGCTCCTGTGGCCCTGGCCCTCCTTCTCTTCCTATTCCCTCACTCTTCACCTTCAAGCGGAGTCCCGTGATGCCCTCCTGCCCTGCCCCCCTTACTCACCACTTTTACCCCTGGGCCATGTGTATGCCATTTTCAGGTGAACAGCTCTGCCCACCACCTCCTCTCCCTGTAGCATCCCCCCTCCAGGCACCCTCTCCTCCTGTAAGGATGTGGTCTTTAACAAGTGCCTCTTGGCCGGGCACAGTGGCTCATGCCTGTAATCCCAGCACTTTGGGAGGCTGAGGCGGGTGGATTACCTGAGGTCAGGAGTTCGAGACCAGCCTGGCCAATATGGTGAAACCCTATCTCTACTAAAAACACAAAAATTACCTGGCTGTGGTGGAGCTTACCTGTAATCCCAGCTGCTCAGGAGGTTGAGACAGGATAATCACTTGAACCCAGGAGACAGAGTTTGCAGTGAGCCGAGATCAGCCTGCAGCCAAGATCTCTTTTGAGATGGAGCAATACTCCATCTCAAAAAAAAAAAAAAAAAAAGAAAGAAAGAAAGAAGTGCCTCTTAACCTTTGACTCTGTGTGTGTGTGTGTGTGTGTGTGTGTGTGTGTGTGTGTGTGTGTGTGTGTGTGTGTGTGTGTGGCAGGTGGGGACAGGCAGGAAAGAAGGGAGAGTTCACAAGACCCTGGGGCTGGTCCTGGGTCTCAGTGGGGCCTTGAGGAAGAAGAAGGTGAGTTGGCTCCACTCACCTCCGATGCAGGGAGGTGGCAGGGAGTGAGGCAGACATTCACCACCCATGTCAGACTTCACAATGTACAGTCAGGCCCCCTGCTTCAGGCTTGGGTTCCTGGACAGACCATAGACTTAGCCTATATTGACACCCTGGGGAGAGGGCAGAAGCCCTGAGACCTATGGGTAAATATCAGGTGATGTGGTTTGAATCGGTGTCCCCACCCAAATCTCAGGTTGAAATGTAATCCCCAGTGCTGGAGGTGGGGCCTTGTGGGAGGTGACTGAATGATGGGGGTGGATTCTTATGAATGGATTAACACCATCCCCCTGGGTGCTGTTCTTGAGACAGTGAGTGAGTTCTAGTGAGATCTGGTTGTTTAAAAGTGTGTGGCACTTCCCTGTTCTCTCTCTGGGTCCTGCACCTGCCATGTAAGACGCCTGCTCCCACTTTGCCTTCCACCATGAGTAAAAGCTCCCTCAGGCCTCCCCAGAAGCAGATGCCGCCATGCTTCCTGTACAGCCTGCAGGACCATGAGCCAATTCAACCTCTTGTCTTTATAAATTACCCAGGCTCAGGTATTTATGTATAGCAGTGCAAAAACAAATACATCAGAGCAGCAGCAAGGTGAAGGTAAGTGCCCTTTCGGGAGGCAGATGGGGTTGGTGGGGAGGAGGCTGGACGAGGGTGAATAGGAGAGAGGGGACCGCCATGTTCAATTGGGACAGGAATGGAAGAACTGTTCATTACCTAATCACCACCTCCCTTCCGGGTGTGCAGACCTGCCCTCTGCATGAGGGCCTCACTTGTGGAACCAGGGCCTGGTCCACTTGGACAGATCTGCCAGCACCAGCGGTCACCACCAGTGCTGCTCTAGTCCCTGGTGTGAGTTTCCTGCAACTGTGGTAACACAGTCTTACACACAAAGTGTGTAAAAAACAGAAATGTATTCTGTCATAGTTCTAGAGGCCAAAGGTCCAAAATAAGTCTCAATGAGCCGAAATCAAGGTGTCAGCAGGGCTGTGCTCCCCTGGAGGCTCCAGGGAAGGGTCTGTGCCTCACGTACTCTGGCTTCTGGTGGTGGCCAGCATGCTTTGGCTTGGGGCTGCTCCATTCCAGCCTCTGCCTCTGCGGGCCCTGCTGCATTCTCCTCTCCTGTCTGCGGTCGATCATCTGCCTCTGCCTCCGTCTCGTGATTGCGGATGGGACCCACTCAGATAATCCGGGATAACCTCTCCATTTTTAGAACTTAAACTTAATCACATCTATAAAATCCTTTTCTTGCCATATAAGGTTAACATTCACACGTTCTAGGGATTAGAACATGGGTATCTTTAGGGGGCTGTTATTCTGCCTACCTCATCCCCTTTGGCCTCTATGAATTACATGAGTGCCTGTCAATCACAGATCCGGGGATGGAGGTGGAGATGTGTCTGGCACCCCCTCTCTCCTGCACCTGTGCTCACTGATAATGGGTGCAGCTTAGCTCCTCCTTCCCCTCCTATCTTCTCCCTCATTTTGGGAGCCAGAGGACTATTTGGGTTTGGAAATGGTGCTCTGCATCACTGGAGGAAGCAAGTGTGAAACCTCAGTCCACCCCATCACTCAATCAGGAGAATTCCCATTGGACAGCTGGCTTGCATGTGGGTGAGTTGTAGTTTGCTAACATGTTGAGTCTCTGATCCCTGTCTCTTGGTTGGAGATGATGGGTGCATCATGTTAGGCAGTAGGATGTGGGGAATCAGGACCCAGGCCTATTGTCACATTCACTAGGGAGAGAACTGTGCTGGCCTCAGCTGGCTCCTGGATCTATCCGATCAAAGAGGAGAACTAGATCACTCTAAGCAACCCCCTCATAGCTCCAGCCTCACTGATCCTGGTTGGTTGTGATTCAGAGGAGGGGAAGGCAGACTCGCCGATGATCAGTGCCTCTCTGGAGACAATCAAGGGCAGCTACAGAGATGGCCAGTCCCCCAATCCATGCAGCCACTGAGATGGCCAGACCCCGACTCCATGCAGCTACAGAGATGGCCAGCCCCTCACTCCATGCAGCCACTGAGATGGCCAGACCCTCCCTCCATGCAGCCACTGAGATGGCCAGACTTTCACTGCATGCTCGGGACTAGGTATGGAAAGACAGACAGCAACAGAGAGACACAGTTTGAGGAGAGGAGGAGTATGGGGAAGAAAGAATAGCTGCAACATAAGGAGTACCAGGAGTGCATGATTTAGAGTCAAAAGAACTGGGTGCAGACCCCAACTTCCCCTGACTCTATGTGACCTTGAAGAACTCACTTAACTTCTCTGAGTCTCATTCAGCTCAACTGGCAACTGGGGAATACAATCCCTGTCTTATAGGGTGGCCGTAAAGATCAACAGGATAAGGTACGTGGATGGATTTTATAAATGCTCTCTACCTGCAAAGAATTTTTGCTATTCCAATCTCCATATCCTACCTGCCAAGGGTTGCATAAACTTACTGTGACATTTAGAGGCTTCTCGAACTGGATGAGGATTGGTGACTTTTGCTGCTCCAGACCCTGAGGAAATGGAGGAGGACTAGCTGGACAACATGGGGAAACCCAAAATTCATTCATCTGTAATGAAGGGATAGGGGGGAAGCAGAGGCTCCTAACCTGACTTAGCTGCTGTTTGTTATTCTTGGGAGGAAAATCCCCAACCTGGTTCTGCTTGAAGCCGCGCTGTCTGGAGTGATGTCTTGACAGGATGATGGATGGTGGCCAGGCACAGTTTGTGACACCGAAGCACATACTCTGCATTCTTTATCTGGAGCTGCCGCCGGCGGAAGGCTGCAAATAACCAATCCAGTTATAGGAATCCCTGATAAAATTCCATTATGGGCCCCAGAGACAATCATGCTGGATTCAATAGCGGGGAGGCTGGGAGGCAAGGCGCATGTTGGGAGCAAAGCACTGCCACTGGGGAAATTTTCCCTGAGCCCGCAGGCTCTCGCACTGGGAATTCCACAAAAGTCGGAGACTCAAACTGTCTCTGACATCCAACTGTCTTTGCTGTTTGAAATGCGACAAAACTTACACAGGGTGGTAGCTGAGGGCTGTGTTGCAGCCAGCAGGCAGAGACCTCAGGTTGGAGCTGATTTGGTTTTATTGAGATGCTGGTTTCCCCCTCTGACGTGTCCATGGGAAGCTGGTTCCGTTGTGTGGCTCACTTTTTTTGGCCTCTAGCTGATCCAGCTGAAGCCCAGTGGTGAATATAGAATCCCTCACCCCTTGGAGATTGAGGAAACCTTGCTTCAAACCTCAGTGTCATGCCTGAGGCCACCGGGGACCTTACTTGGGCAGACACAGATACAAGACACAGCCTTTCACCCTTTCCCCAGAACCATCCACTGGCCTGGAGAACTTTGTGAGTTTAGTGAGACTCGAGGGGTGCAGGGTGGGGGCAACCTCCCAGCCTTCCACAATCTCTGGGCAACCTCCCAGCCTTCTGCACTCCCTGGCTTCCCCACCCTCCTGACCCTGGCTCTGTCCTTCCTCCCCTTCCAGTGCAACCAACACACTCCTCCCTTGTCTTTTACAGAGCAGTTAATCCGCCATCGGGTTCTGAAGTCCTAGCTTTTTTTACCAGGGGCCTTACCATATCAAGGAGTTTTCAAAAGCAAGGCAGTTCTCTCACTCTAAGAGGAACCTTCTACCAGCTGCTGGGAGGGCGGGACAACATCTGTCCGCTGCACGCACTGACAACTAACGCTCAGAGGTGCTCACTGTGGGCCAGGCAGGCTGGGAGACGTTTGCCTGGGTTGGCTCATCAGTGAGGTGGGTGCTATGTTTATCACGTTTTACAGATGAGAAAACTAAGTCATAGGTAAGTTAAGTCCCTCGGCCAAGGTCATACAGTAAACCCAGGAAGCCCGGCACTGGTCTTATTGTCATCACCGTTATCCTGGACATAGATGGGCTAGAGA
Organism: Gorilla gorilla gorilla; assembly: GCF_029281585.2. Taxonomy (NCBI): domain Eukaryota; kingdom Metazoa; phylum Chordata; class Mammalia; order Primates; family Hominidae; genus Gorilla; species Gorilla gorilla. The sequence goes on along the minus strand of NC_073228.2, from coordinate 18,233,266 downwards.
GAGAGAGCTCACTCGTTGACCTTGCATCCCCACCCGGTTATTAGTGCTGAAAAGCCGTTCCGGAGGAGACGTGTGACCCCCTTCTACTACAGCTCCACCCCAGCTCTTGTTAAGAACTTCCTTCCTGGTTACCCAACAGTGTGTTTCTCCCAAGAGCAATGGCTGGGCCAGGTCAGTGCTGGGTGACCTGAGTTTGCATCTTCAACTGCTTCTTGCCGTCTGCTGTGACCTGGCTGATCCCTCAAGGAGACTGTCTTCCTTAATAGAGGGAACTTGAGACATTAAGGACTCACTTCTTTGTCCCCCTCATTTGGACTCGGATCATGCTGCAAGCATAGTTTTGACCTTCACTTCCTGGCCCAGGGAGCCTGCAACTGCGTGGGGTTAGGGCAAGACCTACACAGATGCGTTTCGAGAGCACACCTCAGGGCTCCCATGTTTGAGGCTTTGACCAAATTAGCCTTTCCTCTTAGATTTGGGAGACCACCTGTTCTTCCCAGCATTCAGTCATCCCGGGTTTCCTGACTTTGGGCTCACTTCTGACTTCTGGTTTGTGCCGTCCTCTAAACCTTCCCTGAGGTCCTGGACTGCCTATCTGCCTGATATTGACATCTGGTAACCTCGGGGGCTCACCCTCCAGCTTGGGGACCTAACACACAGGCACAGCCTGGCAGTGCAGGGCAGGAAACGCAGCAGAAAGGGAGCTGGCCAGTCGGACAAACCTAGGTTCAAACTCCACGTCCTCCACCTGCCGGTCATGGTGTTAGAAAGTCACCAGACCCTTCTGGGCCTCTGTTTGCTCTTCTGAAAATGGAGCCACTGATGATGCCGTCCTCATTCATGGCGGTGATGAGGGTTTGAAACACCAGAAGGCATGTGTAGCACTCCACAGCCGGGATGTGGCAGAGATGGACTCGGTTTCCCTTCTTCTGAGCTTTACCAAGTATCCCTGGCCTTTTCTCCCTTCCTCTTCCCTTCACCTTCAGTGGCTTGGCCTCAATTCTCCCCGACAATCATTGTCACTTAAGCTGATGAAGGTCTTGCCCTCTCCCTGCTCCCCACTGAGCCCTGAGGACGGAAAAAGGTGGAAGGGGGTTGTTGACGACAACAGCCGGGTCTCCTCCTTCTCAGACCTCTGTCCCACTTGCTGCCTGAGACTTAGGGTGGCAGAACACAGCAGGCCTTGCCCAAGCAGGAGGAGAAGGAGAAACAGAAGCCACATGAGTTGTAAATTGAGGTCTGCCTGAATGAGGGGCTGCCCACTTTCTGCCCTGGTGACCATTAGCACCATTACTTGGGGGCTTAAAAAAGGGGTCTGTTTGTGCAGTTGTCCCCTGCCTCCTTTTTCTTTTTCTCTTCTTTTCTTTCTTTCTTTTTTTTTCTTTTTTTTTTTTTTTAGAAGAAGTAACTGGGATTATAGGTGCCCGCCACCCTGCCTGGCTAATTTTTTTTTCTTTTTTTTTCTTTTTTTCTTTTTTTTTTTTGCATTTTTAGTAGAGACAGGTTTTCACCATGTTGGACAGGCTGGTCTCGAACTCCTGATCTCAAGTGATCCTCACACCTCAGCATCCCAAACCTCTGCCTCTTACCTTCCCTGCCCTGCCCTTGTTATGCATCTCCTCTGCTGGGTGTTGCCATGGGCTGCACTGCAACCCTCTCAAATCCAGATGTGGACACCCAACCCCAGCACCTCAGAAAGCGACTACATTTGGAGATGGGGGGTCTTCAAAGAAGCGATCAAGGCCGGGCGCAGTGGCTCACGCCTGTAATCCCAGCACTTTGGGAGGCCGAGGTGGGCAGATCACAAGGTCAAGAGATCGAGACCATATTGGCTAACACAGTGAAACCCCGTCCATCTCTACTAAAAATACAAAAGTTAGCTGGGCGTGGCCGTGCATGCCTCCCAGCTACTCGGGAGGCTGAGGCAGGAGAATCGCTTGAACCTGGGAGGCAGAGGTTGCAGTGAGCCGAGATCACACCACCGCGCTCCAGCCTGGCGACAGAGCAAGACTCCGTCTCAAAAAAAAAAAAAAGGTGATCAAGCTAAAATGATGGTGGATCCTCAGCCAGTATGACTGGTGTCCTTCTAAGAAGGAGAGATTTGGACACAGACAAACACAAAGGGAAGACCATGTGAAGACACACAGAGAAGACAGCCACCTCCAAGCCAAGGAGAAGAGAGGCTCAGAAGAAACCAACCCTGCCGACACCTTGATCTCGGACTTCCAGCTTCCAGAACTGCGAGAGAACAAATTTCTGTTGTTTAAGCCTCCCAGCCTGTGGCACTTTGTCATGACGGCCCTAGCAGACAGATTCACGCGCCAAGCCTCATATCCCACTGAGGTGACCAGGCAGGCTTCTGAAGCTTGGGTGGAAGCCCATGGAATATGGGAGAAGAGCAAGGAACACGGGAGGAAGAGCAAGGAACACGGGAGAAAGCAGAGAGGGGCCCCCAGGCAGAGCCAGAGACCTGTTTCCACGGAGCAGGACCCCAGTCTGGCGTCTCCTTTGTTAGAATGAAAACCTGAAAGAGGGTTACGGAGGAATTTGGAATGTTATGGGATGTACTTGGGTTGTGGCAGCAGAGCCCAGACCTGGCCCAGGCGGGGTCTGTTCTGCCATCCACAGGCACCCCTTCTCCTCTCTCTTAGACCCTCTGGAATGAAAAGGAAGAAAGAGACTCTCACTCATGTTTCCCGCTGTGCCCACCTGCAGGTGAGCGGCCCTCCCTGCTGGTGTCTTTCCCATATCCCAGGCCCCTCCGGTTACAGCCCCCATGCGACGCTCCTGCTCCTGCTCCGCGGCCCCACCTCCGCCTACTCCCGCCCTTGGCTGCCCCTCCTAGGCTCGGCCTCCCCGCGCCGGTTCACGCTCACATTTGGGCTCCCTGGCTTGCTGCTGGTGCCGTTTCATTTCCCATCTGCTCACCTCCGGCTCATGAGTAATGAGAGTTTACAAGTTGAGTTTCCATATGTGGAGCATTTATATGTTCTTCTTCAACAAGGAGGGGCGAGTTCCTCCGGCTTCATGGTCTCTGGGACCCAGAGGTTTCCTAGCCTGTTGTCAAAGGTACCCCCTTCCCCACCTCCTCCCTCACACAGCCCTGTCCCTTCGGATCGGCAGACCCAGTTGTGAGCATTAGATATTGCTTGTTGGGAGGCCTGGATACGATTTTACATTCTCTGTTTTTCATTTTTAAAAAACACATGTTCAGCAACATTCACACTGTTTTGTTCTCAGATGGACTAGGAAAAAATCAAACGCTTCCTTGCGTTCTCTCTCAAATATAAAATTTAGCGTAAATTGTTTCTGCTTCCTCTCCCTTCTCCCACGCTCTCCTTCCTCCCCCTCCTCCTCCTGTTCTTTCTCTTCCTCTTTCTTTCCCTCCTCCCCTTCCTCCCGCTCCTCTTCCTCCTCCTTCTCTTCTTTGCTTTCTCCTTCCCCTCCCCCTCTTCCTTCCCTCCCCCCTTTCTCTCTTCGTCCTCTTCCTCCTCCCGCACTCCTTGATTCAAATACTTTTCTGAAGGTCAAAGGCCCTATATGAGAAAAGATTCCCTGGCTCAGCAGGACACACATGATACATTTCCATTGGGGAAGGCCTTGCCCCTCCCACTGCAGTGACAGCTGTCACTCTGACCTTTCATACCTTGGAACAGATGGGGCACAGGGAGCAGGTGTCTGGGGGCCAGTGGAGATTGAGGCTGACAGTCACCCACCTGTGGCTCCTGGGGTGCTCTCACCTGCCCCCCAGCCCCTGTGGAAGGCAGTGTCTCTGGGAGTTGGAACTCTCCTTCTCTGCATTTCTCATGGCCCCTACTCAAGTTCTAGCCTCTGGGGCCCACAGTCCTCAAGGGCTCTTGTCTAATGCTTTGGCCATCGTTCCCTCTTCCTGCCTTTCACTCTGAGATAGGCCTCACTGCCTGGTGCTCCCCTCCACCTGGGTTTGGTTCTGATGGCTCTCCACTGAGGCAAAACCACCTCCTTCCACCAAATTATCCCCCGAGGACAAGCAAATCAGCTGTCCTTCCGGTTCTCCATGGCCTCATTCAGCCTCTCCATTTTCTCCTGATGGAAAGTGGAGAGGAGTCAGCCAAGGAGGACAGCAGAGGATGGCCAGCCCTGCTCCGGGCCCAGCCAGTGCTGGAGGATGGAGGCCTGGGCTTCGGACATGGCTCAGTAAGGACAGATGGGGAACTGCAGCAGGATTAGCCCAGATCTGCCCAGACGACTTGCACACTCCCCTATCCCAGGGAAGGAAAGCGCACACCATCTCATTCTCCTCGTTCTCACCTGTCCTGCTGTCCTGCTGTCACCAGCTCTGCACAGCACAGGTGCTTGAGCAGGGGATTTAATCAGCCTCTTGGCTATTAGTCCCCAAGTAGTAATTGAAGTGGGCTGATTGGACCCGTCTATTAGGCCCAGGGAGCTGTGGGGAGATGGCTTTTGGAGCGTTTCCTCCGCCTGCTAATCTATCTGTCTGGCATTTTATCTGGAGCCCAGAGCTCATGCTTGAGCACTGAGGCATTTTACAATATTATTATTACTTAGCTCTTATAACATACTTCATCAATGAGAGGGTCGGCGGCCGAGCCATCACTCTAAAGCACGGCGCTCCAGATAGAGAGATACGGATCTCACTCCGGGTGTGTAATATTTGATGTCTGTGTCTTTGGGTGGCTTGTGATCTTGTTATTAGTTATGTTTCCTCAAGGAGAAAACCTACCTTCATTCTCCTGATGCATGGGGGTCAGGTGGACAGGAGGCACAGGGATGGGTGCAGGAAGGATGCACAGGGGAGGGCTTAGCTTGGGTTCCCCCAGAAGCAGACCCAAGACAAGGGGTTGCATGCATTTATTTCTTTGGGAGGTGATCTTGGGAAGTACTAGTAGGGGAGTGGGGAAGGAGATGGGGACAGGAAGAAGTGAATACAGGATGCTGTGCTACTGAGCAGGTTACTGCCATGGGCAGTGGGGCCAAATTCCACTGGGGAACTTAGGCACCTGGAGGTTTCATCCTCTGAGTCCATCTGACATTGGCCGAGGCTGCTTCCAAGGACATTCACTCCCCAGCCCCTTGAGCTCAGCCCCTACCTGGGCTGAGAGAAGCCCTCAGGTGAGTCCTAGATGTCTGTGCCATGTGCTGACTGCTGGGTGCCCAGGAGGTGTGGGTGGGGCCCTGGCAGTGACAGCCGTGGCTTTGAAGCTGGACACAGGTGTTCTGATAAGGGAACGAGCCCAGGAGAACAGTCCTTCTCCCTCATCTCAAACCCTGCCTGCTCTGTGTGTCCCTTGCATCTCAGGGCCCAAGGCTGTGCCACAAAGTCCAGGACAGTTTGCAGAGGTCTGGGGACTGTCTCCAGCTGCTCCACCTTCCCTAACTGAAGTGGAACGTTCAAAGAGAGGCACAGTGTGTGGCTTGGGTTCAAATGCCGCCTCTGGCCCCTTCTGGCTTTGTGACCTTGGGCAAGTGACTTCATCTCTCTGGCCCTTAGTTTTCTCATCTGTGAAATGGGAGTAGCAATGATACCTAGCAGGAAGGTCTTCGAAGGTTAAATGAGAGAGTGTCTATAAAGTGCCTGGTCCCATGTCCAGCCATAGAACAGGAGTCCAGGACACATTCCTTCCTCTTCCTTTTCATGCAGGGCTCCAGCCCCCAACCAGGACCCTGACCAGAACACCTGAGTCCAGTTTCCAAGTCTTTTTTTTTTTTTTTTTTGAGATGGAGTCTCGCTCTGTCACCCAGGCTGGAGTGCAGTGGCACAATTTCAGCTCACTGCAACTTCCACTTCCCAGGTTCAAGTGATTCTTCTGCCTCAGCCTCCCGAGTAGCTGAGATTATAGGTGCATGCCGCCACACCTGGCTAATTTGTGTATTTTTAGTAGAGATGGGGTTTCACCATATTGGCCAGGCTGGTCTCAAACTCCTGACCTCGTGATCTGCCCACCTTGGCCCCACACCTGTTAAGATTACAGGTGTGAGCCACAGTGCCCGGCCTTCCAAGTCTTTGAGTTACAGAGATTTCCTCAGAGGCTCACATTCCCAGGGAGTTGGACTCCTGTTTCCAGGACACTGCATCTTTCCCATGCCCAGGGCAGGGGGCACCCTGCTGACCACTCCAGCAGCCCTGCCTGATGCCTGGGCTTGCAGGTGTCCTCATGCTCATCAGGCCAAGGCAGATCTTCATGGCATCCCCTGAGGGGCCAATTTATACAGCAGCTTAAGTATCTTTTAAAACTTCTTCCCCTCCCCGGAGATGGGGGAGGCGGCTGCTGCTGCTGCTCGGGCCCCAGGCTCTTCTTCAAAGGGTCTCCCCCTAGGCAGATGGAAAACTTGCTAGGAAAAGCTTTTCCTTTTTTTTTCATATATATTTTTTCTTGGTTGCAATTCTTGTTCCTGCCTGATTCTCTACCTTCCACAGAGCCAGCAGGTAACTGATGGGGATCAGAGCTCTCAAGGCCCCTGGGGGCACCTCCTGCAGGAAGACTTCCCCAATTATCCCACAAGCATTGCTTGTTTCTGCTCCCCATGGTTTTCTGGCTTCCTTGTGGCCACGTGCTTCACGTGTGGAGCTGCTCTTTGTGGACCGATGAGTGTGTGTGTAGTGGGAACTTGGTGTCTGTCTATCCAGGGGGATGACAGTGTCTTGAAGGATAGGACTTGGGTCTCATCCTTTCTCTGGGATGGGGAAGCTGCTGCCGACTGGCTGGGGGTGAGACCGTCTCTGAGCCCACCTGAGGGTGCCTGCCTGCCCAGGTAGGCTCTGGTAAGAGACAGTGACTCTGCTACATAAGGGATCCGTCAGAGCTGAAAGGTCTAGAAACCCTTCATCGTATTAAAGACCAATTCTGTGCAGATTAAGAGGACACAGCATCTGTTCTCTTGGGCTTGGGGAAGCCATCCATCCTCCTGGAGCAGCTCTGGGCAGGCGGAGGAGCTCTGGGCAGGAAAGGGAAAAACTCAGGTGGCGAGATGGTGAAGAGCAGCCTTCTCCCGTGCCCCTGAAGAGAGGCCCCAGGTGCCCCGAGTGTACGGGCTCTCATGTGGCTCTGGTTCCCCACAAGGTGCCCAGCACTCTGCCTCCTGCATGGGGTCATGCTTTCAGCCAGAGCCCCCGGAATGCTCAGGGGCCCTTGCTGTTTCTTAAGATCAACTCATCTGACTCCTTCGGAGGCTGAGAACTCAGCTCTGTTGGGGCGTTGCCTGCCGTCCTGCCTTCCTCCTTTTTCTGCCTGGCTGCGTGGCGGTCCAGGACTATCTGGGGATCGGCTGCATGGTGGGAAAGGGCCACTTCTTCCTGGTAGGGCTGGCCAGGAACAAAGGTAAGGGGACTGGGGAGGGGACCGGGCTGTGCTCTATTTATACTGTATCTTGGGGTAGGGCACATTGGCAGCCCAGAGCTCTGGATGCCTCCCAGAAGCCTGAGTGGCGGTGGCGGGGGCATCTGTTCACTGAAGGAAGGGCAGAGAGAAAAGAATGGGCACTTATTGATTTTCTTCGATATGCCAGGCACCAGGCCAGGCCCCTTTGATGCATGATCTCATCATGTAAATATAGGATGGTGGTCAGGAGATCAGCTTCCAAAATTGACAGAACTGGGTTAGAATTCCAGCTCCCCCAGTTTCTGGCTGGGTAGCACTGGGCAAGTGGGCTCACCCGCCTGAGCCTGACTTTGTTCCTCTGTAAAGTGTTTATAATCAAAGCGCCTTCCTCCAAGAGGTCCTTTCTCTAAAGCACACAGCAGCATGCTGACCCAACAGGACGTACCCCGTGAACATTAACGCCTTCTGTTATGAACGACCACGTGATGCAGAAAAAATCATGCCCTGATTTTTGGTAGACACAGCAGCCAAAGCCTAAGACGTGAAGAAACTCACCTGAGGCCACTAAATTGGAAAGTGGCTGCACGGAGATCCAGGCGAGGCCCATGCCTTCCAGGCTCCAAAGCCCAGGCCCTTCTCAGATGTCCTCCAGCCTGCACAGGGAAAGAGATAAATGATCCCAGGGCTAGCGAGGGGCCCGGCTGCTCAGCCACACTGGAAGGGCAGGGAGACCCGGCTGCCAAGCTCCCAGCAGTTGCATAGCTGGGCAGGGACTTTTCCTTGGAGCTGGAGAAGCTGCTCCAAGATGGGCCCCGGATGTGGAAGGTGACTCTGCCGGGACAGCTGTAAACTCTTTAATCTTGTGTGGGGCTTCGTCCTTCAGCAGCCCAGTGAGGGATCAGTGGCAGGGGTGATGGCGGGAGAGGTGGAGGTGGCGGCGGAGGCGGCCCTGCACTCACTCACTCACGGCAGAACGGACTCTAGATAAACAATTATAGTCTATTTACCTCAGACCATATGGTGTTGGGGAACAGGTGTGCGGGTAATGAAGAGCCCAGCTCCAATTAAGCGTCTGGGAACCCGGCCGGATTCCCGCTGAATCTTGCGCTTGGGTTGAGGCCCACGTACAAATGAGAGCTAAAAGGACTGAGGCTCGGGGAGGCAGGAGCGGGAGCCTGAGGGGTGCATGGCAGGGCCAGCCAGCGGCCCCCACCCGCTGCTCTGTACCTGCTGGCAAGCAGGTGCAGCCCAGGGACCTCATCTGGGCCTTCTCCATGGCAACTTGCTGCATCTGGGAGTTATGAAGGTGAATGGGTCATGGCCATGCACCTCTTGGTGAGGCCGTCCTGGGACCTGTCGGAGGGGAAGTCGGGGGGTGATTCCTGTTAAGATCGGTGGGATGGGGCAGGCACCTGTCACCCTCTGTCAGGGTCCTTCCCACCCTGACTCCCCCTTGGCCTTCATTCCCAACGATTCAACACGTAGTTCTGAGTACTTACGGTGTACTGAGCTAGGCACTGGGGATATGCTGATTAAAAAGAAGTAGACAAAGGCCTTGCTCTCATTGAGTTTATGTTTTAGGGGGATGGGAAGACAAACAATGAGTCACATTCATAGATAAAGTCGTCACATGCATGAAGAAGGTGAGTCACATACATGGATAAGGTTCATCACATGCATGAAGGCGAGTCACATATGTGAATAAGGTCATCACATGCATGAAGAAGGTGAGTCATATACATGTATAAGGTAATCACATGCATGAAGAAGGCAAATCACATACGTGAATAAGGTCATCACATGCATGAAGAAGGTGAATCACATACATGGATAAGGTCATCACATGCATGAAGAAGGTGAATCACCTACCTGAATAAGGTCATCACATGCATGAAGGTGAGTCACATACATGGATAAGGTCATCACATGCATGAAAGTGAGTCACATACAATAAGATCATCACATGCATGAGGAAGGTGAGTCATATACATGAATAAAGTCGTTCACATGCATGAAAGAGGTCATTTCTAAGCTTGGTAAGTGTGAGGAAAGCAAATCATTTCATCTGCCTGATGGACTCTTAGCCATCTCTGCAGGCCCCGTTCAAGGGGAACCCTCTTCTGACACCTCACAAATGCCTGGAGGGGTGGGTCACCAGCTGCCCCGGGCTCCTGGTCACTCTCCTGCACACCCCATTGCCCCATTGCAGCCCTCGGAGGTTCTGTAAACAGCTGCTTCTGTGCCCTCTTCTTCCAGGGCACTGCCCTTGTCCAAGTCAGGGAGGGCGTCTGGCTCTAGTGCTATTTCCAGCATAGCACAGGGTCAGGCCAGCAGATGAGAGGGTTTGGTGAGTGATACAGCAGCCTCAGCCTCCTGGGAGACTGGTCTGGCCTGCTGGGAAGACATTGTCCACTCTGGCCTGGCCTGGCCTGAGCAGGTATGTGAGCGACAACTGCGGAGAGTGCCAGCCTCTGGAAGAGCCCCAGGGGCCTCATCCGACCACGGCGCCCACAAAGTGCCCCTCATAAGTGTTCTGGAGGGTGCGAGCAGAGCCAAAAAGATGAACAGCTCCTGTCCCCGCGGTGGGCTGATGAGAGTGGAACGAGGGCACATGTTCCAATGAATCTCTCGTGTCAGTTTTCACTGCAGCACAAACAGAGGGAGGTGGGGAGTGCATCGTTTCTTCTAGGAAGCCCCGGTTTCAATTGCTGATGAGGAGAGAGAGACAGAAATGGGGATTTTTCACACTCCTTTGCCTGGTGAATATTTTTGTTTTCGTTTAATTTTGGATTAGTGCATTGCTTTAGGACTTGACAGATGAAATCAGCATCTTCCCAAACTTCTCTGCTGGAAGACTGTCTGGAATGTCTCCCCTTGGCCCTCTGGGGGATGCTGCCCACTCCACAGGGCTCCCTGCAGCTCTGTCTAATTATAAAGGGAATACCTTCCAACAGAAATACACAGCTGGGTTATAGGAAATGGATAACAGATGATTCCTAGGAAAATCAAGCTTTCAGATGAAAAACCTGCACAATTTCTGGGGGTGCAAAGTTTCCAGAGCCAGGATTCTGGAAGGCTCCAGCCTCCAGCCCTCCCTCTCTAACCCAGAGGGCAAGCAGCAAACTAAATGGGTTCCGAAGTGGGAAACAAATTGGATTTTTAAAAAATGCTCTGGTTCTAATGATCGAAGGGGTTATTCATAATCCTGGAGTAGAAAGCGTATCTTGAAATCTATGTTTTGTGTTGACAGCTTCTCCCTAATGGGCAAGATCTCACACATGATAGAGCCATAAAATGTGGCACTCCTGGCTGGCCCTGCTGCTTGTCTGATAAGGGAGATAGAGGGACTCGCCAGCACAGGCAGAGGGCCCTGGGTCTTACCCCGCCCCCGTGCCTCCTCCCCACCCCAGCTGGTCTCGGCTTCCAGCATGTTGGAAGGCCTGTTCTGCAGAATACAAAGCCCATGTTTTGCAATGATGAGGATTCCATGTTCAAGAAAGGTTGGGAAATCTCTCCCCTCCTAGGGATTCAAAACACCCATGGGCACAGTCATGGCTGTGAGGAGGCTTCCAGTAAAGAAAACCTGGTGAGCTATGCTCGACCCAGTGGTTCTCAGACTCGTTTGACTGCAGAACTCTGTTTTTACACAAGCCCTATTGACGTCCTACAGAACAAATGCTTTCCAGAACCTACGATGGATCATATAACAGTATCCTTTTCCTAGGGCTACTCTATCAAAACACCACAGACTGGGGGGCTTAAGTAACAGAAATTCTTTCTCTCACAGTTTTGGAGGTTGGGAGTCTGAGATCAAGGTGTAGGCAGGGTTGGTGACTTGGCTGTCTTCTCCCTGTGTCCTCCCATGGTCCTCCCTCTGCACATGTCTCTGTCCATATATCCTCTTCTTATAAGGACACCAGTCATGCTGGATTAGGGCCAACCTCAGTGGCCTCGGTTTACCTTGATTATCTTTTTAAAGACCCTATCGCCAAAAATGGTAACATTTGGAGGTGCTGGGAGTTAGTATGTCAACATATGAATTTGGAGGGGACCCATTTCCACTCATAACAGTAGCAGTGGGCCTTGGCATTATGAAACTTGGTATTGGGGGGACCATGAGGAGAGCAGAAAGGTAGGTAAGTGGGCAGAGCATGGCTGCTGCCTGACCCTCGGCATGCTTCCCATCGCAACAGTAACGACATTAACACTAACTGCATTTTCACACCTGTAATCCCAGCACTTTGGGAGGCTGAGGCAGTTGGATCACTTGAAGCCAGGAGTTTGAGACCAGCCTGACCAACATGGTGAAACCCAGTCTCTACTAAAAATACAAAAATTAGCTGGGTATGGTGGTGGGCACCTGTAATCCCAGCTACTTGGGAGGCTGAGGCAGGAGAATCACTTGAACCCAGGAGGCAGAGGTTGCAGTGAGCGGAGATCACATCACTGCACTCCAGCCTGGGCAACAGAGCGAGACTCTGTCTCAAAAGAAAAAAAAATATATAAAACCAGGAAGTGCATTTGCCAGATATTTACGCATTACAAGTACTTTTCCATCCATCAATTAATGTGATCCTTTTAACAACCTGTAAGGTTGGAGGTTCTACGGTTATTTCCACTTAACAGAGAAGGATGCCTGCACTCAGGTTGAGTCACTGGTTGAGGTCACCCAGTAAATAGTGAAGTCAAGGACTAAACCCAGGTGGACTTAAAGAACCAGTCCTAAGGATTAATGGAGGATTGATTCCCTGCCCTCCCTGAGATGGAACCCGCAGTTGCTGGCAGCAGAAGCAAGAGTCATCTCAGAAGGGCTCTGAGGGCCCCTGCCAGGCAGAGCCCGAGTTCCCACAGGTGGCATTTACCCTGACGAATCTGGGCCCAGGCTGAGGCCCACCTCACTTCTCGCCAGCTTGGATGGAGAGCTGTTCCCCCTGAGCTTCCCAGGTGTTTTCAGATGAGCGGATCCTGCTGGCTGCTCTAGGCACCTGCCCATTTGTGCTGAAAGCCAACCAGCTGTGAAAGGTTGCAGATTTCTGAGCTGTCCCAGGGGTCGGGTGTGCCAGAACGGGGACACGGACCGAGACCACCCCAGCTTTCCTGGACTCATCTCAGAAACAGAGGCAGGCCCAGCAGTGAGCATTCTTCAAGAATGAGCAACCCAGGTCCAGGCTGACTGCGAGTGGGACCAGAGAATTTGCGACTTGGAAGGCAGGAGAGGGTGGCGACTGGGTTAGCAGCTCCAGGAAACCAGCTGACTCACTTTGACCATGTCCATCCTGGCCTGGCCACCTGCTACTTGCTTCCTTGGTGCCTCTTGAAAAAGTTTGATGACCAGGTAAAACCCTTGCCTGCCAGGCCCGGAGGCTGGCTCTTCATGAATTCTTCCTCTTGGTCAGAAGATGCAACTCTCTAGGTGACCAGGCCTGTGCCCGCAGGCCTGGTGCCTCCCCTGGACTCACTGGGCACTCCTGCTGCACATCTAGTCAAAGATGCTTGGCAAAGGAAGGGCAGATCACTGGGAGGGACGGACCGGAGACCAGTCCTGACCCCAGATTCTGAGCTGTGGAGCCCGGGGCAGCGGATTTGTTGCCTTCACCTCAGGTTCATCTTGGTACAATGGGGCTCATGAATAAATGTCAAGGTCATTGTGAAGGTCCCATTAAAGGAGAGGTAAAAAGCTCTTTGCAAAACTTCAAAACAGCTATGCAAATGAGGGTTGTTAAAAGAGCCCAGGAGGCAGAGGGGGAGGAAGGCTGGGGGACCAGCCATAAGCTACTAACTGGTGCAGTGCCAGCGGCTACCTAGATGAGGCTGGGTGGGCACCGGACCAGGCATGACTCACCCTCAACCTCCAGAGGGGCTTAGAAGAGGAGGTCCATGAAAGAATCTGAGTCTCCGGTGGTTGTGTGCCCAGAAATGCCTGGAACCACCGCAGAACCTGTACACTGGCCAATCCCAGGGGGCACTATCCCTGGATACTCCCATGCATGGTGAATAAGGTGCAGTGGCTGAGACCCTCAGGGAAAGGAACCCTCCACCATGTGCCGTTTCCTCTTCCCAGGACTCTCTCTGACTCTGCCCCAGGCAGGGATGGGACCGACCCCTGGGAACCTGGTGTGGCAGCGGTGGGGAGCATCCAGCAGAGGTTCAGGGAGTCACCCCCCACTCTCGCAGGAAGCTCACTCGTGTCAGTGGGTGGCTCAGTTCTGGAACATTTCTCCAGAGAGGGGGGCCCGGAAGTCCCCCAGCTGGCTTCTTTAGGGCAGGCCGGGGCTAGGGAGAGGACAGCGAGGCCCAGGGTGTGGATGTAAGCAGGCACTCACACTCATGGGCCTGCCTGCATGAGACTGACAGAGAGTGGTGCCTTAGATTCCAGGGACTTCTCTTGCCTCACCCACATGCCAGCCCTGCTTTTGGGAACCTCCCTTTTCAAGTTCTCTACTAAATGACACCACCCACTGCCCATCATAACTCATCCTATCCTACAAGGTTAAAATCGTTCAAGTCCTTGGCTGGGCACCGTGGCTCACGCCTGTAATCCCAGCACTTTGGGAGGCTGAGGCGGGCGGATCACGAGGTCAGGAGATTGAAACCATCCTGGCTAACATGGTGAAACCCAGTCTGTACTAAAAATACAGAAAATTAGCTGCCTGTGTGGCAGGCGCCTGTAGTCCCAGCTACTTTGGAGGCTGAGGCAGGAGAATCACTTGAACCCGGGAGGCAGAGGTTGCAGTGGGTCAAGATCGCGCAACTGCACTCCAGCCTGGGAAGCAGAGCAAGGCTCTATCTCAAAAAAAAAAAAAAAAAAAAAAAAAAAAAAAAAAAAAAAAAAAAAAAATCATTCAAGTCCTTTGTCTGAGAGGAGACGGACATTCTGTCCAGGGCCAGGGGTGACAGTCAGACTGATGGTAGATCACACAGAAGATGTACTGAAAGATTCTGGGATTTGTCTTTGCGTGGAGAAGAGGCGATGGGTTGAGAGCATGCCTTTAAATATTTGAATGGACCTCCTATGGGTTGATTAGTGGCCCCCAAAAGATTTGTGCCCGCCCTGCTTGCCAGAGCCTGTGAATGTGATCTTATTTGGAAAAGGAATCTTAGCAGATGTAACTAAGTTAAGGATTTCAAAATGAGATTCTGGATTCAGGGGGGACCCCAAATCCAGCAGCAGGTGTCATGACAGAGAAAGGCAGAGGGAGATTTGGGAGGGAGGAGGAGAAAACCACAGATGAGAGAGGCAGTGATTAGAGCTTGGCAGCCCCAAACCAAGTGACACCTGGGAATAGGCAAGGCACGATCCTCCCCGGGAGGCTTCGGAGAGAGCGCGTCCCACCGACACCTTGCTGTCGGACGTCCAGCCTCCACAGCTGTGACAGCATCAGTTTCTGTTGTTGCAAGCCCCTCAGTTTGTAACAATTAGTTACTTGGCAGCAACGGGAAGGAACAGCTGTGTCCTATGAAAGAGGAGGTGGGCTAGTTCCATCTGCAGCCAGAGACTTAGCAAGGAAGGGTGGGAGTTTTCCAGGGGGGCATCTTGCAGACCAATGTAAGGAAGAATTTCCAAGAACGAGGCCTGCCCAGCATCGATGTGGCTGCATTGGGCCATTCTGCCTCCTACAGCATCGGACTGACCGCCTCTTGGGAACATAGCAGGTAGGACTGCTGTTCAGGAGGAAGGGTGGGTTAGGTCCTCCCTCCTTAGTGAAGACCTGCTGACAGGGTCCCCTGTGCGTGTGCATCATGACAGTAATTCCCCTTCAAGAAAGCATGTTTGAATGCACATATAAGAGTGATGTCTTCATAGGAATAACTTTGAGTCAGCTCTAATTTCCTTTTTCAAAAATGACATTATTTGCAAATGTTGGTACTGTAACTATTAATAATAATTTACTTGCAGGTAGCTCGCATTTCCCCCGGACACATTGCTGAAGCTTGTCACGGTGGTGAGAGAGACCTGTGGTCTCCTAGGAGGCGTGGAGCAGCCTTCCCACACTCTCTGCACATACACATCCTCGGGGGATCTGGTCCAGGGGCAGATTCTGACACCCCAGGCCTCAGCTGAGGCTCCAGACGCTGTGTCTCTCACAAGCCCCCGGAGGACAGTGATGCTGCAGGTCCACAGGCCACAGGGATCCAGAGTGGCTGCTGGTGAGTTTCCAGAAGACCCGGAACTACTATTTAGAGGGGGCAGGGGAAGGTATTTCACCTCGCTACAGCTTAGGCTGGGCCAGAGCTTTCCTTTCTGGGAATGCTGTTGAACAAAAAAGTGGGACCTGGGGTGGCTGAGATGGGCGTCCTGGAGAAGTGTGGGCTGGGAGACCTAGAAGCCACCTTTCAATAGAATAATCTAGGATCTCAAAACTTCCTGGGCTCCTGTCCTGTTTGGGGTTAAGGGACTTGATGAGACAATGCTGAAGGAACCCTACAGCTGACTTTGTGGAGCTTGTCTCCCATGCCAAGCTCTTGCCTCAGCTATCCGCTTTAGTGCCCACAGCAATTCTATGATTCAAAAGTTGCTTCACTACCCCATTTTGCAGATGAGAAGACAGAGCATAAAGAGGTTAAACCACGCCTATGGTCACCCCTATCATGGTGAAGCTGAGATTTGAAGTGGCGTTTGGACCCCAGAGCTGAGCTGATTATCACCATGACATTCAACCTTCCAGAATCCTGCAGACCCTCAATAGGGTGCCCTGCCCTCCTGTCCATGCCTGGGCCTCCCAGGCCTAGCAGAGTGGTGTAGGACATTCAGGGATGGGCCAGGGCATCCTTGTACGTGGCCCCTCCCTAGGTCACCCCCAATCCCTGCTCTGGTTGGCTCCACACTTTTACATGAAGCCCCGCTGCTCCCAGCTGGGGGATGATTAGACCAGGGGCTCCTGTTCAGCTTTTCATGCAGGAAGACTGCTGAGCAGGGGCTGGCTGTGGAAGAGGGGAAAGTTGCCACCCTTGTCTAAAATTGCCGCTGCAGGATGGAGAGGAAGATTCCTGCACACCCAAGGAAAGGTTGAGGCTCCAGGGAGAAGGAGGGAGCAGCGCTACCTGAGCACATGGCCCCAGCGTGTGGGCTGCTGGGCAGACGCCAGCATCCCCATCATTTAGGGCCTGAATAAACAGCCTTGTTTTACGCTGCTCTTTGCTGAGCAAAACAGGGCTCCAAACCACTCCTGGCCATCCTCAAATCTCTTCCATTTTCCAAATCCTCAAACCCTTGAGGCTGTATCTCTTTGGCCTGTCCACCATAGAAAACAAGAGGCTGGTCCCTTCCCAGGCGAGGAGGGCCTCCCTCCCGGTGCTCCTGCAGTCGCCACACATGTCTCCGTGGCTGACTCTTTATAGCAAGGTGCAGACACCAGGGATGGGGGTTCAGATGTGTGCACAGCAGGGTCTCTGGGGTCAGGGAGCTCTTCAGGGCAGGCAGGGCACATTCTCAGGCCATTAGCTGGTTGGGCCAGAGTTCACCTGCCACCACCCTGCCCCCAAACCAGCATCACGGCAGGGTCCCTGGTCCCTCAGAGACCCCTTGAGACAGCAATCCCCACCACGGTCCAGGAGGTAGCTGCAACCCTGGAAAAACAGGACAGACTCCAGGAGAAGCACATAAGCCAATTAAGAGGCCAGCCCGGCCCGGCGGCTCCAGTAGCACCTGCTCTCATCTTGCGAGGTGCGTGCGGCTTGGGCTGCTGGGAAGGTACAGTGCGGCCTAATTACACACTCCTCCATGACAGGCGGTGTCAAAAGATTAAAGGAATCAAACCAAGTGGCTCTCCAGTGGCCCCTCCCCCAGGAACCAGAGCTGCTGCGTGAAGGTGATTATGGTACCAATGTAGTGGTTAGAAAGATAATTTTCTCTGGGCCCTGTGCCTGCCGCCTCCTCCACTGAGCTGCGCTTCGGCATTGCGACTCGGCCACCTTGTCTGGGCTTCACAGATTCATTTTCTTTTTTGTTGGCACAGCTGAGCAGAAGGAAACAAACTAAGCAGCTCTCCCTCCACCAGCCTCCCACCCCACCACCCACGGGCCTCTCCTCCTCTTCCCTCTCCTCCCCTTCCCTTTCCCTCCCTTCCCCTCCCCTCCCCTTCCCTCTCTTCCTCTTCCCTGCCTTCCCTTCCCTTCCCCTCCCCTTCCCTCTCTTCCTCTTCCCTCTCCTCCTCTTTCCCTCCCCTCCCTTCCCTTCCCCTCCCCTCCCCTTTCCCTCCTCTCCCCTTCCATCCCCTCCCCTCCCGTCCCCTTCTCACCCCTCCCTTCCCCTTCTCACCCCTCCCTTCCCCTTCTCACCCCTCATTCCCCTTCCCCTTCCCTCCCTTCCCCTTCTCTCCCCTCCCCTTCTCTCCCCTCCCTTCCCCTCTTCTTTCTTTCTTCTCCTCTCTCTTCTCTCTCCTCTCTCTTCTCTGTCTCCTCTCTTTCTTTCCTCTCTCTCTCTGTTTGCTTCCCATTCTGTTTTTCTTCCTAGTCATCTCCATTCTGTTCTGCCCCTTTCACCTCCTGTTTGGTCTCTGCATCTCTTTTCCTTCCCCTCCTTAAGGACCTGTCAGAGTTCAAGGATAAGGAAGCCACTGTGGGCTGCTTCCTGTTTTTTTGTTTTTTGTTTTTTTTTTTCTTTTCTTTTTTCCGCTCTGATGGTCTTTAAAATAATAACAGCAATAATCATGACCAATAACCGTCCTCGCCTCTTGCCAGCCCATGTAGATGGCTTCCCTTTCATCACTTATGATACGTTATCAGATAAGGAAAGGGAGGACCAGGGGCTCTGCACTTGCCTCAGGGTTTGTGGCTGGTGAAGGCTGGAACCAAGGCTGTGAGCTCTGCCTGTTGACTGCAGAGAAGCTGCCGACCTACTCAGGCCTGGGGAAGGAGGAGAGAGGGATGGTGGGAGAGGAATATTTGAAAGCAAGATGGGGGCCAGGCATGATGGCTCATTCCTATAATCCCAGCACTAAGGGAGGCTGAGACAGGAGGATTGCCTGAGGCCAGGAGTTCAAGACCAGCCTGGCCAACATAGGAGACCCCATCTCTACTAGAAAAAAAAAAAAAAGAGAGAGAAGAAAAAAAAATTAGCCAGGTGTGGTGGCACATACCTGTAGTCTCAGCTACTTGGGAGGCTGAGGTGGGAGGATTACTTGAGCCTAGGAGTTTGAGACCAGCCCGAGCAACATAGTGAGACCCCATCTCTACAAAAAATAATAATAAAAAAAAAACAACGAAACAGGAGGACCACCTGAGCCCAGGAGGTTGAGACGGCAGTGAGCTGTGAGCTGTGCCATTGCACTTCAGCCTGGGTGACAGAGCAAGACCCTGCCTAAAAAAAAAAAAAGGCAAGATAAGAAGGCACCTCTACAAGTATCTCCTCCAGGCAGAGAGGACTGAGTATCAGTGAGGGAGGGGAGCAGGGTACCGGGACCCCCACTCCAGACTCTGCCATGCCTCTGCCCAACTTTGCTGCAGTGACTTTGGGCAAGCATCCCTGATTTACCCGGCTATAGGCTGTCACCCCTGAGGAGGGAATGCCATGTACTTCAGGTGAGCAGAGGAAGGGTTGAGAGCTGGTCGGAACCTTCAGTACGCAGGGAGGGGCTGGAGCTCCCGGAAGACAGGTGACTTGCCTAAGGTTATTCGCAGGATGGGCCCAGAGCTCCACTTTCCTGCCCTTCAGCCTGAGAGTCCTCATTCACTTCTCTGCACCTTCACTATCTGCAGGGTCTTTGCCAAAACCCAAACCTCCACAGAGGTCCTCTCACATCCTTTCCATGATGACACGGTGACCATCTGTGAGTGGGAGGAAAGACACCCAGAGGGGTTGGTGGAAGTGGGAGCTCCCTGACAATGACTTCTGCTTCTGAGGGTGTGAAGACACAGCTTGGGATTTCAGGCGGAGGGTTTGCTAATGTCACTACAGCACACACCTGCTGGGAACGGTATCTTGGCGGGGGAAGGGGCACAGAGTGGAAGAGGGGGATGCAAAACCCACCTCTTTCTGGTCTCTTCCCTCCCATTTCCATCCTACTGCACTTGCAAACAGAGCATCAGGGAGGGATTAGGGATTTTAAAAGTG
Source organism: Gorilla gorilla gorilla (assembly GCF_029281585.2). Taxonomy (NCBI): domain Eukaryota; kingdom Metazoa; phylum Chordata; class Mammalia; order Primates; family Hominidae; genus Gorilla; species Gorilla gorilla. The sequence continues at coordinate 18,213,895 of NC_073228.2, read as the reverse complement.
GCCATTAGAGGAAGGCAAGAGTGGCCCGCACCAGCTACTGTGGAGTGTCTCCATTACCATAATAACTAACCACTTAATAACTGGCTTCCCCACTAATTCTAATTGAAACACGTAATGATATTTCCGGGCCGAGAGTGGCAAGCTCAAGTCTCGGCAGACATCTCCAGGCACACCCCCCCAGCTTCACGTGGCGAAAACTGTGGGCTCTCCTTGGGTATTCTGTTGGAATAGATTCGGGCAGCCGACACCAGCTCTTCTACGGCTGCCAGGAACCACAGCTGATGATAAAAGCCATTAAAGGTCAGCTGGGAATAGAAAACTATTTATGTTAAATGTCACAGATTAAGCCGCAGTGTGGGCCTTGGGCAGAGAGCAAAGGGTGAGGTGCGAAATGCTGGTCACTGTACTGCCTCTGTAAGGTCTGGGGAAGTGGGGGGGATTGAAGGGTGGAGGTGAAGCCAGGGGCAGGGGAGCACTTGAGTTCCTGCTCCCTCCAGCCCGGGGAGGCAGGTGGATGCTGGCAGCCACAGGTGATTAGGTGACTGGCCAGGCTGGCCGCCCTGAGGTTGCTAGGCGACCTGAGGGCAAGGTGTGGGGAGAGGATGGAGTGGGTCTGTGTGGCATCATCGCAGAAGGGGACCCGGGCGGTCTCCAGGAGGGCCAATGTGATGGAGGCTGCTTCCACTTACAGAGGGACCCTTTCAGGCTCTTTTTCTGGAGTGTGGTCAGGGGGACGGTGTGGGTGTGCCTAATCATGACTGAGGATGAGTGTGACACAAGTCAACTGCTTGCTGCAGCCACAGCCAGGAAGTCACAGAGAAACAAACACCACGCCCCCTTCACTACCTTCCAATGGCCTCGGAAGCTGGAGTTTGAAGGACACAGGAGGGGCTCGAGTGGGAGGGGTTTCAGGGCTCAGAGGAGGCTGGGCCAGGCCCTAAAGGGTGGCTCCAAGAGAACTGGGGACTCTGGTTCTATCGCCGCCTCAAAAGCGCCTGTGCTCCTTAAACCCGAACCTGAGTATCCGGCGAGAGCCCCTCTGTGCATCTCTGCTCCGTCCTTTGGCAAAACTCACCTGAGAAGCCGGTTTGTTGACAGGTCTGAGAAACCCCCTGGAAGTTAATTAGATCACTCAGATCCCATTGAAACAATGACTACCATCCTTGGTGACCTGCCTGGGGAGTGGTTCACTTTGCTGGTTGAGCCAGAGAGACTTCGTTTCTGTGCTTCTCCGCCTCCCACCTTGCCCCCAGATTGCTGAGCTGTTGCTGTGTGCACAGGGAATGCAGGCTCATTTTAATATTGGTGCAAGCAGACATCATTGGGAAGGTAAATCTAGTCGGAGAGGGGAGCAGGCAAAATGAATATCACCCCAAGCCCTGTCCTGCAGCCTTAAGTCCAGTCACAGGAGGGTAGTTTGAAGCAGGGGCATGTTTCCTCTGGGAATTGGGAATCATTCATACCATTGGATGGGGCCTGAAGGAGATACTGAGGTTGTCTCCCCCGAAACCCCTGGGATGGAGAACAGATCTCCACCAGCGCAAGGGGTCCCAGGAAGGCCCTCACCTTCACTCTTCCTATGAGTTGTTTGACAGCAGAATGACTGGGCTGGAAGTGACCTGGCCTACGATGGGATGGAATACGATGGGATGGAGAGAGATACCAGGAGGCCCTGAGGGTCCAGCCAGTGGGTGCTGTGTCAAGATGGTAGGATGAGTGGGCTTGGTAGGATGGCTGGGGGTGAGGCTGGGATGTTGATAGACACTAGGAAGATTTATATTGATTTCTGCCATCAATAGATTCGTACTGGCAACTACTCTGCACCGGCCCAGTGGCTGGCACTGGAAATATAATGCTAAGTAAGACCATTATCCTTTCTTCTAGAACCTCACTGAGAATAGGGAAGATCAATATGTTCCCGAGTAATTATAGTACATTAAAACTATCTCTAGGAGAGAGGCGGTGCAAGGGACTCAGAGCACCTAGAAGAGCAACCAGGAGGATGGGGAAGGCTTCAGAAAGGCAACATTGGAACCACCGGGCCTTCCATAGTCGAAAGGAGAAGGCTGGAGAGGAAACCGTGGGCAAGATGGTAAAGAGCCTTGGATACTGTTCTTAAGAAGAGAGTTGAAAGTTAATTCTGAAAGCAAGAGAGAGGTATGTGCTGTTTTGGGGCAGGAGAATGAGAGGGCTTGTCCTGGATTTTAGAAAGAACACTCTAGAAGCTACAGGGAGGATGTGCCAGACACAGAGGTTCTCAACCTTGACTGCATCAAAATCATTTGGAGGGCTGGTGGAAACACGGATCGCTGGTCCCTGCAGCCCAAGAGTTTTTAATTCAGCAAGGCTGGGCTGTGGCCAGAGAATTTGTATTCCTAACAAGCTCCCCACGTGCTGCTGCTTTGGGTCCTGGGACCACAGTTTGAGAACCACTGTGTTGGAGAGAGGATCTGTGCAGGATCTGGAAGCAAGGAGAGCAGGTAGAAAGAAATGGGAATAAAATGAGAGATGATGAGGAGACTGGCTCGAGAGACCACTGAGGTCTTGGGGCAGGCAGGTGGCGTGGTGCAGATGGGGAGAGGCAGGGCTCAGATGCAAGGAGTGGGTAGCAGAATCATGATATGGCCTTGGAGGGGCTGAAGCAGCAGAAGATGGTCAGGACAAGGAAGTGCAAAGCCAGGAAATGGGAACAGGATCCCAGGCAGGGCTGAGGTCCCAAGGGAGCAAGGACAGAGCCAGAGACTGGGGCTGGGGTCAGAGTTCCAACTCATTTGGCTGAGGAGGTGAGCAGTGGGCCAAGACTCCTATACTCTCTGCCCCTAGTAGGCCTCATTTCTGGGAGAACCAGCTACAAATGGGCCTGGTTTTGCAGGTCAGGAGCACACAAGGGCGTGAATCCCACAGAGCAGGCCCAGAAATAGCGTGGGAGAGACTCTGATTCACTGTGTGCAGTGAGGTGCCAGCCTAGTTAAAGCACCCTGTCGGCCAGGCGCGGTGGCTCATGCCTGTAATCCCAGCACTTGGGGAGGCCGAGGCAGGCGGATCACCTGAGGTCAGGGGTTTGAGACCAGCCTGGCCAACATGGTGAAACCCCGTCTCTACTAAAAATACAAAAATTAGCCAGGCATGGTGGTGGGTGCCTGTAATTGGGAGGCTGAGGCAGGAGAATTGCTTGAACCAGGAAGTTGGAGGTTGCAGTGATCCAAGATCACGCCACTGCACTCCAGCCTGGGCAACAGAGCAAGACTCTGTCTCAAAAAAAAAAAAAAAGACCCTGTTGCGGGCCCCTAAGTGGCAGCCCACCCAGCCTGGGAGAACCCAGTCAGACAGGCTTTGTTCAAGACTTAAGCCCCAGTGACGCAAGCACCGCTCAGACCTCTCTTTTAGTCCCAAGGCCTGGCTGCTGGTCCAATTGCCTGTGGGAGGGAGACATCTCCCGGGAAGAGTGAAGAATCCAGCCCACAAGCAGAGCAGCTGGAAGTTGATTCCGTTTCTTTTCAGCAGCCTAGGAGCAGGCAAGGGGACTGGAAGGGGAGTGGGTGAGCAGACAGACCCCAGGAAGGGGTGCTCCTGAGGTTATCAGCTAACAGAGCCCAGATGGATGTCTCCACCAACTTCCTGGTGCTGGGACAACCTTCATCTCTGCCTCTGTCCCCAAGACTGTGTCCCTGTGTCTTAGCCCTGAAGTCTCTTCTCCCGTGGTGGTCTTGCCAGTCTCATCCACTCAGCGGTTTATTTAAAGTACACAAAACATCAGACCATGATTTAAAGGAAGCTGGTACCTAGACTTTACACCACTTAGTTATGTTTTAAGCAGGAGGCCCTGAGGGTCCAGGCAGTGGGCGCTGTGTCAAGATGGTAGGGTGGGTGGGCTTGGTAGGATGGCTGGGGGTGAGGGTGGGACGTTGATAGACACCAGGAAGAGTTATATTGGTTTCTGCCGTCAATAGATACGTATTGGCAACTACTCTGCACTGGCCCAGTGGTTGGCACTGGAAATATAATGCTAAGTAAGACTATTATCTTTGCCTCTAGAACCCCACTGCGAATAAGGAAGATCAATATGTTCCCGAGTAATTGTAATACATTAAAACTATCTCTAGGAGAGAGGCAGTGCAAGGGACTCAGAGCACCTAGAAGAGCAACCAGGAGGATGGGGAAGGCTTCAATGGGATCTGAGTGATCTAATTAACTTCCGGGGGATTTTTCAGACCTGTCAACAAACTGGCTTCTCAGGCTAGATGTGGCCCTGACTCTAGGGCCACATATAAAGTTTTATTACCCACTTCACAGTGGAATAAGTTCGCTGCTGGGCCTGATATCTGTCTGTCCATCTGCCAGTCAAGAATACGTGCAGGCACTGCTCTGCGGGATCTCCTGCCCGTCTCCTTCCCAGAGTTCTCACCCAAGCATGGTTATTCCTGGTTAACCTTCCTGAGCATCTGGCTCTCCTAGGATCCATGTCTTGAATTGTTCCTGCTTCCAGACTCTCTGAACCCATGGCCCCAAGCTCCCTTGCACCTGTTCTGCTCCACTTTCCTGCTCATGGCCACTACCGGGGTTTCTATCCCCTCCCTGCCCCCGGGTTGCCACCTCTGCTCCACCTTTGGCAGCTGGCCTGATGGGTACCTGCACCATCTCTCCTGATACCAATATCAGCATGGGCATCTTGTCTCCAATGCCTGATCACAGTTTATGGACCACTCCTTCTAGACTGAGGTTTCTCTTTGGCCCACGGTGATGTTACAGGAGGCTGTTTGGGCTCCCAGGGGAAAAGGGAGCGTCTCTGGATGGGTGGCCTTGTTTAGAGGAGAGCTGGCAGGCAGGAGGCAGCCTGGAAGGAGGAGAGGGAAGACACTGGATGACAGGGATGCTGGGGAAGGGGGCTCTCCAGCACCCACTGTGGGTAGCCTGGAGGATGGTCGGTCCCCTCCAGGATAATGTTCATTGCAGGCCAGGGCTGCCAGGATAGCTAGGCAGGACAAAGGGTTGCCACGGGTGGGCGGGGGTGGGTGGGGTGGGGTCGGCTCACCCTGGCCAGCATCTGCCTCTGTCGGGGCAGCAGGGAAGCCAGGAACCCTGCGGATTTCCACTGTCTTCTCTTTGACTCTTCAGAAGAGGCACAATCCCAAGGGGAAGATAGGATTGTAACAAGTTTGGAGGGGAAGAGGGAAGAGAAACCCTAAAACCTTGCTACCAGGACTCTCCTCTGAGATCCAAAACACACTCCCAGAAGCTGACACCCATAAGCACTGACTATGGACCAGACTCAGCTTCACCCCACGATCCCTGGGCCCTGCCACCATGACCCTGAGAGGAAGGAACCATTATGATGATCAATTTGGAAATGAGAAAACGGAAACTCAGAGAGTTGAATACCTGGTCTAAGATCATATAGCAAGAATTTGGGCCAGAACTGCCTGCCCCCATGGCCCATATTTGCAACTGTGACAGCCTCACAGCCAAGCACAATCATTTCTCAGAGCTCCCTGGGCCTTGGTGGAGCCGGGCTGCTCACAGAGATCATCCCCCAAGGCGCCGAAAACCACCTAAGCCCAATCATTCCAGCTGCATCCCAACAGTTAGCCTTTGACGGGGTCAGCAAATTCTGGCTCCAGGGCCACATATAAAGTGTTATTGGAATGCAGCTTGCTTGTGCATTTCAGTATCGTCTGTGACTGCTCATGCTACATTGGCCTCATTGAGTAGCTGAAACAAATGCCTAACATGTTTGCTCTCAGGCTCTTTCCAGAAAGTGTGTTATCGTAGCTCAGGCTGCTATAACAAAATATCATAGACTAGGGGGCTTAACAGACATTTGTTCCTCACAGTTTGGAGGATGTAAGTCCGAGCTCAGGGTGCCAGCGTGGTTGGGTTCTGGTAAGGGATCTTTTCCTGGCGTGCCGGCTGCCGACTTTTTACCGTATCCTCATGTGGCACAAAGAAGCAGCCTTGCTCTCTTCCTCTTCTCCAAAGAACACAAATCTCATCTTGGGGGTCCACCTTCATGACCTAATCTAAGCCTAATCTACTCCCAAAGTCCCCACCTCCAAATACCCCAAATACCATTGCATTCGAGGTTAGGGCTTTAACATATGACTTTTGGGGTGGCACAAATATTCAGTCCGTAACATATGTCCGCCTCTGGACTTTGATAAAATCACAAGCTCACCAACGTCTAGCAGAGCCCAGCTGCGATGGTGGGGGCCTGTGTGTGTGCATATGCATGGATGTAGGTGTGTGTGCGTGTATGCATGGATGTAGGGGTGTGTGTGTGCGAGAGGCCCCTGACATCCCGCTCAGGTTCTCTCCTGCCTTCTCCCTGGAGAAGGAGGAGTAGGTGTTGAGTGGGCAGTGATCTCCTTCCTAAGGGAACTGGGTTTTAGAGGATTTTATAGTCAGAGCAGCACAGTGGCTGCTGCCGCTACCGCTGCTGCTGCTGAAATTTAAGTAATTTTCCCCTAATTAAGCAATTATCTCAGAGATAGCTGCTCCCATCCCCGGAAACTTTCTTACGGAGGGCAGGGAGCGGTGAGATGGGGGTGTAGAGCTTGGGAAGGCCCCAGATATAGAAACACTCTAGCTGTGAGATTCCTGCTGAGCTGAGGGCAGCAGCAGTAGAGGAGCACGTGGACTCCAAAGGTGTACTTGAACATGAGTCAACTGGTCCCCAGAGCCACGGTTGCTGGAGCCAAACACACCCATGGCAACAGACTCATTACAGGAGATTGGAGACCACAGGGGACCCTGAGGTCCATTACAGGGACTTAGGGTGGGGAAAGAGAGAGTGAGCAAAGGCTGGGGCATTTTCAAGGCCAGAAAGAGAGGGAGGCTTCATTCTTCCACGGCAAAGGGAGAGCCGGACCACCCTAAACAGCTCATCCCAGAGCACAAAACTTACCCCACCTTACCATAAAGACTGTGTGTCGTCACTGGTGGGACTAGTTATAGACATAATCCTTCTCTGTAGGCTGACAACCCACAGACCCCACAATCACTTCTGGGAGCCTGAGGCTGCAGCCCAGGGCTAGGATACCCAGCTAAAGTGGAACTTCAGAGAAACAATGGGGAAAATTCTAGTATATCTCAAATATTGCATGGGACATACTTATGCCAAAACCCTACCCACTGTTTAGTTTTGTTGCTAGGCATTCTGTGATTTGACTTGCTAAATCTGGCAGTTCTACCTAGAGCCTAAATACCTTCTTCTCACAATTCCTAAGCTGAGAAATGATCGTTTGTCCCCAAGCAGTCGCTGGATCCAGTAGAGGCAGCACGAGGACTGTAGGCCGGAGGCGAAGTATTCCCAGCTCTGAGGATTGGTACAAAAATCCAAAGGGTTTCTTGTAGAGCCAGTTTGAGGTGCGTATACGAACCAGGCAACCTAACAAGGTGGTTTTGCCCTGGGATTCAGACATAGGAAAACTAGAAGGGGAAAGGAAAGAGGCCCTTATTTTTTGGTGTTAATCATCATTTACTACATGGAGAGTTTTTTAAAAAAAGACTGGGATGTTTCTTGGTTAAATTGTGAAAGGGAAATGAAATTGACAGGGCCCTTTGCTGGCTTGTCCCTGCAGAGACTGGAGCTTCTCTTTTCCAACAGAGTATTGACTCAACCCACACATAGATCTTTCTGTGGGAACTAGGAGAACAGAGATGTCCCCCCTGCCTTCCTGATGAGAAACATTGTCAGAGTTACTGGCCTTTGATCCCAGACTAGCAAGCATACCATTGAGTCCAGGTCCCACTGGGACATGAGCAAGACGGAGACTGTTCAGCCCTGATATAAATGCGGGAGGGGAGCTTCATGGCTCCAGGGTAGTCGTAGACCCCACCACCTACATGAGGGACCCCCTGGAATCACAGGGCATGGTCTAGAAGCCAGACAAAAATCTTCTCTGATGCCTTTCCCTGGGATGGGAGGGGGTTTCAGCAGCTGGAGTCCCCGAACGCTGTGCCCCTCGGTCCAGCCTCTGTCAGCACTGGAGTTGACCCACTACTGAAATTCAGTGGGCATTTCTTCCGCTGCTGCTAATTTCACCACTGTCAAGTGTGGTTACAGGTGCAAGGAGGAGGTGCAGCAGGGGGCAACAACTCCTCAAGGGAGCTTTGGCAGGAGGGGTGCAGCCATGGACCACGATGGGGATTATGCCTGGCTGGTGAAGACCCAGGGAGTCCCCAGAACAGAGAGCTCTAGGGTGAGACACAGAATCCTCCCAATGCCCCACCTCCCAACCCCCAGATGCAGCTGGGGTTCTAGGTGGCTCCAGGCCCCACGGAGCCCTGAGGGCTACAGTGGATAAAGACTGCTAAAAGTTACACTGTATTTATTTATTCCCTAGAAGTACAGAGAGACCTGCATAAGAGGAAAGGGCAAGGCATATAGAGACCATAAAAAGAGTTGAGTTTTTATGCAGTGGTAACCTGGGGAATTAATTTCCGGCTAACAGAGGTCGCACGACAATAACTGAGTTTTGAACAAGCACAGTTCAAAACTCCCTGAGGAGGAACGGAGAGGCCACTGGGCCTTGAAGGCAGGATGGAGGCGGGAGGAGTGAGGGGTGGGAGATGGCCAGGGCTGGCCTTGGGGACATGGGTACTAGGACCCAATTTTAAAGCACAGTAGGGCTAATAACTAAATACTGGTCTCATTCAGTCCACATTTATTGGGCACCTACTGTGTGCCTAAACCTGAGTGAATAACATGGGGATTGCAGTGATGGATAAACTGGGGCCCCACTCTCAATACTGTCATTGTCTTTTGGGGGGTACCAGGAATGATGCTACCTGTGACTGGGCCATCAGGCATGACAGATAGAACATGACCTGGGAATCAGACCCCATGGGCAGGAATTCTGCTTCTTTACCATAAACTCTGCCACCTTGGCAAGATGCCCACTCCCTCAGTTTCCTCATATAGAAAATAGGAATAATCCTACTTTCTGCCTCTTGAGATTGTTATGAAGATTTATGTGAACAGAAATGGCCTGGCATGTAACACCTTCTATCAGGACACACACTCTGAGAAACAGCTTCACTGAGTTTGAGGCAAAGTATTATGATGGTCCACAGTGATTCATCCAGTGGTGGGGTCCAAGAAGGCTTCATGGAGGAGGCGACTTATGATCTAGGTTTTAAAGCATGAATAAGATCTACATGAATGGAGAAGAGAGGCACAACTTCTAGGCAGGTGCTACAAGCTGTGGCGGGAAGAATAGGAGGGGCCACGTGGCATTGAGCACTTGATGTCCTGGGGGTGTTCTGCCCAAATTTAGGGAGCCCCCCCTTAAATACATAAGGCTGAGCTCAGGGTGCTGGATGATGGGCAGGTGGTAACCACACATGGGGAGGAAACCAGAGCACCTGGTACACTTCCCAGTCCCGGTCTTCTCCAGATACTGATGAGCGGGTGCGGGGATATTTTGGCTGAAGGCAGCAGCCCTAAGCTCCGGAAGACACCACATTCACCAAGTCAGAACCCTCGGGATGGGAGCCAAAGAATGTTTTCTAGCACTCAGCGAGAGAACAGGCCCGAGCTACCTGATTGAAAGACACCGCAACCCACACGTGTAGCCTTACATTTTCCAGCAGCCACATTAAAAAAAAGTGAAAAGAAACAGGTGAGATTGCTTACAATAGCATATGTCATTTAACCCAATGTATGAAAAATGCCATGATTTCCATGCATAATAAATATAAAAGAATTATTTATGAGATATCTTGCCATCTCTTTTTCATACTGGGTCCTAAAAGTCCTGTGTGTATCCCACCCTTCTGGCACCTCACTAGCCCAGTGTCCAGTGATCAATAACCACATGTGGCTCAGTGCTGCCATATCCAACAGCACAGTGATGAAATCACAGTGAAAGTTCTCCACTCTCCAATCCAGAGGCGGCCATCTCCCCATGGCCTCTGCAGGGCATTCTCCAAACTCACACATCTGGAGCCAATGCCCACGGGCTCCTGGCTGGTCATTCTGTGTTGTCTGATACTGTTCATGTTGGTGACCTTAGTGCTGACCAGGGAGGGAGTCTGGCTCTCTTCTATTGGAGGTAATTGTGGAGTGGGGTGGCTGTGGGGCCTCAGAACACCTTGGAGCTCTCAAAGACCCTCTCACATCTTGGCCATTCCCACTTCCAGGACCAAAGCAATGATTCTGGGAATCAGCTGGGGCCACCACTGGAATAGAATGAGGCGATGGGGAGAGCCCAAGTTGGGAAAATGGCAGCTTTGGTGACTGTGGGGGATGTGAGAGCCACAGACAGGAGATCACGGGTGCCTCTGCCTGCCACATATTTGAAAATGCACAAAGCGAGAGCCTCCCCTCTCCCCAGCACATGCAGGCACAGGGAAGTGTGATCATGGAATCAATTTATTTGTCTACTAATGCGCCAGGCACTGTGTTTTATAGGTATGAGCCCATGTCAGCCTCCCGACAACCCTTGAGATAGGTCCTATCAGTGCCTCCATTTTAGAGATGAGAAAACAGAGGCACAGAGAGGTGAAGCATCTTGTCCAGAGTCACACAGCTAGTGGGTGGGGTAGCCAGGATTTGGACCTAGGGGGAGCTCCATCCGGGCACCAAGTCCACTGTCCCCTGGAAATCACATCATGATGAGGGGAGAAGGCAGTGGGGAGATGGAAAAGTTGGGAGGCTGTTCAGGAACTGGTGACAAGGAGGGGGAAGGCTGCCATCTGGCACCACCATGCAGGCAGTCCCAGATGGTGGAGAACCCACATCAACTGCCTGGCCGGGCTGGAACAGGATGGGGTGCAGACAGGCAGGTTCTCGGCAGACAGGCTCTGTGAAGAAGGTCTCATGCTTCCCCCATCCCACCCCAAGGGAGTGGCGAGGGAAGGGAAGCCTGTGACCTCATCATCTGGGCCAAGGCCAATGACATCACCAGGAGGGCAAGGAGCCAGGCCCAGCAAGTTATTTATGGAAACGGCTGGCGGCCAGGCACAGCTCCTGAGCTGTTTCAGATGTGGCTGGGATAAAGCCTCCAGCTGGCCCACTGGGGCTGCTGGGGCCAGGCAGGCGGGTGAGAATGAAGGAGGGCTGGAGGAGGGCTGGGGGAGTCAGCCCGCTGATGGGGCAGGGCTCCTCGAAGGCTCACTGGGGTCCCCAGCAGGGATCACTGGGGCACCATGCTTCTCCTTGGCGTCTGCCCATCTGTGTCCTCCCTTGCTCAGGGTGGACCTGTGGTCTCTGCAGCCTGCCGTCAGGGTCTGAGTCTGGATGAGCTTAGAAAGAGCAGCATGGAGATTTCAATCACAAGCCACAGCTCATGTGTGCATCTATATTCGTGTGCCTGAGGGGATGTACTGTGTGCATGGCTGTTGTATGTGCGTCCCTGTCAATGGATAGATATACTCTCTGGTCCCTTGTATATTGCTCCCCTGAGTGGTCATAGGGGTAGTTAAGTTTGTGAGTTCATGGATATGGGCATCTCTGCATGAGTGTGTGTGTGTGTGTGTGTGTGTGTGTGTGTGTTTGTAGGAGATGGGGAGAAGAGAGAGACAGAGTGCACAAGACCTAGCAAATAGGAAGAGAGGAGGCACGAGGGGAGAGAAATCACTGTAGGAAGTTGGGAAATATAATTTCAGTGGAGGATACAGAGGCACTTACGGAAGCTTCAGCAAAAGTAGACAAACCTTTCAATCCATTTATCAAAAATGCCTGCAGCTCTGCCGCCTGAGTAGGTGCAACAAGAATAAAATATTGAGCAGAACCAGTGATTGTGGGACTGGAGGAGGCCAATAAATAAGAAATTACTGAGATGCTCACCCTGAGTCCAGTGAGTTTGCTCTGGCACTCCCTCTACTCATCATGCCCTGTGGTCTCTTGAGTGCTGGCTGGGACAAGCTAGCAGGAACCCAAGTGGCCAGATCTCTGGCATTTTGACTTTAGGACTTCTGGAAGGATGCCTGGGAGAATCAGGGGGAACAGAGCTGCCAAGCTCCACTCAGGTAAGCTTTGGTGTGGTGGTAACACAGGGGCCCTGCTTCTCATGCCTCTTGGCCTTGCTAGCTGCCCTCCTTCCCTTTAAAATCCTCCACGAGGGAACGAAATCTACAAGACCCTGAATGGAGCTTTGGTGGTTGATCTATGGGCTCTTGATGAAGCAACAGGCGTATGGGAATGGGAGCCAGGTCATGACCAAGGGGCTCCCAAACGTAGACCCCAGCCTGTGCTATCTACAAAGACCTCATCTTGCCTCCCAGATCTTAGGCCTTTTGAGTGATGGGTGGAGGGATGACACCATGAAACCTCCCACTGAATGGGAACCCCATCCTTTGGTACGTCCTCTTTCATGTCATGACCACCCACCCCAGAAAAGAAAACGAGCACTTTTTCAAATGCCCTTAAACTTGAACTCAGGATGAGTTGAAACAGGATGTCTCATTGATTTTTTTTTGACCTCCAAGTCCACAAAAGAGTAATGGGCACAGCTTTCCCCCTCCTCTCCCACACCCTGGCAACTGCCCCTCAACCCCCTGCCCGATCACCTGCTTCTCTCACACCCACACAGCACCCCCTCAATAACAGAACTAGAATCATTGCATCTTAATGCCAAGAACCACAATGGCAGGATAAACTGCCCGGGAGACCCCATCCAGGGCCATGGCTGTGGGAGTCACATTCTCTAACCTTCTCCCAGCTGTGATCAGCAGAATGGGAGAGGTCCAGCTGAGTGGCTCTCTGGGTTGCCAAGCTAAACACCCAGAAGGCAGGAAATAAGATTAACTCTCAGCAGGAAATAGAGGGATAAAGGTTTACTGGGGCAGTGGAGGCACCAACTGGATGTTCCAAGGGACAAAAAGGAGGACCCTGGCTCTGTGGGAACAGCCTGAGCTCACAGAATCCACTCCTTCTGCTTTCAGAAACGCAGCAGATGGGAACTCCACTTCTTTAGAGTGTTCTGGGGAGGCAAATCCCCTATCTACAAGTTGCTCCTAGTTCCCCTGCCTCATTGAAGAAGGCCTATCTTAGGACCCAAGCAAGATGCAGTGTTGTTAGGCTCTTGGACCTGGAAAAGGTCCTGAGCTCTCCACTGCCCCACTGCCTCCACTGCACTCTCTAGGTATTTGTAACCAAGTATGATTGCATGTATATGGGTCTGCCCAAGCCTGGGCACCTGTCCCTTCCAAAGGCACCCTCATCCTTGGGAGGGATGGAGGTGGAACAGCAGGACGAACTTCCCAGCAGTCAATCAATCTAGAATTCTGAAGACAATTTCACCCCCAGATGGCAACAGAACGAGCAGGATCAGGGAGCAGCACTCTTGTTTGCAGGGCTGGTACTCTCTATCGCATTTCTAGAGCCCGTGAAATGCCATTCCAGGCTGCTGGTCCAGGGCCGTTCTCCTCTCCTTGTTTCTTTAGCCCTGCTTCCATGCTGGACAGGCCTAAGTGTGTGGGGGGCGGTGGTTGAGGAAAGTTGCCAGGGCAACCATCCCAGCTGGCTCTTTGCCTTTGTAAAATCTGTAAGAAGAGGAAGCAGTCGTTTTCCTGGGGCGCTGGGGTATAGCCCCATAGAATCGAAACTATGTGAGGCACAGCGCCAAGCAGAAAGACCTGGTTTCCATCCTATCATCTGCGTCCCAGCGGCTCGCATTACTGGCTCCTTTAAAGACTGACATCTGGGCTTTGGCCAGTGCTCAGATTGCAAGAATAAGGAGCTATATCTCTAGTGAGATGGTCGGGGGGTTGTCATTGCACCAGCTTTCAAAGGGCTTTTCACCATTGTCATACTTTTCTTTTTCAGTCTTACTTAAGGAGATGTGTTCAAACAATGATGATGATGATGATATTGCTGTGTGCTTACTCTATGCTAGATGCTTCACTTTTGTTGTCCATTTAATTAGCACAATGATCCAGTTAAGTAGGTATTATTATCTCCACTTTTCATATGAGAAAACTGAGGCCGAGAAAGGCTATGTGACTTTGCAATGGCCACGGGTATCCTGAACCCAAACCCAGGGCTGGATGACTACCAAGCCCATGCTATTGCTCGGGCACTTTTCTGCTTCTGCAAGGGAAGTGGTTTCAGGCAGAGAAAGCTAAAAGCTGGCCTGAGTGATTAGCTCTTCTCAGGGTGCAGAAGGACCAGAACTTCAGGCAGAGGATGCACAGCCAGCGAGTGACTCATCTCGGTTTTCTTGGGACTTTTTAGCACTGAAAGTCTTGCCTTCTGGGAACCCCATCAGTCTCGGGCACACTGAGATGGTTGGTACCCTAGATGGAGTGCACGCCAAGGACAGCGTGGACCAGGTATAGTGGATGGACCCTGGAGAACCACCTGCTCTGGTGGTTGAAGGTATTGGGCTCAAGTCAGTGGGCAGAATGAGATTTGCTGGCAAAGGCTCTTCATTTTTTTTTTGAGATGGAGTCTCGCTCTGTCACCCAGGCTGGAGTGCAGTGGCATGATCTCGGCTCACTGTAAGCTCCGCCTCCCGGGTTCACACCATTCTCCTGCCTCAGCCTCCCGAGTAGCTGGGACTACAGGCGCCTGCCACCATGCCCAGCTAATTTTTTGTATTTTTTTTTTTTTTAGTAGAGATGGGGTTTCACCGTGTTAGCCAGGATGGTCTCAATCTCCTGATCTCGTGATCTGCCCGCCTCAGCCTCCCAAAGTGCTGGGATTACAGGCGTGAGCCATCGCGCCCAGCCAAGGCAAAGGCTCTTCTGAGCAGCCAGTCTGTGGGTCTGAAGGTCACCAGCTTGATCTACTCCTGTCTCCACTGGAAACAATGTACAAATCCTTCACCACGTTCATACTTGACTGCAAGCATGCCCTGTGCCCCTGACATTGCTACGCCTGGCCCTGGGGCCCTGGCCCCATCTGAATCTCATTTCCCCTTAGATGGTAAATAAAGAGAATGATGGTTTTCTCAGCCTCTCATACCACCAACAATCTCCACCCTCTGTCAGTCAAGTCATAGAAGGGTCATGGAAGGGCTGAACATACCAGGAATGTTGCCAGTGCTGGGGGCCCACACTGTCAGATGCAGGGTTCCGGGTCACTGGGGACCTAGCAAGATGGGACAAGGTGAGAAGAAGAGGAAAAGGAGAAAGGCAAAATTCCCAGCCAAAAAAAAAGAAAAGTTCAGTCAGATTTGTAAAGGGCACAATTTACAAATCCGTCACATATTTTACTAGGCTGGGATTTACGGATTAGCCTGTAATACTTAGGCGGCTTTTTGTAATAAAACCCTGAGCCAAGGCAGCCTTGGGGAAGTGAGGAGGAGGAAGGAGCCTTCTCTCTCTATCTTGCTTTCATTTTCCCAGCATTTTTTGATCTAGGCAGTCCCATTAATCTGTGCTTTATCTGCCTATGGAGAAGGATTGAGCTCTTTATTGGATTTTTGTCAAGAATAAATGATTTAGTTTGGGATATTGTGGAAACGATTTTTGTGGTATTACACCATCTAATAAATGAAACAGCAGGGATCAATTCCTTTCTTGCAATGTGTTCAACAGGCAGGGTGAAATATGCCCCACAATTATTTGGTATTGCACTCTATAGATATTTATAACCGAGTATGACTGCATGTATATGGGTCTGCCCAGGCATGGGCACCTGTCCCAGACGATGTGATCCATTAGTCCCAGAGCATGAGACTAGAGACCCAAGTGACAGGTCGGTCAGAAATGCTGACCAGGTTCACTCGAACAGTCAAGGCTGAGGGCTGGAGAGAAGGAATCAGGTTTGAAGGTGAGGGCTGCAGTTGGGAGACTGTATTTACCAAGGCTTGAGTGCTTTTCCTGGAGCTTTGGAAGTGAGAGAAACTAACAGGGTTGGACGTCATTGCCACAGCAGACCTGACAAATGCCTGGTGCGTGGGGACTCTATGCAGAGAACTGAGGTCCCATCCCCCACCCGTCCTGGGTACCCCTGTCCATGTCCCACTGGCCTCTCTCCCTGGACATTGCTTTGAGGGAAAATGTCTGGAAGTTTTTGGAGAAGGGACCTGGCTTTCTGTCCAGGTAGGCTCATAAGATTTATATCCCTGAAGCCTCACAAATATTTATTGAGAGCCTATTACATGACAGTGCTTAGCACAGGACTGGCCTGAAGTAAACTGGATATAGGTATTTGTTCACAGATTGACAAACAGAAAGCCTTACGAGATGCCCTTCCCAGGCGCAAACCCATGTCACCCTCACAAGCAGAAACAGGGAACAGTAAGGGTGAGGGACAGATGATCGCTAGGAAACTGCAGCCTTCCTCTGATCCCTAACCCCAGGGGTAAAAACAGAATGATCGTGAAGGCAGGGAGCGGGAACAGGTGGTCCTGGGCAGCGTGGCTTATGCCCTGCCCATGGAGATGCCTGTGTTGGAGATGGTTGCTTACCCAGGTTTCACACGCCGGACATCAGCACGTTGGCTCAAATTGTTGAAAACAGTCCCCTTCAGTCTATCAGTGCCATCAGACATGTCGGACATGACACCATTGTGAGCTTTGTACACCTCAATATTCATCAAATGATGGCCCGAAGAAATGGATGTCAGTATTAGCAAGATTCTTTTGCCCAGAGCTTCGTGGCGTTGGTATCTCCTTGGCTGGTCTTGCCTCCCAGCTGCATGCTCTGTAAATGTTTGTAGTGAGCGTGAGACACTACAGCTCTCTGTCTCTCTGCCTTAAGCCCACTCTATTTTTATACTATTTGGTATTATCTTTGCTGGCTGTTTTTTCTCTGCCACAATCAGAATTCTTGGGGCTCGGTGCCGAAGGGAGGGGTTTTAAGTGTCTTTGGCAGGAAGAATTTCTTCTGTCTGTAGTTCAATCTGAAGTTCATTCACATTCTTCTTGCAAAGAATGGCGGATGCAGTGAGAGTTCCTGTAGAAGCGATGAAAAAGTCATTGGCAATCCTTACCACATCCGTACATCGGCAGCTCGGAGGCTTGACTGCTGGAGCAAGATGTGGCCCAAGACACCCCAGTGGAGGCTAGGGTCCTCATGGTGCCATTTGCCCCAACTCCCAGGAGGGGCAGGGAGACGATTTCCTCTCAACTTCCCAGGCGGCTTTAGGATGTCAACTTGGGTCTTGGCCTAGAGCCCTTTGGATTCTTTCATGTTTCTCTTGACTTGCTAAGTGTGCTTTCCATCAGTTGGATACGGAATGCATCAAAACAATCATTATTATTTCAACCACAGCCTCCTCTGAAAGCGCTTTTTCTTGGATATAACACCTCTGTCTCAAGGCAGTTATTGCCATTCCAATGTGTTATGCTGTGATTTCATCCTCAGAGGGAGCTGCCACACTCAGAAAGCAAACAGACTCTTCCCACATCTTGGCATAGAGCAACCCTGTCCTTCCAGTTTGTTCTTCGGGCCACACATCTATGAGCCAGGACAGATGCATCTCTTTCTCCCACACTCCACATTCCATCCATTGGGAAATGCTGCCGGCTCTGCTTCAAACTGCCCAGAATCCCACATCATTCTTCCCCATTTCAAGTGCTTTTCTCCGGCTCCAGCTGGGACTCCTGCCCCATCCTGACCCTGGCAGCCCATGCTCAGCATGGCAGCCAGGGTGCGCCACTCACAGCTCAAACCGTTCAGACCTCCTCCTTTTCCCAGAACAAGAATTGGGTCTTCGCCATGGCCTCAGGGCCCCTCGCAATGTGGCCTGAGTGACCGCTCTGACCACCCCTTCCCCAGCTGCCCGCCCTGCCCACCCCACAGCAGCCCCACTGGCTGCCTTGCCCTATGATCAAATAACCCAGGCAGTCCCCTGCCTTGGGACCTTTGCACTGGCTGTTCCTTCTGCCTGGAAGGCTTGTCCCACAGAGACCCGCATGACTGATGGCTGACTCCGTTACTGCCTTGAGATTCTTATTTCAAGGCATAAGGCAGCATTGTGCAGAGGATAAGAGCACAGACTGGAGCCCCACTGCCTGGCCTCAAGGGCCTTTGCTGACATTTACTGACCACCTGACACTGCAAATGGTATTTCACCTCTCCCTGCCTCAGTTTTCTTCTCTGTAAAATGGGGAAATAATCACATTAATTCATACTGTTATAATGAGGATTCAATAATTTAATATTTGTAAAGGACTTATAGCCAGAATGAATGTGAAATAAGCGACTACCAAAGGAATAAATCAAATGAGCTGACATCAGGCACCCTATTTAAACATGCTGGCCAGGGCCAGGCGTGGTGGCTCATGCCTGTAATCTCAGCACTTTGGGAGGCCAAGGTGGGTGGATCACTCCAGGTCAGGAGTTCGAGACCATCCTGGCCAACATGGTGAAACCTCGTCTCTACTAAAAATACAAATATTAGCTGGGCTTGGTGGCACATGCCTGTAGTCCCAGCTACTTGGGAGGTTGAGGCAGGAGAATCGCTTGGGCCCGGGAGGCAGAGGTTGCAGTGAGCTGGGATGGCACCACTGCACTCCAGCCTGGGTGATAGAGTGAGACTCTGTCTCAAAAAGAAAAGAAAAGAAAAGAAAGACAAACATGCCACTGGCTTCTCACCTCCATCCTACACTGCCAGTCTTTCTCCTCTCCTGTGCTTTTGCTTGTATTCCATTGTATGTATCCCCTCTTACTACATAATTTACTTATTTCTTTTGGTTGCTATTTACTGTCTCCCCCAACCAGAATTGCTAGAATACAAGCTCCATGAGGACAGAAATCTGTGTTTTGCTCACTACGGTACCCACATGCTTATACAGTACTTGGCCTGTAAGAGTCATTTAGCAAGTTTATACCCCCTCACCTCCACATTAGAACTTTTTGGTTAAAAAGTATGTGTTTTTTTATTATATAAGGAAAATATGTAGAAAAGTTCCCATTACAGAAGCCATGCATGGTGGAGGTACCATACTGAACGTAAGAGAATTCAGTGAAATTCTGGGTCTTGGGGTAGATTCTTCCAGAAGGTAACCTGAGATACGGTGTATTAGTTTTTTTTTTCTTTTATTAATTTACTAAAAACTATATGAAAAAGAATGAGATGGGCTCTTGCTATGTTGCCCAGGCTGATCTTGAATTCCTGAGCTCAGATGATCCTCCCACCTCAGCCTCCCAAAGTGCTGGGATTACAGGAGTGAGCCACTGCGCCCGGCCAGATAAAGTGTCTTAGTTTTCTGTTGCCACTGCAACACAGTATGACTCAGTGGCTTAAAACATCACAAATACATTGTCTTACAGTTCTGGAGGTCAGAAGTCTAAAGTGGGTGTCTCAGGGGGCTGAGCCCCATCAGATGTCAGCAGAGCTTTTTGTCTTTCTGGAGGCCTCCAGGAAGAAGCCGCTCCTTGCCTTTTTTGAGCTTTCACTGGCTGCCTGCCTTCCTTGGCTTATGGCCCCTTCCACCAGCAACTGCCTCACTCAGGCCTCTGCTTCCTTCATCGAGTCTCCTCTCTGATTCTGACCCTCCTGCCTTCCTCTTGTAAAAACCTTTGTGATTACATTAGACCCACCTGTATAATGATAGGATACTCTCTCTGGGTAATACAGGATACTTTCCCTGTTTTAAAGTGACGTCTGCAAACCAAAAATTGTGTATTTGGAAAAACGTTAGGCCAGGCACGGTGGCTCATGCCTATAATCCCAGGACTTTGGGAGGCCAAAACAGGTGGGCCACCTGAGGTCAGGAGTTCTAGACCAGCTTGGGCAACATGGCAAAACCCTGTCTCTACTAAAAATACAAAAATTAGCCTGGCATGGTGGTGGGCACCTGTAATCCCAGCTACTTGGGAGGCTGAGGCAGAAGAATCGATTGAACCCGGGAGGTGGAGGTTGCAGTGAGCCGAGATCACGCCATTGCACTTCAGCCTGGGGAACAGAGTGAGACTCCATCTCAAAAAAGGAAAAAAAAAGGAAAAAAAGTTAAACAATTTTTAATATAAAAAGTAGCCTGAGATCCCCAACATAAAAAAATGAATAACATGTTTCTAGATAAATTGATCTCGTTTATGTTAAAATTCATATACCCATACATATACACATACATGTGTACATTTGTGTACAAAATACATATATGTTATACATAAATCTCTGGAGACTATATACCAAATGATTAATAGGAGTTAATGGCGGGGTATAGCTTTCATGTCTACATAATTTGAATTTATTTTTCAGTATAATTAGCATTTATTTCTACATGGGGAATGTCTTATTTTTATACTTCAAAAAGGTTTTAAAATGAAAAATTTAAACTAGACAGGGGCTGGGCATGGTGGCTCATGCCTATAATCCCAGCACTTTGGGAGGCCGAGGCAGGAGGATCACTTGAGCTCAGGAGCTCAAGGTCAGCCTGCGCAACATGGCAAGACACTGTCTCTACAAAAATTAGCTAGGTGTGGTGGCGTGCACCTGTAGTCCCAGCTACTTGGGAGGCTGAGGTGGGAGGTTTGCTTGAGCCTGGGAGGTCAAGGCTGCAGTGAGCTGAGATCGTGCCACTGCACACCAGCCTGAGGGACAGAGTCTTGCTGACTCTGTTTCAAAAATAAAATAAAAATAAACAGACAGGATAAAGGCACATCATGGGAAACAGGGAGAATACAGACATGTATAAAGAAGGCAATCTTTGATATATTTCTTTCCAGTCTTTCTTCAACATATGACATGGGCTTGTGCTCAATATATAATTTTAAACCCTAACTTTTTTTACTTAATTTTATATCACGAGCATTTTCCATGTCATTAAAGATTCTTTGCGCATATATTGTTAATGGCTGTATAATATTCCTTCACAGATATGTCATTATTTATTTATCCATCCATTCCATCCACCATCAACCTTCCTCCCACCCTCCTCATCCCCCATTAATACCCTAACTACTTAGATGAGAAACGGTGGCTCTCACAGTCCCTGGTGAATGAATGTATATCTGGAGCATTCTGGAGAATATCAAAGTCAGGAGTTCATTCATATAAATAGGGCACAGACCAAAGCAAATCAATATCTCCATGACGCATCTTCCTTCAAGGCACAGAAGCCCTTAGCCTTGTGTTTCAGGGAGTAAGGTGACCTGCCCTGAGCTCTCTGCATCATCTCACTTGGGTCTTCATGTCCCCTGGCTTTTTCCTGGCAGGTTGCCCTGAACAAAACTACCTAAACTATAAGCTCATGAATAAATAAGTTTGGGATAAAAATAAGGTTGGGATACGAGCCTAGTAATTTTCCAAAAATAGACCTCCCTAGGACTTGCTGCCTGTCCTTTGTTTTTATTTTTTAATTTTTAAATTTTTTATTTTTTGTTTTTGAGACAGCCTCGCTCTGTTCCCCAGGCTGGAGTACAGTGGCACAATCTCAGCTCACTGCAACCTCCACCTCCCGGGTTCAAGCAATTCTCCTGTCTCAGCCTCCTGAGTAGCTGGGATTACAGGTGCGTGCCACCATGCCTGGCTAATTTTTGTATTTTTTTTTTTTAAGCAGAGATGGGGTTTCACCATGTTGGCCAGGCTGGTCTTGAACTCCTGACCCCAGGTGATCCTCCCACCTAGGCCTCCCAGAGTGCTGGGATTACAGGTGTGAGCCACCACGCCTGGCTGCTGCCTGTCCTTTTGTATGAAAAGGCACCATTTTGGCTATCAAAGATGGTTTGCGGGTTGGACAAGAAATGTAGGGGAGTCAATGGATGGGAAGCGAAAGTGGGAGCCTCGTCATTTTAACGAGATTTGTAACTAAAAAAGCAACACCTCTCTGCAGCTGCCCTTGTGGACAAGGGAGGGGAGGGGTCAGGAGGCTGAGGAGGAACAGCCAGGACAGCCTCTCCTGCTGCATGGAATCTTCCATCCACTTGGTGACTGAGACTACGTATTTCTGGTTGCACAGGAAGCGCACTGACCTGTTCTGGTTTGGTATCAACACAATAACAGAGGTAACCTTAAAATAGTTTTTCTGCCTTTGGAATAAAACCTTTTGCAATGAACAGAATCTAGGAGAAGAGGTTAATTGAGAGTTGACTCACAATCTTAGATTTGCAGAAAAGAGGGTCAGGTGGAGCCCTTTTGCAGGAGTTATTTACCTCAAAGCTTCAACCTCTCCACCCTGTGGATTAAGCTGCTCAAGGCTGAGCCCTGCCCTGGCTCCGTCCTGGTACCCAGGAAATGCGACTGTTGGTCCTACCCACACAGAGAGTTATAATCTATGAGTATATCATGAAAAAGGAATTCAGTCCAATATTTTGGAGACTCCTACTTTGACATCCCCTCCTTCCCTGGGCAGGGAAGATGATCTTTTCAGCAACGGGATCCGCTGGAGTTTTAGAATTTGATTGGGTTCAACTAAAAACAAAACAAATAACGCCAGCCATTGTTCTGGGAACTATGTACACAAAGATAAATAAGACTCTGTGTGGTCATAGGGGTCTCAGTCTAGAAGGAAAACATGTGAAAATAATCACAGTGAGGGTGTGAGCATTGGTGAAAGAACACCAATGTTCTTACGTTGCTCATTCATTCGTTTGGCAAATGTTAATTGTCTACTGTGTGCCAGGCACCTTGCTAGTGTCGGGGGGATGCCTTGTCCCATGACAGATACAGCCCTTGCCATCATGAAGCTTACAGTGAGCAAGATAGATGTTGAGCAAATAACATAATACATCTTTGATTTGCATTTGTGACAGAGGTGTTGAAAGACGTACAGGAAGCTATGAGAGTTTAATATCAGAGAACTTGTGAGCTTAGATAATTCCCCAAAGTCGGCTTCCCCACAACTTCCTGTCTGTCCTCCCCTCAGCCTGATGTGTACAACTGCCTCCTCCTCCACCAGATTCTGACCTTGGACCTCGCTGATTCCCCAGGTCCAGGCTCTCTGCCTCTGGAGTGCAGCTTGCCACACCTGCAAAGCAAGCCCAGGGCACCTCTGCCTGATGCGCGGCTGAAACATCTGGGCTTGGCAGGATAGGAAGACGCAGGGAACAGGGCTCCAGACTGGACACCGGTCCTCCATCCAGCTCTGTCGCAAAGTAGCCATGTGGTCTGGATTCCTCCCACACATCCTGTTCCCTTCAGTCCCCAGGCTCTCCCTACCCACCTCTGCTTGCCCCCACATCCTCTGCATACTATGAGGAAGCACCACCCACAGCCTCTGGAAGCAGGATGCTTGGCTTCAGATCCTACCAACTTGGGCACATCACTTTACCTATGTGTGCCTCAGTTTCCTCCTCTATAAAATGGGCACAACACCAGCACCTAGCACTCAGGGTGGTTGTGACGATTAAGTGTGTTAGTGCAAGAGCACCTCACACATGGGCCCATGGTACATGCCATGTAAGTGCCAGCTGCTCTGCTCATTCCATGTATCATTTTCCCACCAAATCGATGTGACTTCAAAGGAAGGGCACAGAGACTCATGCCGTATTACCTCTAACATTTAGCGTCCACACCTTTGGTTCTCAAACTTGAGCATGCAACAGCGTCACCTGGAGGGCTTGCTGGAGCACAGCCTGCTGGGCCCCTTCCAGAGCTTCTGATTGTGCAGGTCTGGGGCGGGGCCTGAGAATGTGCATTTCTAACAAGTTCCCAGATGCTGCTGCTGGTCCAGGGACCACACTTTGAGAACCACTGGACTAATTTACTACTCAGATTGTATTGGCATCCATCTAGAAATGAACACATATTTGAGCACCTACAATGTGCCCACCACTGTATTAGGAGCGTTCGCATATTTCATTTTATTTTCACCAGAAAGCAGCAAAATGGGCCTCATTCTGCCCATTTTCCACCGAAGTTACCAATGCTCAGAGAAGCTACGTGACTCTCCTGAAGTCCTGCGACTTGAACTCTGACCTCTGGGTGTCAGTTTCAGTTGTCTACTTTTCCATTGCTTTTTGAACCTAGTTTTGGGATAGAAACAGCACCAGGGGAACCTGCAGAGGAGGAAGGAGCCCTTGGGAAAAGGTTTCTCCTAGGTGATCAGAGGTCTGCACGTGTCTGATGTTTATTGCGGAGATGCCAGAAATCCACATTAGGAGACCCAGAGGGGCTGCACGTTGAGCCACAGCTCCTGCCCAGTACGTGGCTCTCTAGGGCCACAAAGAGGACACCCAGAGCTCAGTCTGGGCAGCTGCCTGTGGCTCGTGAGTGGCACCCCCATGGTTTGAGACCCCCACCCCAGCAGAATGAGCTGGGCTGTCTCTCCACCTCTCCTCCATTCCCTGCACTTTCTCCCACAGCCTGGAAAACAGGTGCTGCCCATTAACAGGGGAACAGTGCCAATCAGGAGGAAACACTCCGCATTAAGCCCTTGACACATGCCACAATTTTGACAAATAAGACACAAAAGCAGGAGGTGCCAGGAGCCCCAGAGTTCAGGCCTAGCTGCTGGCATGAAAGAAGGAGGGCAGGAGTGGAGGCTTTGGCTGAGAGGAGCTGGGCACGGGGAAGGGGAGCTGGGAGGGGGCCCACCAGGTGCCACTCCTCACAGCCTTTCTTCTGCCTGGGAGCCCGGAGATAGACGCTGCATGAGCCAGGCCTGAGCCGGCAGAACTGTTGGCCTGGAGAGAGGATGCAGAGCGCTGGCGAATCCCAACCTTACCGCCACTTCTTAACCTCACTGCAGGGTTCCAAGACTCTCCCCATTCCAAATGCAAAGAGCCTCCAGGATGCTGATTTGCATGTGATTTGCATGCTGGATCTGAGGTCCCCGCCTCTCCTCCCTTCCCCTGTCTCCAGTTCCTTTCTCTGCAGGGTTGAGCTCCAGCAGGTTGACAACTAACCTGGGAGAAAGGAGTGGCTTCCTTTCCTATGCTGGGGACTTGTGACCCCCCATGTACAGTACAGCGAGGCTGAGGGAGCAGAGGGAAGAGGTGACAGGACCACAGCTCTACAGGGTGGCTCCTTCAGGGGATTTCAGTGCCTATGAGGAAGGATACTCAGCTGTCCCCTGGCGATCTGGTTAAAATGCAGATTCCAGCTCCTCAGGTCTGGAGTAAGACCCAGATCCAGCATTTCTAACAAGATCCCAAATGATGCTGCCTCCCAGGCTACACTTGAGTAGCAAGGGTGTAGGGCTGTGGGCATGTGGAAATCCCCTGGGGGCCTTCCACACCGATACTGGGTTCCACCCCAGAGATTCTGATATAATGGTCCAGGCTTGGGCACCAGGACATTCTAACATGGGACTTGAGCTCCACTGTGGGACACCTGTACCCGTGTGTAGAACAAAGTGATTGTAATGACGCTGACCTCCTGTGAGGAGAAGAAGAGATGGAAAACTCATTAGAGGATAAACACCGGCCGTTCATTCAGCTGTTAGAGAACTAGACCACCAAAGGAGATACCGCTTGCTCCTCGCACTCCACACATGCTCCAGGTCATTTACCAGAGAGCAGGAACAGGCCACTGGACTGTCAGTTCCAGGAGGAAGAGTCAACGATGGCTTTGTTCATGGATACACCTAGTGCCCAGCATCTGCAACATGGTAGGGGTGGGACGGGGGGATGACGGACAGGGGGGACCGCAGGAATGGGTGCTGGCCAGTGATGGGGAGAGCACTGCATCCTCATCTCCAGCCTGCCATATTTCCCATCAGGAGGGGATCTTTTCTGTGACTCCAGAAGGGATTTGGGAGGACTTATTCCTTGTGAAAAACATTGTCACACCCTCGTTAATCAAGCTTTCTTCCTTGGCAGAGAGGATGGAGAGGAAGAGGAAACTTTCATTCCACAGAAGGGCATCTGCCAATTTCCCACCTGGGGACGAGATTGAAATAGCTTTTTCAGATCCTCCAGTTAAGCTGACACATGTGGACCCTTCAATCCTCCACTGGGTTCCCTCCCAGGAGCAGTTATCTTGGCTCCAGCAGAACGGCTCTATCTCACCGCAGCCTGCCAGCTGTCTCGCTTCACAACAGAGACAGGCTGGGGCCCCAAAGACACTTCTAGTGCAAATAGCATCGGAGAAGCAGACGCTGGAGCACTGGGGAGGGGAGGGAAGGGCGGCCAGGTCAGCTGGGCCACCCTTCATTCACATGGTCAGCCAGTGCCTAGGAGCTGTGAGGTCTTGGGGGGCCACGTGGAGCTGCAGCCGGATAACAGGGCCAGGGCTGAGAGTGATCTGAAGATGACAGAGCTAAAAAAGCATCACTTTAAGGTGAGGAAGGTAAATGCCACTTCTGGGCCGGCACCGTTCCCCAGGCTGGGAATGAGATAATGAATTATTACCCAAGGAAATGAAACCGCTAATAAATTCAAAAGCAAAGCTAGGGGAGGTTAAACTCCATTTTTAAAAAGGCACTGGTGATTTATAGATTGCCCTCTCTCCTTGCCTCCTAGGGCACCAGCAGCTCCTCTTGTCCCTCCCTCTCTTCCCCACCTGCTGGCCCCTGACCCTCTGGACATACAGATCCTGGCCTCTCTGCCAGCTCTCCCCAGCCTCTGGCTGTTCTTTTTTCTCCATCCCCCTAGTGAGCCACTTCCACCCTCGATGGGAATTTAAAGGCTTGATTTGTGCTGAAATTTGGGCCAATTGATTGCAGGAGCTCAGTCCCCAAGGAATCGCTACGAGGAAATCCATTTTCCTTAGGAGTCCATTTCGACCTCTGAGCCAGCAAATTACAAGTAGAACCAGCCCCAGAATGGCAATCAGGTTTTGGAGGCTGGCGCTGGGCAGGTGTGGCTCATGCAGTGAGTGACTAATTGATGGGGCCTTCGAGCGGGAACCTGGCCCTCTCCTGATTCAGGGAAGCTCACTGGCTACAACATTTTCCTTCTCGCTGTGTCTGCTCTAATCCCTAGCAAGCTCCATTTCTGAAACCCTGGCCCCCTCGGTCTTGGCTCCCCTCCTTCCCTGCCTGAAGCCATCAAGCCCCTGCTGTCTGACCTCATTGCCCGTTTCCGTGGTGACGGCCCTGTGATGTCACTGGTGGTGGCCTGTGAGCCTTCAGGTGGGTAGGATGACAGCAGCAGGTGCCCAGGAGGAGGGGAGGAACAAAGATCTTGTTTTTGTGCCATCATCCCTGATACATAATGAAAACCCAGGGTAGGGGTGGGGTGGGAATGGAGTGGGGAGATCTGACTCTGCAGCCATCCCTCACCACTCCTGCTTGGACATCGCCAGGCACAGCTAGAGAAGGCAGAAAAAGTTCCTCCAACCCCTTCCCCAGGCACCTATGCAGGCTCCACACTCCTGCCTGAACAGCTATGATTTTAAAAGCCATCGAGTCATGAAGAGAAGTGTGCCAGTGTGTGCCGGACTCAGTTTCCCCTGTGCACCATTTTCCCCAGTCAGCCCTGCACCTTCCAAGAAGTATGACCCGAAGGCGCACCCTAGTCAGCTCAGGCCCCACATTCCCGCAAAAATCAGGCTCCAGGGCTCCCTCATCGCAGCATGGGTTCTGCAGGAAGCCCCAGTGCCAAGTGGCTTTCAAAACTAGCCTCAGCTAGCAACGTGGCGGCTATTTCAGCGACGGACAAAAGCAGCTCCCCCAGCCTCCCTTGGTGTTTGTGGTCCCTTTTGTTCCAGCCAGACACCATGAGGAAAATGCAGCATCCATTAGGAAACAAAGGCTCGGGCAGGCTCTCTCCAGTCTGAAAAGCCCACTTTCACTTGAGTTTCAGGTAATTTGCTGTGCAGCCTGAATTCGTTAGACAAATTAGGCTCACTTGGACTTCAGGTGTCTCAATTACCTGGGTGATTTGCATGTTTATGAGTGAAGGGGACTGCACAGTAGCAGAAAGCAAATTTGAAATCCTGACTTTGGGAGCCCTGGAGCCCCTCCGCTGCACCTTTACTTTCCCTACCAGAAAGGAGGAAGGACAGAGTAGCTCCCCAGCAAGCAGATCAGCAGATGTCACATAACCACAGGGCAGTCATCAGGGAGCACGACCCCTCCCCAGGGCCACGCAGGCCTTAGTTTCTCCTTCTGGATCTGCCAGCAAAACAAAGGTAACTGCCTAAGAACAGCTTCCAAAGGTGGAAGAAGAAAGTGAGAAAATCTATATTATTGATCGTTCATACCTAAGGAAAAGAGGCAAGAGGCTTCCCATAGCACAGCTGGGAGGTGAAGAGTTAATCCTATAATCTAGTCTGCCAGGGAGCAAGGCAAGGACTGGAGCTATTTTCAACCCGAAGTGTGCATGCAGAATGCTTGATGCTTGGGGGGAGGAGCTGGAAAGCCTGAGACCATTTGAAAGCATTAATTGAGTACCCAGGGTATATAGAGCCTATTCTCAGGCCATGCTGGAATTCCAAAGGACAAGGGGGCTGTCTCCTGTCTTCTATTAGAGCATGGACCACCTTCCCCCACTTTCAATTTCTTCTCTGTGCCCACTCCCCCTCCCCAGGCCACAGCTCCTTCCTGGGCTCCGTGAAGTACCTACAGATGCCTGATGACCTTTTTAGAGTTGGCCCAATTACTCAACTGAAACAGCTTAAGCATTGCAACTTCACACACGCAGACTCTGCTAGTTGTCTTGAGTAAGAGCTAGAGCGCTGGGCCCTGGCTGTATATTGGACTCACCTGGAGAATGTTTTAAATGATTGGAACCTGAGTCCCACCCCCAGAGAGTATGATTTAATTGGTATTGGATGCAGTGGCATTTTTTAAAAGCTCCTCTGGTGATTTAAACATGCCACAAAGCCTGAGAGCCCCTGAGCTGGAGGATTTGGGATTTTTGAATTGTTTAATGATGAGTCGTTGGGCTGAAATTGATCAAGTGTGATGGGATCAAGACAGGCTTAGATTCTATGCACCTGGTGGGCTGCTATCTTGAAACAAAATAGTGATGTGAGGTTTTCATATGAGTGTGATTGTAATGGACCTACATAAGAGTTGGTATGAGTATAGATTTGCCTGGAGTAAAGTCTTCACTAAACTGGCATTAGTTGAGGGAAGAGGTGGCAGGAAGAAGTAATCGATATTTCTTGAGTATCTGTTGCGTGCCAGGAACTGTGCTTGGAAGACTATACTGATATTTCATTTATTGTTTCCAACCACATGGCAAATGAGCATTACTCCTATTTTACAGATGAGGAAACTGAGACTCAGAAAGGATAAGTGTACTTTTGCCTGAGATTATACAGCTATTGAGTTTTGGGAGACAATTTTCTGAGGGCCCCTCACATTTCTGTATGTCTTACAAACAGAGACACTGACTGCCTTTGTCTGAACTATCCGGATGCTTGCCTGGTGAACAGCTTTGGAAAATACAATATCTTCCTCTGGAGCAAAGGGTAGGCATGCTTACTGTCCATTATAAAAGATTCCGATTCCTTAAGCTCAGGATTCCTCTTTTGGAACACAGTCCACTGTGTGAGCAGGTATCGCCTAGGGCCCTCTTTGTGCTGCCTTATGGAAACCATGGCCTGGAGAATTGGCACAAAACGCTAATACTCTGGCTGCTACTATTGTGTAATAAACTGTCCTTTGTCTCTGATCCTTGAGTCTCATGTCTTCCACCAGCATCCATGAAACTGTAGCAGGCCAGACTAACTTGTTAACTTGCAAATGGGGCAAGGTTTCAGACCCCACACAGTTCTTGACAATGTAATCTAAATCTGTTTTCCTCTAAAACCTGTGCATTTAAGAGATGGGTAAGCAAGAGGAGATATTAAAACACAACAAAACACTCTCCATCAATGACCACTTTCTCTCTAGATATAAAATAATATAAATTAGTTCCCTTTCTCCTTTCTATGAGATAAATAAACAGATTCATTCTGTATCAAGAGTTAAAAGAAGTACAACACTTGGGCACCATGAGGTGCCCTCTGGGTTCCAGGTTCCATGTGAGTTTCAGTTCTGAGCTAGTTCCTGTTTTCCCTCAAGGATGTTTCACTGGATCCCATCAACTGGCTCTCGGCCTTGATAAGAAAATCTGGGTCTAGCCTCGCCTCAACACCCATACCCCACTCACTTTGTGGCTGTTAGAAGCCTATTACTCCCTTGACCTACTTATCTTTCAAATAGAAATGATCTTTCTTCGGGTGCTAATGCTACCGGACTGCGTGACCCTTCATTTGTGACCATTCCTCTTTGAGACCAGAATTTTCAAAAGACTGATTATAATCACAGTCTCATTCTCAATATTTGCAAAAGTCCTTTCCTAACACAATTCTTTAAAACCAGCTAAGTTACTAGGTAAGTCAATTTCGAAAGGATGGCTTCATTTCAGTGCTAATTAGCTTCTCTTCTGATGGATGAGAAGTTTACATGCAATGATTTCTAGTAGCAGGTTCGTATAATTTTTCACTGTTAATTATTTAAAATTATTAAACATAATACTCTTTAGGTGCCAGAAACTTTTAAAGGTGCTTTATAAAATGTCCTAAATCTACTCAACAACCCTAAAAGTGAAGTATTTTCACTCAAAGAAGCTAAGATTTCAAGGTTGAATATCTTGTATGCACAGCTAGTAAGTGGCAGAGCTGGAATCCAAGGTCACATCTGTCCAGCCCCAAAGCCAGACCTTTCTAATAACCAACTGCCCCCTTTTAAAAACAGCTTTATTGAGATATAATACACATACTCTACAATTCACCCATTTAAAACGTACGATTCAATGGGTTTAGTAAGTCCTCAGATATGTGCAACCATCGCCACAGTCAATTTTAGAACATTTTCCTCACGCTCAAAAGAAACCCTGTAGACTTTAGTTATCACCCTCCATCACTCCTCCTCCCCAGCCCCAACCAACTGCCTTTTATAAAGTCTCTTTCTAAAAAAGCCAACGCGTTTTCTTCCCTCTGTATTAAATATTGCAGTATATTCATATTCGTTTATAAATGGGTTGCCTTTCCAGGTTACTGAGAGGTTAAGAATTGCCAAAAAAGACCTGTGCCTTCCCTCTGATATTCCCTGGGGTTAGTTCTTCTCTCCTCCTTCTGCCAAGAGACCACTGAGAAGTGCCTCAGAAGAGCTAAGGGCTGCCCCAGGTGGTTATGTGGGAGGTGAGTTTGGGTGTGAGTTGATGATGAAAGGGTTGGGGATCCCAGAAAACTTCTTCCAGCCTGGACTCAAGCCTTGTATCTCATGAACAGGGAAGAGACCATCTCCTTTCAGACACAGCTAGCCCTCCCAGAGAAGCCCCTCATTCTTCCTTCTATAGAGGCACCTTGGGGAAAGTTGACTTTGCCCGAGGAAGGCTTTGCCAGAGTGGCCTTGGGGTCAGTCAGACTTGGCAAAGAGTTTGGTGTGCAGATGTTTTCACTTGGTTTCCCCCAGAAGCTGACCCTGAAGGACATGAGTGCTTGGAGTTTGGGTTGGGAGGTATAGGGATCACTGGTGGGGTGGGGTGGGGAGGACACTGGGAAGGCACACAAGAAGGGGAAGGTGGCCACTGAAGGGCGGGCTCCTGAACCCACTGCCCCAGCAGGAAACCAGCTCTTACTCTCCGAGTCAACTCTAGGAAACTCTGTAAAACACCCAGCTCAGAGTTACCCCTCCCCCTGTCCAGGGATACACACACTGGGTGTGGAAAACACCAACTCCCAGCAGGCTCTGGTAGAGGCTCCTCCAAGGGGTGCAAATTCCTTAGCTGTCCTGGCAAGCTATGCACATGTGGGCAGAGCAGCCTCTGCAGTTTTGGATAAAGTTCTCAGGCAGAGAAATAGACACTGGTAGTGGGAGGTTGGCTGAGAGCACAAAATGGTCAGGCCTGGGGGATATGGCGGGGGGAATGACCAGAGCATCTGCAACAGCCTGGCCCCCATCTGAACCCCTGCATGTGCAGGTTCACCCACACCCCCTCCACACACACACACACACACACACACACGCGCACGCACACACACAGTGGGATAGGAATATGGCTGCAGTACAGCACCTTCCTCCACCCCTGGGCTCCCCTCTTGCTCTCTGTCCATGGTCAGGGTGCTCCTTTGCATGGTAATGAAGTTCATTAAATGAGGTTTATTAGAAACCAGCTAGTAAAGGTCTATGTCTTTTCCGCCGAAGCTGGAGAATTTCCCAAAAAGCTTCGTGAAGAGCTTGAAACCCCAGAAGAGATCCCTTGGGGATGGGAGTTGCTCCAGGACAGAAGAAGCAGTAAGCTCCACCCACCCGTCTGGGGACACACAGGAGGCGTTGGATGTACAAAGCTTGTTAGAGAGCTGGCTTTCTTTTGAGCTGCAGCCTGACCAGCCTCCCCTGCACAGGCCCTAAAGGCTCAGCGGCTGGAGGGCAGCCTGGAAGTGCTGTCCATGCCCAAGGGTCTGAGCTGGGAAGGCCGATCACCTTCCTTGGTTCAACCTCTGAAAGCTGAGAGCACCTGGGGCTCCTCTCTTTCAGGAATGGAATGGAACTCTGCAGTTTTGGGCAGCCCAAGGCCATGTCTACTTCATTGCTAGTTGGCAGAATATCCATTCATTCATTTCTTCACTCATTCATTCATCTATTATTCACTAACTTATTCATTTATTCATGATCTATGAATCAGGGATTACAGCAGTCATGAAACACAATAATTGGAATATGTAAACCCTTCACCTTGCTTCAGAGGCTTAAGAGCACACATGAATCTAAGGTAGTCTAGAATCCCTGGCGCACCTCCTCAGCAGCCCCAGCCTCTGGCTCCAGCTCTGTGCACGTGTAGGATCATGTCTTGGCTATGCCAGTGGGCTGTAAGCACCATTAGGAGAGGACAAAGGTCCTGTTCACCACCACATCCTCATAACCTAGCATTGTCCTTGGCACACAGGAGGTAATAAATACCTGTGAATGAATGGATGGATATGTGCCTTTGAGTAAAAGGCTAATTCTTGTACATATTTTTAATGCATTCCTATATGTGTTTGGGTATCAGTACACGTTTATGTATACGTCATAGTTTTTGTATGGTTATATAAGTGTGTGCATCTGTGTGTCATGTATGTATGTGAGAGAGATTTCTTAATAGACATGGGCTTTCTTTCACAATATTTCAAGAGAATGAACATTTTTGCTTCCTGGTATCTGATTTTGTAAGTCCAATCTGCATTTTCCACACATGTACAGCTCTCCAGACTTTCAAATATTTATACTCCTATATTTAAAATCTGTGAAATGTCTCTCTCTCACCCCTTATGCGCTTGTACGCTCTCTCCTCTCTCTTCTCTTTCTCTCTCTGCCCTCAGCCCTCCCCTCCACCTCATTTCCTCTTTGTCCCCAGATATAGACATACATATGGGTGAATACGCCCAAATTAAGCCACACTTTTCACTTCCGAGTTGGAGACGTGGAGGGATACACAGGAGCCGTCAACCCGGCCTATGACAAATCCCTAATGATAAGCCCAGCCAGGGAGGGGAGCAGCAGCTTTGGGGCCTGTGCCCCAAACCTCTGTGCCCCTTGAAGAGAGGACCTGCCCTGGGAGAAGTTTCCTCGGGCTGCAGCAGAGCTTGGAAGGAGGAGGAACTAATTGATGTTTGCCCAGGGCTTCAGAGAGACGCACTGAGTAAACATCAGCATTGCCTGGGTTTAGGCAGCTTAGGGTCTTATCTCTGGGAGGTTATAATGTCTTATGATGCTGACCAAGAGGAGAGGAATCCCCCCCAGGATTTTTCAACCTGAGATAGTCTGTGGACCTTCTCTGTCCCATACCCTATGGCCAAGCCATGAACCACCCACCTCTCAGTGACCAGTTAAAAAAGACCTCACGCCCCTCCATGCTTTTTTTTTTCTTTTGAGACAGGGTCTTGCTCTGTCACCCAGGCTGGAGTACAATGGTGCCATCATAGCTCACTGCAGCCTCTACCTCCTGGGCTCAAGCAATCCTTCCATCCCAGCCTCCCAAGTACCTGGGACTACAGGTGCACACCACCATGCCCAGCTATTTTTTGTATTTTTTATGGAGGTGGGGTTTTGCCATATTGCCCAGGCTGGTCTTGAACTCCTGAGCTCATGTGATCCACCCGCCTCAGCCTCCTAAAATCTTGGGATTACAGGCGTGAGCCACCATGCCTGGCCTCCCTCTGTGCTTCTGCGATTCCCTCTACCCCAAACGCTTCCACTCTCCGTGTCTACCTGCTCATCTTTCGTGATTCAGCTTAAACATCTTTCCCTTCGAGGTCCCAGACTGAGACAGGGTCCCAAATTCTAAGCTCTGAGAGAAGCCTGCACCAACTTCTATGGCTATGGAAGAAGTTTCTCTATGGATGACCTATCTAGGTGTTGGGCTGTCCTGCTGAGTGTATAGAAAGTGCAAACTGCTGTATTGATCTTTGTAACCAGAGCCCTTGCACATAGTTGGGCTGAAATGAACTTAGGGACCAAAAAGGGTGGGCCAAGGGTATAGCTGATGATGGTGAGAAGATAGGCAATGTGTTGATAAGGCACACTGATAAGTGATTTACAATATTCTCATGTTTCTCATAATATCTGTGAAGATGGGATTATCCCCATTGTACACATGGCAAAATTGAGGCTCAGAGAGCCCTGCAATGCATGACGGAGCTGAGAGTCAACCCAAGTGTGTCCAATTCCAAAGCCAGGGCTCTTAGTCACAGTGCTGTATGTGTGAAACCATAGCATATGCATGTATTATTAATAAAAGAACAAGCAAGTTAGAAAACACATTTTCCATCCGTTAGCTGAGTCAAGGCTTGAGGATTTGGAGACTAAGCAACTCTCAAGAGAAAGTTCTGCTGGGACCCCTCCCTTGGTCTTCCCTTTCTGCCCCCTCTGATGGCCCCTTCATCCATCCCTGCCTGCCTTCTGGTCTGTCCCTGCAGCGTGAGTGCCAGATAGAGGCCTGTTCTGGTGTCCTGACATGCTACAATTATGCAGATTTACACAGCAAGCGTAAGGCCTTCTCCGCATGTATGGCTTCCCCATTCCCAACCAGACCATGAACTTCCTAAGGAAAGTGACCGAATTCCGCACTTCTCAACCCTCGCGGCGGGGCAGGGAGATGGTAAGTGACTTTGGTTAGGTGCTACCACCTGTCAGGCCCGATGGGGGAGTCCTTCCATGAGTTTTTTAAAGAATTTGGGCTCTTTGAGGTGTGTTATCCCCATTTTACACAGGAAAGCAGCCCTGAGGCTCACAGAAATTAGTTTCCTTGTCCAAGATCACCCAAGTCGTACGATTAACCTTAGAAAAGCTTTCTGCCTTTCTTGGGATGAATATTTTGAGCTAGGAAGGATGTAACCGTTTCCTGTCTTTGTAATCTGAGAGGAACTAATTGGCGTTTTCCCAGGGCTTCAGAGAGAGGCACAGGTGGGTTTCTGGAGGCTGGAGGTCTTATTTCTGAAAAGTTATAATGTCTTTACATGCAAACCAGGAGGCCAAGGCATCCCTCACTGAGGTTTTTCCTGGTTGAGACACAAAAACCTGTGGACCTCTGCATCCTGACCCTGTATCTGAGCCATGACTCACTGGCCAGGGAAGACCTACTGAGACCAGTACCAGTAATGGAGCCCAATTGATTAGAACCTTGAGAAGCCCTAAGTGGAGTGAGAAACATTTGACTTCCAATGGGAAATCCAGATGCTTAGGGTATCATTCAAAATACCATGGTGGGCTCCTCAAAGGCATGACCTCAGCTCTTGTTTCCTATCAGGGGATCAGTGATTGAGCAAGGCCAATAATGTCAATTCCACATTTGGGCTCTAATGGAGCTGGCCATTCCAGAGTCAGGTGTAGCAAAACAAAACCACACCCCTGAAAATGCAGTATTCTGAAGAATGGGAAATGGAAAGGGCAGTGAGGAGGAAGCCACCAGGACACCCGCAGCCCTGGGTTCGAGCTCCACCTTGCTCTCTGCCCTTCTCTACCCCGCACTGGGCCCTGGGGGTTGACCTGAACGGACCACAGCCTCTAGGGGAAGGTCCTTCCTTGCCTCCTCCAGCTTCTGGTGGCCCTGGGTGATCCTTGCCTTGTAGCTCCCTTTTCCCTGGAGCAGCTCCCAGGACTGCTGGCAGGTTTCTGGGGGCTTTGTGGAACAATGTAAGAATCCCTGGTAGAGATCAATGTTTCTCAGCATTAGCTATGGATCTGAAATGGCTGTGGAGCTTTGGAAAAATACAGAGGCTGAAATCTCACCTGTACCCTGCGGCACAACCCACAAGGGAAAGGCCCCAGTGTCTGCTGGATTCCAGGTGACTCTGATGTCAGGCAGGGTTGAGAAACACTGACCCAAACATTCTGGGCTTTATCCCTGGGTTATATCAGATCATTTCCAGGCCTTGCAACACCTGTTCACTGTGTTTACTCTAGAAACGATGGAGTTGGTGGTGTCTCCCACTATTTTAGTCTGTGTTCACCACACAGCTTTATTTTCTTAGACAATGAGAATTTTTGTAAATGATCATGTTTGTCTTTTGTATTGACTGCTTGGACCCACAGGCTTAAATGTGCAGTTTAATTTTAGCAATGACACAGGTCCTGTGGCTCCAACAGCTGCAGATAGCCTTTGCCTCTGATCTTAGTTTCCTCTATTTTCCTTGGTCTTAATTTTTTATTATACTTCACTGCTGGAATTACCGATGGAATTACACACCGGTACCAGGAATAGTTTAGGGAATAAAGTGGCATTTAAATTTATAAAGAACAGGCCAGGCATGGTGGCTCACACCTGTAATCCCAGCACTTAGGGAGGCAGAGGCTGGCAGATCACTTGAAGTCAGAAGTTCGAGACCAGCCTGGCCAACATGTGTAAAACCCTGTCTCTACTAAAAATACAAAAATTAGTTAGACGTTGTGGTGGGTGCCTGTAATATTAATCCCAGCTACTCGGGAGGTGGAGGCAGGAGAATTGCTTGAACCTGGGAGGCAGAGGTCACGGTGAGCCAAGATGGAGCCACTGCACTCCAGCCTGGGTGACAGAATGAGACTCCATCTCAAAAAAAAAAAAAAAAAAAAATTATGAAGAACAAAACGGAAGTGGTGTATGATGATAATGAAGCTTGTGTCTGCAGCCACAGGACACCAAGTGCAGGTTAAAGAGACCTCGTCTAGCTTTAGATTTCCTCATATGTGCCACCTCCTCCAGGAAGCCTTTCCTGATCATCTGAACCAGATGAATCACCTCATGATAAATGATCCTAACTCTTGATCTCCCTTAAAATGACTCGTTCAGCCCCAGTCTTCCTCACCAGACTGTGATTTTTGACATGAGCCAAAAGCATGCCTGTCTTTCTCCTGGGTGTAACCCCATTGCCCAGCACACGGCCGGCTGCAGCATAATCATCTGATTAATATTTATTGGACGAGCAAATGGAAATAGCCACAGAACTCGACTGCTGGGTGAAATATACAAGAAATAAATATAAAGGCTGTGTGATAAGAAGGTGACTCACAGAGTGAGGAGAGAGAAGGAAAAAGAAAGGCAGGTGGGAGGGAAGAAAGGAGCAGCTGGTTGAAAAGAAGACAGAACGGGAGCTGGCAGCGTCTGAGCAGCTATTTACCCAGATCCCAGTGAGAGTCTCTACAGACTGTGTCCCATTTTATCTTCACAACACTCTCGGAAGGCGAGCCGGCTACCCCCACTTTACAGATGAGGAGACTGAAGCTTGAGGCGTCTAAGCTGCCTGAAATTCATAAAGCCCAGGAGTAACTGAGTCAGATCTGAATCTGAGGGTCTGTAGCTTCAAAGCTGGGAGGCTGTCCCCTGCAGCACAGGGACAAATATCAGAATCCCAAAGTGGCCACACCTACTATTCATCCTGCCAGGGACCCTTCCACCTGCCCCACGAACAGGGTTCTCTTCGCAGAGGGTCTGTTTCTGTGGCTGGCTGGGCGAGCAGGGATCAGCAGAAAAGGAGGTGACAAGGCTTCAACTTTGGCACCCCTATTCAGTGAGAAGAATGGAGCACCCAGATTATAACAGGGCCAACTGGGAGACTGAGTAAGGAGGGAACACCTCCCATTTCACCTTGCCTGTGAGCTGAGGAGGTGGTAGGGGTTGGGCAGCTGCTGCTCCCATCCCTACCCTCCCAGCCTCCATCCACACCTCCTCCCAGAACTGCCTGCAGAGGAGCCAGACAGGCTGGGCTTGAGGATGTCAGGCCAGGAATGGCCAGGGGCCCAGAGGGGTGGGCACCAGCTGGGGCCTTGCTTCAGCAATGCAGCCAGAGCTGTGCATACCAGGGCCAGCAGTGGCCGTTTTTCCAAGCTGCAGTGGCTGCTGGACCAGAGGCTGTCCCTGTGGATTCTTGCCACCTGCAATTCCCAGTCTTCATGGGTGGGAAGAAGGCTCATCTAGACATCCCAACCCAAGGGGTAGGGTAGTGCCAATGCGTGCCCCTGGGACAAGAGGACTTTATTTGCCCTCACCTGTGTCCTTTGATTTGGGGACTCTGGGGACCCTGGCCAAGATACATGTATGTGCTCCAAAGCCTTAGCTTCAACTCTAGCCATCGGTCATCCAGAGCTTAATTCCTTATGTGAAAACAAAAATGCTAGCAAGAGAATAGAAGCCTTGGGGAAGTTGCCCAGAATAGAAAGGCTTTAAACCCCCAGAAAGCACTGAGCATTTCAAATCACTATCCTGAGTCAATTGGTGCCGAATCCTCTTTCAAGCTTTGAATCAACACTGTCCAGCTAGCACTGTTGACTCAGGAGGGTCCAAAGGTTGACCAGGGGAGAGATAGCTGTGTGTGGCCTGGGATCAGAGCTCTCCAACCCTACTTTCTGGAGCTCTTCCAACCTGGACTTCTGACTCAGGCTCTGCAGCAAATATTCTTGTTTTCGCTGATTTCTCTACATGTGAAGAATCAGAGTGATTTGGATCCCAACCATTTAGATGGATGACTGGACTTACAGCCCTCCTGGACCCTTGCCAACTATGATTCAGCCATTCTTCCTACCCCAAAGGGAGCCGAGCAACAAATGATATACTGCAGTTTTTGCCTGATAGATGCAATTTACACATCAGCAAAAGCTTCCCAACAGGAAGGTCTGACATGGACGATGGTGAACAGCATTCCCTGGGCCTGGCATACTGGCTCATGCCTGTAATCTCAG
Source organism: Gorilla gorilla gorilla (assembly GCF_029281585.2). Classification (NCBI taxonomy): domain Eukaryota; kingdom Metazoa; phylum Chordata; class Mammalia; order Primates; family Hominidae; genus Gorilla; species Gorilla gorilla. Next base: position 18,175,046 of record NC_073228.2, on the reverse strand, counting down.
TGCTTTTGGGTGGGGGCTGAGGCAGGTGGATCACTTGAGCCCAGGAGTTCTGGAACAGCCTGAGCAACATAGCAAGACCCTATCTCTACAAAAAAAAAAAAAAAAAAAAAACGAAAAGAAAGAAAAAGAAAAACAAGGACAGCATTCCACTTATTCTCAAGAGGTATTTAAATTCTGAAGAATTTATCATCACCTTGCACAAAGAATGGAACCAGGAGTATCCATGTTTCTTCTGTGCCCTTGAATTCTCCAGTGACTTCATCTTTAGCTAAAATCTCAGCAGAATGTGGAGGAATGGCTACTCCTGAGCAGTTTTCTCTTGGCTCCCTGGGATCATGGAGCAGAGGTCTGGCTTGGTCAGAAATACTGTCCTTTCCAGAGATATGGTCAATAGGCAATAGCGAGGGGGAGGGAGAGAGAGAGGATAGGGCTGAAGGGGGTTATTACTATAGAGCCAGAGAGTCACATGTCCCTATTCAATTCCACACAAGAAGGCTCAGCTATAATCACCAACCCACTTGCTTCCCTACAAGGTAACCATGTCACAACCAGTTCCTCCCAGAGGATTCAACATCACTGCTCATCTCCTCAGACCAATCAAGAGGATTGGTCATTGGGAAGACTTCCTGAGCTGTGACCACTCTCTGGAACCCAGAACTTCCTGCTTCACATGGACTGGATGAATGTCTAGGGGCACAGCTGTTTCCAGACACCTGGTTTGTCTTCAGAATCTCAAATCTTAAAGGCTTTCTGGTCCAACCATCCAATGCATGGTGAGGCCCCTTCTGGATTGCCCCTGCCTGCAGCATCCTGGTGTGTGCCTACATATTTCCAGGGACAGCCAGGAAGATTCCATGCAATTATGTGTTCCCTGTTCCAGGGGAGCCCACAACTTGATCAGGGGACAGACTGTATCTTCCATCAGCTCAAGAACTAAGACTCAAATTTAAAAAATGCAAGGCTGGGGGCCAGGTGCGGTGGCTTAAGCCTGTAATCCCAGCACTTTGGGAGGCTGAAGCAGGCATATCACCTGGCCTCAGGAGTTCAAGACCAGCCTGGGCAACATGGAGAAACCCTATCTCTACCAAAAATACAGAAAATTAGCCGGGCGTGGTGGCGTGTGCCTGTGGTCCCAGCTACTTGGGAGGCTGAGATGGGAGGATCACTTGAACCTGGGAGGCAGATGTTGCAGTGAGCTGAGATTGTGCCACTGCACTCCAACCTGGATGACAAACTGAGACCCCATCTCAAAAAAATAAATAAATAAATAAATAAGGGGATCTGAAAAGGCTCTGTACTGTATGCATCCTACTATCTGACATTCTGCACAAGGCAAAACTATGAAGACAGTGAAAAAAAAAGATCAGTGGTTTCAGAGGTGGGGAGGAGGGATGGATAGGTGGAGCATAGAGGATTTTTAGGGCAGTAAAGCTTTTCCAGATGGTATTGTCATGTGGATACATGCCACACCTTTGTCCTGAACCACAGAATGTACAAAACCAAGAGTGAACCCTAAATGTAAACTGTGAACTTTAATAATAATGCGTCAACATTGGCTCATCCCTTGTTACCAACATACCACACTAATGCACGATGCTAATAACAGGGGGTGCTGGAGTGGGAGTAAAAGGGTATACAGGAACTCTGTGTACCTTCCATTCAATTTTTCTGTAAACCTAAGACTGCTTAAATAATAAAGTCTATTAATTTTTTCTAAATTGCAGGATGAAGAAATAAAGAGAGGGTGAAATCATTCTGGGAAGTTTCCTTGAAAGGGGTGAGTCATAAAGAGGGGGTGGGTGCAGGTGAGGAGGAGGAAGATTACAGACTGCAGGGATGAGCAAATACCATTTCCCAGGATTTCCTGAAGTTTTTCTCCCCTCCCAAAGCCCAAATCTGCCTCTTTTTGGGGCCCAGCGAGGACTCTGGAAGACAGAGATCCTAGAAAAAGCAGAGGGAAAAGAAGAGGAAGAGAACATGGAGAAACCGCCAGGGAACAGAACTCTTGGTCCAGGAGGCGCAAACCACGAGTGCAATTAGTCAAAAAAACGCCTGAAATTAAAAAATGATTCCAAGCTGAGGAGGGGAGTACATAAGTTACTGCAGCCCCAAGACATTTATGAATAATACAAATGCCGTGAGGTGCTGAGCCTGAGCACAGTTAATTAATATGTACAGGAGCAGAGATGCACTTGAAAAACAATAGTGCTGTTTCCCCCTCGCCAGAAGTAAAAATATTTCCAGAAAGACTGACACGTTTATTATTTTCTAACATAATTACCTTATTGTGGAGCATTTGTAATGGAACACATCAGAGACGCTAAGCACCTGCCTGCCTTCCCTTAATGCAGTTTGGTTCAGTGGTGCTGGGCACTGGAGGTGGGAGGAGGCTGGCAGGGTGGCAGCGGTGGGGGCGTCTCGGGAGATCTGTGCACACACGTACTTGATGCCCTTTCTCTCTCCTTCCCCTACTCGCTTTCCTTAAACCAAGCAAACATCCTCTCCCTTCCTCCTTCCATTCCCTCCCCTGCCTGCCTTACTGCCACCCACTTCTAGGGACCTCCATGAGCTAGTGACAGCCTGAGGGGCGAAGCTGAGAGATTCAGGGTTCCCCGATGACTGGCTGAGAGAAAACGTCTGCAGAAGGAGGAAAAGCAGAAGCCACCCTCTGCCGGAGGAGGGAGAAGGGATGAGAGGGGACAGGTCTAGGGCTTAAATGTTTGCCCCAAGACCCAGAACAGCCTAGCACTTCAGCCTTTCTGCTATCCTTGTTTTGCAAGGATGTAGAGTGAGAATATTGATCTGGGAGGCTGGGACCCTAGGTTCTAGTCCTCACTCTTCTAGCCCAAAGACCAAAAGTCACTTTGTCTCTGAATCTCCATGTCCTCACCTGTAGAAGGGCACCAGTGGAGGACAGCTGGCCTGGCTGGCCTCCAACATCCCTGCTGCCCAATGTCCTGAGCACATCAGCCACGCAGCCAAGAGGTGAGCGGTGTCATCCTACCCAGCCTTTTTCCCCCACGGTTAAGAATGCCTCGCCCAACAGATAGATGCCCAATTTACTCTCTCCCGGGAGAGAAATGCCTGTCTTCTCCCTTCCACTCCCATTGGCTCCCTGCCGTGCCCAGCCTCCCTGCTCCTCCCATCGCCACACACATAATGGAATCCAGAAGGCGGGCGCCCATGCTGCCATGTGCATGGTGTGCCATCCCTGGCCACGCCCACCTGGCCAGGCTCCATCCTTGGCACCCGCCGCTCCTCATCTTTTCCTCTTGCTCCTCTCCCTCTTGCCACCCTTAAACACTGGCCCCCTCCAGCATTTTGCCCTTGGCCCTCCTCTCTTCCCATTTTCTGGGCCCTCCTATGGTTTGATTGCACAGATAAATTTTATATCTGTCTTTAAATCCCAACCCTTGCTTCTGAGCTCCAGAATTTGTAAATACAGCTGGCAGTGGGACATCTTTATCTACTTAAGAATCACTGTGCCCAAATGGAGCCCTTTATCTTCCCCACTAAACCTGCTTCTCCTCCTATTTTCTATTTCAGGGACTGGCATTCCCCTACTCTCATAATTCAGAAATCCAAGAGGCTTTCCAGAATCCCCTTTCTCTTTATATCTCATACTCATCTGGCCACAAAACTGATCTTATGCCCAAAATAGCCCAGGACTCTCTTTCCTGTCTTCACTGACACTGTCTTCCTTTCTTGAGCAGATTCATGGGGTAGTCTTTCATCTGTACATCCTCCCTACTGAGCTCGCCCAGAGGCTGGCACTTGGGTAAATGGCAGCAAATATTTACTGAATGAATAAGCCCCATCTCAGGCCGTTCCATTGTCCACATTGCTAGTGGTCCTCCTCCTAAAATCCAGAGATAGTTATATCTTTGTCTTGCTTGAAAACCTCCATAACATGCCGTGACTTCCAGGATAGTTTCACCCCATGCTGCCTAATTTTACATGGTTTGTACACCCTCCAACACCATCTCCAGCAGACACCCATGGCAATACCAGCTCCTGTGTCTCTAATCAAAGGCCCCATCTCATGCTTTTGTGCCTTGCATGTGTTGTCCCTGTTGCCTGGAGCATCATTCATCCACCATCTGGTCAACCTCTATTGTAATCTAAGAATCACTATTCTGGTGATCTATCACTATGTAATGAATAACCCCAAACTTAGCGGCTTAAAACAACAATCATTTTATTACCATATCTTATAGTTCTGGGCTTGACTGGGCTCAGAACTGGGTTCTGTTCTTGTTCATGGTCTCTCATATGGTTGCAGTCAGACAGTGGCTGGGCTGGAGTCATCTTGAGGACTTTCTTACTCACATGTCTGCCTGGGTCAGTGGGTACCACCTACACATAGGCTCTTCATGTGGCTTGGGCTTCCTCCCAACATGGTGGTCATGTTGTTAGAGCAAGCATACCGAGAGAGAAAGATCAGCAGAGGCTTCTTGACCTTTTCTAACCTAACCTTGGAAGTCCTGTAGCACCACTGCTGCTACAGTCTACTCATCAAGGTTGTCACAAGGGCCTGCCCAGGTTCAAAGGAAGGGGATACTTCACTTCTTGATGAGGGAATGGCAAGGTTCTGAAGAGAGCATGTGGGATGGAAATATTGTTGCAGCCACTGAGGGAAAATATAATCTGCCACATATGACAGCCCCTCCTCCAAGAAGTCCTTGGATGTCCCTTTCCCTCCTCCAGGCTACTCCTGTGCCTCTTGCTAGTATTCCCCACCATATGTGCTGTCATTATTTTTTAGTTTAGTTCATTGAGGGCATGGGCTATCTTTTACTTATCTTTGTGCTTGGCACATAGTTGGTTCTCATTAATTGCTTGCAAATTACTCACTGAGGAAGTGAGAGACTGAGTATGACCTGCTAACCCATAGCAAGGAATGTTCTTTCCAGAGCAGGAAGTGACTTCCCAGGATGGCCACCACTCAGGCAATTGTGGGCAGAAGCCCTGGCTGAAGCTACTCCTCAACTAAAACATACCTGGCCCTCACTGCTGCCATGCAGGACGCCTCTCCCATGTAAGATCTGTTACCTGCTGGCAGGTGTGCACAGGTGAACCCCTTTGATTCTCCCCAATACCACCTCCACCTTCTTGCTCCTGTTTTAAAATTTCCAGCAGTGGAATGAAAGGTGGCTCCATGAAAGAGGGAAGAGTGTGGGAAAGTTTGGAGGGTTGGTGGGAGGCAAAGGGAGAGGAAGCCCCCTCCTTTCTCCCTGCCATTCCCCATTGGCCCTCTGGAGCCATGGAGCACAGAAATATCCCTTCTCATTTCCCGGCACCGTTCCCCAGCTGCCTGGCCCGGATTGCTGGGCCTTTGGAGCAATTGTTTGCTGAGCCATTCAGCGGGCAGCTCCCTCATGGGCACACAGCCCCGCTGCCTGACAGGCTGCGTGCAAGGGGACAGGCCTGAATGACTGTAATATGAACCATGAAAGTGGATATTAAAGCCTTTATTACAGGGTGAGGACTGCTAATTGCAACTTTCCTTTCAGGAAGCTGGAGCTGATGAGTTTAAGCAGCGGCACCCAATTATTATAACTCTGTCAGCACAGAGCAGGGGAGAGGTGGGGGAGGGGAGGAGGCAGGCTGAAGGCACAATTACCTGAACTTTATCCAAGGCACACACCGCTGGCCTGGAATGTTAAAGGGAGATTGGTTCTGCTCCGAGCTTCCTCCCTGCCACAGCTGTGTTGTTGTTGATTACTGATCCCCCAGCCCTTCTCCCCTGCCCTGCAGTCTTCTTGTGGAAGAGGTGGCACTTGTGTATATCAAATGACACCCAAGCCCTCCCTGGCCCCTGCTGGTGACACAGCCCCCATGCTGAGACCTAAGGCCTTCCATGGCACCTTGGAATCAAGCTTCCATTCTTTAGATGGGAAAGTAGACTCAGCGAAGACAGGAAGTTGCCCAGATCACCCAGCTCTTAAGCGGCAGAGCAGGAGGTAACCGGAGGCTCCTTAAAATTCAGCCACAGGTATAGGCATTGCCCACCATGTACATGGGCTGAGTATTCTGATGTGCTCCTGGAGGAAGAAAATGCAGCCCTTGCTAGGGAGATGACTTGTAAACAGCGTCATCATTCAAACTCATCATTACCACGCTCTAAGTGTATTCAGTGCTTTACATTTCACAGAGTGCCTTCAGATATTAGTGTGTTCCAGTGTTGTTGAGCACCTACTGGGTGCCAGGTGCTGGAGACAGAGATGACAGATGATGTTTCTGTCTGCAAGGAGCTCACAGCTTAGTGGGAAGACACACAAGCCGACCGACAATTATGATACCGAGTCTAAAGTGCTAGATAGAGGTGTCCTCACACACATTACCTCCTTTAATTTAATCACATAAATTTAAGTGAGTGCACATAAAAAGCTAATACTACAAGGTGTGGTCTGCTCAGTGTCAGTTGAGCAGCACAGATAGCAAAAATAGAATTGTTCCCTGTTGGGAGAGCTCACCATTGCACACGGTGGTCAATGATGGGTTCACTAAAAAGGCAGCTCTGATGGAAGGGATAGGAGTTGGGAGTGATGGGGAAGAGAGCAAAGTTTCTTTTTTGCATCCAACTAGAGGGTCTGTATCTGAAATATTGATCCCTCCTTATCCCCATCCAAGAGTATTAAGGTTGTCTTTGTCATGATGAAGTTAGAGCAGTGTAGTGAACATGCAGGCCCCTATGCTGGGCATTCAAGATGCCCCAGAACAATGATGAGGGCTTAAGATCTAGGAGTCTTTTCCCTCATTGCACACAGGGCATCATCATAACAGATTGTGATGAATGTATGGGAGTGGACAGAATCAGGTAGACCTCATTCCTTGGACTTGTGTGTGCTCAGAATTAACCTGCCTGACTCATGTTCCTCAGCCAAAGAGTCCTGATCAACCAGGAGATGTGTCCCATGTACTGAGATGTAGGACGTGAAGGAGCCACAAATATGAGAAGAGTGGAATCAAGGGTTCTTCCTTACACATGTCAAGCTTGAGATGACTGCTAGATAACAACATGGAGCTGGATGGATTTTGACAACAGTTTTGGAGTTCAAGAACAATATAGGCTGGTGATGGGATAATTTGGGTGTCCTTGGCATCTGGATGGGATATAAGATCATAAGATAGGAGGAGAATATCTGGAGAGAGAGAAACAGAGAAAGAGATCAGGTGCACATAGGCTGCACTCTGGTGGGGGCAGATGCCAGCCAAAGAGAAGGAGGTGGGAGGAAAGACAAAGGAACATATTGCCCTGCAGGTGAAGAGAGAGATGGTCCAGGAGAGAGTGGTACATGAGGTAGAATTCTGCAGAAAAACCAAATAAAATGAGGATTGAAAAGTGGCTCCTCAGTTTGTCAACATGGATGGCCCTGGCTTGGATGGCAAATTTAGAAACCAGTAGGAGTGGTTGGAAAGTGAAAGGCAACAGCCCTATTCAGATAAACTCTGACCCTTACCTCACACCACACACTGTGAAATTGGCACCAAGAAGATTGTATCTTGTAGTGTTAGCAATCACTTGCATTTATATGATTAAATTAAAGGAAGTGGTGCATGTATGCACATCTCTATCTAGTGCTTTTCATACCATATTATAATTGTCAGTCAGTTTGTGTATTTCCCACACTAAGTCATGAGCTCCTTGCAGAGAGAGTCAGAATCTGTCATCTTTTTATCTCCAGTGTAACTTACAATGGATCAGAGACATAAAATCTAAAACTATAAAACTTCTGGAATAAAACATACAAAAACATTTTGTAAACTTAGGATAGGCAAACATTTCTTAGGACACAAAAAACATGAAAAAATTGATAAGTTATACTTTACAGAAATGTAGAAATTCTGCTATTCGAAAACACATTAATAAAATGAAAAGGCAAGCCACAAACTGTGAGAAAATATTTATAACATGCATATCTCACAAAAGAATTGTACCCAGACATATAAAGAATTCTTATAACTCAATAATATGACAAACGATTCAATGGGAAGAAAAAGGAAAATATTTAAACAAACACTTAACCAAAAAAAAAGAAACACATGACAAGATTCTCAACATTATTAGTCATTAGATGTCTTAGTTCATATGGGCTGCTATAAGAGAATTCCATAGACTGGATGGCTTGTAAAAAACAGAAATGTATGTCTCATTGTTCTAGAGGTTGTGAAGTCCAAGATCAAAGCACTGGCAGATTTGGTGTTTGTTGAGGGCTCACTGCCTGGTCCCTAGAGGGCCATCTTCTAGCTGTGTCTTCATATGGTGGTAGGAACAAGGGCACTAATCTTATTCATGGGCACTACCCACCCAAATCACCTCCCGAAGGCCCCACCTCCTAGCACCATCTTGGTGATTAGGTTTCGCCATATGAATTCACAAATATTCAGTCTATAGCATCAGGGGAAATGTAAATTAAAACCACAACGAGGTACTACATTACATACCTATCAGGGTAAAATAAAAAATACTATCCATACCAAGAATTCATGAGAAGAAGGGGCAACTTGAACTCTCACGTATTGATGGTGGCAATGTAAAGTGGTCCAATCACTTTGGGAAACAAACTGAGAGTTTCTTATAAAGCTAAGTATACGCTTCACATATGACCCAACAATTCTACTTCTACATATTTACCCAAGAGAAGTGAAAATGTGTGTTCAAGCACTTGTATGCTAATGTTCATAGTGTGCTGTATTCAGGAGACCCATCTCACGTGCAGAGACACACATAGACTCAAAATAAAGGGATGGAGGAAGATCTACCAAGCAAATGGAAAACAAAAAAAGGCAGGGCTTGCAATCCTAGTCTCTAATAAAACAGACTTTAAACCAACAAAGATCAAAAGAGACAAAGAAGGCCATTACATAATGGTAAAGGGATCAATTCAACAAGAAGAGCTAACTATACTAAATGTATATGCACCCAATACAGGAGCACCCAGATTCATAAAGCAAGTCCTTAGTGACCTACAAAGAGACTTAGACTCCCACACAATAATAATGGGAGACTTTAACACCCCACTGTCAACATTAGACAGATCAACGAGACAGAAAGTTAACAAGGATACCCAGGAATTGAACTCAGCTTTGCACCAAGCGGACCTAATAGACATCTACAGAACTCTCCACCCCAAGTCAACAGAATATACATTCTTTTCAGCACCACACCACACCTACTCCAACATTGACCACATAGTTGGAAGTAAAGCACTCCTCAACAAATGTAAAAGAACAGAAATTATAACAAACTGTCTCTCAGACCACAGTGCAATCAAATTAGAACTCAGGATTAAGAAACTCACTCAAAACTGCTCAACTACATGGAAACTGAACAACCTGCTCCTGAATGACTACTGGGTAAATAATGAAATGAAGGCAGAAATAAAGATATTCTTTGAAACCAATAACAACAAAGACACAACATACCAGAATCTCTGGGACACATTCAAAGCAGTGTGTAGAGGGAAATTTATAGCACTAAATGCCCACAAGAGAAAGCAGGAAAGATCTAAAATTGACACCCTAACATCACAATTAAAAGAACTAGAAAAGCAAGAGCAAACACACTCAAAACTAGCAGAAGGCAAGAAATAACTAAGATCAGAGCAGAACTGAAGGAAATAGAGACACAAAAAACCCTTCAAAAAATTGATGAATCCAGGAGCTGGTTTTTTGAAAAGATCAACAAAATTGATAGACCACTAGCAAAGTCTTCTTTATTAGTCATAAAGAAGAAAAGAGAGAAGAATCAAATAGATGCAATAAAAAATGATAAAGGGGATATCACCACCGATCCCACAGAAATACAAACTACCATCAGAGAATACTATAAACACCTCTACGCAAATAAACTAGAAAATCTAGAAGAAATGGATAAATTCCTCGACATATACATCCTCCCAAGACTAAAGCAGGAGGAAGTTGAATCTCTGAATAGACCAATAACAGGCTCTGAAATTGAGGCAATAATCAATAGCTTACCAACCAGAAAAGTCCAGGACCAGATAGATTCACAGCCGAATTCTACCAGAGGTACAAAGAGGAGGTGGTACTATTCCTTCTGAAACTATTCTAATCAATAGAAAAAGAGGGAATCCTCCCTAACTCATTTTATGAGACCAGCATCATCCTGATACCAAAGCCTGGCAGAGACACAACCAAAAAAGAGAATTTTAGACCAATATCCCTGATGAACATCAATGCAAAAATCCTCAATAAAATACTGGCAAAGCGAATTCAGCAGCACATCAAAAAGTTTATCCACCATGATCAAGTGGGCTTCATCCCTGGGATGCAAGCCTGGTTCAACATATGCAAATCAATAAATGTAACCCAGCATATAAACAGAACAAAAGACAAAAACCACATGATTATCTCAATAGATGCAGAAAAGGCCTTTGACAAAATTCAACAACCTTCATGCTAAAAACTCTCGATAAATTTGGTATTGATGGGACGTATCTCAAAATAATAAGAGCCATCTATGACAAACCCACAGCCAATATCATACTGAATGGGCAAAAACTGGAAGCATTCCCTTTGAAAACGGGCACAAGACAGGGATGCCCTCTCTCACCACTACTATTCAACATAGTGTTGGAAGTTCTGGCCAGGGCAATCAGGCAGGAGAAGGAAATAAAGGGTATTCAATTAGGAAAAGAGGAAGTCAAGTTGTCCCTGTTTGCAGATGACATGATTGTATCTAGAAAACTCCATCGCCTCAGCCCAAAATCTCCTCAAGCTGATAAGCAACTTCAGCAAAGTCTCAGGATACAAAATCAATGTACAAAAATCACAAGCTTTCTTATACACCAATAACAGACAAACAGAGAGCCAAATCATGAGTGAACTCCCATTCACAACTGCTTCAAAGAGAATAAAATACCTAGGAATCCAACTTACAAGGGATGTGAAGGACCTCTTCAAGGAGAACTACAAACCACTGCTCAATGAAATAAAAGAGGATACAAAGAAATGGAAGAACATTCCATGCTCATGGGTAGGAAGAATCAATATCGTGAAAATGGCCATACTGCCCAAGGTAATTTATAGATTCAATGCCATCCCCATCAAGCTACCAATGACTTTCTTCACAGAATTGGAAAAAACTACTTTAAAGTTCATATGGAACCAAAAAAGAGCCTGCATCGCCAAGTCAATCCTAAGCCAAAAGAACAAAGCTGGAGGCATCACACTACCTGACTTCAAACTATACTACAAGGCTACAGTAACCAAAACAGCATGGTACTGGTACCAAAACAGAGATATAGACCAATGGAACAGAACAGAGCCCTCAGAAATAATGCCACCTATCTACAACTATCTGATCTTTGACAAACCTGAGAAAAACACGCAATGGGGAAAGGATTCCCTATTTAATAAATAGTGCTGGGAAAACTGGCTAGCCATATGTAGAAAGCTGAAACTGGATCCCTTCCTTACACCTTATACAAAAATTAATTCAAGATGGATTAAATACTTAAATGTTAGACCTAAAACCATGAAAACCCTAGAAGAAAACCTAGGCAATACCATTCAGGACATAGGCATGGGCAAGGACTTCATGTCTAAAAACACCAAAAGCAATGGCAACAAAAGCCAAAATTGACAAATGAGAGCTAATTAAACTAAAGAGCTTCTGCACAGCAAAAGAAACTACCATCAGAGTGAACAGGCATCCTACAGGATGGGAGAAAATTTTTGCAATCTACTCATCTGACAAAGGGCTAATATCCAGAATCTACAATGAGCTCAAACAAATTTGCAAGAAAAAAACAACCCCATCAAAAAGTGGGTGAAGGATATGAACAGACACTTCTCAAAAGAAGACATTTATGCAGCCAAAAAACACATGAAAAAATGCTCATCATCACTGGCCATCAGAGAAATGCAAATCAAAACCACAGTGAGATATCATCTCACACCAGTTAGAATGGTGATCATTAAAAAGTCAGGAAACAACAGGTGCTGGAGAGGATGTGGAGAAATAGGAACACTTTTACACTGTTGGTGGGACTGTAAACTAGTTCAACCATTGTGGAAGTCAGTGTGGCGATTCCTCAGGGATCTAGAACTAGAAATACCATTTGACCCAGCCATCCCATTACTGGGTATATACCCAAAGGATTATAAATCATGCTGCTATAAAGACACATGCACACGTATGTTTATAGCGGCACTATTCACAATAGCAAAGACTTGGAACCAACCTAAATGTCCAACAACGATAGTCTGGATTAAGAAAATGTGGCACATATACACCATGGAATACTATGCAGCCATAAAAAAGGATGAGTTCATGTCCTTTGTAGGGACACGGATGAAACTGGAAACCATCATTCTCAGCAAACTATCACAAGGACAAAAAACCAAACACCGCATGTTCTCACTCATAGGTGGGAATCGAACAATGAGAACACATGGACACAGGAAGGGGAACATCACAGACCGGGGACTGTTGTGGGGTGGGGGGAGGGGGGAGGGATAGCATTAGGAGATACACCTAATGCTAAATGACGAGTTAATGGGTGCAGCACACCAACATGGCACATGTATACATATGTAACAAAACTGCATGTTGTGCACATGTACCCTAAAACTTAAAGTATAATAATAATAAAATAAAAAAAAAAGAATTTTATTTTTAAAAGCCTCAAACTAGGAACCCAGATGTCTACCAACAGGAGAATGCGTAAACATATTGTGGCATACTCATACAGTGGAACTCCAGTCAGCAATAAAAGAGGATGAATTACTGATATGTGCAACAATGACATGAACCTCAAAAATATTATGCTGAGTGAAAGATACCAGACACCGAAGAGTACATACTGTATGATTCCGTTTATATGAAATTCTAAAAAAGGCAAAACTATCTGTGCTGATGGACAGCAGATCGAAGGTTGCCAGGGCTGCTGAGGGGAGTGGGGATTGGCTATAAATAGCCATAGGACACTTTGTGTGGTTCTGCATCTTTATTGGCATTGGCATTAGATGAATGTACATATTTGTCAAAATTGATCAAACTGAGTACATTTTGTTGTATGTAAATTGTATCTCAATAAGTTTAGTTCTTAAAAAAATGGGTCCACCCTATAGTACAATACCTTACGCTTTCCAAATGCATGAAAATACATGCACTCCCATATATATATGTGAGTGCATAGAAACATCCAGAAGGATAGAAACCAAAATGACTGTATTATTTGCCTCTGGATAGAGATGGGGAAGAGGACTCAGAGAAAGGTAAGGGGCCAATGGGCCTTTAGCCTTAATTATATTGCTTTAATTTTTCAAAAGGACAATGGTGTTCATGTATTGCCTTGTACGTAGATTTTTGGAACAAGTGCACAGCAGATGTAAACGAGGCTATTCCACTGTGAAACCTCAATTGAAAGTCTTTTACCTGTTTGGACTAGCCATTTCGTTCAATTATTTATTGAGCATCTATGTTTCTAGCAACACACGATGAGACAAGATTCTTCCTGTCTCTGCTCTGAGTCTTCCTTCAGCTCACTCTAAAGGATCCAGAGAGCCCAAAGTTCAACACCCATCACTTACCAGCTGCGGGACCAATTTACTCAAATTTTTAAGCTTCACTTTTTCTGCTTCATAATAGCACCTGTCACATAAGGGTTCTTGAGGGATTCAATGAGTAAACAGAGGTAAAGAGTTTGGCAGAGGGTTTAATAAGCAAGAGCTGAGATTCGTATTTTATTATTATTATTATTATTACTACCATATTTTATTGATTCTAAGACAGTGTTTTCCTATTTTAGTATTCCAGAAATTGGGCACATTTTACAATCAATGTCATAATTTATTTGGCAGGTTTTTTTCTTTCTTGGTGTATAAAATAGTGGTGCACCTTGCGGTTGGTGGTGTCTTAGATTCTATGAAATACAGTGATAGCATCTCTCTCTCTTAGCCTTCTTGTGAATTCTTGTCAATATTTAACCAACATCAGAAACAGGGAAAAAGCTAATCCTCCTACCAGTCTAGGGAGAAAGAAAAAGCAGGAATGATGTAATGAAACCATCATTGTTGATAACCCAACAATAAAATGTTCCACCTGGCACAGCTGTCACTTTGGGGAAGGTCCAGCCACGAGTAGCTCTTTGGGTACCACCCTCTGCCCACTTGCTGCTGTGCTACCTCCTCCTAGCATGGCCAAGTCTGGTCCCCTGCTCTTCGGCCAGGCTCTTCCATCCACCTCTTGACTTCCTGCATCTGGCTTTCCTCTACAACAATGGCAAGTATCCTTCAGTTTCTTCCTTACCCCTTGCCTCTGTTCCCTCATGCCATGGCCATGTGAAAGTTCCTGATGGGCATTCACCCATCAGGAACCTTTTTGGTGTGTCAAATGGGTAGCAAGTCACGGTAAAGTATCAAGCCACAAAAGCCAACCTTGGCTAACTTGTGCAGAAGAGATTGCTTTGGAAAGAAAGCAGAGGCGCTCACAGAATGGACAGGAGGGGGGGTGAACCAGTCTGGGAAAATGAACAGGAACCAAAGGAAGTCAAGCAATGAAAACAAAGTGGCCAGCCATGCTGCAGTAGTGACCCACCCAGCGCACCCCATAACTCTGTGTCACTCCCTCCATACAAGGCCGGCTCAGAGTGTTGAATTGATTGGCCCAGCTGTGTGTCCTCAACATATTTGTGGGGGCAGAATGGGAATGTTGGGCCCCTTTAAGCACCTTCCTTCCCCTGCCATCCACCAGGCATCACAATGGGAAAACCTGGCCACTTAGGAAGGGACTAGACACTTGCTGGACAGATAAACAACAGCGAATGTTCACTGAATGTGTTTTTATGAATGCTCATCTTTCTAATACTAGAGGTTGACTTAGAAGCCCAATACTCAGAAATGTTTCCTGTTTGAGCAATATAATGTGTACACACGGACATACAGTGTGGAATAATAGACACTGGACGCTCAGAGGGCGGGAGGGCGAAGGGGATGAGGGATGAGAAATTATTTAATGGGTACGATGTATACTATTCAGGACAATGGTTACACTAAAAGCACAGACTTTACCACTAAGCAATATATCATGTAACAAGACTGCACTTGTACTCCCTACATTTATAAAGAAAGAAAGACAGGTTTTCTGTTTGGTATTTTGTCTGAAATTTGGGCAAGCAGAGACTTCCTTAGGCTCAGTGGGCTAAGAAGCCAAGTTAGCCCATGAGCAGGGCTAATGGAGAAATTAATCCTATGCGCCACCCCCGCACCCCCAACAGTTGTCCCTTCTTACAAAGTAGAAGCTATAACATTTTATTAAAGCAAAAAAGATTCTAGAATTATGAATTACTGTCACTAGTGGTAGTCAATTAAAGCAATATTTAAAGAAATAAAGATACCTGTGTACTTTTTAAACGAATGCTTGACTCATCAATCACAGTTAAAGCTAGTGGTTCTCAGAAAGGCCGAGTCAACCCAGAACGTGTCAGAAATGCAAATTCTTGGCCCCTCCGGAAACCTGCTGCATCTTCAGACACTCTAGGGTGGAGCCCAGCAGTTGCTTTAACAAGTCCTCCAGGTGAATTTGATTCATGCTGATGTCGAGAACTGCTGGTTTAATCTTAACCTTGGCTACACGTGAGAATCACCTGGGGAGCTTTTAAAATATTCAATGCTGAGGCCCCACCCTAAACCAATTACATCTGCCTGGTAAGGGAAGGGGCATGAAACAAAAAGCTTCCTAGGTGGCTCGAATGTGCAGACAGGGTTAAGGGACTCAGATATAACCTGTGGTTATACAGAACATGTCTGTAACTCATGCGAACTTCTCACCACCCTTTGAGAGTAGGTTCTTGTCTCTACTACCTTGAGATTTTGGAAATTGTCACTTTCCTGTTAAACTATTCATCTCAGTAAAGAAGAACTCACCCCTTCCTGGTAGTCTCCATCCAGGGACAACAGTGGCTATCATCAATAGCACAGCCCTGGGGAACCTCCTTTCCAGTGCAGAATTCATCTTTTCGTTCTCTGAAGAAGGTTTTTCACAGCCCACCTTGCTAACATGCTCTCTCCACCACCCACCCAAATCGGTGGGCATCAGAAGACATCAGTGTTGCTTAGGTGAAAAGCAGCTGTTACTGTTTCAAACAAGATTTGGGAAGGGGATTCCGGAAGGGAAAGAGAGCGATTTGACAAAGGATACAAAATTACAGGTAGATAGGAGGAGTAAGTTCTAGTGTTCTAGAGCAGTGGTCACCAGCCTTTTTGGCACCAGGGACGGGTTTCATGGAAGATAATTTTTCCACGGACTGGAGTGGGGATGGGGATGGTTTTGGGATGATTCACGTGCATTGCATTTACCATTAGATTCTTCTAAGGAGCGCGCAAACTGGATCCTTCACATGCACAGTTCACAGTAGGGTTTGTGCTCCTATGAGAATCTAACACCACTGCTGATCTGACAGAAGGCAGAGTTCAGGCGGCAATGCTCGCTTGTCCACCACCCATCTCCTGTGGGCGGCCTGGTCCTAACAGGCCATGGACTACTGGGACCCCTGTTCTACAGCACCATAGGGTGACTACAGTTAACAATAATATATAGTTTCAAATAGCTAGAAGGAGAATATTGAATGTTCCCAACACAAACATAATAAAATTTTGAGATGATGGATATGCTAATTACCCTGATCTGATCACCATACATTATATGTATCAAAACATCACTATGTACCCCATGAATATGTTCAATTACTTGTCAATTAAAAAGATAAAATAAATTGGCTTTTTAAAAAATAAATCAGGATTCTTCCCCATCTCTCAGTTCAGGTTTATGTTTGCCTCTTGGCTTCCTGTTCTTCTCTTGCAAATGAGCTCTTTTCACCTGCTGGGGAATACGGCCATGAGGATCACATCACATTCCAGAAGACCCAAAAGAAAAGAGGCTGTCTCACCCAAGCCTCAGTATGGAAAATCTCAGAAAAGGCTTCTGACAGCTTAGCTGGGCCTCTTGGATACAGAGCTAGGTCGAGGTCACTCAGATCCTAGAGCCAGGGAGTGAGGTCCGTGACCAGCAGTGATCCAGTTTTCATATTTGGGTCAATACATATGTTTTCTTTTCTTTTCTTTTCCTTTTTTTTTGAGACGGAGTCTCACTCTGTCGCCCAGGCTGGAGTGCAGTGGCGTGATCTCGGCTCACTGCAAGCTCCGCCTACTGGGTTCACACCATTCTCCTGCCTCAGCCTCCCGAGTAGCTGGGACTACAGGCGCCCGCAACCACGCCTGACTAATTTTTTGTATTTTTAGTAGAGACACGGTTTCACCGTGTTAGCCAGGGTGGTCTCGATCTCCTGACCTCGTGATCCACCCGTCTCGGCCTCCCAAAGTGCTGGGATTACAGGCGTGAGCCACCGTGCCCGGCCGCATTTTCTTTTCTTTTTTAGGGATGGGGTCTCACTATGTTGCCCAGGCTGGAGTGCAGTGGCTATTCACAAGAACGGAAATACATATGTTTTCTGATACAGACTCCCCTCTTTATAAGCGTCGAATGAATCAGAGAATAGCTTTAATATCAACACATAAAAGTAACATTCAAGAAGTACATTTTAATAGGACAATGAATATTTTCATCAATCATTATAGCACATTCAATCCAGAGAAGGCAACCAGAATGGAGAGGGGCTCAGTTTGGAGAATTGTTGGAAACCAGGGTATTTAACCCAGAACAGAACAAGAGGCAGGGCCTGCTGCTTCTTGTTCCTATGCAGAGAGTTACTGGATTATCTCATTCCACACGGCTTCACAGGCAGAATTATTCCCTAACTGGCAAGAGGATAAAGTCCTAACTCCTTATCATGGAGTCCAAACTGTATCTACTTTCCTGAGTCCTTTCTAACCTCATCTCTGCATTCTGAAGGATGCCAGCATCAATGAAAAACAGCATCACGCCAGACACAGTGGCTCACGCTTGTAATCCCAAACCTTTGGGAAACTGAGGCAGGAACATCACTTGAGCCTAGGAGTTTAAGACCAGGCTGGGCAACACGAGGGCAACATAGAGACCCAGTCTCTACAAAAAAATTTTACAAATTAGCTGGGCATGGTGGCATAGCACCTGTGGTACCAGCTACTCAGGAGGCCGAGGTGGGAGAATTACTTGAGCCTGAGAGGTTGAGGCAAGGATTGCACCACTGCATTCCAGCCTGGGTGACAGAGTGAGACCATGTCTCAAACAAAAAAAACAAAAAAAGAGGAAAAAAAAGTACCAGATACTTTTTAAATGGCACTTGTTAAAAATCAGGGGCTGGGGTCACCTTTAAGAACACGGCCTGGTACAGATGGAAGCCAAGCTAAAGACAATCAAGTTTCTTAGCATAGTTTTGGCAAGGCCCTTGTGCCATGCAGTTCATAGTTCCTTTTTTTTTTAAAGCAATTCTCTTGCCTCAGCCTCCCGGGTAGCTGGGATTACAGGCATGCACCACCACACCTGGCTAATTTTTTATATTTTTGGTAGAGACAGGGTTTCACCGTGTTGGCTAGGCTGGTCTCAAACTCCTGACCTCAAGTGATCTGCCCACCTCGGCCTCCCAAAGTGCTGGGATTATAAGTGTGAGCCACTGTGCCCGGCCAGGAATTCATAGTTCAAACTAGGCACAACCAAAGAGGGGCACCAGGGGAGAGGAGGAGAGGGCCCAGGTTTGTCATCTTTCCTGAGATGCCCCTAATATCTCATGCTCAGGGCCATGGGGCTTCTGCCTGCTCCATGGAGTTTGAGGCCCAGATCCACAGCTATGACTTGGGCAGCTACAGCCCTGCCCAGGAAGGTGGGACTCCTGCCTACTCCCGGCTCCCAAGAGCACAGGGGTGCCTGAGTTACAGCTGTGGCTTGGGTGGCTTCAGTTTGCACCTTGGGAGCTCCTGCCCCACCAAGTTGGAAGGGGCAGGGATCCCACTTGTCCCCAGCTCCCACCAGCTCTGTGGAGCATGGCACTGGGCTGTGACCCCTTGCAGCCTGGGCTGGGGGCTCCAGGTCCTCACTGGGTCTGGGTCATCATCTGGGCAGGAGCGACATTGCTGCGAATGCCCCCTGTGGCCCTGACGCTCGGGGGCAGCCTGGAGTTCTTCCTCTCCCAGCGCACAACCCGGCCTGGCCCCATCGCAGAGGTCCCAGGGTGGCGGGCTGCTGGGCAGGGCTGTTTGCCTCCTCCCTGTGTCCTCCCTGCAGCGGCCAGTGTGATGGCAGCTAGTAGCTGCACCAGATGGCCTGCTATTGCCATCACTAAGAATTTGGGAGGCCGAAGAGGGCAAATCACTTGAGCCCAGGAGTTCAAGGCCAGCCTGGGCAACATGATGAAACCCCATCTGTACAAAAATATACAAAAAAGTAGATGGGTATGGTGGCACACAGCTGTAGTCACAGCTACTTGGGAGCTCGCCTGAGCTTAGGAGGTTGAGGCTGCAGTGAGCCGTGACTGCACCACTGCACTCCAGCCTGGGTGATAGAGCAAGGCTCTTGCTAAAAACAAAAATAATAAAACAACAAATGCAAAACCCAGGCTACCATAGACGTACTGATTCAGAATCTGAATCTAACAAGGTGCCCAGGTGACCTCTGAGTATGTGAGAGTCTGAGAAAGCGTGGCTTGCTGCTCAAATAATAGCTCTTTCTGCCTACTCCCTCGCTGACAGCTTGTAAAACAAGTGCTTTTTCAGGAAGGAATAACCCGCTTAGGTCTTTAGGGACTCTGGAAGGAGTTGTAGGGTGAGACTATAATCAAGGAAAGTTCTAAGAATTATGGGCTTCAACCACATAGAGACAGGTTTAACCTCATCACGGCAGGTGCTCTTGGACAGCCTTCCTCCACTGCCGCTTAACACAGTTCGTACTTTTGAAGACCCAGGGATGCTGGAGCTCACTAGCATTACACACACTCATTTTGATATTAGGGTTGTGGTGAGTCATCAAATCAGCCTGAACCAATTAAGACTGAACCGTTAAGATCCCTGCTGGCATCACCGCACATGGTCCTGGAAACAGAGGGACTGATCCAGTGAAACCCCACGTGGGGCAGCAGCCCATTGACGGGACACAGGATGTTTCCACAATGCCCCTTAAGTCAGCAGGGTACCCCCATTAACATATGGCCGCTTCCAATGCCCAGCCTGCAGGTGGCGGCCATTCTATTTCCATTTACACCGCGGCAGCGTCCTAACTGCTGCTTTGCTGAATTAGCCCTGCAGGGCTCAAAGGAAGCGCTTCGCAGAGCTCCCGTTCAGATTAACGTGTAAAATTTAATTACGGAGGCCTGGGCTATCCCAAGGTTTAAAGCCATTTACTAAGCCTGGGAACTACAGAGTCCTCCGTGAGACTCCTGTGTCTAGGGAGGCCCAAGCAGCCCTTTGATCATTAAGGGCTGAGAATATCTCAGCTTGCATATTAAGGTCAGGAAATTGTCTTTCCACTTTCCCTACTAAATGGACAAAGTATTCATCTTGGGGCGAAAGAGCAATTCTGAAACTCCAAGAGAAAGCAAGGACTTCCAGAAGCCATTGGTCCAGGTCCCCATCTCTAAGTGGCTTGATAGCTAAATCCAATAACCAGATAAAAATAAAAAGTACAAGGGAGGCAAAGTCCCTGTCCCCTAGGAACTCAAAGATGAATAGAGCAATAGTCACAAGACACATAGATAAGTAAACGCAGTACAGTGAGTGAGTCAATAGAAGGAGAAGATTCACTCAGCCCTTGGGAATATTCCAGGAAGGCTTCCCAGAGGAGGTGGCTCATCCTTAGGGTTTTGAAGAATAAAAAGGAGTTATTTTTACAAATAAAGGAGTGAGTGGCTGTGGGGAAGGACATTTCAGGCAGAAGAGTTCTGCTAGCTCTAGAATTTATAGGAGCAAAGCTTCTTCAGTCCAGCGTACCTGTCTAGAAGATTCTCTGCTGCTCAGCTCTATATGGAGTTGGACAACTGGTTGGCATCTGTTCCCTAAAAACTTTAGATTGTCACCTCCTCAAGGGCATAGCTACGCCTCCTAGATTCCCAGCAGTATCAGAAGGAGATGCTGAGCTCGTAAGAGAATTTTAGTGCAGTGCTGGAGCCCTTAACACCCAATTCCCAGGCCCCCGCCCTGCATGAACCAACTCTTGTCCAGGTTTCAAACTTGGACACGCAATTCCCTTAATGCACAATTCTCAGGCCCCTCCCCGGCATGAGCCAACCCTTGCCCAGGTTTCAAACTTCAATTCCTTTTACCTATAGCGAAGTATGATTTTTTTTCTCCATCACTTTAAACCAAATAGAATGAAGAGAGTGAGGCAGGATGAGTGGATTTACGGCCTCAAATGAATTTCAAGATGAATAAGAACAGTCGCAATTAAAATCAAATTTCTGAGACAGGATTTGATCTCTTTCAAGGAGAGAGCGGGCCTGGCCTTGCCCACAGCCACAGATGCTCCTTAATGGGGATTGAGATGCTAGGATGTGGGACTCGGGAGGAAACACCTGGGGAACGCCGCACCTTTGAAGCTCATTTTGTCAAGGTTCTTTCACAGCGGTATCACCGGAGACCAAATACCATTTTTAATTACTCACGAAAGCATGAGATGGTTGCCTCTTCTCAGGCACACTCCTCGCTCTTCACTTCAATCTTTTTTTTTTCTTTCTTTGAGACGGAGTCACTCTGTCGTCCAGGCTGGAGTGCAGTCGCGCCATCCCGGCTCACTGCAACCTCCGCCTCCCAGGTTCAAGTGATTCTCCTGCCTCAGCCTCCCAAGTAGCTGGGATTATAGGCACGCGCCACGACGCCCTGCTAATTTTGTATTTTTAATGGAGACGGGGTTTCACTATCTTAGCCAGGCTTGTCTCGAACTCCCGATCTCAGGTGATCTGCCTGCCTCGGCCTCCCAAAGTGCTGGGATTACAGGTGTGAGCCACTGCGCCTGGCTCTTCACTTCAGTCTTATCTCCAGGCTGTGTCTGTCTTCTTGGCTGGGGGAAAGACGCCAGTCAGCTATTTTTTCTGTGGCCCAGGTGAGGATAAATGAGGGCTCCAGGGGGGTCAGGGATTTGCTCAGAGTTGGTTAGAAAAAAGCTTAATAGCTGCTGATACTGAGCACCTGCCAGGGGCTTTACACACTTTTTCTTTCATCTTGTGACTCCCGAGGTGGGTATGGTTAGCTTTATTTTGTGGATGAGAAAACAGGCTCAGAAAGGTTATGAAACTGGCTCAGGGTCACATAGCGGGTGGCTGAAATTTAAATCTGGGTCTTCTGACCCAAAGCCTGGTGGTTTCCCATCTGCCCTCTTGATGCAGGAGTCCAAAGAGGAGGCCAGGGGGCATGCTCAGAAGCTGCGAAGGGGAGCTAGACTTGCCTCCATCAAGGAGTCCAGGTGTCTGGGATCCACCTGTCTACCTCCCTCCCAACCTTATGGAATATTCCTCAGAGTCTCCCCCTACCCAAATTTGGTAGGGTTTCTCTTCGTTCAGAAGCTCTGGCCTTCTTCTTCAGCTATTTCCTTATTTTGGTGGTGTCTGAGTGAACCCAGGACAAGGCCTGCCAAGGAATTTTCTATGTCAGTCTGAAAGAAAAGCTCACCTCCTCCATCCCTTGCAGCAGGGGTTCCAGCTGGAGTCTGCAAAGCCAGGGCGATTCTCCCTTCCCCATAAGGGACATCTGGATATGTCTGGACACATTTCTGATTGTCACATCTGGGAGGGTGGGTGCTAATGACGTCTAGTGGGTAAATGCCAGGAGTGGTGCTAAACATCCGGCAAGGCCCGGGACAGCCCCCGCCACAAAGAATCATTCAGCTTAAAGTGTCACCACTGCTGTGGTTGAGAAACCTGCTGTGAAAAATGCCAGGAGGGAGGAGAAAGGAGCCCCTTAACTTCAGTGCCTTATGTCCATGGGACACTGACACCCCCAGGCAGAAGCAGCCACTTCACTTGGCAGGGCGGCACAAAATGAAAATGTTGCAATTCTTGTGAAAAATGATTTAAAATTTCAAGATAGCAACAGCAGACCATTAAACAAGGGCCTGTGGGACTGGCCAGGACACCCACCTAGGAAGCTGGAAAGAGCTCTCTGCTGGTCCCCGGGATCCCCTGGGTGCCCTGTCCTCAGCTCTCAGGCTTGCAGTCACACGACTCCTCCAAAGAGTTCAGGCCAGAACACTGAGACGGCAGTGCCTGCTGAGAATCTGAAGTGGCAGGCTCACCTTTCCTTTATGGAGGAAAAAAACTCACTTTTGACTGTCAAGGAATGAAGGGACAGGACTCAGAGGACTGTCTAGGAGGTCCTGAGTCCTCCCCCCGTCCTACTGCTTCTTGGGAGGGTCAATATGCCACGAGGTTTTTCAAGCACAAAGTAATTAAGAGGAGGAGCAGGAAGCTTCCAGTCCCCAAGCTGGTAGCCCCCAAGGTTGAATCTGTGGTTTTCTGTTTGCTGTGACACTTCATCTGTAGAGGGCCGCTCTGGGAAAGAGCGGTGCATACTGGGCTCCATCTGAGGAACAGATCCTGGAAATGACCTTCTCTCCTTCCAGCTCCAGTTCTCACCCTGTCTCTCCCACACCCCCTCAATAAGCAGCCTCCTGCCATTTATTTCAATGATATTGCTTTTGTTTTGTTTCATTTTTCTTAAGCATTTTATTTTTATTTTTATTTTTGAGAGAGAGTCTTCCTCCGTCACCCAGGCTGGAGTGCAGTGGCACGATTTTGGCTCACTGCAACTCTGCCTCCCAGGTTCAAGCGATTCTCCTGCCTCAGCCTCTGGAGCAGCTGAGATTACAGGCACACACCACCACACCTGGATAATTTTTGTATTTTAGTAGAGACAGGTTTTTGTCATGTTGGCCAGGCTGGTCTCGAACTCCTGGCTTTAAGTGATCTGCCCGCCTCGGCCTCCCAAAGTGCTGGGATTACAGGCGTGAGCCACTGTGCCCAGCCTTGAGCATTTTACAGTTAGATTGTTCTTCAGGTTGAGGGTGTTTTTGCAAACCATCTCACATGCCTTTGAGAAGATCGGGGGGAGGGCTGCAGGGGTGTGAGTGGTAGCCCAGGTGGACAGGAGCAGCCACGAGGGGCCCACCGTGAATAAGATCGTCTGTGGAACAGGAGAGAAGGGCCTTGCCACCTGCTCAGGCAGCCCCCACAGCAGATAGTTGTAGATTTCCAGAGCTTCAGCTTCCCTTTCAAGAGTGGAGGGGGAAAAAAGCAAGAGGAAGGCCTGGGGGCTAGGGCAACCCACCCACCAGACAATGATCACAGACCAGCCACCATCAGCCACAAATTCTGCAGCTCAGGTCTAATAGTAATCACTGGTGTTGTAAACATTTAAGCAGCTACTGCCTTCTGGTACGCATATGGGCATCAGCATGGTAAGTAGCGAAGAGCATGGATGGACCCTTGAACCAGACTCCAGCTCGAATTCCAACTCTGCCACTTAATGGCTGTATAACCTTAATCTCTCTGTGACTTAGTTTCCTTGTGTATAAAGTGTGGGACCTACCTCATCAGGGTCACTATCAATAGCTTAATTTTTATAAAGTGCTTACGAAAGTATTTGACACGTGGTAAGCACTAATATAAAGAGGTGTAAAGAAAAATCCTGCCTATAAATCCTAGCACTTTGGGAGGCTGAGGTGGGTGGATCACTTGAGGTCAGGAGTTCAAAATCAGCCTGGCCAACATGAAGAAACCCCATCTCTACTAAAAATAGAAAAAAATTAGCTGGGCGTGATGGTGCACACCTGTAATCCCTGCTACTCAGGAGGCTGAGGCAGGAGAATTGCTTAAACCCGGGAGGCAGAGGTCGCAGTGAGCTATCGCACCACTGCACTCCAGCCTGGGCAACAGAGCGAGACTCTGACTCAAAAGAAAGAAAAAAATTAAATTACCAGATTTAATCCCCATGGTAACCCTAAGAGGTAGGGACTATTATCATCCACATTAATAGACAGGACACTTGGAACACAGAGAGGTTGAGACCCAGGTCCAGAGTCACACAGCTGGTCTGAGGCAGAGCCTGGATTCAAATCCAAGCAGTCTGGCTTTCTCTAGGACTGTGTCCTCTCTCCAAGGGGAGGATGGAGCTTGAACACCTGTGTTCAGGTCCTGGCTTACCCATCAATTAGCTTGGGCTCCAATATCCTCCTCTGAAGTCAAGGAGGTTCCCCAGATGTCGTGGATGACTCCCATGAGTGGCTCTTAGAGGCCAGGAGGCCTGGGTGTCTAGTCAGTGTCCTGGCCTCAGTCCTGGCCTCTGGGACAAGGGAATTGTGGATAGGGGAGCAGCTGTCCCTGAGCAGGGTGGATGGATGTGGCAGTTTCCAGCCCGGCTCACTGCACCTGCTGTCAGCCATTATTGAAACACATAGCCAGGGCTGGGTAACAAGACGGCCACAGAAATGATCTGAAGTGGATTTAATCATTGCCCTGGTCCCTGCCAACTCTTGTCCACTTAGGGGTTTTGCCTGTCTCGCTCGGACTTGACAGTCTGGACACTCAAGGTGATGAGCTGCCCAGAGCACCCAAGACCCAGACTCCACCCAGGACTGTCCTCTCCTGGACCACCTGCCTCAAACTTCCATCCTGACCCTTCTCCACCTTCTCTATGGGACCTGGGGTAAGAGCCCAAGCTGGGAGCGCCGGCCTGGCATTGTGTAGTTTAGACAAGTCCTTGAAGCAGGGCAGTTGGGGGAATGGGGAGGAGTCGGGGGCTCAGGCCCCCATGTTCCTCCCCAGCACAGCCTCACCTGCTCTGCCTCAGAGTGACTCAGGACAAAATCCCCAGGTGGCTCTGATGGTACTTGAAGTGACAGAGGGAAGGAGGAATCTGGAATGGAGACCCCAGCCCCAGGCCCTTGAGCTCAACCCAGCACCAGCCCCCAGACCTGTTCACTCTTTGGCCTTCCAGGGCCAGCCCCAGGCTGGGCTGTCACTGATGTGGGTGAGCAGGAGTGGTCCCCGTTCCTCACAGGGGCTTCTCTCTATGCACACCTCACATCACCCCCTGACCTCCAGGCATAAACCAACCTTGCAGCCCTGACTCCAGACCTGTCCAGAGAAAGTGCCACCTGCCTGGGGAGCTGATGCAGATGAGAGGGAAGGAGAGAGAGACAGTGTCCCCTGCACCATGCCCTGAACTTCCCAAGGGACCTGCATCAAGCTCCCCTGGGGGCTGTATTGTTAAAATGCACAGATTCTTGGACCTCAACTCTGGACTTCCAGAAGCGAAATCTCTGCGGGGGTGGGGGAATTGGGCACTGATTCTAATGAAGTCCCCAGGGCAATCTCACCTGCTTTAGAGCAGAGGTTGGTACCCTGGCTGCACATCAGAGTCTATGGGAAATCTAAACGCATCCGTTCCAGGGCCTCACCCCCAGACGAAGCAGACCAGTGTCAGGGCTGGGCATCAGGCATTCGTATTTTGTAAAAAATGATTAAAATGTGCACCCAGGGTTGAGAACTGCTTCAGAATTTGCAGACCTCCAGCTGGGTCTGACCCAGGAAAACAGGAAACAAGAGAGATGGTGTCAGCTGGGGCCTTTCACTGGTGGGGCCAGGTGGGTGGGGGGAACATCCCCACGATCCAGGCGACCCCCACCGCTGGCCAGGCAACCTCATTGTTGAAGGCGAGGAGGGACGCAGGCACGAGGGCCTTGGCGTTAAGGAAGCTGGCTCTGCAGTCAGGCCCTGCCCTGGGGGCTGTTCAGATGCCCAGGAGGGCAGGTTTATGCAAATGAAGCAATTACAGAACCATTTAAAAGAGTGAGGGAACTTGGTCCGGAAATGCCAGTGGAGCTTTCAAAAGGGGTGAGTGACCTCATCCAGCCAAGAAAGGGGCTGGGAAAGAAGCTGGAGGCCGAGGTCTTCAGTCTAGGCTAGGGGAGGGGAGAGAACCTTTAAGAGGGTGGCAGGCATTCCTGTCCCAAGTCACCAACTGGGTAGCGCTCGTTTGTCTTATGCAAGAGTGTTTAGATAAGAACAGGCTTTTGCATTTCAAAAAGGAGCCTGTTCTTCCTCGCCTTGCTTCTTCCTGTGCTGAGTAAACGGAAGGCACACCCTTGTTTCCCTCCCTATTCACAGCTCCTCTGTCCCCCGCAAAGACAACCTCCTCCCCTTCTGCCCTCGTCTTCTGCCTGTGGACATTCAAGGGACCCTGCTCCTCCTTCATCCTTTCTCTCCTGCACGAATGAATCATTTCCCGTGAATCTGCTCTTTGAAAAACCCCTTCCTAACTTCCATCTCTCTTTCTCTGCTCTCTTTGATGGCATCGCTTCTTAAAAGGGGGGCCTAGACTCACTGCTGTCTCACTTTTGTACGTTTATTTTCATCATGGTAAAATATACATAGCATAATATTTACCATTTGAGCCCTTTTCAGGTGTACAATTCAGTGGCATTTACATTCAAAACATTGTGCAACCATCCTGATGATCTATTTCCAGAGCTTTTTTTTTTTTTTTAAATCATCCCAAACAAATTCTGGAACTGTGCGATAATAATGTCCCATTCTTTTCTCCTCCCAGTTCCTGGTAACCTCCATTCTTTCTGTCTCTATGAATTTGCCTATTGTAGAAACCTCGTGTAAGTGACATCATTCCATATGGGGCCTTTGTGTCTGGCTTATTTCACCTAACATCATGTTGCAGCAAGGTTCATTTCATTTCTTTTTATGGCTGAATAATATTCCCTCGTACGGATGGACAGCAGGTGTTGACCTATTCATCGGTTGTCTATTCGGCCTCCACAATCCACTGTTTTCATCCCTTCTTGCTGTCTCTACTTCTATGACCCTGGCCTAAGTCACCATTTTCTTCCACCAGAGTGCTCAGTGGCCTCCTCTGAGCCCTCACTCTTTTTTTTCTTTTAAATAGCTTTATTGAAATGTAATTCATATACTATGTAATTCTCCCATTTAAAGTGGACAACTCAGGCTACTCTGCCTATGGAGTGGCCACGCTTTTGTTTCTTTACTTCTCTAATAAGCTTGCTTTCACTTAAAAAAAAAAGTATCCAATTCAATGGTTGCTAGTGTATTCCATGTAGCTGCAGTCGTCACCGTGGTCCATTTTACGGCATTTGTATCACCTCAAAAAGAAGCTCTGACCCTTCAGCTATCTCCCCTCCCCAATGCTCACCCTTGCAGCCCTAAGCAACTAGTAATCTACTTTCTGTCTCTAGAGATTTGCCTCTTCTGGGCATTTTGTCTAAATGGAATCATACAATCCGTGGTCTTTTGTGAATGGCTTCCTTCACTTATCGTGATGGTTCCCGGGTTCATTCATGCTGTCCTACCGGCACTTCATTCCTTTCTATGGCCAAATAACTACCTCATTGTATGGATTCATTGGTGGACATTTATGTAGTTTCTATCTTTGGGCTATTACAAATAATGCTGCTTTAAACATTTTGTACAGGTTTCTGTATGAATATATGTTTTCATTTCTCGTGGGTCTATACAGAGGAGTGGAACGGTGGGTCACGCGGTGACTCTGTGTAATCGTTTGAGGACCTGCAGGCCACAGTGGCTGTCCTGCCTCCTCTCTTGCCTCTTTCAAAACTCCTCTTCACAGAGCAGCTGATGCGATCTTTCAAAAATGAACTTCAAATCATGTTTCATCTTTCTTGTAAAATCCTTCAATGACTTCCCAACGTTCTTAGAATAAAGCAAACATCATCACCATGGTCTACAAGACCCTGTGGCTGGGCACCAACCCCTTCTGGGACCATCCCTGCCTGCCTGTAGGGCTCCCGCTCCTTTGGTCATCCCGGCCGCTGCTCCAGCAGGCCTAGGAACTTTCTCGTGAAGGCATCTGCGCTGGCTCCTCCCTCTGCTGGAACACTCTTCGCTCTTGTATCAGCCTCCTGTGGACGCTGTAACCAATTGCCATCAACTGGGTGCCTTCAAACAACAGAAATGGCTTCTCTCATCATTGTGGAGGCCCAGCTCTGAAGTCAAGGTCTTGCCAGGGGCCTGTTCCCTCTGAAGGCCGTGGGACAGCATCCTCCTTGCCTCTTCCAGCTGCAGGTGGTTACCACCAATCCTCCGGGTTCCCTGGCTTGTAGCTGCATCACTGCAGCCTCTGCCACTGTTGTCACATGGCCATCTCCCTCTGCGTGTCTGTGCTTTCACTGTCTTTCCTCTGTGCATGGCTGTGTCTCTTCTCCCTTCATATGAGGACACAAATCATATTGGGTTAAGGGCCCATCTTACTCTAGTATGACCTCACATTAACTACATCTGCAATGATCCTATTTGCACATAAGATCATATTCTGGCAGGGCATGGTGGCACATGCTGCAATCCCTGCACTTTGGGAGGTCAAGGTGGGAGGATTGCTTGAGGCCAGGATTCAAGACCAGCCTGGGCAACACACTAAGACCCTGATTCTTAAAAAAAAAAAAAATATTCTGAGGTTCCTGGAGAAAATATGAATGGTGGTGGGGGCAGGGGAGGGCACTATTCAACCCGGTATAGCACAGTTCCTCATGTCCTAGCTCAGATTTCAACTCCTTCTCACCCACTATCCCCACCCCAGCTCCCCTCTCCCAGGGCACCTTTCTGGTTTCTTTTTGGCACCTTCACAAGCTGTAAGTAGGTGTTGTTGTTGGTTATTCATCCATTTCCCCTACTGTGTGAAAGCTCCCTGAAGGCTGCTCCTTGTCTATCAAGCTCATCACTCTGCCACTGTGATCCACTGCCTGATGCAGGGTGACTCTTCAGGAACGTGGAAGGAGACAGGGAAGATCCTGGTCCTGCAAGAGGAAGCCTGGACACAAGGTGTGCAGGGGCCCCGAGCAGTCCACCAACACACGCTCTGGCGTGTATCAGCACTTCCTTCCTTTACATGGACAAATGAGATCCCATCATACGGACACACACACTCCGTTTATCCATTCACCAGTTGATGGACATTGGCATCGTTTCCATCTTTTAAAATGAACATATAGTTGTACATATTTATGGGGTATAGTGTGATGTGTCCACACGTCTATAGCTTGTGTAAGGATCAAATCAGGGTAATTAGCAAATTTATCACCTCCAATATTTGTCATGTCTTTGTGGTGAGCACATTCGAAGTCCTCTCTTCTAGCTATTTTGAAATATTCCGTACATTAGTATTAACAATAGGCACCCTTCTGTGCCAGAGAAGAACAGAATGTTTTCCTCCCATCTAATTGTACGTTGTTTTCATCATGGTGTCCACCGTGAGGCCTTGGCCTTTGGCGTACCAGTCACTGAGTGCTCAGTGGGTGACTCCAGCCCATCTCAACAACGTTGGTGACAGTGTCAGCTCTCAAGGGCAGGATTCAGTCATCCAACCCACTTTTCACCTCCAAGCATCGATGCCAGGTGGGTATTCAGAAAACGTGCTGAAAACTTCATGGAAGCTACAGCCCGACTCCCAAGAGAGAAGCCTGTCTTTGAGGTGCCTGTGGAATGAGAATGACCTTCCTCTGTCAAACTTCCTTTCCAGTATGATGTTTTAGTCAACCCAGAGTTGTATTCCTTCCTGTGCATTGGGGATGGACTTGCATCTGGGGAGGGTGTCTGGGGTCAGATCATCCCAGGCCACTAGGACCTGAGGTGTTGAAGATCTTGGAGGATCACTGCTGTACCCAGTGCATTGACAGCCCCAGTCTCCTGGCTGTCTGCCTTCTACAGCCTCTGCTGAGATGAAGGCAATTTGGCTGGATGTGGTGAGGAATCTGTACAGGGAAGAGAGGCTGTTGCAGAGGAGGCAGCTGTAGGAGCGTCAGCACCCAGGAACGCACTCTCTGGAGCCTGGTGCAGAAATAGCACCCACTGCGTGTGGTGAGTGTCTGGTGTCTGGCATTCTGTGATGCTCTTCGGTTTTAAGACACCTGCCAGGAACAAAGTGGGGACTGGTAAACCAAGGTGCAAGATTGCAAAAGAGGCTCTACTTCCCCCTGCCTTCCTGTATTCTCATCCTTTGCAATGTGACTTTGCATCTTCCCCCATCAAGAGCTGGAGTCTATTTCCCTCCCATATTAGCTTCCTAGGGCTGCTGTAGCAAATTGCCATAAAGCAGGTGGCTGAAACAACAGAATAAGTCCAAAGTCAAGTTGTTGGAAGGGCCATGCTCTCTCTGAAGGCTCTAGGGGAGAATCCACTCCAGATCTCTCTCCTGGTGTCAATCCTTGGACTTGCTTGGCTTGTAGCTCCATCACTCCAATCTCTGCCTCTGACTTTGTGTGTCTTTCTCACTGTGTCTCTCTGTCTCTGTGTCTTCCTCTCTTCTTACAAGGATGCGTCATTGGATTTGGAGCCCACTCTAAATCTAGGATGTTTGCACCTGGAGATCCCTAATTTAATGACATCTGCAAAGACCCTATTTCCAAGGAAAGTCACATTCTGAAGTTCCAGATGGACACGCATTTTTTGGGGACACTATTCAAACTACTACACCACTCCTTGAATCTGAACTGGCCATTTGTCTTGCTGTGGTCAACAGAAGCTGGTAGAAGTGACAATGTGTCCACGCTAAGGCCATGAAGCCTCCACTCTTGACTGCGGAACACTGAGACCACCTGTGAACAAGCCTGAACTAGCCCATGGCCCAGCTAGGCCAACCAGCCTCCAGCCTATCCAGCAGTTGTGCAGATGAATGCAGCTGAGCTCAGTGAAGCTCAGTAGAACATCTCAGACCAGCTGAGTCCACTGTAAATTGGCAAACCACAGAATTGAGATTGAGTATACGGTTGTTGTTTGAGGCCACACCAAGTTTGGGGTTATTTGTTACACAGTAGTCGATGACTGATTCACAAGGTGTTATTGGTTTAGGGCAAATGGGAGAAGATGAGTGCCATTTCTGGGTGCTGCCCACGTATAACAAAAACCAAAGTCTTGGCCGGGCGCAGTGGCTCACACCTGTAATCCCAGCACTTTGGGAGTCCAAGGTGGGAAGATCATGAGGTCAGGAATTTGAGACCAGCCTGGCCAAGATGGTGAAACACTGTCTCTACTAAAAATACAAAAATTAGCTGGGCATGGTGGCAGGCCCCTGTAGTACCAGCTACTTGGGAGGCTGAGGCAGAAGAAGTTTGAACCTGGGAAGTGAAAGTTGCAGTGAGCCCAGATAGTGCAATTGCACTCCAGCCTGGGTGACAGGGTGAGACTCCATCTCAAAAAAATAAAATAAATTAAATAAATGAATAAAATAAAATAAAAAACTAAAGGCTTGGATCTAAACCATCTACTAGTGGCAGGAAGTCTAGGCATCTTCTGAGCCACCCTCAGGATCAAATAAAGCTACTGGCTGGGCGTGGTGGTTCACGTCTGTAATCCCAGCACTTTGCGAGGCCGAGGCAGATGGATCATGAGGTCAGGAGTTCAAGACCAGCCTGGCCAAGATGGTGAAACCCCCGTCTCTACTAAAAATACAAGAAATTAGCTGGGCACGGTGGCAGGCGCCTGTAATCCCAGCTACTTGGGAGGCTGAGACAGGAGAATCACTTGAACCCAGGGGTCAGAGGTTGCAGTGAGCCAAGACGGTGCCACTGCACTCAAGCCTGGGTGACAGAGTGAGACTCTGTCTCTAAAAATAATAATAATAAAGCTACTGAATCCCTTCACCAATGGAGGCACGCTCATATACCTCTTGGCATCTCTCTACAGTCCCCTTAATGTGCAGCCATGCACACAGTGGTGCCTATTAAAGGCGTGGAGGTGGTGGTGGAGAACATGACAGAAGCTAGGTTCATAGCCCGTTAGATTCATGAAAAACAATGAGTACTTCCCAGCTTCTTCCGCTCACTGCCTCTCCATCTTCTGGAGCATGACAAGAGGTATATTCCTCCTGTGCCTCGCAGTCACGTGGAAGCAGAGAAGCTGCCAGTTTGAAATCCCAGAGATGGGACCCCCCACCTGGCCAGGGCCACCGATTAAGAGCCCAACAGCCAGCCATCAGCAGGAGCCTCAAAAATGCTGGCTGAAATTAATCACTTGCCTTGCAAGGGTATTTATTTTCTCCTTTATACCTGGAGAGAAATGGGCTGTGAACTGGAAATTTCCAGAGCAGTAGGCTGAACTTTTTGTGTGAATGGCAACAACTTTCTTTTAAAGTGCAACCATTTGCTCAGTTCAATTTCACCATTAAAGGACAATGGCCAATTTTCTGTGGACCTGGGATGTCGGTTTTGTCTAAAGCGTGAGCGTGTGGGGAATTTACTAACCTGGCTGTGATTGCCCATGAAAACAGGTTATTTAACAGGATTTAAATACTGTGCTCTGAAGCTCAACAGCAGCGAGGAGGCAGCCGGAGAATTGGAGTGGCGCATTTCCCTTCCAGCGCTAATGAGAGAAGGCAGGAAAAGCGAGCATGATAGATAAGAGGCGGGCGGAGAGAGACAAGACAGAACTAGGGCCAAAGAGATGGGTGAGGGACCCCAATCAAGAGACAATGCCTGCTTTTAAAAAGGTGACCTTAAAATTCAGTCACTTTTTCACAGGTTTTATTCAACAAGTGTTTGTTAAAGGGTCTGCTAGGCTCAAGGTTCTCAGGTGCCATGAAAACCAAGCCCGCTACCAATTTTTGCAGGATTCTTGGAGGAGGTGTTTTGGAGCCGATTTTTAACTTAATTTTTTGATGCTTCTGCCAGTCCTTCCCTGCCAACCTTCTGAACTCTCCCTGCCTTGCTGGCTTGCTAAGTGAAGCCCTGAACAGAATATGGGGATGAGTGTCAGGAGCTTAGTCCTTCCATAAACTGACTCGAATCTTACGGTGTGGCCTCAGTTTTCTCATCTGTCAAATGGGAGTCATTATACCTAACTCACGTCTTCAGGCTTAAACAAGAGCGTAGGTAAAGATTCTGACACAATACCAGCTACTTGTGAGATGGACACAGCCTCCGTTTCCTTTTTCTTCCCTCTTGACCTTTGCCAGGCTAGAATACGTCCTTTCTAAAATTCTGCTTAGGGGTGTGTCTCTTCCAGAAAGTCTTCCCTCTACCTAGGAGCTACTGAACTTTGGCGTGGCCCTGCCCTTCGCAGCACAGGGCGGTGTCTAAGAGTGAGGGCTGGGGATGGGCTTTGAGATTCACATCTTGGCTCCCGGGCTCACCTGCAGTGTGATAGTGAATAAGATGTTTATCTCTTTCAATTCTCAGTTTCTCTTTAGAAACAGTACGTGCTTTGTAGGGCTGTTAGGGTTAAATGAGGCAGCCCATATAAAACGCTTTCCTGGGTCCTGGCACGTAGTATGTGTTCAATAAATGACAGCTGTTACCCATCATCCTCATGAACCATGACCCTGATCACCAGTGGTTTCC
Source organism: Gorilla gorilla gorilla (assembly GCF_029281585.2). Taxonomy (NCBI): domain Eukaryota; kingdom Metazoa; phylum Chordata; class Mammalia; order Primates; family Hominidae; genus Gorilla; species Gorilla gorilla. The sequence continues at coordinate 18,140,785 of NC_073228.2, read as the reverse complement.
TAGAGGACTGCAAGTCTATTCTACAACTGCCATTAATAAAGAAATCTTTCTTCTTATTTGAAAAACAAAAGCAGAACACCCCCACCCAAACCCACCTCAGTGAAATGCTGCCTGCCTCCTCTGCAGAGTCCTGCCCCTTCCAAGTAGAAAGAATTTTACCTCCAGGCTTAATTCGCCCAATTACTCCATCCGTTACAACTTACTCCTCTCCTCTAGTGTACCCAGAGTCTTTGAAGACAGACTGTACTGGGTGAGGAAACAGAAAATGCTCAATTATCTATACAAACGGCAGGAAAGAAACACTTTTTTTCCACTGGGCTCGAGAATGAATTATGTGACCTCTCTACACCGCAACCTGTCTTGCTTATTGTGTTTTGCTTACTCTAATTTCCAAACGGCTTTTCATTTCCTGCGTAAGCACTGTCTGAGATAGACGGTGGGGGACTGGACAGAGAAGGGGTGGGAGTTAGGGGAGGAGGAAGCAGTAGTGGTTGAGCAGTATAATTCCCCCACAACACATTTTCCAAACCTCAAATCAGGACCCGGAGCCCTGGAAGATTTGCGTGCAAGTGGATTTGAGAGAAGGCAATCTAGGAGACATTGTTTGGTTGCTGAAAATATTGACGTTTCTATGGTTTATGAGAACAAAGGAATAGAATTCTTGAAATCAGAGCTGTTCTGAAAAGTCCAAGGAGTGCGGTGACCGTGGTGGGTCCAGGGAATCTCATCTTGAATTTTAAGTTTGCTACAAAATGAAAGATCAGAAGTGAATGACATGTCACAGTGGCAGTCTAGGGGCATCTGTAAGAGCTGAGCTTATTGTATGATATCAGGTTTTCTGTTATAGTCTCTCACTGCCCCAAACATCGACTATTTGTCATTATTTATCGATTAACGGTCATTAATTATTGGCATGCTATTTTCCCAATGGTGCTCCCCCCGCCTCCCCATCGCTCTATCCTGAGCTCCTGAGAGTGGGGTTGTGCCTGACTACTGTGTTCAACATCATGCCGTTAGGAGATGCTCAGTATACTTGTTGAATAAAATGGACACAAGTGTATTCCTGAAACATGCTCTTTACCTTGGTAGGAAGTGACCAGAAGAGTCAGCACCAAGAAATCTTGCTGTCCACTTGGGCCCACCAGCGGCTCTCCCTGCATACCTAGCCACCAGACAGGAGGAAACCAGCAGTAGTTGTGGATTGGACCCCACAGTCAGCCCCACTCAGGACTCCAGAAGATGTTTTGTCTGTTTGCTGTTTCTGGTGTGCGGATGCTTGTTTAGTGTTCTGGCCAGCCACTGCCCCACCCAGACTTTAGGCACCTGTGTGGCCATTGCCTGGGCCACACGGGAGCTGGTGGGGGCAGAGCCCTCAGTGTCTGTCTTCCTCATGTCTTTTCCTTCTCTGTCTGATACGGTTTGGCTGTGTCCCCATCCAAATCTCATCTTGAATTGTAGCTCCCATAATTTCCATGTGCTGTGAGAGGAACCCAGTGGGAGATCATTGAATCATGAGAGCAGTTTCCCTCATACTGTTCTCGTGGTGGTGAATAAGTCTCAAGAGATCTGATGGTTTTATAAGGGGAAACCCCTTTCACTTGGCTCTCTCATTCTCTCTTGTCTGCCACCATGTAAGATGTGCCTTTCACTTTCTGCCATGATTGTGAGGCCTCCCCAACCACATGGAACTGTAAGTCCATTAAACCTCTTTTTCTTTATAAATTTTTCTTTATAAACCCAGTCCCAGGTGTGTCTTTATCAGCAGCGTGAAAATGGACTAATACACTCTCCCTGGATCACATTAACACCTTCTCCCCCCGGGGTTCTGGCCTCCTCTGGGTCGTGTCCAACATGATCTGTCAGTCTCCGGTCAACAGTGATTTTCCAACCTGCCCCGTGTTGGGAAGAGATGAGGGGAGGAAAGTGTGGATCTTAAATATGGAGTGGGAAGAGGGAGGAGGGAGAACAAAATATATAGAGTTACAAAGGAGAGAAATTATATTTTGACATGGCTATCAAACTATTCAAAAAAGCAAATCTGTAGTAATTTGTATATGGTTTTTGTTTTTTTGTTTTTTTAGACAGGGTCTTGCTCCAGGCTAGAGTGCAGTGGTATGATCTTGACTCACTGCAGCCAGCCTCAACCTCCTGGGTTCAAGCAATCCTCCCACCTTTGTCTCTCAAGTAGCTGGGACTACAGGCACATGCCACCATGCCTGGCTAATTTTTGTATTTTTTTATGTGTGTGTAGAGACAAGATTGTGCCATGTTGCTTGGGCTGGTCTTGAATTCCTGGGCTCAAGTAATCCTTCTGCCTCAGCCTCCCAAAGTGCTGGGATTACAGGAGTGAGGCTCCAAACTTGGCCAATTTGTATTTTAAAAACTGAATATCTGTTCATTTGTGTGCTCCTTTATTAACATGTTAAATAGCAAGATTTAGCAGCAGGCCTAACAGGTCTAATGGCTACCATAATTTCAAAGTAGTGATGAGCATAAACAATATTTTGAGATATCTATGACAACTAAAATGTAATATGAAAATATCTGTGTTTTCCATTGGTGCGAAAGTCTCGGTTGTTGCTAATATTTCTGTGGTTTGTTGTCTATCTTCATAATAGAAGTAAATGATAACTTTTATTTGAGGTCAGTGAAAATAAGGATGTATTATTCTCCACCCAAGTTTGCAGACCCCCTTGAATTCTGTCATGGACTCTAAGGGAGAGCTCACGTTAGGTTGGTGTATCTTTTGTGTTTTGTGCACAGAGGTGTCCGCTTTCTTACTAAAATAATTCCCAAGTCACAGAGAACTTCCTTAGCCTCAAGAGGCTGTAGGAAGTATGTATGGTGGGAGTGAGGGAATCACCATTTTCACCAGGGAAAAATGAATAGTTAACCTGTTTGGTTCAAAAACAGATACCAATTACTTGAGGCTAAAGTCACAGGCTGCTGGAGAGCTGGTCTACTCCCAAACGGTATAAATATTTAAGTCCAGAGCCTCAAGCGAACAGTGACAGAGGACCTGTCTGTCTCTGTGCCTGTCTCCATCAGCTCCCTCACTTGCTCCCCCGGGACCCTTCCCTCCTGTGAGCCCCCATGTCCCAAGGGGTGCTAGAGGCTTCAGCACTGCTGGAAGGGGATAAATTTGTGTTCCCTTGCATTCTTCTTAAAGCCATGCCCATGTCAAAGCAACCTCTAGAGGCTCAGTGACCAGGAAGACTTTATTCTTGGTCCAGCTTTGTCCCCTTACACCCAGGTGAATCTGGGCCCTGGAACATCAAGAGGCTTGCCCAGGTCGCACAGCCAGATAATGGTGGGCATGATTCTAAACCACGTCACAGCATACCCTCCAGAGCTCTTTCCAATCCACATTCGAGAAACTGGGAAGACCCCTGAAGGTCATGGGGGTTGGGCAGCCTGTCCCCTGGGCCGGCTGTCTCTCCTGGCCCCCTGCTCTCCATCACCAGGGTGGTTTAATTCATGGCCTTGAGGGCCCCGTTCTGTCTGCTGGGGAACAGCTCTACTGCCAGCCTCCCTCGGGCTGTAGGCCACCATGGAGGATAGCAGGAGTCTCCACCCTCCCTCCAAGGTGACAGCTGGAGGCAGCAGCCCACAGACAAGAGTCCGCTCAATCCCAGCCCTCTTCACTTGGCTGCCAGCCCAGCTTGGCTCTGCATCCCCTGGGAGCCAGCCCTCCAGCCCACCCTGGTACCGAGAAAGGGTAGATGGACACAGGTCACAGGACATCAGAGGAGGCAGGCAGTGGACAACAGCTGCCCGGGAGGAGGCACTGGGCACTCAGGGTCCCGAGGCCGGGGTAGGGGTGCAGGTGTGGGTGTGGGGACAGTGCCAGGGAAGTTTGGCACTACAGTGGAGCGAAAGAACAGAAGGGGAAGAGGAGTTCCATGCAGTTGGGCATGTCACATAATTACAGGAGAAAAATCAGGCCAGAGCCTGGCTCTCTCTACCTCTGTCTGAGTGATCATCACCCTTATTATAAAGCAACTAATTATTAGTCTGGCTCATTAGCAATTATAAATCTCTAACTCCAGAACTTCATTTAAAAAATGAAAAGTTAGCACTTAATGATTTTCCCAACTGCTTAGATCATGCGCAGAGCTTACACATTCAGCTCCTGTGGTTCCTGGGAGCAGGGCTGGCCTTCAGGTACTGGGGAGGGGTCCCTGCTTTCCCATCCAGAAACCTGGATGTCCCCCCAGTGGCCGGAAATCAAGCGCTCTGAGATGTGAGAAGTGGAGAAAGAGCGGTGAACTTCCTTCTCCTTCTGTTTTCCAGTAAAAATAGAAACAGTGTGTTTATTGAGCCTTTCTGCCTGCCACATGCTTGGTGTTGTCATGCCTTATTTCACTTAAATCTCCCCATAACCTGATACTGTTCATCTCCATTCTATTGATGTAGCACTTGCAGTCACGGCACCTGCCGTAGGATCATGAGCTGGATGACACCCAGGTTGCCCTGACTTAACCACTACCCTTAACTAAGCCCCTACCCTTAACCACTACCCCATGCTCAACCACAGCTCTCCATGGCTCTAATGAGGGAAGAGCCTTGGGTAGATTGATGGTTGTACCCTTTGCAAATGCTCCCTAAGATTGGACTGCTAAGAGAAAGGTGGCCTGTTAGATCCTGGTGTGTCTTGTGGGTCCATGGTGTGTGGGCAGGTGAGTGGATGGAGGGAAGATTCCTTCCCAGTTACTAGGACGGACACTTTTCATTATCCTGTGGCTCTTAAGGATTTTCTAGCCTCCTCATCCTTCCCCAAACTTTTCCAATTCTTTGCTACTTCTTCCTCTTCTTGAGCACTCACTGAAGGTTGGAACAAAGCTGAAGAGGTTGCATGAGGAAGGCCCTGTTCCCTCAGGCAGCCCTTCCCTTTTCTCTTTCTTTCTTCCAGGTGGAGGGGAATGGCTGGAGCCAGGAAGAGCTGCCTGAGAGCCACAGGCAAAGGTGGGAGGCAAAAGGAAGAGAGAGCATGGATGCTCAGGCCCAGAAGTTGGAGGAAACACCCACCTGGGCACGTGAGACCCCCATCAAAGCAGCCTAGCAAGACAAGATGATCCCAGAACAAGGGAGGGCCCTTGGGTTCACCCTAACTGTGTGCATTTGACAGTGGCAGTGTCTTCCCACCTGTGAAAGTAAGGGGTAGGGGTTAGACAGTTCTTCCAGCTCCGGTGTTGGTTTCTGTAGAGAACCTTCTGGTCCCGAGGCTGGGGTGGGGGTGGAGGTGTGGGTGTGGGGACAGCAATTCAAACAGACAGTCCCCATCCCTACAGTCTGAGATTCACAACCTTAGTTGGAAGCTGTAACCATAAAATACCCAAATCACAAAACTTAAAGAAATGAATGACTTATATGACTTTGTGTATTTCTACAGAGAGAAGGGAAGATAGCCATTAAATAGAAGAGTGGACATTAGTGACTCATGCATTTTGTCATGGGTTCAAATTCCAGGTCTCCAAGTGACAAGGTCTAAAAAAAATCTCAGAGTAGAACAGATTGGAGTACATATCATCAGATGTCTTGAAGATGTGCCATGGATAGAGCCTGTTCCTCTCATCCTACAAACCTAGGAAGGCTTCCTGGAGGAAGTGACCTCCACATCAGAGCCAGGTCAGCAGGCAGTGCAGCTAGATAGGGCAGGTGCCCAAATGCCAGCTCACACAGCTCAGTAGAAATCACTGGAATACTGCTAGAGATCCTGGTGAGGGTGAAAGGAATCTTCTGATGAGCAGCTTGGGGGATGCAAAAGTCCTGCAAGTAACTGCACCATCCTCCTTGCTCTCCAAGGAGAGCAAGAATCTGAGCATCTCAGAGCAGACCAAGCCCTTCCAGCCCAGTGTGGGGTAGAGAGCACAGCCCCCTTGCTCTCCAAGGAGGATGGTACAGTTACTTGAGGGACTTTTGTATCCCCAAGGGGCAGAAAGTCTGGGGTAAAGGACAAATGACCAAAAGCTTAGGGCTGACACACATGGGGCACTTCTTAAATGCTCCACGTGCATTCAAGTCACTTAACTCAAATATTATCCTCACTGAACAGATGCGGAAATGGAGGCATGGAGCAATGATTACATAGCCTGGGAATGGAGGAGGCAGGATTTAAACTAGATGGTCTGGCTGCAGGGCTGTGTGACCTTCACCCCTACTCATACTGTCTCTGGATGAAGAAGCTGTGCTCACCCTGAGGGAAGGGCAAAGGAGGGGGTTCTCCTGGCAGAATATTGGTTTCCTACTGTGCCCCATACTAACCTATAGCCCAGTGGCCACATTCCTCCCATGAGATGCTCCTGGGACAGCAAGAGGTCCCTGGAGGAGAAGTGAGCCCCTGGTGGGTCCTGACCATGTGGTACCTGTCTTTGAATCCCCACCTCCCAACAGTGCCCAGCATGGCCTGGTGGCACTGATGCCATGGAGCACAGCATCCTCTACTGACCAGAATGGGAACATGCCCCAGGGAGAAACCCAAACCAGAAGGAAGCCCAAGCTAATTAGGCCTCCAGAGTCATATGATTTTAGAGAGAGGCTTCAAGGAATTTCTGGGGCCTTGAGAACAAGGAGGGAGCAGGAAAAGAGATAAAGACAAGATGACTCCACTGATCCTCAAAGACATATCCTAAGTTCAGGATAAACAGGCAGGGAAGGTATCCCAGGGTCAAGTCCCCCAGCCTAGGGGTGCCCAGACTGTCTTGGTGGAGTAGAAACTTTGCATGTTTCAGAGCCCAAGGACTGCTGGAGTGGCTGATTGTGATGCTCCTGAGTGGCGGGGAGTGGGTAGCTCGTGTTGATAGTTGAGCCCTAGAGCTTGGGGCACACGATTAAGGGTTGAGATGGGTTAACGTGGCACCAATGGGGGAACACTAAGAAGAAATTCTGACTCAGTCCGGGTCAGCCCCGTGGTCCAAAGCAAATGGATCACCTCTCCACCTAGTGAGCTCCCTGTCTACTGAGGTATTCAAGAGAGGCTGGGCGACCCCTGGCAGGAATCAAGCACTAGGTGGAGGTAAGGCTAAAATGTAATTACCATCAGCCTGATAAGGTGGGTCTCCTTCTTAACCCATTTTTCCCTAAGAATCTGCAGGCACAGAGAGGTTAAGAAACTGCTTGAGATCACATAGGGCCAGGATTCCCTTCAGGCTGCCCCCAACTTCAGAGCCCTTGTGTTTAGGGCCACCCTTGCTACACCTCTGTATGGCAACCTCACACTGGGCTGGAAGGACCTGGTCTGCCCTGAGATGCTCAGATTCTGTTAGAAAAGCCCCTCTGCCCGGGGACCCCAGAACCTTTTTGCTCCCTGCACAACCCCTCAAGCCTTCACCCCAAGCCTCTGTCTGGATTGGCCTTGCTAGGATAGAGGCCTAGATGGCGTTGTCTTGCTGAGGGCTGGTCAGAGGCCAGCGGTGCTCTGTCCTCCCCCACTCCCCTCTGGCTGCCCATGGTGTGGCCCTCACAGCCCTGGGTGCCCCTCCCAGCCAACTGATTTTGTATGAAAGCTGTGGCAAGTGACGGCTTCTTGCCTGCGAACAGCACCTCTCGGCAAACTGACAGGTAATTGGCCCCTAAATCCCCCAGGAGACACAGGGAGGATGAGGAAAAATTACGGCTGTGGAACTGAGTCTTAAAAATTATATCACCTTTGCTGACAGTGTAATTACTCCTTTTTCTCAAGATTTAGTGCAGATCTCCAATCCTTAAACAGTTGAGGGATATTTTAAGGGTTCTCCTTTTCTGTTCTTCTTTTCCCCTTGGCCTGCAGAGGCTAGATTCCTGGCATTGGCCAGTTTCCCTGCTTTTTCTAGGAAGCAAAATGTCCCTGGGCTGGCCGTGCAGAGATCATGCAAGGTGGGAAGGGGAGATGGAGCATGAGAAAGGGGGCTTGACCCAGGAGTCACTGTGTTTGGGCCACCCGGGGCAGCCACACAGTCCTGTATGAACCCCTGGCCACCTGTTTGAACGTCAGGCAAGGTGCCTTGGCTTCCAGAAGCTCTCCCTAGCCGACGCAGTCAGTGCCCACCCATAGCCCCTTAGTCTACTGCGGAGGCCATCTGTAGGCGGGTCCCATCCTTGACCTGAAGGTGATCTTAGTCATGGAGCAGGCTGCTAACCCCTGTGGGTTCATCTTCATCCTCCAGGAGCAACCCCCAGCCAAAGTGGTAGAGTCCGTGGGAAGGACCCCAGTCCTGAGACATGTTCCCCACAGTCTCACAGAGGCTCCCCTGTGGGCCACGGGCCTCAGGGCTGGATTCTGAGCTGGGACTGGTACTTGTACCCAAACGGCCCTGAATCCCTCATTGAATCTCACTGGAGCTTCAGGAAGTTGAGGAGGTTGTCAGCCCCTCCTATCCTAGGTCTCTAATGCAGAGGGGCCCTCACCTTGGGGGGCAGGATGGGCCAGAGGCCCACAGCAGTGACCCACTCATTTACACACCTTCTACTGGCTTTCCCACCTTCCCTGCCTCAGTCTCCCCACTCCCCTCATGCCCCCAAATAAGCTACCTGCACCCAAATCCTTGTCTCAGGATCTGCTTTTGGGGAAACCCAAACTTGAGGCCCCCTCCCCTGAAGCTTGGCACTAGTGCTATGTGGGCACCAACTTCTGGTTGGGAGCAGGTGTTTTCTGAAGGCAAAGGAATGGTTTGCATGGTCCAGGGGGCTCTTGTCCTATTGGCTGCAACATACTCTAGAGACAGTGCCCCTTCTCTCAAAATTGAGGAAAGCGGTTTAGGGACCTGAACTCCAGAAACCACAATGTCTTTCTCCCTAGGAGGCTGTCACCCTTTCTTCAGCCTCTGGGTCCACAGATGAAGGTCTTTCTGCATTAGATACCTAGGAGGGGAGGGACTGGTGGTCTCCTTAACTTTCTGAAGTTCTTGATCAGAGCTAATGTGGGATTCAGGGTGCTGTGGCTAGAAGCACCAGTCTTACTTCAGAATCCAGTGAGCTCAGGAATCAGAACTCTGGGATTTTGTCTTTGAATGACTGTCGGGATAGCGTCCTAACAGGTGGAGGCAGAGGGTGGGTACAGAGAATCGCAGGCCTGTGCTGACAAGGAATCGGATTTCTGCTGCTGTCAAAAAGGCCTTAAAATGGTCACCAAGCCCACAGCCAAGGACCAGTTTAGGAAATAAGACAATGCGCTCGGGCCAAGGGACTCAAGCTAGCTCAAGATGGCATCTTTGGCCACTCCGAAGTGCCAGGCTTTGCACTAGACTCATGCCAGACTCATGAATGTCTTTGTTGTTCACAGAGATGCCTCGGTCAGGGCAAAGGCAGGATCTGGGCAGGAATTTAAGTTTCCCAAAGGTAGCCACCAGACAGAATCTGCCTGTCCTTGGATCTTCTCATCTTGGAATCTCCAACAAGACCCCCGTGAGACCTGGAGCTGGCAGCAGGGCTAGCTTCCTAGTCCCAGCTCTCCTGACAAGTCCACACCATCTCATGGCCACTTCATTCCCACCTAACTATGCACTTTCAACATTACAGCTGTAACCCAATCCTGCAGCATCCTATCTCCTGGAGGGGAATGAAGGTAACTCACACTTATTAAGTATCTACTGTTTGCCCAGCACCTAGTATTTTACATATATGAGCTCACTCAACCCTCAAAGCAATTCTATGAGGAGGGTGTTATTATTATCCCCGCTTTGAAAATGAGAAAATGGAGGCACAGACTGTTTCACTGACTTGTCCAGCATCACACAGCTTCTCCATTGCAGAGGCAGGATTTGAACTCAGGGGGTCTGGATTCACAGTGGGCTCCTAACCACTATTATAAATGTCCTTGAAGTTGATAGAGAACAAAGCTCCGGAAGAGGATCTTGGAAAGGGGATCTCTCCCCACTTCTGCTTGGTTCTCTCTGCTTAGATCTTGGTGTTTTTGGCCAGGTGCGGTGGCTCACGCCTGTAGTCCCAGCACTTTGGGAGGCCGAGGTGGGTGGATCACTTGAGGTCAGGAGTTCGAGACCAGCCTGGCCAACATGGTAAAATCCCATCTCTACTGAAAATACAAAAATTAGTGAGTGTGGTGGCGGGAACCTGTACTTCCAGCTGCTAGGGAGGCCAAGGCACAAGAATTGCTTGAACCCGGGAGGTAGAGGTTGCAGTGAGCCAAGATCGTGCCACTGTACTCCAGCCTGGGTGACGGAGTGAGACTGTCTCAAAAACAAACAAACAAAAAAGATCCTGGTGTTTTTCACTGGGTGGGTATGATGGTTAATTCTATGGTCAATTTGACTGCCCTACAAGGTGCCCAGACATTTGTCAAGCATTATTCTGGCTGCCTTTGTGAGGGTGTTTCTGGATGAGATTCCCATTTGAATTTGTAGACAGAGTAAAGCCGAAAGATGGACTCCCTGATGTGGGTGGGCCTTGTCCAATCAGTTAAAGGCCTGAATAGAACAAGAAGGCTGAGTAGAGTGAATTCCTCCTGCCTGATTGCTTGGGCTCAGAAATGGATCTGTTCCAGCCTAGACTCAGCCTAGGTCCTAAGCCGGCTGGCTTTCTGATTAGAACTTGCACCACTGGCTCTCCTGGCTCTCAGGCCTTTGGACTCAGACTGTCACTATGCTATTGGCTCTCCTGGGTCTCCAGTCTGTAGCTTGCTGACTCTAGATCTTGGGAATTCTCAGGCTCCATAACCATGAGAGCCAGCTCTTCATGATAAATCTATTTTTACACACACACACACACAGACACACACATACACACACACACATATGCACACACACGCATATAAAATTTTACATGATGTAAAAATCTCCTGTTGGTTCTGTTTCTCTGGAGAACCCTGACTCAGTGAGGCTGTGAACTTGCTTCATGGGCACCAAAGTTCTCCATTTCCTTGGGGGCACTGCTGTTGTTCCAGCCAATAGTGGGGATGCTGCTGGTGGAGACCCGCCTTGAAGAGATGTAGCAGGAAAGAGCAGTGGAAGGTCCACTGGGTGTCATTTAGCAATCGGCACAGGCATGAACCCATTGGAACTGGCTCTGGACATAAATGGCAGGTGAGAACTGCCTTGCGTATGTCCCAACTCCAGTGACAATACTAGAGCACAAAGAGGATGGCTATTTTGGGCCATCCAGAATCCACCTCCCCTCTGTATGTTTGGAAAAAGTCCCCGATATAGAATCTAAGCATGCTAGTGATGCACTCTGCCAGCCTGCATTGCTTGTGACCAGGCTTGACAACCGGATGTGCCCTTCCTGGACCTTTTGTCTGGAGCTGGCCACACAGATGCAGGATACACAGATGCAGGACGAATGGAGAACCTGTGGTCGTGGTTACTAACAGCCTCTATCCAGTTCCCAGGGTACAGTGACCTCGTAGTGGCTGCAGTGGCATCCTGTATCCAGGACCCACAAAGTGGGGCCCCTGGTGCTTCATGGAGGTGGTGGAGGGTCCTCACCAGACCATGTCTAGGCTGTGACTTTGGCTGTGGTCCTGTATACACTGTCACAAAGCCAAGCTGATATGATTAGGCTTTGCGTCCGTGCTCAAATCTCATCTTGAATTATAATTCCCATAATCCCCACGTGTTAAGGGAGAGACCAGGTGTAGGTGATTGGATCATGGGGCCGGTTTCCGCCATGCTGTTCTCGTGATAGTGAGTTCTCACGAGATGTGCTGGTTTTACAAGTGTTTGGTATTCCTCCTGTGTTCATTTTCCTTCCTGCCGCCTTCTGAAAAAGGTGCCATGCTTCCCCTTCAACTTCCGCCATGACTGTAAGTTTTCTGAGTCTTTCCCAGCCATGCTGAACTGTGAGTTAATTAAATATTTTTCCTTTATAAATCTCAGGTAAGTCTTTTTTTTTTTTTTTTTTTTTGAGACAGAGTCTTGCTCTGTTGCCCAGGCTGGCGTGCAGTGGCATGATCTCGGCTCACTGCAACCTCCGCCTCCCAGGTTCAAACAATTCTCCTGCTTCAGCTTCCCGAGTAGCTGGGACTACAGGCACACACCACCGGGCCCGGCTAATTTTTGTATTTTTAGTAGAGATGGAGATTTCACTATGTTGGCCAGGCTGGTCTCGAACTCCTGACCTCAAGTGCCAGCCCACCTCGGCCTCCCAAAGTGCTGGGATTACAGGTGTGAGCCACCTCATCCAGCCTCAGGTATGTCTTTATAGCAGTGTGAAAACAGACTAAGACGCAAGCCCTCCCAGAAATTCTGCAACCTCCTGATACCCTTTCAGCAAATTTCTCTGCTGCTTCAATTAGCCAGAATCAGTTTCTATTGCTTGGATCTAGAACCCTAATTGCAGCAGCCAACTCTGGGCTAGGAACTCCACAGTCTACTCACATCATCTCCTTTAGCCCCACCCAGGCCTTGAGGAAGGTGGCTTTATCTCAGCAAAACTGAGGCTCAGAGGTAATTTTTCCCCAGATTACAGAGCTTTTGGTGGAGCTAGGATTCAAACCCAAGTCTTACTGACCTCAAAGACATGGAATCCTCAGCCACTAAGATCCCCAACACCTTTTCTGCCCCTACTGCTTTAATTATACCAATAAGCAAGGGAAAAGCAGAAACAAGCCCACCACGCAGGGACCAGCCTGGGAGCCAAATTGCTTCTGAGCTGAATGTTTCTCTCCCAGTCTTCAGTGAGGTGGTGGCAGCTCTTTAACTCCAGCTGCAGTGAGAACACAGTGCTCATATATATTCACAAGCGGGAGATGAAAAGCTGCACAATGCCCGGCCATTAATCCTACCCCAGGCCTTCCACGCGGCGTGTGATGATCTGCCTGAAGCAGCGCCACATTCGTGCTCGGGAGCTGGGCATGCACCCCAAATCCACCGCCAGGGGCACACAGTCCGGGCTCCCCCACCACACTTTACCGTCCACCCTCATGCCCTAATGGCCTCATCAATGTTTCCTGGCTGCCTCAGTGCTCCTGACAGATAAATTAATGAGTTGGCCCTGAGCTATAGGAAGCACACCACAAGAGAAGACAGAACTTAAGGAATTTAAGCCCCACTGCGCCTCTTGTGCCCAAGGTGGGAGAGTTGAAAGCTGGTTTCCTGGCGAGGGTGAGTGGAGATGGTCATTTTTCTGGCATTGATTCGTGGGTTTTCATTTCCCAGGAGCAGCCTGGAGCAAAGGAGAACGTGCAAGATGAATCTGGAAGGCCTCCCCCAACACGGCATGAAGAGGACCCGAGCCAGCCAGTCTGTGGATGGGCAGGAGACACAGGGAGCCCTGCTCAGGAGCCCGTGTGATCACAGAAGGGGCAGCCAGGCTCCAGGTTTGTTAGTTGTCCAGACACCTGGAGCCTATGGGCGGCACAGAAGCTGGGAAGCTGGAGGTCCGTGTCTGGCTACACACGGCTGGGACTAAAGGATTGAGGTTAGTGCTTCCAAACACACTTGGTGTTCTAGGCATGGGCTTCCAGACCTGGACCTGGCTCCCTGGCAAGGCCTCCCCTCTGTCCTTCTCCTCTCCACCCACCTCTGTCCCCTCCCTGCTCAGTGCTCAACACCCACCATGTCACCCAGCCCCTTACTTACTTCTGACCTCTGACCCTCCTCACTGCCATTGACTGCAGCTCATTATTGTCCTTCCATCAGGTGCCTCCTCTCTGGACATGGGAGGCCACACAGGTCTGCTCTCGGGACTCAGCTGCCACCCAGCACCCGCTGAGCATGTCCTACAGCCTAGCCTCCTTCCCTGCTTCCTGGCAGGCCACACAGGTCTGCTCTCGGGACTCAGGTGCCACCCAGCACCCGCTGAGCATGTCCTACAGCCTAGCCTCCTTCCCTGCTTCCTGGCAGCCAAGCAATGCAGAGTGAGCTTTGGAACCTGGCCTGAGCATGCATTTGGTCTTTACTACCCTGCAGTGGTGAGCCCTGGGCAGGTCATTTAAACTCTGAGCCTCTGCTTCGTGTGCAGTGTAGTGCAGTGGGTGGGACCCACCTTGCAGAGTTGTGATGAGGTTGAATGAAACTGCATTCAAGGGAGAGATTATTTCCCTCCCCACCCCATGTATAACTACAACTGATTCCTAAAGAGTGGACTCATTCCCTGGAGGCCTCTGTGTTCTGAGTACTTTGATGAGTCTGGAGACACAGAAATGTGCCTGGGGTTAGTGTGAGTGCCTGAGAACACTGAATGAACTTCTTTGCACAATAGAAGGAAAATGAACAACAGAGGAAAATTCACAGCTCTGAGGTCGGAGGGGGGACGGGAACATGAAGAGATGGGAGGCTGACTGAGAAAAGAAGGCCGGGCGTGGTGGCTCACGCCTGTAATCCCAGCACTTTGGGAGGCTGAGGCGGGCGGATCATGAGGTCAGGAGATCGAGACCATCCTGGCTAACACGGTGAAACCCCATCTCTACTAAAAATACAAAAAGTTAGCCGAGTGTGGTGGCGGGTGCCTATAGTCCCAGCTACTCGGGAGGCTGAGGCAGGAGAATGGTGTGACCCAGGAGGCAGAGCTTGCAGTGAGCCGAGATTGCGCCACTGCACTCCAGCCTGGGCAACAAAGTAAGGCTATGTCTCAAAAAAAAAAAAAAAAAAAAAAAAAAAAGGTGGGGGGCCAGCAAGATGAGGAAGATGGCGGAGACCATCCTGGGGACAAGTGACCAGTGGAAGTCGACACTGTAGTGCCGCCAAAGAACTCGATGTCTAGGAAGTTCACAGAGCTGTGTGCAGTTTCTCTATCCCTCTCCAAACCCCAAAGCTGGAAGAAGAGCAGGAGGGAGTCTTCCCTTTTTTTGTTGAAAACCAAGAAAGGACTTGATTGTCTCAAGGCCCAAGACAGAGACAGCCCACATGGGATGGGGGGTGGATATTCAGTCCAGAAATGAAATCAAATCCGCGGAAGCAGGGTTCTGGAGCTGGAGGGGGGCATGAGATCATGGCTTGACCTCCTGGGATATGAAAGGGGCATAGGCCCCTTTCTCTAGATTTCAAGGGACAGGGAGGCTCCATCTGACATCTGGTTATGTCTAATCCACCTGGCCTCTGGTGGGCTCCCAGATGTGGATTCATTCCCACTTCCATCCTGAAAGTCAGTGCAAGGGTCACAGGCACAGGCTGGAATGCCCTTCTAGAGAGACCCACTCTACCCTTGAAGCAGGCCAGGAAGGGAAAGGGTGGAGGACTGACCCTCAAGGCCACATCCTCAGAGGACTAGCTGCCTGGGGTTCATGACTCCTCAGTCCCCTTCCAGCCCCCCAGGCCAGAGCCACATGCGAGCAGGCAGCACAGGACTCAGAGGAAAACCTGTTACCGCTCCTACTAACAGGGGATGACAATGCCAACCGCACAGCCACTTCCAAAATAGGAACTGATAAATCATTAAACTTGTCGGATTACTCAAGAAAGGCTGGGCTCTGGTCAGCAGGGAGGCAGGCTGCCCTGGGCACCTGGTTTAACCTCTCCAGTCAGAGGGAGACCAGTGGAAAGGCTGCAGAGACCCCCACCCCAATCCATCCTCTCCAGGACTTGTGTGCCACGTGGCTCATGAGGCCGCCTCCTCCCTTTCTTTCCTCTCAGGCTTTTCTGCAAACTCGTGGACTCTGGAGCCAGAAGCTCAGATCCAAATCCCACTGTATACTCTCTGGGTTACCTTGAGCAGGTTGTTTAACCTCTTTATGCCTCAGTTTTCTGAACGGTAAAATGGGAATAATAACACCATGGACTGCAAAGTGTCTGGAATAATGCCCAGGCATAGACAGCCCTGAAAGCACTGGGGGTCATGATTTGTCCCTACTGACCCCTTGAGGCTGCCCCTGCCACAAACAAGGCCAGGCTGCTGCTCTCAGGATTGGGAGATAATATTTCATTAATCTTTGTGCCACCTCTGACTTGCTGACATGGGCAGGGATGTCAGCTTCCTCTTCCTATATCTTAACAACATCATGACCACAGGGAGGAGGTGGGCATAAAGGGCTTCCAGTTCTTTAGCGGAAAAAAAAGGAGAATCGGTCAGCTTTCTGTGATACACCTCCAGAAAGGAGTCATTGCAGTGGAAAATTCAGGAGGAAGAAGGAGGGGAACCCAGTGTCTCATCCCAGCCTCTGAGCAGGCCAAGGACACTTCATTCCACCCTGCACATGAGTGTATTTTTGTCTGCCTTTCACAGTCTTTGAGGAACTTCCTCCTGAATCTATCAGTGTTCTGGTTGCAAGCAATGGAAACTGATGCTGAAGGAATGTTTTGGAAGGATATGGGGGCACACACTGTTGATGGGAGGAAACAAAGAAGGCTTGGAAAGTAGGGAGCAAGAGGGTTCTGGAAGCTGGAAAGCAGAATCTGTCTGACACTTCTGCCTCAATGGTCTCCACACACAGCCGCTATGTCAAGAGGCTACTACAAGCAAATTCTAACTGTTTCTATGTCTTTTCACTACTCAGCCAAAGTCAAAGCCAGAATGTATGATTGGCTAAGCTTGCTCACCTGACTGGACTCTGGCTGTCAGGATTGGCCACAATGGGTCACCTGACAGGACTCTACCTGTCAGGATTGACCATAATGGGTCACTTGACTGGGTATTGGTTGTTGGGACTGGCCAAACCAGTTACCTGACTGGACTGTCAGGACTGGCCCACAATGGGTCACCTGACATTATTGGCTGTTGGGATTAGCCAAACCGGTTACCTGACTGGACTCTGTCAGGATTGGCCACAACAGGTCACCTGACATTATTGGTTGTTGGGATTGGCCCAACCAGTTACCTGACTGGACTCTAGCTGTCAGGATTGACCATAATGGGTCACCTGACTGGACCCTGGCTGTTGGGATTGGCCAATCCTGCCACCTCACTCAACTGTGGCTGTCAGGATGGGTCACATTGGTCACATTGGTCACCTGACTGGGTCCTGGCTGTTGGGATTGGTCAAGACAGGTCACCTGACTGACCCAGGCTATCAGAGTAATGAGAAGAAGGTCTCTCCCTTGGGCTGAGCAGAAGGTCCTGGGGAACTGTGCCTTGCCACACTGCCTACAATGGGGGCAACCCCAGATGTACAAGTCTGCTGCTGTCCTTGAAGTTTTTTCCCTTGCCTCCTCCCCAGTTTGCCTGTTGGTCCCACTAGGGCAGTGCCATATTGGCAACTTCCCATGTCCTCAACTTACAGCAGACAAATTGGAAACCTCCCTTGTGGGAGGAAGGATGGGAGGATGGGCTCCATTACAAAGCAATATTCTGAAGGAGAAGAGAGCCATTTGGACGGGAAGATGGAGCTGGTAAATTTGGCTTGTCTCCCTGCATCGGGGGCAAGATGGATTTTATTCATAAATATTCTCAGTGATCTTGAGCTTCAAGCAGGCTGCAAATAGCTTCTAATGAGAACCCCTTGACCTTCCCTCTACCCACCACCACCATCGCCCTGCCCAGACCCTGCCCCTTTCTTCTCTCCTCTATCACTTCATTTGTTAACGGATGAAGAGCAAAGCCCAAAGTCCCTGAACTTGGTGGGGACCTTGGCATCCCTAGACCTCAACCAACCCCTTTACGCAAGTCTCCCATCTTTCTACCTCTCATTCAGAGTCACACTGGGGGCCCTTTCCCTGCAGCCTGGACGACATCCATGTGTCCTCAGCATCGCACCTTCCTGGCCCAGCCTTGGGCCCCTAACTTGTTTCCCACAATCTAAAGCTGAGTCTCCCCACTGCCACCCAGACCTATCACAGTCTTTCTGTCCTCATTGACTGATGAGAATAATTGGTACCCATCCTCCAAGGACCCTCTCTGTGTGGATCTGTAGACGACAGATTTCAAATTGATTTAAAGCCTGTGTCATGCTGGCTTAAAGAAAAATCCCTACAGAAATTAGCCAGTTTAACATTTGGGAGATGCTTAGCAAAACCTGCACTGGGTAATTACAAAGGAGGCGCCATTTCCCCTCAAGGATGGAGGGAACGCAGAGGAGGGTAGAGCAGTGTCCCTACTCCAAACTGCCCAAGGACGCCAGGGCATCGCTGCCACTGCTCTCTGAGTCCATCTCTTCTGAGACGGGATGAAACTGGCTTAACTGATGATTTGCTCATTTGTTCGCTCACACCTTCATCCATCAAGCCAGATGAGTGCCAAGCGTGCATTTCAGTCTAGCCCCTCATCATCTGTTGCCTGAATCACTTTACCAGTTGCCTAAATGATCTTCCTGTGTCCAGTCTCTTCCTCATCCAGCTTGCCCCCTGTGGGGCCACAAGGGCAATCTTCCCCCAACATGAAGCTAAACAAGTCACTCTCCCAAAGAAACCCTGTAATGTCCTTCCCATTACCTACAAGCTACAGGTCGTCACTCTGAAGTAAGGCACGAAAAGCTGGTCTCTTCCTGGCTGCTGCTGAGGTCTCTGGCCCATCTCCCCAACTGCCCAGCACTTCAATGCCATAACTTTGCCACACTGATGTTTCGCAGGCCAGCGCATGCTGTTCCCGCTCCCTGGAACTGCTGGCAAGTTGACTTTCCTCCCAGCACCCTGCCAGGCATTCCCACTTCCACAGGGCCTCCTTCAGGAGGGATCATCCCCATCTCCTGGGTATGATTTCTGTACCTTCCGATACCTTTGGTCCTCACATATGTGGTCACTGTTAACTTACATGGTGATATGGTTTGGCTGTGTCCCCACCCAAATCTCATCTTGAATTGAAACTCCCATAATTCCCATGTGTTGTGGGAGGGACCCAGTGGAGATCACTGAATCGTGGGGGCAGTTTCCCCTATACTGTTCTCATGGTAGTAAATAAGTCTCACAAGATCTGATTGTTTTATAAGGGTTTCCCCTTTTTCTTGGCTCTCATTCTCTCTTGCCTGCCGCCATGTAAGACATGCCTTTCACCTTCTGCCATGATTGTGAGGCCTTCCCAGCCACATGGAACTGTGAGTCCATTAAACCTCTCTTTCTTTATAAATGACCCAGTCTCAGGTAAGTCTTTATCAACAGCATGAAAACTAACACATGGGAAACCCTTGACATATCTGACAGCAAATAGAGGCAAGGCCCAGCCCCAGCGCAGTGCCTAGCTCAAGGCCGATAACCATGTTGAACCCCAAGCAGCACACTTGGGACTGAGAAGCTGAATAGACACAGCCCTGCCCTCAGGGATCTCACCTTCTAATGGGACACTGGCCCTTTTGCTGTGTTGCCTTCCAATTAACCAAGTGGCCATGGTGAGTGACATTTTTGTCAGCTGTTGACCGACATTTATCTATTCAGTACTAGCCAGGTACAGTGTCTCATGCCTGTGATCCCAACACTTTGAGAAGCCAAGACAGGAGGATCATTTGAGGCCAGGAGTTTGAGACCGACTTGGGCAACACAGTGAGACCAGGCATGGTGGTGCCTGCCTGTAATCCTAGCTGCTTGGGAGGCTGAGACAGGAGGATCACTTGAGCCCAGGAATTTGATGCTGCAAGTGAGCTATGATTGCACCACTGCACTCCGGCCTGGGCAGCAGAACAAGACCCTGTCTCTAGAAAAAATAAATATTTATTTACTCAGTACTTATTTTGGGTGGGGACTTTTTAAGGCATTGTAGACCCATCACTTTATTTAATCCAGTGGCTCTCAGTGTCACCTGGGAAGTTGTTAGAAAGGCACAGTTGGTTTTTTTTTTTTTTTTTTTTTTTTTTTTTTTTTGAGACGGAGTTTCGCTCTTGTTGCCTAGGCTGGAGTGCAGTGGCACGATCTTGGTTCACCGCAACCTCTGCCTCCCTTGTTCCAGCGATTCTCCTGCCTTAGCCTCCCGAGGAGCTGGGATTACAGGCATGCACCACCATGCCTGGCTAATTTTGTATTTTTAGTAGAGACGGGGTTTCTCCATGTTGTTCAGGCTGGTCTCACCTCAGGTGATCCGCCCTCCTTGGCCTCTCAAAGTGCTGAGACTACAGGCGTGAGTCGCCGCAACCAGCCTAGAAATGCACAGTCTTAAGGTTCTCCCCAGAGCCACTAAATTAGAGACCAGAGGGTGGGCCCAGGCAGCTGCATTTAACAAGGTGATACTGATGCTCATTCAAGCATAAAACTACCCTAGGGGAATTGCCCCAATGTACAGGGGAGGACACTGAGGTTCAGCCAGGTTAAGTAACCCACCCAGGATCCCACAGTGAGGCCACGTCTTGGTCGGAGAGTGTGGCAGGCTGAAAAATAGCTCCCTCTGCAAAAGATAGCCACATCAAATCCCTGGGACTTGTGAAAGTGACTTTGTTTGGAAAAAGGGTCTTTGTAGACATAATGAAGGATCTTGAGATGGGATTATCCCAGATTATCTGAGCGGACCCTGAATGCCAGCACGAGTGTCTTTATAAGAAGGCAGAAGGCGTTCAACACCCAGAGAAGAGAAGGAGGCACTGTGACTGCAGGGGCAGATATGGGAGTGGTGCTGCCACAAGCCAAGGGTTACTGGTAGGCCCCAAATGCTGGAAGGGGCAGAGGAAGATTCTTCCCTAGAGCCTCTGGAAGGCACGTGGTCCTGCCAACACTTGGATTTCGACTTCTGGCCTCCAGAACTGTGAGAAAATGAATTTCTGTGGTTTGGAGCCTCCCTGTTTCTGGTAATTTGTTACAGCAGCCCCCGGAAACTAATATAGAGAGTCACAAAAGGCTGGTGCTGCTCTTGGAAATGTGATCAGATTCCCATGCCAAGAGGACAAGATGCTTGGCGATAGTCCCGTGGGACCAGCCTTTCTCTCTGGCATCTTTTCAGCCTCGTGGGAGAGAGTCTTCCTGTTTCTGCGAGAGAGGCAGTCCCCTGAGGACAGGGAGTGGGTCCTGCTTCTCACTTTATCCCCAGGCTTGTTAAGTGGTTCATCGAATGAAGATTTTCATCGCGAGGTTCAAACCGCAAGAGGCGGCTGGGATATTGGAGCTGGCTCCTTCGCAGAGCTAAGGTTCTCAGGCAGGAAGTTAATCTCCGTAGAAGTTTTCTGAGGCCAGAGAAGATGGTGAGTCATTCCCTTTGAGAGATTTCTTATACATGTTCATCTCTGAAGTAGCCAAATGAACAGAAGCATAGACACGCTTCTTACACTGTAATGTGCGTATGAAGCACCAGGGGATCTTGTTAAAAGGCAGATTCTGATTCTTCTGATTCAGCGGAACTAGGCAGGGCCTGAGAGCCTGCATTTCTAACAGGTCCCCTCCGGGCATGACCGGGCTGCTGGCCCATGGTCTATCCTCGGAGTCACAAGGGCACTGACTCTGGAGACAATTCTAAAATCACCTGCTGCAACACCCTCATGCTAAAGAGAAGGAAACTGAGGCCAAGAGGAGGGAGGTGGCTCCCCCAAGGTCACAGAGCTAGAAATCAATATTTGATGCTAACCTAAGTGGCCGCCCCAGCTTGTAGAGGCCAGAAGGAGAATGGAGGATGTTCCCTTTGGGGCATGAGGTTCCCCTGACGACCCTACCTCTGACAACCCTACCCCGGCCGGCTCTGTTGCTCACTCTCCTCTAAATTTTGAAACAAACGTCAGCTGCCAGGCTGATCGATAAGCCTGCTCATCTGTGAGGCTTGAGGCTCTCGCCACAGATGTAATCAGGGCTCCGGAGACGTCCTGGCAGCGGGCATGTGGGGAGGGAGTGCAGCGATACATTTAATCAAGGAACAGATGGGGAGCTGATAGAGTGTGTAGAAAAATCAGGTTTCTGTGATAACATTCTCTTCCCCCACTCAGCCTCCGCATCCCTTGACTTCTCCAACAAGAACTCCCGGTGCCAACTCCAGCCCTGCCCTTTCCAAAGATGTTTTTCCCAGGAACCTCCGGGCCCTGGAAGATGCAGGGGTGGGAGTGGGGTGGGGGTTGCTGCCTGCGGAGCCCTCCTCCCACCAAAGCTTCCTCCATTTGCTCCTTTCTCCGACCAAAGCGGGAGGAGGCCAGGAAGCCAGGGAGCTGATGGCCAAGCACTAAATAGTCCACCCAGAAGGCTTCCGAGATGCTGGCAGCCACAGACTCCTGGAAGCTTGCAGGGAGGAAATGGAGATCATCCACCTCTTGAACCCCTTGCCCACTGCCAAGTTTATAGGTCTTCAGCCCTCATCGCCTCCACAGGTGTCTGAGTCCAAAGAGTGGAAGTATCGGGATTCTATAGTAGTGGTTCTCCCTGGGGGCGACTTGACGCCTAGGGGATGTTTAGCAATATCTGGAGATCTTTCCTGATGGTCACGACTGGGGTTGGGAGATGCTGCTGGTATTTAGTGAGCAGAGCCTGGGATGTTGCTAAACAACCTGTAGTGCATGGGACAGCCCCACAACATGATTTATCCCTCCCCAAATGTCAGCAAAGCCCAGCTTGAGAAACCCCACTCTATGGAAAGAAAGCCAGATAGTGGCAGGGGCTTTACTGAGACCAGGCTAACCTGTTCCTGGGTGGAGTCATCTGGCTTTTTCCCCATCTATATTTGATCCTCAGACTAGCACATTCACGACCTACCCAGGTTCTCCATACACACCCCCCCCAAATGATGTGGCCTCAGAGGGGTCCTGATAGAGTTGAGGGTTGGCTGGGGCAGGAGATTTCCTCCTGGGGTCTCACGTGCTCACAGCAATAGTGCCGTTCACCTTTCAGGTTCCTGTGAAGACAGGCTACACCGGGTGTGGAATTTAGTGGGTAGGTAGTAAACAAACAAATGCATGAAGTACTCCTCCCCTCCCACCCCTGCAGGTCCCATCTCTTATTTAATCCCAGGAAATTCACTGTATAAGCAGGGGTGTGGGGAGGGTGGCTGGGGCATCCCAGGCACCTGGCCTAGCTCTCCCTCCTCCCTCAGGGCCCCCTTGCTGCCCAGTGGCTTCATTCCGGACCAGCCTTCTTTAGATGACAGGTCTGAGAGGTGTGAGGCTGTGTTTGTGTCATCTCCCGCCCTGATGCCAGGCTCTGTCCCTCCTGGGCACAGCTGCAGGAGGCCTCATAGTGGAGCTACCCTGAGAGCAGGCTCCCTGCCTTTGGAGTCACCAGTCAGAGCTTGGGGTGACCTGTGGAGGCAGCAGCCTGGAGAACACTCCTTTCCCCTCTTGCCCTGATCTCCCGAGTTCAGCTTTGGCCTGGCTGTGATGTATTATTAGTAATAATGCAAGCCCCCTTATTTATTACCTTTTAGCAGAGCCCAGAGCTCAATGTATTGAACTCACATCACCAAATCTTCTCGGCCATCGCATGACGATGTTTTATTCCCATTTGACTAATGGAGAAACCGAGTTTTAGAGAGGTTAAGTAACTTCTGCAAGGTCACAGAGCTGGTAAATAAGCAGGACACCCAGGATTCCCACCCTGGACTGACTCCAAAGGCCATCCTTTTAGTAGCAGGGGCCCCACTGTCCCCCTGGTCGCCCTCCTGAGCGGTCCACACACCCCACCACCAGCATTACCTGGAAGCTTGTTAGAGTCACAGAATCCCAGCTCCACCCTAGAATATGAAATCGGCATCCGCACTTTCATATAAAGACCCTGGGGACTCAGGGTGCATTACAGTGACAATTCTCCAGGACAAGTGCTACGTTCCCGGAGGGTGGGGGCTGTTGGGGTGAATGGAGGGGGATGAGCATGTAGAGGCTCTAAGGAACCCAGGGCACTGGGGGCAGGTGCAGAGTTCGTCTGGGCCAGTTTGGTCCAGCTTACCAGATGTTTCACTTGCTGACCTCCAGGGCCGGATGACACCTGTGTCTAGCCACATCCCGGCCTTCTCTCTGGATATTCGAGAATGATGACTCCCCACTTGAGAAGTTCCCCTACTTCCAACTCCCTGGGCCCCCTCCCCTCCTGCTCATGGAGGCAGCTGGCTGGGTCTGATCTCTAGGCATTTGTGTTAGCCACATTACCAGAAGGGGCCCTGATCCAGACGCCCAAGAGAGGGTTCTTGGATCCTGCACAAGAAAATAATCTGGGGCGAGTCCACAAAGTGAAAGCAAGTTGATTCAGAAAGTAAAGGAAAAAAGAATGCCCTTACCCAAATGCTGCCAGCAAGGGGACGCCCTCTCTGGCTGCAGCCCCTCTGAATGGCTCATGTCGTTGAGCCTTACTTTCTCATTACAAGTCCCACTGGCAGCATGAATGGGGGGTCTGGAGTCCCCTATATGTGACTGTCAGAGGTGTTTGAACAAGAGCAACTCCATCTTGAATGGGGGCTGGGTAAAATGAGGCTAAGACCTACTGGGGCCAGTTATGGTTAAGGCATTGTAAGTCACAGGATGAGACAGGAGGTCAGCACAAGATACAGGTTATAAAGACCTTGCTGATAAAACAGGTTGCAGTAAAGAAGCCGGCTAAAAGCCACCAAAACCAAGATGGCAATGAGAGTGACCTCTGGTCGTCCTCATTGTTCATTATATGCTAATTATAATGCATTGGCATGATAAAAGACACTCCCACCAGCACCATGACAGTTTACAGATGCCATGGCAACATCAGGAAGTTACCCTATATGGTCTAGAAAGGGGAGGAACCCTCAGGTCAGGGGATTGCCCACCCCTTTCCCCGAAAACTGATGAATAATCCACCCCTTGTTTGGCATATAATCAAGAAATAACCATAGAAATGGGCAACCAGCGGCACTCAGGGCTGCTCTGCCTATGGAGTAGCCATTCTGATCTCTAGGCCCAGACAAGCCCACTCTCCCCTCTGCCAGAACAAACTTCCCCTGGTCCCCACTTCCTGAGCATTTTCCCAACTGCCTCCTGCATTTTTCTTCTGCATCAGTCTCTCTCATTGGAAACACTTTCATCTCCCCTTTGAGCTGGATTTGGGGCTTCCCCTGAGCCTCTGAGGTATTGTCTCTGTCACCAATTAGAATATAAAAGCTCAGCCATTTATCAAAGATACCCAGAAAGCAGTACCTGGACTGAAGTGCAGACAGGCATGTGTCTGCAAACCCAGATGCAACCTCGCCTGGCGTGCACCGTTTCCACCCCACGCGGTCAGGAGGCTGGGAATGCATTTACAGATGGTCCCTGTAATCCCACAGGTGGGTGAAGGGATTTCCATTTTACATCTGAGGCTCGGGGAGGCAAGGGACTCCCTTAAGTCCTATGAGTGTGTGTATAAGTACAGCCAAAAAAACGGGCCGGGCACGGTGGCTCACGCCTGTAATCCCAGCACTTTGGGAGGCCAAGGCGGGTGGATCATGAGGTCAGGAGATCGAGACCATCCTGGCTAACATGGTGAAACCCCGTCTCTACTAAAAAATAGAACAAAAATTAGCCAGGCATGGTGGTGGGTGCCTGTAGTCCCAGCTACTCAGGAGGCTGAGGCAGAGGTTGCAGTGAGCCAAGATCACGCCACTGCACTCCAGCCTGGGCGGCAGAGTGAGACTCCATCTCAAAAAAAAAAAAAAGAGGCAACGACTCAATTAAACAAGTTACTCTCTTGCCAATTCTGATCCGCTTCCCACTTCCTCCTTCACCCCACACCACACCCAATGTGCGCAAGACCAGCTGAGAACTCAAACATTCCTCTGGGTGTGTCAGGATCAATGAATACAGAAAGTCCAGGAACACATTCTAATGAAACACAGTGGCTCACAGGGTTCCTACGTAAGCTTTAGGCTTATTTGCACATTTTTAGACAGTAAATAGGCTCAACTCTGAGACAATGAAATACATCATTTGCCAGGAGGCGACTCCATGTGATGGAAACTGCTAGAACTTGGCTGGACCCGGTTGCCACTTTCCCCCTTGGTGACTCGAGGCTGGGATCTTCAAATATTTTTTAAAGTTGTCCTATTTAAAAAGGAATTGATTTATTCTGAGTTGTTTGAAGGTTGTGTTAGGACCAGAAGGCAGAAGAACAGGGAGAAACTTGGCTTTCTAACCCTTACTAACAGTAATGGCATGCAATTACTGGCCTCGGAGAGCAATGTCTCAGACACGCAGGGCCCTCTTCCTCCTACCCCTAAGATTCCACCTTGGTCTACAGGTGAGAGCCTTCCAGGACCTCCTGTGTGACCCAGAGTGTGTGGGGAGAGTCCTCACTCCCTCCTAAACGAAGAGAATCAGGGCCTAGTTGGGAGATACCTGATCTCAACTGGGCCACATCCCAGCCTGATAAACACATTCATGGCCGGGTCAGGCTAGCCTGGAGGCCACCACCCACCACTAGCTAGCTCTCCGTTCCATGCATGATGGGGTCTGCAAGGCAGGAAGTAACCCTTTGGGGAACCAATGGGTGAGGTGGTGAGTCCAGAGCCTGCCTGGCGGGCCCAGGTCTCCTCCGGGCAGACTCTAATGTCTCGGTTTGAGAGAGAAGTAGATAGAAGACTCTGACTTTGGCCCTATGAGCATTTTCCACTCAAGTGTTTTCAGGAGACCCTGCCCAGTAAAGCAGGGGTCTGCAAATGTTTTCATAAAGGCCTAGATAGTAAATACTTTGGGCTTTTTGCCCCAAACAGTCTCTGTTGCAACCACTCCATGTCATTGTCATGCAAAAGCAGCCACAAACAATATGTAAATGAATGAGAGTGGCTGTGTTCTAATAAAGCTTTATTTATAAAAACAGTCCACAGCAGGGCTGGATTTGACCTGTGGGCCAGAGTTTGCCAATCTGCTTGAGAGTTACTGGGCCTCCAAGACTCTGACACGCATTTGGCTCCATGAGTTCAGAGGGCAAGGTGGGTGAAAGATCGATGCTCCCATTTGTCAATTGGAACCTTGGGGATTACCCATCAACCTGGTAGATCTTCCAAAAGCACCCTGGGGTCCATGCTGTCATCATCCCCATTTTACAGACGAGAAAGTGGAGACTCAGGCTCAGGACCTTGCCCTGGATTCATACTGGTGGTGACATTTGTGTTAGCCACATTACCAGAAGGGACCCTGATCCAGACCCCCAAGAGGGGGTTCTTGGATCCTGCACAACAAGATAATTTGGGGCGAGTCCATAAAGTGAAAGCAAGTTGATTCAGAAAGTAAAGGAATAAAGAATTGCTACTCCATAGGCAGAGCAGCCCTGAGTGCTGCTGGTTGCCCATTTTTATGGTTATTTCTTGATTATATGCCAAACAAGGGGTGGATTATTCATCAGTTTTCGGGGAAAGGGGTGGGCAATCCCCTGACCTGAGGGTTCCTCCCCTTTCTAGACCATATAGGGTAACTTCCTGATGTTGCCATGGCATCTGTAAACTGTCAAGGTGCTGGTGGGAGTGTCTTTTAGCATGCTAATGCATTATAATTAGCATATAATGAACAATGAGGATGACCAGAGGTCACTCTCATTGCCGTCTTGGTTTTGGTGGCTTTTAGCCGGCTTCTTTACTGCAACCTGTTTTATCAGCAAGGTCTTTATAACCTGTATCTTGTGCTGACCTCCTGTCCCATCCTGTGACTTAGAATGCCTTAACCATGACTGGGGAACGCAGCCCCAGTAGGTCTCAGCCTCATTTTACCCAGCCCCCATTCAAGATGGAGTTGCTCTTGTTCAAACACCTCTGACAGCCACATAGACGGGACTCCAGACCCCCCATTCATGCTGCCAGTGGGACTTGTAATGAGAAAGTAAGGCTCAATGACATGAGCCATTGAGAGGGGCTGCAGCCAGAGAGGGTGTCCCCTTGCTGGCAGCATTTGGGTGAGGGCTGCCTGGCTGGGCGTGGGGGCCTGATTCCCTCCGAGGCTCCCTCCAGCTCTCTGCAGGTGATGCCAGGCTCTTTATAAATAGCAGGGCCTGCTTTCACCAGTACTTGCTGGTCTGCTGCTTTGTAAACAGGCTTTCTTCTATTTGTGCTCTCTTCTGAGCATCGTTCTATACTCCTTGAGGTTAGGAACACCTTGGTAGTGACCACACCCTGCCCCACACGGCCTGGACAGATCTCTGTTCACTGGGGGCCTGGCTGACCAGTGATGGAAGGTGAGTACGGGAGCACCGTCACCCAGAGTTCACTAAACCTTGGGAGTGGACGACCTGAGAGCCCCAAGGTGGCCTTGGTCTCCTCCCATCATGCCTGATAGAGAGCACCTACCTCCAGGAACGGAAGCAGTGAGGGAGGCTTTGTGTTTTTCAAAAGAATAAAGTGCAAATTGGTGGTCTGACTCCAATGCCAAACACTGTGCCCAGCAGGACACTCCTGCGCAGCCTGCCAGCGCTGACAAGGAGGAAGCAGTAACAAATGCCATCTCCACGACAATCACATCACAGCATTCGCGTGCAAGAGTGGGGGCCTGGGCCACACACTGGCTGCTGTGTTTCCCTGCAAGTTTCCAAGTCACTGACCACTAGGGATCCCTGCCACTTTGCAGATGTGGAAACTGATGCTCTATCAATGTCATCAGTGCGAGCATCTACCCAGCGCTTGGATCTCCTTAGCAGGATTGCAAACCTAGAGTTAGTTCTAGAATCACTTGAGGGGCCGGGGTTCTGTTTTATTTTATTATATTTTATATTTTAATTTTTATAGACAAGCGGTCTCACCTTGTTTCCCAGGCTGGTATTGAACTCTGGGTCTCAAACAATCATTCTACCTCAGCCTCTCAAAGTTCTGGGCTTACAGGCATGAGCCAGGGTTCTGTCTGACTTATTCACGGCTCTATCCAGAGGGCATTGCCCAGCACTGACACACAGTAGGTGCTCAAAAAACATGCATCTCAGGAATAGGTGGCAACTGGGGACTGAGAGGGGAGAGTTGGCTGAATCCCACAGCCCAGCACTCGGCCCCTCTTCCCTCCTGCACCCCCGGCCAGGTACAGAGTTACATCTGCTCAGCATCCAGACACCAGAGATGCTCTGGCGAGATGGACGCGTGCTTTGTGAATTAGCGATCTGCCTCCTACAAGACAATAAAAAGGACTAATTAATTTAAAGCCAACATAAGGCAGCAGCGAGGTGAGCATTACTTGTGTACAAGCCTGTATGGGTCCAGCATTTTCCAACGAAAACAAGAGCTACCCAGTGGGAGCTTCTGCTGGGCCAGACCAACTCCAGGTAGCTCCCTGCTGGGCAGTGGCTGGTGCCAAAACAGGGCACACGGCTGGAGCAGGTCTCCCTGTATGGGGTTATCTGCCAGAGCACAGAGCTGCAGAACCGGCCAGCAGCAGGCCAAGGCCTCGGTGACAAGCTGCCCCCAGCAGCTCCTGCCTCCTGCCTCCAGCCTCCAGGCCCGGCAGAGTCAGCTGCCGCACCTGGTACTTCATTTACAGATGGAAGCTGGCATCTCTCAGAGGTCTTCAGCCTCTGGAAACAGGCCCAGGGGACTGA
Organism: Gorilla gorilla gorilla; assembly: GCF_029281585.2. NCBI lineage: Eukaryota > Metazoa > Chordata > Mammalia > Primates > Hominidae > Gorilla > Gorilla gorilla. The sequence continues at coordinate 18,111,653 of NC_073228.2, read as the reverse complement.
CCGACCCTCAGCATTTGATGTTGGCAACATCTTGGCTTCCACTAAAACCTCGAGTCTGCAGAGGGAAACGGACTTCGCATGGGGCTGGGGTCAAGTCTTGACTTAGCCACACCTTCCCAGCTGCCCCTGGGCAAGTTATTCAGCCTCCAAGTCACAGTGTCCTCCTCTACAAAAGAGACGATATATGTAAAGCTCTAAGAAAACTGCCAGGCCAATAGCAATTAAGCAAGGAAGCCGGCCTGCTGATATTCTCAGGGATGAATTCTCCAGTCTCAACACCATCGGCCAGGGAAGAGGGATGGCTATTATAAAGCAAGAAGAAACCCCAGTTTCTGTTCAGCCTGGCAGAGGGGCCAGGTCCTGTCTCCTTTCTTTGCACCTCTGACTCCGCTGATCCCTCCAGCCTGGCACCAGCTAAAGGCTCAGGAGAAAATTCAGTCTGCTCAGAGAAATTTCTGCACCACTACTTGCTTTTCTTTTCAAGGGCATCGTTCCAGGGTGGATTGGATCCAGGACATCTCCCCCTGCCTATGTAGAGAGTGGCCTGACCTGAGGTCACAGCCCTCCTGGGCAGCCCTGCATCTCATGACTGAGCCAGGTCATGGGGGGCTAAAGGCTTGGCGGTTTGGGCCCAACTTCTACCTCTGTCTAATCCTGTATCCTCCCCCTCCCTATACAAAGTTGATCCCCCATAAATATCATGCACCTGCCCTCTGGGAGTTTCTTTCTTCCTTTTTTTGAAATGGAGTCTTGCTGTGTCACCCAGGCTGGAGTGCAGTGGCATGATCTCTGCTCACAGCAACCTCTGTCTCTCAGGTTCAAGCAATTCTCCTGCCTCAGCCTCCCGGGTAGCTGGGATTACAGATGCCCACCATCACACCCAGCTAATTTTTGTATTTTCAGTAGAGACAGGGTTTCACCATGTTAGCTAGGCTGGTGTCGAACTCCTGACCTCAGGTGATCTGCCCACCTTGGCCTCCCAAAGTGTTGGGATTACAGGTATGAGCCACTGTGCCCGGCCTGTTTCTATCTGCAGAACCCAACCAAGGACAGCCACCTCCTCCCAGCACAGGCGCCCACTGCGCTGCTCTCCCAGCCCCACCCTCTGCAGGAATGCCCCACGCAGGACCCTCTCATCTTCACTCTTTCTACCCTTGACGCCCCTCAGCTCAGCTCAAATCTTACCTGAAGGCATCTCTCTCTTCTTCTCCCTTTTCCCTTCCAAACATCTTAATTTCCTGCTGCTGGCTGTATGAGGAATTGTTTACCACCATAAACCACAATACAATTCCATAAATACGTTATTTATCCCTCCTATTATTATTCCCCATTATTTATTTCTGAAACTCTATTATTAAATCTGTAAAGTGTTCGGTGATACACTGGCAATGAAAGACACTATATAAAGGCGAGTTTATTATTATTTTTACTCCGTGATTAAAACAAGGAAGAAAAATGAACCATATTAAATCAAACTGGATTTCCTTTTGCCCGCGGGGCCCCTGCTTTGAGGTGAAGGACGGGCCCCCAGGGCCTGGGCTGGGTGAACGCTCTCTCCTCCACACTGGCTGCTCTCCCAGCTTCTTTCTCGGCTGCTGTTGGTGACACTAGGGAGAACTGCAGATTCGAAGGAGGCTCCGTCGCCGGGCGGAGTTTGTTCTGGGCAAAGCAAAAACGATTCCGTTTGCAATCTTACTTTTTGCCATCAGTCACTGCCAGTGACATGAAAAGGTAATAGAAGTACCCAGGAATCCTGCATTTTATTTCCACTCAGCAGCATTTCTCTTGCAGGGGAAACATAAATTCAGCCGATTTTTGTGCAGATTTTGCAAAATTAGTCTCTTTCCATCTAGCTCTGTGTATATATATATACACACTCCTTGCAGGGGCGGAGGGGTGGTTCTGCCCTGTGATAAGAGAGAATCTCACGTAGAAAAACTCATCCAGGGAGAGATGGAAGGAGGGAAGGAACAGGAGGCCCAGAGGAGAGATGCCGGGTCAGCGCACAGGTGGGAGGATTAGGGGCAAGGGCGAGGAGGCTCTCTGCATCACCTGGCAAAGCCCCGGCCTTTAGTGCAATGGTTCCCTGGACCAGCAGCATCAGCATCACCTGGGAAGCTGTTAGAAATGCAGATTCTCAGGCCCCGCTTCAGGCCTGCTGAATCGGAAATTCTAGAGGTACAACCTAGCGATCTGTGTTAACAAGCTCGAGAGGTGATTCTGATGCCAGAGTTGGAGAATTGCTGCTTAACTGCCTTGCAACTCAAAGGGAGAGTAGGCAGCATCACCCGGGAGCTTCTCAGAAGCGCAGAATCTTCAGCTTTCTCAAGACCTGCTGAATCTGAATCAGCATTTCCACAAGGGTCCCAGGTGCTTCCCTCACCCATTAACGTTTAAGGAGCATGGCTTTGGTGTTTTGGCCGCTGGGTTCAGGCCTGGCAGGGCAGGGGTTAGGAGAGAGCTTTTGAGGGTGGGAGCTATGGACTGGAGCTCTGGGGTGACAGAGCAATGAGTGGGACATTTAGGGATAAAGGAGCTGGGGCCGTTGGAGCTGAGTACCCGGAGGCTAATGAGAAAGGCCCAAACAATCGAATCCAACTCCAACTTTTCGCATGTCAGAGTTAAAGGCAAAAATCATCTCAATGGGCTGAACCTGAGACGTCTGAGTCCTTAGGAGCCAAACTGACATCCTGTCATTGTTGTTAAATCTTTATGACATGCTCACCAAGAGGAAGCACAGTTGAGCATGCAATGCAATGATCGTGTGACGGCCTTCAGATACTTTTATGTACTGTGGGGTGTCACAAAACCAAGCGTACTCGCTGCCAAGTTGGGATTTGTTGCTATGGAAACCGTTGGACTGAGCATGGAGAGACTGAAGTTTCGGACCTCAATCCCCACACTGGCCCACTGTGTTGCTCGAGCCAAGTCACCCCACATTTCCATAGCTGGCTCCCACTTTTTAAATGTCTGTTCTGTCCCAGGCACAGTCATTTTTTTGTGGCAAGAATATTGAAGATCTACTCTCTTAGCAATTTTCAACAACTTTCAAGCATGGCACACACTCTTACTAACTCTAGCCACCATGCTGCATGCTAGGTCCCCAGAACTCATTCATCCTAATGAAAATCTTGAACTCCCCCGGCCCCTGGCAACCACCATGCTACTGTCCACCTCTACAAGGAGGCCTGGGACGTTTTACAACTCATTGTTATCTCTGACAATGCATTTCATCGTCATTAACAATGCATCGCTTAATCATTACCCTATTCTGCCTCAGTTTGCCCAGAAAGAATAATGTCCCCCTTGGTTTTCCTTCCCATGTGATCCACAGTTTGTTTTTTATTTTTTTATTATTTCTTTCTTTATTTTTAGATGGAGTCTTGCTCTATCGCCCAGCCTGGAGAACAGTGGTGTGATAGCTCACTGCAACCTCTGCCTCCCAGGTTCAAGCGATTCTCCTGCCTCAGCCTCCTGAGTAGCGGGGATTATAGATGCGCACCACCACGCCCAGCTATTTTTTGTATTTTTAGTAGAGACGGGGTTTCACCATGTTGACCAGGCTGGTCTCAAACTCTTGACCTCAGGCGATCCACCCGCCTCAGCCTCCCAAAGTGCTGGGATGACAGGCATAAGCCATCGTGCCCGGCCTCATTTGTTTATCTTAAAAGAAGAGCCGATCTTTGCACCTATACCCTTGCTCATAAACTCCAAACGCTTAGCAGTTCAGGCCAGCATGGATTCAGCGCTCTACAGATGCGATCTTTCGTCACTCAGAACAGCCCTCTACCTTCTGCCCGGCTCGCTCCCCTCTGCTGGTGGCCACCCACATGTGGCGTGTTCACCTGCCCCTTCCACAGAACCATGTCCACCTTGGAGTGTGGTCAGCCTGAAACCATGAGGGCCATGCTCAGGGGAGGTCACCACTGAGCAGTTCAGCGGAGGCTCTGGACTTTGGGACCCCTCGAGCAGCTTCCTAGGAGGACGCTGAGTGGATCCTCATTCTCACTGTGAGCTGGAGGCAAAGCAGACCAGGAAAGAGTGGATCGGAGCAGACCACCTCTACAAGCCCGGTCACAACACAGATGGACACTTCTTGGAAAGACCCACAACTCCCCAGTGAGTGGCAGCCACTTCTGCACCCTCCACCCCGAGGAAGGAAAAGAGCAGCTGCTGTTCCTGGGGACCAGCCTCGGGCCAGAACCTGCACAGTGCTTTAGAGGTGTCCCCCACCCCACTGAGTCCTGAGTGTACACCCCTCCCTGAAGCCTCTCCTTGCCTATCCTGATCTCTGCTGGAGTCGCAGGATCTAATGGATGGAAGGCCTCTTACAGACCACATGGTCTCATTTCACAAAGGAGCAGCTTGACTTGCTGGTGCTCAGAGCTGGCTCACACCACACCTGGGATTAAAACTCAGGCCGTGGGACTTGCTGTTGAGGAATTCTGTCCAAACCAACCACAGGGAGAGGAAGGAGTCAAATGCCCCCAGGGAGGCCCTGCTGAGGCACCAGCCACCTGGAGAACTAGCACTTGATGGGGAGAGGCAAGCATGCCTTTGTGCACTCATTGATTTGTTTATTCGTCCACCTGTTTGCTCGCTTGTTCATTTATTCAACAGCTATTTGTGTCCTGCCATGTGCCAAACACCACTAGGCATGGAAGATATAGTTTGGACCCTAGAAGGGTTAACAGGTGAAATGGTCTGCCCTATGCTCAGCCTGATTGACTGCAAGCAAAGCCTGAGGAAGTCAGGATTGCCTGGGGAAAGACCCAATAGGCCCCCAAATGTTTGCAGAATGAATGCATGGCAAAAGAGAAGCTGCTGCAAGCATAGGGACCTGTAAATTCTGGGAGGGGGCTTGCTTGATGGGTAAATGGGTGCCCTGAGGTTTGTGCCCTAAATGACCAGCAGTGTGGTCGATCTCTTTAGACGTCTACCCTTTTTGAAAATGGACTTTAATTTCCAAGTATTTGGGCCTCTTGACACCTGAGTCCTTTCCCATGAACTCATCCCCCTGGGGAGCCTGGCTGGATCTGTCACCCATCTCATGCTGCAACTCCCCTGCACAACTCTGGATTCATGCAGGGGGTCATTTATTTCTTCCCTGGAAACATCTGTCATCAGCGTTAGTGATGAGTTATGAGGCTGGAGAGCCCTCAGTTTCTCTCAGGACGTATTTCAACCTGGACAGCTCCTGAACAGTTCTCCCTGCAGCTGCTATGGTATTTCTCAGCCCCAATTTGCCCTCTTGGCTCTGCCAGGAGGTACAGGGTGCTGGGAATGAAACCCTAGGAAAGAGAGTTCTTCCTTGAGTCCAGTCCAACGAGCCTGTCTTTGCAAAGGCACCTGAGAAACAAAGTGGTCAGCCTTGTAATTAATGTTTCTGGCCTCTGACGAACCCTTTCCTCTTGGAACTGGGGCCTTGCTGGTAACCAGAGAGGTAATGGGCCTACCCTTCTCTGCTGCTCTGGGAGGGAACTGTCTCTCCCACCTGGGCCTCTTTGGGTAAGGAGCAAGGGAAAAGGCAAATCTCAACCCTGAAGACTTTATGGAGGAAGTTCCCTTTGCCTCTGAGTCTGCTGTCTTCCATCCACCTCTAAGCCATTGCTGTCTCCTTTGTCCCTACCTACTTCTTCTCCACCCTCTTCACACACCGTCACTTATTAACTCCAACCTGCAAAAATAGCCAAATGATTTCCAAGCCCTGAAAGAGGCAGATAGATAATGACAGAGCGAGTTGATATGGCAGTAACAAATTGTCCGTATTATAGCACTTTACATCTTGATATCCATTCTCCTCAACGGGCTTATCTGTAAACCGACTGAATTCACACTGGGATGCTAAGAAAATAGCTGTCATATAATAGATGGGGTCTCCCAGAAAATGAACATTTACAAATGGCTGTAGCATTTACTTAAAATGTCATGCCAATTGCTTGCTGTTGTCTTTATGCAATGAGATTGATTTTACTGCTCCTTGGAGTCCTCAGCCTTGATGGGTAGTTTTTAATGCAGCAGGGAGATGCTTTTGCATTTAATTTATAAATACAGCATGCCAAGCCATGCGCTTTTTAAGGTGCAGCCTTGAGAACTGTCCAACCCTCTTTTGCTGGGATCCTCCTCTCCTCTCCTCTCTTCTGTCCTCCTCTTCCTCCCTAGAGGATAAGTTGGACCTGGGCAGGGTCTGAGTTGATCCTATTCATGTATTCAAATATATGCAGATGTATGCATTTTGTTTAACAAGTTAATTCATTTGCCAGGCCAGGCAGTTGGGGGTTTTCACAGTGTAATATCCACACTCCATTCTCCCTTCCACACCAGATTATGCCCTGGGGTTTTACTTGCAGAATTTCTGGAGTTGGAGCCTAATATAGGCTGGGGGGAGAGGCTGCTTGCCTGTTGGAGAAGATGGCTGCAGGGTCTCCCCAGGATAAGACCGAGGGCTCTGTCCAGCCTCCTGGTTATTCTAGAAGCCCTGGGAAGTCCAGTGCACCTGGAGAAGTGTGCCTCCTTGAGACCACAAAACATGACCACTCGTTTCTCCCTTATCTGCTGAAAAGCTACTTACAACTATCCTTTGACTGGCAGCCCCAGATGGGGAAACAGAACTCCCTGCCACCCCCACACCCAATGCCCTGTGTTCCCTGTGGCATTTTGCATCCTCTTCCTTGGGGAGGTAAAAAGAAAGAGCTGAGGGAGGAAGGGACGGATGAGCTGCCAAGGCTAGACGGAATGGCCCATTGCTTCTCCCTCCTGTCTGCCCTGGGAAGATTTCCCACAGCATCTAGGAGCCTTGATAGAGCCCTTTCCATCTCTAGAAGCCTGGCTGTGCCTATGAGGGAACGGCATTTTCATCCAAGGCATTCTCGGTGTGCAGATCTGGATAGGAGCTGGAATTCCTTTGGATGTGAGTGTGTCCTTCAGCCGAGGAGCAGCCGATGATAAGCATCGGCTGCTTATCATCATTATTGATACTAATAATGCCTCACCTGGGTCCCACTCTGCAGGACGGCTCGCACATCCATTATGCCACCAGATCCTAGGAAGCAGAGGCATTGGCATTCTCTCTATCAATCATTTGTTCAGCAACGATTTATTGAGCACCTACTACAAGCCTGAGGCTGTGTGAGGACCTGGGAACAGATCAGGGGGCACAACAGATTTGGTGGCTGCTATTGAAAGCAGCTCTATTCTGGCAGGGAATGGAGACACATCCATTGGTGCAGCGTCCTTGCTGCACCTGAGCCTGCAGCAGCGAGGAAGGGTTGAGGGCGGGCTTCCTGGAGGAAGTGCTATGGAAGCCAAGGCTTGAGGGATGCATAGAAGCTGACAGGCTGGGATTGAGGGAGGAGTGAGGTACAAAGGCAGAGTGTTTTCAGGCAGAGGGGACAATATTTTCCAAGGAACCGAAGCTCAGAGAAGATGAGACATTCTAAGTCACATGACTAGAAAATGAGTGGGAGACCAGTTTCTATGCCCTTGGGGTCCCCTGGTGGGAAACTTCACAGGTGAGGAAACTGAGGCAATGGTCAACACAAGTCTCCTGACTTTGGGAATCACCCCTCCCCTTAGGAGGATAAACACCAATGAGCCAGCCCCTTTCATGGAAAATGATCACCTCTCAGATAGATTACAGACAGCTGTGGTTATCAATGCTGGTCTAAAAAAGTGATTAGACAGAATCTAAATAATGATTTAGATTAATCATCTGCAAGTGACCCTCCGTGGGGACAAGAAAATAATAAAGAAAGCCAACGTGTTCAGAGCGTTATTACTTACATCCAAGGCCTAGCACATTGTTAATGTTCAATACATTGCTGAAGGAAGGAGAGACCCCCCCCCCACCAACTTCCTCCATGGAGTCTCAGGCCTCTCCCTCCTCTTTGCACCAGGTAGTGAAACCCCCAAGATCAGATGCAGAGCCCCCATGCAAAGCCAGGTCAAGATGTCAAGTGATAGGGGCCGAGCTCAGTGGCTCACGCCTGTAATCCCAGGCTGAGGCAGACGGATCACTTGAACCCAGAAGTTCAAGACCAACTAGGACAACATAGTGAGATCTCATTTCTACAAAAAATATAAAAATTAGCCGGGTGTGGTGGCGCATGCCTGTAGTCCCAGCTACACGGGAGGCTGAGAAGTGACAGAATGGCTTGAGCCCAGGAGATCAAGGCATCAGTGAGCTGTGATCGCACTACTGCACTCCAGCCTAAGTGACAGAGTGAGGCCCTATCTCAAAAAAAAAAAAAAAAAAAAGAAGAAGAAGAAGAAAAAGAAAAAGAAAAAGAAATAAGAAAAGAAAAGAAAAGAAAAGAAACCACTGATAGAAGCCTGGAGCTGAGAGGGGCCTAAGTTCACCTTGTCCAACCTGCTCCTTATGTAGAGGGGGAAATTGAAAGCTGCAGACAGATGAGGCTGTGTCTAAAGTCCTGAGAGAATTGGTGTCAGAGTAAGAACTAGAAGGAGAGCTTTAGATTCTTCTGCACTGGCCAGGCCTTGAAAATGCAAGTATTCTCTTCTAAGGAAAGCAGCCCCAGGCGCTTCCTTGAAAAGTCTGCTCCCACCTCTTGTGCCAGGGGACCTGGTTACCTTGGCAACCATGCTGGGCCAGGGAGACTGCACTCCAGCCAAAGGCAGTTATGGGTAAGCCAGACACAAGGGAGGCCAGACAGGGCATTCCACGTGGATACTGACTGTATCAGTTGTCTATTACTGGGTAACAAGTCATCCCAAAACTTAGCGGATTAAAACAATAATCACTTTATTATCTCTCATGATTTCTGTGGGTCAGGAATTTGAACAGGCAACGTGGGAACTTATCTCTGTTCTCTGATGTCTGGGACCTTGGCTGGGAAGTCGAGAAGCTGGGAACAACTCAACAGTTTGAAGCTGAAATCATCTGGAGGCATCTTCACTCACAAGTCAGGTGGTTGATGCCTGCTACTGGCTGGGACCTCAGGGGGACTTCCAACCAGAACACCTCCATGGTATCTCTCTAAGTGGGCTAGTTTGGGCTTCCCACCATCATGGCTGCTGGGTTCCAAGAATGAGAGTCTCCAGGAGAGCTAGGTGGGATTGCATGGCCTTTTTATAATCTCACCTTAGAAGTCACTTCATGTCACTTCTATATATTCTATTGGTCAAGGCAATCATAGAGGTCCTTCCAGGACTGAGGGAGAATAATGTCAAGGTCAGATGGACATTGATATGGTTTGGCTGTGTCCCCACCCAAATCTCTTCTTGAATTGTAGCTCCCATAATCCCCACGTGTCATGAGAAGGACCCCACCACACACGGTCATTGAATCGTGGGGCGGGTTTTTCCTGCGCTATTCTTGTGACAGTAAGTCTCACAGGAGCTGATGGTTTTATAAAGGGCAGTTCCCCTGCACATGCTCTCTTGTCTGACGCCATGTAAGATGTGCCTTTCCTCCTCCTTCACCCTCTGCTGTGATTGTGAGGCCTCCCCAGCCATGTGGAACTGTAAGTCCATTAAACCTCTTTTTCTTTATAAATGACCCAGTCTCGTGTGTGTTTTTATTAGCAGTGTGAGAATGGCCTAATACAGATCTGGAACAGGAGATATTACTGGGGCCATCTTTGCCCCAGTAATCTGCGCCTAAGCAGGGCCTCAGCAATCTACTCAAATTCGGTTATTTTAAGAAGTATATTATTGAATGCCTGTTATGTGCCAGACAGTGCACCAGGGGATCTCCTGTGTCTTGGGGAGTTTGAAGAAAAGTACATAGCAGCTGCTGAGTCACCCTAGGGAGAAGCAGACAGAAACAAGTTCATGCGTGGCTGGGGAGTCCCTGCCTGCAGGCCTTTCCCTTAGAAGCAGCCGCCTTTGTACAGACACAGGTGTCCATCTCCACCCTGGCCCCCAGCAAGGTCAGTGCGAGGGCCACATCAGTGTGGGTGTGACAACCTGGGGTCTGGCTGACCCTGAGGTCTTGCTATATCATGTGTGCAGCATCCCCTGCCCTTGAGTTCACAGGAGGGCAGGGGAGAAATTCTGTGTTTATAGCCTGCCATGGAGCAGAGTCGTGGTTCCCCATTTGCCCCTCCTGCTGAGCATGACCCAAAGCCTGCCATCATCTTCCCTTTCCACATCCCCACCTGGGCTCCTGCCTCCAAGGCACAGAAGCCTTCTCAAGGTCCTTTCTGGCCCCAGCCTCCCCAGCCTCCTTTCAACCAACTGAATCTCATAGAAGCAGCTGGGTTTGCTTTTCCCCTCTGTCCCAAAGATTTTCAATCTGCATTGCCATTTTTATTTTCAATGCACCCCCATTAACTCATAAGGGTTCTCAGAGGCCACCTGATTCTTGCATACACCCAGGCATGGGCAGCTCAATCCAACTCATGTCGTTTGCAGACAGCTGAACCCCTTAGGAGGTTCTGCAATCTCATTCAAACAACACTAAACTCATCTCTAGATCCCACTGTGCCTCTCTCGCCCCACTGAAATAATTGTGGATTAAAGGAATCTCCCCAGGCAGGACTGGCATTTGTGCTTATATATAAATAGGGAACCTTCTGAAAAGTTAATTGTGGTGGTGGATTATGGTGGTGACTTCCCAGAGAGAGACAGGGATTGCTTTAATGAAATGAATGTGTGCAGTGCAAGGGTTGAGTCTAAGCTGAGGGGTTTGGCAAGGGGCAGGGAGGAAGGGTGGTCTGATCCAGGAGGAACTGTTTAGGAAATGATGATTTCAGAGAGGAAGGAGGTCAGCGGAAGCTGGATAATTTGTGGCAGAGCAGATCTGATGAGGAGAAAGGCCAGAAGGAAGGGCAAGAGAAAGTAAAGATGAAACCGTTAGCATTCCTAGGGGCGGATGAAGGCCAGAGGGCTCTGGAGGGTTAGTGGGAAAGGTGGCTGCTGGGCAGCTGCTTCAGGCAGACGCCAAACTGGAGAGATCTGGGCTCAAAGCAGAAGATGACCTGCTTCTCCAGCAGACTTGGGAGCAAACAGGTACAACTCTGAGTTGGACTGGAGGGTAGGAAGTAAGGGTGGAGCAGCAACAAAAGCTGTAACATTCATTCATTCATTCATTCATTCATTCATTCGTTTTTTTCAACAATCACTTACTGGGTTTCTACTGTGTGCAAAGCACTGAATTACGCAACTCCCTAGCAGAGGGAATTCCCAGGGTGAGCTGAGGAAGTGACCTTGTGTGCAATCAAAGGTCATCCTCAGCAGAGTGGACTAAGGGGTCCAGGGAGCCCCCAAGAATGCCACAGAGGGAGGATCTCATTTTGAGGTGCTTGGGAGCCAAGGAGGATAGGTGGCTCTTACAGGGGGCAGGACCCTTTCTGTCTCACCTACAGCTTAGAAAACCTGCATCCCTGCTTCCCTCTCCTGTGGCTCCCCAGTGCCATCCGCATCCTGTGCCCCTCCTCACTGTGGGTTTCCAAGTCCTCTGTGCACGCCTCCCTTCATCTGATGGTCATCTCATTGGTCTTCTGTCCCCTCTGTCATCGTAGCCTGTCTTGACCCACCCTCCTAAACCCCAAACCTCGGGCTAGACCTGCCTCTCTATCCATTCAAGGAAGTCACCCCGAGGACTTTCCAACCTGTGCCTCACCCACAAATGGTGGTGCAGGTTGGGAGTGGCCATTCCCCTCCTCTTAGAACTCCATGACTCAGTGACTGTCAACTGGGGCAATACTGCCCATCTACTGGACATTTGGAAATGGGGCAGGGGCAGTTGTCGCAATGGCCAGGGGGTGCTGCTGGCATTTGGAGCATGGACACCAAGCATGACCAGCCCCGTGCAGTGCCCTGCACAGACCCACATGGTGACCAGGCGCCTCCCCCCAATCCCCAAGTTGCCCTGCTGAGAAATATGAAGCAGGGGCCCTCCCAGCCCCCCTCCTACCCCCACTCTCTCCAGGCTATCAGGGAGCATGACCTAATCACGCATGCCTGGCTCAGCCCCTCTGGCCTCTTGCACCCCTTCTGAGCTGCGGAAAGATTTCCATCCTTGTAGATATCTTGCCCTGCCAGGTGCTGGCCGCCATTCTGGGGAGTATTTTCAATTCAGCAGGGAGGACACAGCAGCCCCCTGTGGCCCCACAGCTGTGCCAATCCAGCTTTTATGGTAATAAGGCTGCAATCTTTGAACTCCTGGTTCCAAAGGAGTTTGACGCCAGAGTCCCTCTCTCATCTGGCTCCAAACTCAGAGAAAGGACCACGTTGTGACTGACCACCAGTGCTCAAAGCCTAACAGACCCTGCTGGGGAGGTTAGGAGGGTCTGGGCCCGGAGCCTGCAAATCCAACCAGCAAAACCCATCCAGGGCATTTCCAGGAAATGGGCATTCCCGCCCCTGTCTCCAACATGAGCACTGGAAACGCTTTTGTGTATCTTCATTATAACCTTCTCTGCCCTGCTGCTTCCCTTGTGCATTGGAGATCAGGTTTCTGTAGACACCCAGGGCATCATGGGTGCAGCCATGAAGCCCCAGCACCTGAACTGGAAAAAGATTCCTTTTCCTTTGGTCTAAGGACGATGGGGGAAGGGAGGGCTAAAAACAGGCCTTTGATACACCTGATCGATGTGAGAAAATTGTTCTTTCATTTTAAAATTGCTCTTGGCCATGAGGACATCTGCACCCCATGCACCTTTTACAGTTGTTCTGTGTTTGGCTCCAAACCACTAGAAGACAGATTTGTTGGCAGTTCCCAGATGTCCAGGCCAGAACTGCCTCTTCTGACCTTGGTCAAGGTCAAGGGAAGAACTAGCCTGCCTTCCTCTCCCTTGCAGCTCTTTCTGCTTCTTCCTGGGCAACAGCAAGGGGCTGTGGTGTTTGAAAACTCACCTGAGAAGAGGTGACACCTGCCATGGAGTTGCTGGTGGAGAGGGAGGCCTCACTGCTCCAGAGAGAGTGAGAAACCAGCCACATTCAACTGCTCGGCCCTGGTGAGCTTGCCTGAGATTGGAGTGAGACATCCCTGTCCCCGTCTGTGGCTGTTTGAAAGAGGGCCTCACTTCATAAAGAAGGCAAGCAATCCTTCCTCACCTCCCATCCACAGAGGAATCCTTAGAAGAGAATACTTGCATTTTCAAGGCCTGGCCAGTGCAGAAGAATCTAAAGCTGGAGCAAGGCTGGGTCAGCTTCCAGACCCTCCAGCTCCGACTCCAGCTCTGGAAGCTGACCCAGCCTTGCTCCAAATGTAGCTTCCAATACACGAGTGTCCACCATGCATCCCAAGCAGGATCTGTGCCATCTTCTGGCCATCACACCCACCCTGACTCTCACTCTCCCTGTGTGCCTCACTCCAGCCTGGCCCATTGTCCCCGAGTAGATGCTATCCCCAGACAGGAAGGAAGCCCCTCAAGATGCCAGGTGAGTTCGGGTTCAGACCCCAGGCTGAGCTGCCCGGGCTATGTTGGGGAAACCCTCGGGGCACTGACCAGGAGCCAATTAACCCCCACAAGCCACTCCCAGGGCTCCAGGTAGAAGAACAGACTTATCTCCCTGGTCATCCTTTGTCTCCATGCTCCAAATGCCAGCAGCACCCCCTCTGCACTGTGACAACTTACCCCTGCCCCATTTCCAAATGCCTGGCACATGGGCAACATTGCCCCAATTCCTCCCAATGCCTTGCTCTCAGTAGATCCCCTACCCCTGTGCCCCAGGGGAGGAGAGGGACGGCCGGGGGTGAAGGGCAGAGGGAGAGACCGACCTCCAGAGCAACTCCTGAGTCCACAGGAACAATCCACCCATCTCGGGGGCTGGAGCCGCCCCCGTGCCCAGCAGGCCCTGTCCTGGCTCAGCACCGCAGGGGAGCCGCTCCAGGAGCCTCTTCTCTCTCAGCCAGGGAGGCCCACAGCCTAGTGCCGCCTGGGTCTTCAGGGGGTGTGTAGACACCAGAACACTCAGGCTACCCTGGAGGTATTCGGAACACCTGGACCAGCCCTGGATTTTTCTTTTCTTTTCGTTTTTTTTTAACCACTGATGGCATCCTGTCCTCCCACAACTCTGTGGAACAGGCAGGGCCAGTGTCACAATCCCATTTTGCAAATGGAAAAACCTGGAGGTGGCCCCTTTACCATTTCCCTTTATAAGGCCCACCAGAGCTGGCACAGATGTGAGCTCCTTTTCCATGTGGTCCCTCCCGAAGCTGTGTTCTTCTGCCTCTGGCTGCCTCCCCTCGCTGTTGTGGCTGGGGTTGGGAGGTGGTTGTGGTGCTGGCACTCCCAGAGAGCTCTGGGACTCTAGTCTCCTCATCTCTCTTCCCACCTGGCTCCAATCCCCACCATCTACTCCAGCACCAGAAAGGCCTGGACCAAAGGAGGTGGGTAAATACAAAGGAAGCAAGGCACAGAAGCCGCTAAGGTGTGAAAACCTTCAGGATCCTGATGATATTCAAACCCGGAAAGGTCTCCAAGGACGAAGTGCAAGCCGTATGCTCTCTGAACCATTCCCCATCTTTGCATGTGGCATTTGGCAAAAATCAGGTCGGACCGGACATCCCCGAGATGGAGAAAAAGAGGTGGAGGATTGGGTTCACTGGGTCTTTGGCAAAATCAGAGAGCCAGGACAGCCTGTCTCCAGGTCACAGAGAGGAGGCACCCAGGCCCCATGACAGAGGGTGGGAACTGAGGGTCACAGAACGCCCTTTCCTGAAGAGTTGGCAGGGGCCTCGGGCCAGTCTTTGGGGGCTGCAAGACTCTGAGTCTCAAGGTACCCGGCGGAGCCCACCACACATGACCTGCACGAGGGACTCGGGAGTCCAGGCCATCGGCCAGGATCCCCGGCGCCCTGCGGTCTGTCCAGCCCCTGGTTGGAAGGAGAGACGATGTCACCTTGGGCATCGGGGAGGAGAATGATGCACGAGCCAGCACAATAAGTGGAGACAGATCTAGTTTGAGAGTCTCCGAAGATGATATTACTCAGCAGCCTCACGCTTTTCATCTGGAACTTATTGGAAAACCTCGCTAAGGGGATCAGCTGCCTCCCAGGCTCCGACTCCCAGCTCCCATCCAGTTGGCATTAAGGCCCTTTAAAGTAATACTTCTCGACACCATGAGCATTGTATGTTCCTGACAGGATAAGCCTGCCACAAATTAATACCTGGGGCAGATCCTAAAACACAATTCTTCCCGGCTGCAATAATTCCAGCCAACCCCTCTATCTGCGCTGACAGATGCAGTAAATCTTTCATCGTTGCAATTCATATTGTTTTTTTCCTCTGGTACCCGAAATAGCCAAGACAATAAACTTTACCTCCTTTTATGATTATCGATGTGCTTATAGGGCACCCATGCTGCCTGCATCAGCACCGACCCACCCGGGGTCCCATTGCACCTGTAGGGAAGCGACTCCCTTTATCCTGCAGGCTCACAAGCCCCATGTGGAGGCTGGAAGAGTTGGTGGGCTGGTGTCTGGGAGAGACAGAGGTGAGAGGCTCCTGTCTCCGAGAAGCTGAGGGTGGCAGTCAAGGAGGAGGGAGAGGACCTCAGCCCTGAGGTTGCAGGGAGAGACCAGGGCCAGTGAGGACAGCGGGGAGAGCCTCAGGACACAGAGGTCCTCTGCCTGCCCTTGTGCCGGCCAAGGTACATGAGTGACAAACTCTGCCAAGGTCCCCTGTGCAGGGGACTCTGAGAATTGCCATGCGACCTGCCTCATTCCACGTTCTCCTTATTGACAAGCACATCACAGAGAGCCAGATCTAGGTCCTAGCCCCACAGGCCTTGATTTCTCCATCTGCAAAATGGGATTTGTGACAGGAGCCCTGCCTGTTCCACAGAGCTGCGGGAGGACAGGATGCAGGCTGTACATGGTAAAAAGCCAAAACATGACGTCCAGGGCTGGGCCCAGGTGCCCAGAATGCCTCCAGGGTAGCCTGGACTAAGCAAGTCTGCACATTAGCAGGTCAGCCCTGCAGGGCCTGGCGGCGTGGAGGCTGCCTCCAACTCCTAGGGCTGCCACAACAAATTCTCCCAAAGCAGGAGGCTGAAAACAACAGAAATGTGTTTTCTCCCAGTTCAGGAGGCCAGAAGTCCGAAATCAAAGTGTCAGCAGGATTGGTTCCCTCTGGAGGCTCCAAAGGAGAATCCGTTCCATGCCTCTCTCCTAGTGCGTCTCTCCTAGTGCGTCTCTCCTAGCTTTTGGAGGTTGCCGGCAATCCTTGTTATTTCCCGGCTTGCAGATGCATCACTCCCATCTCTGCCTCCATCATCGCATGATCTTCTCTCTGTGCGTGGCCCTGTGTGTCTCTTTTTTCCTTTTCTGAGACAGGGTCTGGCTCTGTGGCCCAGGTTGGAGTGCAGTGGCATGATCATAGCTCACTACAGCCTCCACCTCCTGAGCTTAAGTGATCCTCGCACCTCAGCCTACTGAGTAGCTGGGACTACAGGTGTGCACCACTACGTCTGGCTAAATTTTAATTGTTTTGTAAAAACAGGGTCTTGATATGTTGCCCAGGCTGTTCTTAAACTCCTGGGCTCAAGTAATTCTCCTGCTTCGGCCTGCCAAAGTGCTGGGATTACACCTGTGAGCCACTATGCCCGCCCTCTTCTCCTTGTCTTATAAGGACACTGGTCATTGAATTTAGGGCTCACTCTAACCCTGTTTGGCCTCATCCTAACTAATCATATCTGTGGAGCTCTTATTTCCAGACTAAGGTCATATTCTGAGGTTCTGGATGGTCATGAACTTTGGGGGACACCATTCAATCCGCTACTGGAGTTGGGGGTGGTGACTCTGCCTGAGGGGCTCCTAACAGGGCCCACCCCCAGTCATCTTCAGGTCCCCTGCAGTCAGCACTCCCTCCAAGGACACTTCTCTATCTGTCCCACCCCAAGAACTGCTCAGAGGCAAGGCTATCACCTCGCCCAACTACTCCCTGAAGACTTGGGGTTCCCTACGGAGTCCAAGGAAGCACAGCTTAGCCCTGAAAACATGCCAGCCCCTCATTTGGCTGAGATGCAGCTGATCCCTGTCCACACCTTGGTCACCTGTTCTTAACAAACTAGCACCTGCTACCTGTAATCCCAGCAATTTGGAGGCTGAGGCGGGAGGATCACTTGAGGTTAGGAGTTAGAGACCAGCCTGGCCAACATGGTGAAACGCCATCTCTACTAAGAATACAAAAATTAGACGGGTGTAGTGTTGTGCGCCTGTAGTCCCAGCCACTCAGGAGGCTGAGGCATGAGAATCGCTTGAACCCGGGAAGCAGATGTTGCAGTGAGCCGAGATCATGCCACTGCACTCCAGCCTGGGCGACAGAGCAAGACTCTGTCACAAAAAAAAACCCAAAAAACAAAAAACAAAAAAACAACTAGCACCTGCTTTAACTTTCCCCATCCACACCCCTCCGCCATGTGGCTCATCCCCCCTAGTCAATTGTAGAAGGATGACCCCTCTCTGACGGTTCCTCCAGGGCCTTTTTCCCAAAGGTGGAGAGTCTTAGCTGTCACCCTATAGAAGCACATTCCCAAATTGCAGGTAAATTATACATTTGCCTTTTAAGTAGCACTTTAAGCTGGCAGGGAGACAGATTTCTATCAGTGGTGAATGCCCACCTCGGGCTGCTAGATTTCATGCAGGGTTCGTGTGATGGGTAATAACTCTCACCTCCCTCCCTTTATGAAGAGACATGGCTCTTGTCTTTCCGCACGGAGGGAACAATAACACACACATCTTGCCCCGAGGTCTCAGAGGCTGCGGGCTCCTCACCTCCTGGGTCTGGAGCTCACCCACCAGTGCCTTTACTGCCATGGCAACTGCCCGTGGGGCCTGAAAAGGTCCCATCATGACCCCTGTCCGCGGTGCCCATGCCAAAGCAGCTGACACTGTTGTTGTGCCCGAGAACACGAGGATATTTGCTTTCCAATAACTGTCCTCCTGTTTAATCGCTGGAGAGAGGTGCTTTTGTCACCTGCTCTATAAGTAAATGGTCGTGGCATTTTTGGCAACAGGCTCTTCTCAAAGCGGGAGATGCTTCCCCCTGGGCAGGGCTTCTGGAGAGAGGAGGCCAAGCTGTTTTGCAGAATTCTCCTGGGCATTTGTCCTTCCCGATCTCCTCCCACACTTCCTCAGTGGGAGGTGTCTGCTTCCTAAACCCTCTCCAGATCTCTGAGCCTTGACTGTCCCGGATGACTTCCTTTCCCTCCCCAGCCAGGGCTGAACCCCCCTTCCATGCCATCTCCACTGTGCCTTCTCCTGGGACCCTGCTGAGGCTGGAGGCTCTGCCACCAGCCTGGGCACTTGGGAGACGAAGTCTATGGTTCTGCTGTCAAAAGCATGAGCACCCCAGGCTGTCTACCATGTGAAAAGACTTCCCAGAGACTTCTCTGTCCTAGATAAGTTGTGAAAAGCCAAGATCAATTTGCTTCTGAAAATCAGGTAGATCAATATGAATAGCACCATCTGCTGAGGAGCACGTGTGTCCATGAGCAGTGCATGTGTCCATGCTCACGCACCCTCGGGGGTGCCCACACCCCCGCTCCCTTCCTCACTCTCCCGCCCCCACCCTCCCCATCTTATTTGAATCTGCTCACTATTTCCTGACTTGACCCTTTTTTTTCATTTCAGAAGCAACAAGACAGTAAACCTAAATCCCAGGGAAGTGGCTGTGTGTTCACTCTGAGTGCAGGGGACATTGGGATGTGCAGTTTCTGGGAGGAGGGTCCCCTGCCCTGTGCACCCCCATCTCCAGCCCCACTCTTCTGCCTCCCAAGCCCCAGGCAAAATCATCAGCCTGTGACTAACTTTGGGGGACTAACATAGCAGCCACCAGGAGGCCAGAGGTCCCAAAGGCTGGGCAGGTGTCACTGAAGTCCCACTGCCTATCTTAAATCACATCTCTGCCCTCAAGAAGGTATGTGGTGTTGGATGTGGGTGATGAACCCTACCAAGCTTCAAGGTCTTCATCTGTTCATCAGGGATGAACAAGCAGAGCTTGACACAGAGCAAGCACCCAACTAATAACAACAACAGCCAACGCATAGGCTGAGCATCCCTAATCCCCAAATCTGAACTCCGAAATGCTCCAAAATCCGAAATGCCCCCAAAATCCGAAATGCTCCAAAATCCATAATGCTCCAAAATCCGAAATGCTCCAAAATCCGAAACCTTTTGGGCACCAACGTGATGCTTGAAGGAAATGCTCATTGGAGCATTTCAGATTTGGGATTTTCAGATTAGGGATGCCGAACATAATCCAAATATTCCAAAAGCCAAAATCCAAAACAAATTTAAAAGCTGAAACACTTCTGGTCCCCAGAATTTCGGATAATGGATACTCAACTGGTATTTGCCGCATGCTTGTCTAAGTACTTTATGCATATTAACTCATTGATTCTTTGCAATGATCCCATGATTACCTGTGATTTTTATCTCTCCCACTTTAGAAATGAGGAAAGAGAGGCCCAGAGAGGTCAATAACATACCCAACGTTGCGGAGCTAGTATGTGTGGTGTCAGGATTTGAACCCAGGCAGTCTGGGTCTTGCACCTACATGCTTTGTCCTGCCATTGGTACTATTTTTTTGTGCTGGGTCAGGCTAGGAGTAGAGATGCAAGCCCAAAGCGCATTGGCTCAGCCCTCGTCCTCAAGAATCTTCCCCTTCCTTAGGGCACCTCCAAGGTGAAGAGGGAAGACCCCGGGCTCCCTAAGGCCTTGTGCAGACAGAAGCTTCAGCCACTGAGAATGATTTAACCACATCGAGTCTGTCTTTCCCTCTATGCTCAGCAGTTTTGCTTGGAAAATGATGATAGAGTAAGATTTAAAAGCCTGGAGAATGGACTATTATTCTTATCAGTGCTAATAAAGGTGAAAGCGTTTCATTTCCTGGTGTGAGTGTGGCTTAGACGACAGAACGCCTTGCTCCCTCCTCCCCATGAACTCCCGGCCTCCTTATCTCTGGCATCTTCCGAGACCCCCCCAAAGCCTGTGCTCCTGAGAGCCTCACCCCATCAGGAACCCCAGCTCTCTGCAGAAGAAACTCCTAAAAGGCTAGTAGGGCAGAGTGATGGCAAAGTGGGGGGCATTGCTCCCCTTGGGGATTCATTCAGCAAACATTCGTCACGTGCACATTTTGTCCTGAGCAACAAGGGTATTTCAGTGAGGCATTGCCTCACTCTGACTTCATTTCAGTAGGGGAGACAGACTATAAAAATAAACCGGGAAATAGATAATACAATGTAAGGTAATGAGCCGTGCTTCAAAGCAAAATAAAGCAGGGAAGGGGGGCTACAGACTAAGGGGAGGAGAGTATATTAGTTAGTAACAAGGCAGAAAGCAGACCTCTCCTCAACCAGTGTGATGGGGACAATTAATAAAGGGACAAAGAGGTGGACAGAGTCAGAGGACCCACTCAGGGATGGCCAGTCACCCTGGACCCAGCATCATGGGAAGCTGCCTGCTGCCACTTCTAGACCTAGGAGCACGGAAAGAGAGCAGCTGCCAGAGCTGAGAGTGGGCTGTCGCTGTGAAAGTGACCCTGTGGCCCACTAACAAGAGAGCTGAGAAGTCAGTACCCCAATCTGATTCTCCTCCCGCCTTCTGGTCTCCTGTGGGTGACTTCCTTTGGCCAAACCCAACTGGAAGGCAGAGGGTAAGGGGGCTTGGTCGATGCAGCCCACTCAGTCAGCCTCCTGTGACACAGAGCAGGGTGGGAAGGACAGGGTGCTGGCCTAGAGGGTCAGGCAGAGGCTGGGCAGCTCCGGGCCACTGCTATTCCATATAGAATGGTCAGAGAAGACCCAGTAATGAGGGGCCTTTGAGCAGAAGCCTGAGATCTCTGTTCCCCACCTCCACTGACACGCTCTAGACACTTTCCTCTGCTTTATTCTTCTCTCCCTTTGTGACCAGCCACAGATCCATCCTTGCCCCTTCAAAGGAACTAGAATATCTTCCCCCAAGATCCAGCTACAGTGGAGACTGAACATAGCAGCCACCAGGAGGACAGAGGTCCCAATGGCTGGGCAGGTGGCACTGAAGTCCCACTGCCCATCTTAAATCATGTCTATGCCCACAAGAGGGTATGTGGCCTTGGATGTGGGTGATTAACTCCCCCAAGCTTCAAGGTCTTTGCTTGAAGATGTGCGGGTCTGGCTTTCAGGGCATCATGGCGGCAAGACGATGCCACGTCTTACAGTGGCAACTGCCAGTGGCCCAGTGTAGTTTCTCTAGGCAAGTGGCAGTTTTTCTGAGGTATGAGGGTTACCCTGAGCCAGTGGCAGTTTCTCTGGGTCAGTGGCAGTTTCTGTGAGGTGTGAGGGTCACCTCCACCCTCCCCGCCGACCCCACTGCCGCTATGCAGTCTTCACTAATTCCTGAGAGAGGAGGGGAAGCCACTGAGACAAGTGAACAAAGCTCAGGCCACACTGGTCCCTTCTCCTCTGGCACATTCATGGGGAATGACAGGTGCAGAGGCTCCCAAAGGAAGGCTCCTCCCTGCTCTTCTGTGCCCTGGAGAGGGCTCTATGGCCACTTTGGGCCCTCTGTGCGCCTCTCCAGCACCCGCATTCTCTTTTCCTCTCCTGCATGGGAACATGAAGGTGTTTGCTTGCACAGTCTACCACATGAAGCCACGTGGTCCTCATCCACTTGCAGCTTTTGCAATCACAGCCTCCATTTGTTTAAGACTTTTTAAGATTCAACTTAAAAAACTGAATCAATGAGGCCACAAAATTAGAAACACGCACACACACATACACACACACACACACACACACACACTGATTTTCACCGCAGGCTTCCAACCTTATACGGAGCAAAGTCAGTGCTGTTGACATTCCTGAGGCTAAGGGAAGGTCCTGGGAGATTCACGCCCATTCTGCTCCTCCATGCTCCATCTCAGGCCACACAGCAGCTGTCAGCAGGTCCCCCTTAAGACATACATAACACCCAGAGTGCTCTCCAGGTCTGCAAAGAGAAGAGAGTCTTAGATTCTTTTTCTTGCCTTTGTGACAGTCTCTCTGTTCCTCAGCTATCCCTTTGACCCCAGAGCGCCTTCTGATGCCTTTTCTCTAAGAGGCCCTGTCCCCGGGGTGCACCACTGCATGATAACTGGCTTTGTATAGGTTGGCTTTTAGACGCTCTGTGTGCTTCACACTCATCATCCTTTTCCGTAGAGTTAGAATCAAATGCAATCAGCTGGCTGGATATCCATTGCTCTTGGAATAAATTTCAAATTCCCTACAGTGACCTACAAAGCTATGCATGATGTGTCTGTCCAGCTCCATTACATGACCCCTCCCTCTGGCTCACTATTTCCATTCATACCTGTTTCCTTTTTGCTCCTTGAACACACCAAGACTCTTTCTTCTTTTTACTATGTACTTGCCATTCTACCTGCCTGGAATGATTTAACTCCAGCTCTTGTCATGCATGATGGTTCGTTGTCATTCTTCAGGTCTTAACTACAAAGTCCCCTCTTCAGAGATATCTTCCTTCCCTACCCTATCAATGAAGTCTCTCTCTGTGCTTCTAGGTCAGTGTCCTGCTATACCTCTGACTCTTTATTTCACAGCATTCATAACCATTTGTAGTTATATTGCTGGTTGAGTGTTGGTGGCGGTAGTAATGGTGGTGGCGGTGGTGTGTGTGGGGGGGAGGGGTGTGATCTGTCTTCCCCACTAGGAAGCATATTCTTTGAAGTCAGGAACCAAGTCTGTATTTGTGCAGTAAAGGATCAACCTTGCCCAGAGAAAGGTTTGGGTCTTTGGCCCTGGCTCCTGGGAAGGAACCTCTATGTCCTTGGAATGCCCTGTTTGATAAGAGCATCTTTGTTTACCTGGGGTCTTGGGCCACCCTAAATTTTCTATGCTAACAATATGATTTATGGTAGGTTGGCGGGGTGGTCTTGGACCACCTGGTATAAGCTTGACTTCTGGAAGGCCTAGAGACTAAGGTCAACCTGGCAGGCAGTCAATCGTGTCTATGTGACTGAGCCCCAATAGAATCTCTGGACACCAAGATTTGGGTGAGCATCTCTGGTTGGCCAGACTCTGTGTGTGTTATTGCACATCATTGCTGGAAGAAACAGGTGCTATCCAAAGTTCCACTGGGAAAGGACAACAGAAGTTCATGCCTGGTCTCTCCTGGACCCTGCCCCATGTACCGCTTCCCTTGACTGGTTTCCATCTGTATCCTTTCACCGTAATAAATCACAACCATAAGTATAATGCCTTTGCTGAGTTCTGAGTCCTTCTAGTGAATCATTGAACCTGAGGCTGGTCGTGGATAACCCCCAAACTTTTCCACTGGTGTCAGAAGGGAAGTGGTCTTGGGAACCCCTGACCTTTTCAGTGTTATTTACCACTATCTTCTTAGTGCATAGAACCACAAGTGGTATGCAGTAAGTGCTCATGAAGTATGCATTGATAATGAAGGTTCCTCTTGACACAAAGACCTTCCAAATGCAGCCAGTAGCGCTGGGACATGTTCTCAACCACCTGCAGCTTCCTCATAACCTCATTGAGTTTAGCCCCACCAGGTGTCTTCTAGTTCCCAGAAAGTGCTGAGCTCCCTCAAGCCTCTGGACTCTTCTACAGGTTGTGTGTGTTGTCTGGGGATTCCTTCATCCACCACCTCCCTGATTCCTCATTGTCCTTCCGGATGCAGCTAATCTTATCATCTCCCCTGCGGAAAATTCCATAGGCCCCGAGTTTCCAAGCCTACCTGAGCTTACCCATGGCATCCTGTTATAACCTCTGCTGTAACACATGGCATCTGGGTTATAATGGAAAGGATTCTGAGCCTTCTCTTCCTAGAGCTGTGTTGCATTTGCAAAGGATCTTCTGCTTAGATACCTCTTCTCTGTGGCAGGTGGACTCTAAGATGGTCTAAGCTGATCCCCACCTCGTGGCACTCACATGTTTGTGTCATCTTCTCTCTTTGAATGTGGGCCAGACTGGCAACTTGTTCTAACCAAAGGAATATGGCTAAAATAATAAATGTCACTTGAGCTCTTTTAAATCCAGGAACTGTGTGTTTTATCTGTAGGTCTTTACTAGCAGGTGCTGTGCCAATTGCATAGCAGCAAATATCTGCATTAACAAACGGATCAACCCCTCAACAAGGAGAGGTGGAAGGAAGGTTAGGAACATGGTGGAAAATTGTTTTAAAATGATGGTTGTGTAGCAGATCTTAGCATCATTTTCAGAAACAAGATTCTATCTACTCATTCTGATATCTACACAAAAGGATAGGAGATAAAACTATCAGGAGGTCATCCTCTCAATAAGCTTCTTTGGAGCAGAAGTGAGCCGCCCTGCCCATAGGTAGGAAACCCATGCCTCTAAGCTTTGCAGAATGTTCACCTAATCTTAGACTTGGGTCATAGGCACTGGAGCTGGCTACCCTCTTCTCTGTGGCAGGCTGACTCTAAGGCGGTCTAAGATGATCCTTACTTCCTGGTATTCACATTCTTGTGTAATCTCCTCTCCTTGAACATGGTCTTGCCTGGTGACTTGTTCTAATCACAGGAATATGGCAAAAATAATGATTGTCACTTCTGAGATAAGTTTTAAAAGACTGTAACTTCTCTCTTGCTAGTGGACTTTCTCTCTTGCTGGCTTCTTTGGTGCGACAAGGAACTGAGAGAAGCCTCCAGCCTACAGCCAGCTGGGAACTAAAGCCCTGAGCCCAACAACTGTCAAGGAACTGAATTTTGCCAACAGCCACAAAAGTGAACTTGGAAGTGAAGCCTTTTCCATTCAAGCCTTCACAAATGGCACAGTGCCCACTCTCCAGCCCTGGCTAACACCTCGATTGCAGCCTGAGAGACAGTCCAAAGCAGAGGCCCCAGCCAGGCCACACCCAGATGCCCCACCCACAAATGTGATCACAAATGTGATCGCCTTAAGCTGTGAAGTTTTGGAGTGATTTGGGGTGATGTGTTAAACGCGGTAGATAACTAACATGCTCTCCCAAGCGCTGATCAACACCAGATCATACCTGACTCTGCTGTTAGCAGCACAGTAAGACAGTCAAGCCGTAGACGCCAGAGCCATATGGCCTGGATTCAAATCTCAGGGCCTCTACTTTGTGCCTGTGTGACCTTAGGCAAGTTACTTAGTATCATCTCTCTCATCAAGGACATAGGAATATTACCTACCTCTTAGGACTGTCGTGAGTATTAGATTAGATCCTACATGTACAATGCTTAGAGCAGTGATAATATTTGTAA
This sequence comes from Gorilla gorilla gorilla, assembly GCF_029281585.2. Classification (NCBI taxonomy): domain Eukaryota; kingdom Metazoa; phylum Chordata; class Mammalia; order Primates; family Hominidae; genus Gorilla; species Gorilla gorilla. The sequence goes on along the minus strand of NC_073228.2, from coordinate 18,086,506 downwards.
CATTCATCCTGTCCATTATATCATATAAGTGTTGATGGTATTTATTCTTCATGGCTAAGTTTCTTCATGGTAAGTTTCTACTTACATTAGCACATGCAATTGACCACACACCACCCATACAACCCAGCCCTACCACAAGCCAGTAGAAGGAAGGCCTTGGGGCAGACAGCAGCCTTCTCTAACCACAGCCTGGAAGGTCAAGGCCTGGTCCCGGAACCTCAAAGCCCACCTCCTCCTCTCTGCTCAGCATCCCGACCACCCCTGCTTTTGGCATACCAAGAAAGGAGTTGCACACACAGGTCTAGTCTGATCATTCCACTATTTGCAAACGCATTTACAAACAGTCAGGATCCATTTCCCTTGAATGTTAAGGGGAATTCAATACCAAATCATTACAATTCAATCCCATTATGGACAGTCATAACCTAAAACAGTTCTCGGCAAGAAAACACCAACATAGCGCAAGCCACAGCTTCACTGCCCCCAGGGCTCACAGCTGAGTGGTACCTCCAGCCTGGAGGACTCCAGACTTCAGCCCAGTAGCAGAGCCACCTGTGTCCAGGAAGAGGGTCTGTTAGGGGCGTGGTGGTCTAGGGCAGGCTCAGTGCAAGAGTTTGCTCTGGAGTCAGAACGGTTCCTCCTGTAGCTGTCACCATAGAACCAGGCCAACTTTGGCAAATCTCAAGGTGTGTGGTTGCTACAGCACATAGGCCTCTGTGGGTGTGGTGAGAAATTGTGGAGGGGAGGGAGCTGGGGAGGGAAACCAGAAAGATTTCCATCCCTCCTCTGCAAGGGCCTGAGCACCTCTACCTGGGCTTCTGTACCTTGTATTTTCCCAGTTTGCACTGGGAAGCTTGCTGTAGCCTGCAGGCAAGCTACCTACAAAGTCAACACAACATGCGAGATTGCCTGCAGGCCAGCTGTTCGTATTAGAGAGAAGATGGAAATATTCTATGGCAGGATAAGAGGAGAAGAAGCATTCTAGAAGCGGGAGTCCGAGCACAATTTATGTCCTGGGCCACGGAGAGCCTGTCACTCGCTTCCCCTGATAGAGTTTGACCCCCATTTACTTTGTAAAATTGCTTATGGGCATGCAGACACCGCTGAGGATTGGTATCGCCAGTCTTGCCGCCTGGGCCTCTCCTGGGATATGAAGCCTTGCGTTTTTATTCTCCCATTCCCTCAAGGTGATGGTACAGAGATGTTAGAAAATGCATGAAGCTGCAAGGGCCTGTTGCCTGCATGAGACCTGGTGTGTGCATGAGTGCATATGAATGAATGTGCATGTTATGGCTAATGAGCATCCACAGAGATTCTCAGGATGACAGGATCAAATAATTGCTGTCAGAGCTATGCTTCTGATTAGCTTTCTCTTCCAAAAGCTAATTGTCCAATTTCATAGGCATCTGCTATTTTTCACAAATGTGTTTGAACTTCACAAGCCAAGTGATTTTTTAGCAGACAGTCAACAACTCAGAAAATAATACATCTTGTATCCTATCTTGTCCCTCTCAACTAAACACTGAAGTTATAGAAAGAAAGCTGAACAGACGTTCGATGCACAAACTTGCCAATTAGCCCTCTCACACCAGAGTCAGGGACTGTTTTTCACTCGATGAATGTGTTGAACCCAGTGGGGGCAAAGAACAGTAGGATGTGCGCAGGCACAGAATTTCTCTCCCTAACAGCCGGGGCATGCTCAAGGAGAGCCAGAGTGCAGCAGCTGAGACCTCACACCTGTGTGGGGCTCGAATCAGATCTGCAGTGTGCATGCCGTCTCCAGGCAGTCATGTTCTTTGAGGTGAGGATCTCGGCAGGTTTCATGCCATGTTCAGTGGGAAATGGGATTATACAGGTTTGCAGCTTGTTACCTCTGGCTTCCCACAGCCTTCATGCTGTGCATCTGTGTCAGGTAACTCTTGATGGAGCAAACATCTGTAGCCTTGCAAGGAAACATCCAATTTCCCTAGAATTTACCTAACTTCCCCTTCCCTCAATGGCAGAGCTACTAAACTAAAGAGTGGGAATAGGCCCGAGCATGGTGGCTCATGCCTGTAATCCCAGCACTATGGGAAGCTGAGGCGAGTGGATCACCTGAGGTCAAGAGTTCGAGACCAGCTTGGCCAACATGGTGAAACCTGGTCTCTACTGAAAATACAAAAATTACCCAGGTGTGGTGGTGGGTGCCTGTAATCCCAGCTACTCAGGGGGCTGAGGCAAGAGAATCACTTGAACCTGGGAGGTGGAGTTTGCAGTGAGCCAAGATCACACCGCTACACTCCACCTGAGCAATACAGCAAGACTCAGTCTCAAAAATAAAATAAAATAAAATAAAATAAAATAATTTAAAAAAAAGAGTGGGGATAAGAAGAGGAGTGTATCAGTCAGGATAGGAAGAGTTAGGCTCCATTAGCAAACAACACCAAAGTCTCAGCTGCAGAAACGTGAAGAGCCCCTTTCTAATTCCTGCTATGTTTCCATGGGGCTCTTCCCCTGCATAGTCATCATCCTTGCTCTGGAATCTAAGCTGATGGAGCAGCCACCACCAGGAAATTTGCTGATCACCACATAGAGGGAAAAGACAGCCATAGTGGGTCTTACCATCAGCACTTAAATCCCCAGCCCAAAATGACACAATTCATTGGCCAGAAGTGGCCACATGATTCCATCCAACCACAGGGGGCCAGTTAGTGTAATTCTACCATATGCCTGGAGTATGGAAGAGGCAGAGTATTGGGCAAAAGATGGCACTTATGACCATCACAAAGGTAGTTAAAATGGTCCAGGGGCTCATTGGAGAAAGGAACAAGGAAGCAGATTCAATACCCTTAAGAGATAAACTTTCAAACTTCCAGAGACTTCTTTGAGTGAAATGAATTACCAGTGGAGGTGGCACAGACATTTGTAGAGGTGGTTCCAACAATCATCAGGGGTGAAATTAAATCTTTAAGATCCCTTCCAAATGAACGAAATTAGCCTCCACCACTCACCTGGTCTTAAATAATCCTTGTGCTATGGTTTGAATGTGTGTGTTCCCTCCAAAATTCATGTTAAAATGTAATCCCCATTGCAACAGTATTAAGAGGTGGGGCCTTTAGACCCTATGCGGGCATGCAGACACCTGCATGAATGGGATTAGTGACCTTCTAAAAGGGCTAGGGGGAAATAGCTGGGCCCTTTTTGCTCTTTTTCATCCCTTCTGCAAGGCGAGGCCACAGTGTTTGTCTTCTCAGGAGAATGCAGCAATAAGGCACCATCTTGGAGGCAGAGACCAAACCCTCGCTAGACACTGAATCTGCTGGCACCTTGGTCTTGGACTTCCCATCCTCCAGAACTGTGAGAAATAAAATTCTGTTTTTTATAAATTACCTAGTCTCAGATATTTTGTTATAGTACCACAAATGGGCTAAGACACCCTGTCACAAGGATTTGGTCATTCAGATTTGTGAAGGACTAGCAATCTGAAAGAAAAACTGAAATTGAGAGACAGGGTTGAGGTTGGAGATTCAGGTGAGGCAGGTGAATACACGAACTCCTGTTGTGGGCTTAGTTCTCCCTTTGTTAGCTCCATGTTTATATCATGGTGCTCCTGAGGCTAATTATGGTTTTAGTTCCCAATCTGAGGTCACGTGAGCTTAGATGTGGATCTTTCCCCATTGGAGCCATCAGATGAGACCCCAGCCCTGGGCAACATCTTGATTTTAGTTTGCAACAGACTCTGAAACAGACGACCTAGGTAAGCCACACCTAGTTTCTTGACCCACAGATACTGTGAGATAATAAACATGTGTTGCTTTAAACTATTATGTTTCATGGCAATTTGTTATGCAGCAATGGGTAACTAATGCAAGGAGGTCAATCGAAGGGGAGGGTGGCACAGGTATTAGTGTTTGAGATTTGTGGCTGGATATAAGTCAGAGAGGAAAACAAGTAGGCTCTGACCCAAGAAGTTTAGATAGAGAGTGGCAAGTGGGGTCTCAGGCAAAGGGGTTGGCTAGAACATTTGCTGAGCCCGGCTGGGGACCCCTGATACCTGTCAAAGATGTCGGTAAAGTGGAGAAGTCTGGAGCCAGATGGAGAAGTAGCTTAACTTTCAAAGAGCCCAGGCCAGCTGAGAGCCTCACCCTGTCCTACTCATAGATGATCAGTTGAGTCATCCTGAAATATACATTCAGAACTATATTAAGAGGGCCAATAATTGCTACCACTTATTATGCACCTGCTATAGCTCAGGCTCAGTTCTTTTGCCAACATGACCTCTATTCTCATGACTCCGAGAACCAGGTGTCATTATTCCTATTTGAGGATTAGAAAGTGAAATTCAGGCAGACAAATAACTTGCTGAAGGTCATTCAGCTTGTAAGTGGCAGTGCTGGGTTCAAACCCACATTGAGCCCCAAAGCCAGTCCTCTTTCTCTTAGAATTCATTCTCCCACCCACCCTCCAGGCAATCAGAGGGGCCCCAGGAAAACCTCACATCAAGCTGACTTTTTCCACCACCTTGTCACGACCCACTTACATAATCTCTCAGCCATTATTATTCCTCTCATAAAACCTCATCCCTATTAAAAAGCGTTTCCTCACCCATCAGCACCCTGATCGTAAAATATAACAAAAAAACCTGTCTTTTGCTTAATTTCAAGATATTTATATGACACTTTGAAATGTCAAACGTTTTCATTAAATCCTCTCACACTTGGGCTGACAAAGGGACACCGGGATCTTTGGGAGACACTTTAATCTCAATCAATTAGGAATAAAGTAGTCCTAGCAGTGTGGTGATAAAAGAACACTTTAATTTTAGAGCTAATTAAATATCAACAATTGGAATGCAGCAACACTTAACCTGCAGTAACCCATTATTTATTAGGAATATAATGCATTGACTCTGGGTATGAAGTGAGTTGTAGTATTTTAATATCAGCTGTCACAGTCCAGCGGGTCCCTTTTGTTTCACGCCAGCATAGTCATTTCCCAGGCTCTGCTGGGATCACTCCAGCACCCTCACTCAACACACGATTAATTAAGCTGGAGATGCACACACACACACACACACGCACACACACACACACACGGCGGCCATGAGGGTGCCTTGCCCCAGGCAACACAACCCTGAGCTGGCAAGAGGGCAGCCTAGGCAAGTAACAGTTGATCCAGGCATGTCACAAGCCTGAGTCTTGGAATGGACCAATTAGGATGCTTTTGGCTGCAAGTAACAGAAAGAAAAAGACCCTGCCTAAAAGAACATTAACAATAAGGGTTTATTATCTTACATAAAGAAAAGCTTGGGGACAGATAGGGTTGCAAAACTGGATAAATCTGAGGCTTGATGATATTGTCAGCTACTAGCAGCTCTCTTCTATCCACTCTGCCATCCTTCACAGGTGAGGGATGTCACTTGGTGGCAGCTGCAGCTCTCTCCCACATGCAGGGTGGGGTCTTGCAAACAGGAGGACGCTTCTCTCTGTGCATCTTTTACCCCTCATTCCTTTTTGTTACATTTTTTAGTTTGTAATACATTTAGATGTAATTAAAAGCTGCAAAGATAGCACACAGAGTTCCTGTATACTCCCCATCTAGCTTCCCCTCTTGTAAACTAAAAGGCAGGTTTTATTCGAATCTCACTAATTTTTCCACTTTCTTCCCTTTTTCTGATCCAGGGTCCCATCCAGGATACTGCATTGCATTTAGTGGTCCCGTGTCCTCAGTCTCCTCTGGTCTATGATAATTTCTCAGTCTTTTCTCGGTTCTAACAATCTTGACACTTTTGAGAAGTACCAGTCAGGGATTTAGTAGAATATACTATCACGTGGCTTTGTCTGATGTTTTTCTCACCATTAACTGAGATTATGAGCTGTTGGGGAAGGGACCACAGAGGGGAAGTGGTCCCTCCTCATCACACCCTATCAGGGGGTACATGACAGCACACGACATTTCTAATGATGTTGGCCTTGGCCAACTGATCAGGATAGGGTTTGCCAGCTTTCTCCACTGTAGAGTTGTACTCCCGTCCTCTCTCCCTGCACCTTTTTATTGGTGAAAATAAAAATAAAAATAAAAAACCCTTTCTCAAAGCCACCTAGCTCTTGTCCCCTTGACCCCATGTCCACGCCTAACCAAACACCAGCAAACTGAATCAAATAGGTTTTAACCCACCATAATTCACACCCTGGGGCTGTGGGCGAGTGGGTGGGGTCATCATCACTGAACACACTTGCTCAAACAGAGCTCAGCTAAGTGAGAAGGAAAGAGGGGTGGAGAGGGGAATCAAACAGCAGACGGGCATCCCACAGTGCCGGCCCCTGAAAGTCATCTACGTGAACATCACTACCTGTCCCAGCAGCTTGCCCTATGCAGTACAAAAACTAATGAAGGGTAGCTACAGGCACCAACAGACATAAGCAAGTCACCAAGGAATAGCTCCAGGATAACACCACACCACATCCCAGTGACAGTGCTGGCTCGGGAGCCAGACTGCTTGGCTGGTTCAAATCCTGCTTCTACCCCCTGCCAGTGGTGTGACCTCGGGGCAGTTCGTTACGTTTCCCATACCTCAATGTCTTCATCTTAAAAATGGGGATGATTATCATAAAGTACACATGAAGCTGAATAAACACATAGTAAGCCTGTGTAAGTGTTAGCTATGATTCCATTTATATTGAGCTCAATAATGTGCAAAACTAAACAACCTACTGTTAGGAACACAATCGTGCATGGTAAAACTATATCGAGGAGTGTGAATGTTATACCCAGAAGTCAGCACAGGGCTTCTCTGTTAGGGGAGAACTGAAAGGAAGACAGATACCCGGGGTCCTCCCAGCTCCTGTAATCATCTGTTTCATAAGTGGGGCTCACGGGAACTCACTTTGTTAATTTTTCTAACTTACATACACATGGCTCATTCTTTCTGCAGGTGAGAATTATTTCATAATAAAAGTAACCTGTCAGGCTCCTCTGTTCCCTGTCTTCAGAGGTGAGGTGGAGCTCCCTGGAGCCAGAGGCAAGCTGGACTGCTGGTCGGTAGCTGCAGGATACAAACCTTCCGCTGACGATCCACAGAGATAACCTGCCCTCTGGGTGCTGGAGTCGGAGTCAGGCCCACGTAGGTCCAACTCCGTCATTTTTCAGCAGTGTGACCTTGATCAAGTTACTTCTCCTGGTCTCACTGTTTTTAGCAGTAAAATGGAAATGCAGAGGTTTTAACCCTCCAACTAATCAGGGTTTGGAGGAGGATCTAGAAGCAAGGTCAATGAAGATGCTACCTCTTGAGTCATTGTGTTTAAAGCCTCCGGCAATAAGCTTGTGGGCTGGCTACTCCAGACCTCCCTGGTATCCCTATTTCACCATGCAAAGGTCTAGTTCCCTCCCCTCCCCTAACAGCCATAAGTTTGCCCTTGGATCTATGGCTCTGACATCTGGTCTCCATCAGCATTTGCAGTTTCCATTTCTTGGTCTTTGCTCCTGGTGTCACTTCCCCTAACCTACTCTGATGGCTGGTCAGCGAGCTAGATGATCATTCATTTCCAGAATGGTCTGCTAGACTCCAGACCCCTGTTCATCTCTGGAAATGCTAAAGCACTGAAGAAGTAGAAAGAATTGAAACATATGGCTCACTTCTTACTAGATGTAAGATTTTGGACACGTCCCCATCTGTTCAGCGAAGATGACAGTCACTATCTTGCAAGAATTTTTGTAAAGATTGCATGAAATAATGGATGCGGAGTATTTAAAGAACCTGGAGCAGCATGATACATTACATACCTGATAGTTATTAGGTAGGCAATAAACAGGAGTAATAATTACTACAATATCCAGCAAATATAGTTTACACTTAAAAAGAATTGGCTGCATTTCTCTTTCACTATTTTCCCATTGATTTTTACGAGTAAATGTAATCAAGGTCGTTGGCTGATATCACAGTTTGCATCGCTAATTTGCTGGAAGCCTTCTGACCATGTACCTAGACCTTGATCTGTGATTTACTGCTGTAGAAATAGTAACAGAGAAAAAGAAAGAGGGAAGAGGTGACAGTCTACTTTTAAAATTTCAGGATAAAGAAAATAGCTGGTCTGGCATCAAAATGAAGGTTGTCATGATGGCTGATTCTTATAGCAAAATACGTGCCTTCTTAAGGGAAGAGAGAAACATGTTTAACTCAATCCTGTTCTCTGCTCTCATCAGAGAACAGGGCACTGGCTCTGGAATGGATAGTATAAGCAAATGTGGATACGGGGCATAAAATAAATGTTAGGATTGCACCTTTAGAGACTATTTACTCCATCTCCCTACTTAGAGGAAAAACTTTGCCTAAATAAAGTATGGCTACGAGGTTCCTTTTCAAGACCAGCCTTGACTTGGAGAGTAATTGACAGGAACACTGCATTAAGAAGGACTCTGCTGCACATTCCCGGCTAAGCTGGAAAGATGGCATGATGGGTGGTTATGTCTACTCTGGGTGCAGGAGGAGAGTCACGGCTGCACTTCTGGGTCTATGATCAGTTTTCCATGGCCTTGAACCTTTCCTGGTTCTCTTAGTTAGAATTTGGAAACATGGTCAAGCCACATGGTCACCAGTCAGCTGGGTACAATGTAACAGCTGCAGGCATCAGACAGGACAGGCTAACGTTGAAAATCAGGCAGCTCTGGAAGAGCTCCAAACCCACATTAACCTCTTTATAATTAAATTATTTGTCCTATGGTCCTTGCCGAAAAAAAGCAAAGGGGCCTCATGCCATGTGTGATTTTTTTTTTTTTTTTTTTTTTTTTTGAGACTGAATCTTGCTCTGTCCCCCAGGCTGGAGTGCAGTGGCGCGATCTTGGGTCACTGCAATCTCCGCCTCCCAGATTCAAGCGATTCTCCTGCCTCAGCCTCCATCCAGAGTAGCTGGGATTACGGGCATGTGCCATCACGCCCGGCTAATTTTTGTATTTTTAGTAGAGACGGGGTTTCACCAAGTTGGTCAGGCTGGTCTCAAACTCCTGACCTCAAGTGATCCACCTGTCTCGGCCTCCCAAAGTGCTGAATTACAGGTGTGAGCCACCGCACCCGGCCACCATGTGTGATTTTGAGGGGAAATTCTATTGCCCCTACCCCATGCTCAGCTATTACCTAACCCTTTCATGTGCCTAGAGGGATTCATTTCTGCTTCTTGTGTCTGCTGTTGTGCTCAGAACCAAACTTCCACCCACGGGGGTTCAGGGTCAAGGACTTGGAGTTGCAGGCCTTGTTTTATTTACTAGCTCTCCAATTTTGGGCCTCTTACTTTACCTCTCTAAGCCTCAGTGTTCTCAACTGTAAAATGGGGATAAAAATAGTACCTACAGGCCAGGTGCGGTGGCTCACACCTGTAATCCCACCACTTTGAGAGGCCAAGGCAGGTGGATTGCTTGAGCTCAGGAGTTCAAGACCAGCCTGGGCAACATGGTAAAATCCCGTCTCTATCAAAAATACAAAAAATTAGCCAGGTGTGGTGGTTCACACCTGTAGTCCTAGCTACTCAGGAGGCTGAGGCAGGAGGATCAAGTAAGGCTGGGAGGCAGATGTTGCAGTGAGCTGAGATTGCACCACTGCACTCCAGCCTGGACAACAGAGAGAGACTGTCTCAAAACAAAACGAAACAAACAAACAAAAAAACTACCTACCTCATAGATAGAACGACCACCTAATTTATTGTCCAAACTGGGACACTTATAAAAATTCTTCATAATTACATCAGGAGAAAGGCATCATTGGGAATAATCCCACAAAAATCTCAGTGCGTGGTGTCACCCTCCAAATGGGGACGTTGTACAGATGCAAGCAGGAAACGTAGATACGTTCCTGGAACAGGCGGCAGGAGCATGTGGGCTGTTCCTGGCTCTTCTTGTCCACACAGAACTTTCTACTATAATTGTCCCCCTCTCTTTGGCGTCATTGTTGTCTTCCTCTCTCCTGGGCCATTTCACCAACCCATAAACATGCATTAATAGCTCCCTCTTTTTTTTTTTTTTTTTTTTGAGATGGAGTCTTGCTCTGTTGCCCAGGCTGGAGTGTAGTGGTGTGATCCTAGCTCACTGCAACCTCCGCCTCCTGGGTTCAAGCAGTTCTCCTGCCTCAGTCTCCTGAGTAGCTGGGACTACATAGAGCCCACCGCCACATCTGGCTAATTTTTTGTATTTTTAGTAGAGACAGGGTTTCACCATATTGGTCAGGCTGGTCTTGAACTCCTGACCTCGTGATCTGCCTGCCTCAGCCTCCCAAAGTGCTGGGATTACAGGAGTGAGCCACCGTGCCCGGCCCAGCTCCCTCTTTAAAAATAAGAAAAACAATCTCTTCCCAGCCCTCTCCCCTCTCTGGCCAGTACCCCATCTTTCTGCTCCTCTACAGAAAAACTCCTCCAAAACTGCCTGTGTGCTCAAGCTCCATTTCCCTTCTCCAAGGGCTTCTTCTTGACTCAGTGATAGCCGAAGACCTTCCATGGCCTCTACACTCTGCGCGACCTGTCCCCTGCTGATTTCTGTACCTCCTCTCCCACTGCCTCCAGACGACCCACTCTGTTCCCAAGTTCCTCAGACACACCAAGCTCTTCCCAAACTCGTGGCCTTCGCATTGACCGTTCCCTCTGCCTGGAACACTTTTCCTTATGTTTTTGCATGATCACTCCTTTGCTTTCCTCAGGTCTTGGCTCTAGCCCCTTCCCTGCCTGGTTCTTCCTAATACTTCTGCATCCTGAAATTAGATCATATGTTATTTGGATGCAGTGGGATGTTTGGTCTCCCTTTCTGGAAGGTAATTTTCAGAGTCAGGGACTTGTTTGCTCACGATTGTGTCCTCCAAGACCAGAACAGTGCCTGGCATGTGGTAGGTGCCCAAACAGCACTTCCTGAATGAATGAAATGATACGTAATTTTATAGTTTACGATTATTCACAGTATACACTAACATCATTAGCAATAGTGTATGGAGTTAACTGGCCAGGATAGCCAAGCACACTGGAGGTTTTTTTTGAGTTGACTCCTACTCCCCCTCAACCTATCCCTTTTGCCAGACTGCATGTTTCGGGAGGGCAGTTGTTCCCCCACCTGGGAGGTGCTTCAGCCCACAGTTTTCCAGATGGGCTCATTGCATTTCCTGGGTTCCAAGCTCCTCAGATGTGATTACCACCAGCAGGAGCGCCAACACAGCCCGCGAGCCCTGCCCGTCCATCAGGGATGGGAGGCAGGCAGTCCCTGTTGTCCTTGCTCTCACCCTCTGCCCTCTCAGGCTTCCACTGAGCATTAATCACACAGCCTGAAGGAATGCCTGAAGCAAATTCCAGTTCAGAGGAGGCCCGCTGGCCTGAAAGAGGAATGGACGAGAATACAGGGAAACCTGCCAGCCTCCACCCACAGGCCTGGTCTAGCTGGCTCCAGGTTCATGGAGCCCCTCTCCAGTCTCCAGGAGTGGGTGCTGCAAGAGCTGAGATCTTAGTCCATCACTCTCCGGCCAAAAAAGGCTGAGTCCTGGCAGGTAAGGCTGCTGCTGAACAGTTAAGATAACCATGCTTCCCGTACACCACCCTACATGGCCTGGGTCCTCCGCACCTTCCCCTCTCACCATCCAGCATTGAGGTGCACCAGGCCAGCTGGTTGACCTCTTCTCTCCCCCTAGTACACTGTGCTCCTTGTCCTGACCCGTTTGGGGCCTTTTAAGGCCCCCCATTGTTGCAGAACTTCAGGAATAAAGCTGGATTGGGCATCCGGTCTGTCTCTTTCTGGTTCTGTAATTGAACTGGCTGTTTAATCCAGGGATCGGCAGACATACTCTGCCAAGAGCTGGATAGTAAGTACTTTAGGCTTTATGGACCACATAGTCTCAGTCACAGCTACTCAACTCTGCCCTTGTAGCTCAAACACAGCCATGGACTATCTATAAAGGAGTGGGTGTTGCTGTATGCCAATAAAACTTTATTGACACGAACAGGAGGTGGGCCACATTTAGCCCATGGACCATAGGTTGCTGACCCTGATTTACCCTTCTGACCCAGTTTCCTCACCTATAATATAGGGACAATAATGCCTTAACACGACCACTGAGGGTTGATACAAACAAAAGTACTTACAACTGCACAAGCATGTTGGGTTTTTTGTTTTACAGCAACCCCTCACCTTGCATCCTTGCCCAGAGGAGCGGGGCACGCCCCAGCAGTGCCTCGCTGGGTGCTGTGGCCAAGCACATCACTTTGACTTCGTGGCTGGGAGCCTGCGAACCTCGGACTGCCTGCGTTATGATTTATTTCAGCGTGACTATTATACATCTTGGTTCTGCAGCGAGTGGAGGGAATGAGGAGGACCTTTCAAGGGAGGCGGGATTGCATTCGCTCCTGATTAGGCTGCGCGGACACAACAGAGGCGCCCGGACCCGCAGCCCTGCCTTCGCCGCCTTTGCTGGGCTGTTTGTGCTTCGTTTCCTTCTCGCGGCCCCATGGCGCGCTTTCTCTTTTATTTCGCTGGTTCTCCCCCCTCCTAACCTGCTTAACAACTTGCCTCGCTCTCCCGCTAGCTCTCCCCACCCCCCCATCTCCACTGGTTCCCGAGCTTCTCTTCATGTCCCTAATAGCGTGGCTGCGCCAGCATTTAATAAAAGCTGCTGACCGGGAAATCCGAGCTAACTGAATTACTTCCTCATTAAAGAGACGGGCAGATTCTTGCGCCCCGCGTGCAGCCGCCCTCGCTGCCTCCCTCCCCGCCCCGCTCCGCCCTGCTGGTCCCGCCTGCCGTCCGCAATTAGGCGGCAGATGCTTGCCGCCCGGTGGTGGCCCGGGTTCTGCAGGGACTGAGGGGGCTCGTCGGCTTCTCTCCAGGGTGGATCCCAGCTCTGCTTCCTTTTCCTTCCTTCTCAGACCGTCAGTTTCTCAGCCAGGGAGCTCCAGGCCAGCTGGAGATCAGGAGAAGGGAGGTGGCCTGCTCAAGGTCACCCGAGTCTCCTCCTACCCGAGTTCCAACGGAGACCGCTGGCTTTGGCCTGGGCAGGGGAGCTGGTGATTCCTAAGATCTTCCTTTGGCTTCAGAGAAGTTGGCTTCCTGGCAAGGCTTCCAGGAGATTCCCACAAGCCAACTGGAGTCCCCCGAGAAAAAGGAAAGAGGGGTTGGACTCCAAGGATCCATCCGGCGCCTCTTTTCCACCTCCCGGCTCTGTGTCTGTCACCGGACCAGGGCCTCTGATTCCCCGTGTGCCCCCACTGGGTCTTCCGGGTCTGTGCCAGAGGCCTCCTATCTGGCCAGTACCCCAGGGCGCCACCTCCCCAGGCCGGCCTGCCGGCCTCTCCCCTCGGAGTTCCCACCTGCTTCTCTTCGCGAGAGCTTCCCGCGTCGAGGGCTGGCTAAGTGCCAGGCAGCTGGTAAGTGCTTTACAGGTGTTGTTGCGGAGAAAACCAGAAACCGTTATTTTAAAAGCTGGCTATATTCTGAGCCTTTTACTCGCAGGCAATGGAAGATTTACTCGTTCTTTTGTTTAAGAAAACACCTTAATGGGCCTGTTGGCCTCTGGGTACCGTCTAGATGGGAGAAGATTGAGACAAAGAAACATTGGCCTGTTCTGCATCATAAAGTAAAGGGAAGTTTAGGTTCCCTAAGCTAGGGAGGAGTGGAAGGGGGCGGGGACAGGGAAAGGAACCTTGCCAGGCGGATGAAGAGGAAAGAAAACAGGCTGGTTACAGCTTAGGGAGCCTGGATGCTGCGGTCAAACACAGCCTGGAAGAAACACCTTAGACCCTGAAACTGCCACCACCCCTACGGAATCAGGGGAGACGCTGGCCAAAGGTGGATATCCTACATCATTGTAACCCAAGTTTCTTGTCTTGGAATGAAGTTCGTGCAAGAAGAAGCCCCTTTCCGGGACTTGGAATCCTAAACCAGTGCCACTTGGCAACTCTTCACTCTGTCCTTGTTCTCCAGACCTCCCGGTGAAGTGGTTCCGGCCTGTGGTTCTTGGAGATCCAGCTGGTGCTGCTGTTTGATTATAATGCAGTAGTTTGAATTCATGGATGAATGTCCTCTGCTTTGTCTCATGCGAAAGGTTCCCAGTAATCTTGTTTAGGAAGGACTGGTGAATGAATTTTGCTTGGAGGACCCCAGGCTTGGGATGTGGTAGCTACTGCCGCAGCCCCTACCCTTCTGGCTATCCAGTTAAGGTTAGGCCTTCACAGGAGGGGGCTGTGTGTCTCTGGGACACCTGTTGACCTAAGTGCTGTCCCTCTTATGGCTGGCTGAGAAAAGACCCAGCTTTCTGGGGGTCTCTCTGTCAGCACAAGGCCTGGCTCTTCATCCCCGCTGCCACACCCTCTTCCCTGGTGCTGAGACCTGTTGGGAGTTTGGGAAATCGTAGCCTTGGCTGTTTACCCAGGAACCTTCTCTTTTTCTCAGTGGGTTGCAGGAGAACAGAAAGGGAGGTCAAAGCGTGCTTGCTTGTGTCTGCAGGGGAAGACTCGTTCATGTAGAGGAGTAAAGCCTACCCCAGTGCCAACTCTGGGACTTGAGAAAAATCACCGTTTTATCAGAGTTTATACCAAGGCACTATGAAATTCACAGATGGCTTTGCTCTCCTGTCTTAGTGTGGTTCTCTCCAAAGGAGACCCTGGGACAAGGACTTGGTTGCAGGTAGCTTATTTGGAGAGGGATACCAAGAAGCTGGGGACCCACTCAGGAATCATGGAGAACATGCTTTGAGACTGTCCCCCTCCAAAGGATGGGGGAGCTGAAGCCTTTATCCTCAGACTTGCCCTGCCTTGGCGGAGGGTTATTAAATTCACAGTATTGAATTCCCAGCACTTTAGGGTGCTCAGTGCATAGGTTGCACAGGCTGTGCAAGCTCTTAAGGCACTGGGGAATGATCAGAAGCAAAACATCAGAGAACCCCAGGTGCTTGAGGTAGAAGGCTGCCAGCACAGACAGGTACAGGTGGGAAGATTGCTTGAACCCAGGAGGTTGAGGCTACAGGTACAGGTGGACAGAGAGGTTATGAAAAGTGTTTGCTATAACCCCCAACCCTAAAAGCCCCAAAGCAAATTTCAGAAAGAAATTCAATTCCCCTAGGGCTGCTGGTAGGGGTGCAAATGAGTTGGGAGAGTGAGTTCCTCATGCCTTCCTTATCCACATAGTTCCAAGGTTTCCATCGTCCAACTACAGTGTTTCAACAAAGAGACATGCTGGGCGTGGTGGCTCACGCCTGCAATTCCAGCACTTTGCGAGGCTGAGGCGGGCAGATCACTTGAGGTCAGGAGTTCAAGACCAGCCTGGCCAACATGGCATAACCCCGTCCCTACTAAAAATACAAAAATTAGCCAGGCGTGGTGGTGGGCTCTTGTAATCCCAGTTACTCGGGAGGCTGGAGTGGGTGAATCGCTGGAACCCGGGAGGTGGAGGTTGCAGTGAGCCAAGATCGCACCATTGCGCTCCAGCCTGGGCAACATAGCAAGACTCCATCTCAAAATAAATAAATAAATAAATAAAAATGAAGTAAATAAACAAAGAGACAGTAAATGCCTGGAGGATGAATTAAGACCCATAGTTCTGGGTTTTTAATGGGATTGTCGAAGAGCTAGCTCCATGATGAATTTAGGAAAATTTGGGATAGATATGACAAAAGAGTGTATAGCCATAATATATAAAGCCCTGCCATATTCAATAAGAAAGCAATCACAAGCTGACAGAGAAAACAGTCAAATTATACCAACAGGCAGTTCACCAAAAAATACATGCATATTGCCAATAAATAACTAAAACTATTTCTATCTCATTTGTAATAAAACATAATTTCAGACAAGGTATTATTCTTTCCCCATCAGGTTGGCAAAAAGTTTACAAGATTGATACCAGCCAGGGTTGGTGAGGGCATGGGGAGAGAGACATTCTCAGGCTGTCCACTCTTTTCAGAGAGGAGTTTGGCAATATGCATTAAACATGAAGGGTGGGCATGAACCTTGACCAGTTCCACTGCTAGGCATGTACCCCACAGAAATATCAGTATCACCATATATGCACAAAGATGTTATATACGAAGAAGTTCCTTTCAGTTATACTAACAAAATTCGAGCCAGTCTAAATGTCTATGAGGGATGTAGTTAAAGTACAGCACATCCAGGCCAGGCATGGTGGCTCACACCTGTAATCCCAGCACTTTGAGAAGCCAAGGCAAGAGGATCACTTTAAGCCAAGGAGTTTGAGATCAGCCTGGACAATGTAGTGAGACCTTCTCTATAAAAAAAAAAAAAAAAAAAAATCAGCCAGGTGTGGTGGTGCACACTTGTAGGCTCAGCTACTTGGAAGGCTGAGGTGGGAGGATTGCTTGAACCCAGGAGGTTGAGGCTGCAGTGAACCGTGATCATGCTACTGCACACCAACCTGGATGACAGAGTAAGACCCTATCTCAAAAATAAATAAATAAATAGCATGTACATACCCTGGAATCCTATACGGCTATTAAAAAGAATGAGACAGACTTGTCAGAGGTCCTTTAAGTAATAGAGGAAGGTCTCCGAACACTATTTTATTATTCTATTTTTGTAAAATAAATAACTATATCTACAATTTGTATGTGTGTGCATTGAAAATGATCTGGCAGGTTCCACAGCAAATTGTTAATGATGGTGACCTCTAGGGAATGAGATCAGAGTGGGGACAAGCAGGGGAGGTGGTAGGAGGAAGTGGTGCAGTGAAGTGGAATGTTTTTCTATACTCTTACTTGGTTTGTTATCTTTATGATGAGCAATTTAATGAAAACCAATCAAATCTGAAACACAGGGAATAGGTAGAATTGAAAAGGATTTTAGCAGCTCTCAGTTCCTGCTTTACTTTCCTGGGTCTTCATAGGACAACTCCAGGCTCATTTCATAAATGGAAAGTTGGGCATCAGAGACATAGTGTGAACCCCTGCCCCCCTCTAGTTACACAGATTCTAGGGCCCAGGCTGGCTGCTTTCAGGCTGATCTCTGGAATGGCTTTTAATGTATAAGTAAGGGAGATGTATCAGTTAGCTATTGCTGTATGCCAAACATCCCAAGTCTCAGTGGCTTAAAACAACAAGCATTTATTGTTTATCACGCGTCTACAGGACAACTGGACTGGGTTCGACTGATCTCATCTGGAATTACTAAGGCGTTTGTGATCAGCTCGTGAGTTGGCCCATGGTGGGCTGGCCCAGGATCTGGGCTTTGACGTCTTGGCTCCCCTTCAGGTGCCTCTCGCATCTCTCTAGCAGGCTCACCTAGGCATGTTCTCATAGTGGGAGCATAGGTGTGTGGTGGAAATGCACAAGCACTTTTTCAAGTTGTGCTTGAGTCAAAGTTACGACCATGGACCAAAGCAACCTCTTGGGGAGTGTGGGAGGTCATGACTTAAGGGCCTGAATAGAGGGAAGCCATTCGCAAGGCCACAAACGCAATCAGTCTCCTACAAAGACCAGCTCAGGACCTGCAGCAGTCAGAAGGGATTGGAGGTGTCCCCTCCCCAAAGCTTTGGAAGCCTTGCTGCCAGAGTCCAAGTTCTGAGTCGGTGCTGGTCACTGCAGCCTGGGGATAAAGAAGCCCAGTCTTTCCGCTGCAGGAATGGCCCCCACGGGAAGGCAAGCCATCTCCAGCTGTGATTAGTTGGAGATCAGCAGTATCCAGCCAGCCTCCCAATCTCACCTGGGGTCCCGGTGATGGGGGGCCTGAGGATGAAAGGATGGTGGGTAGTGGGCAAGGGAGGAGGGAGGAGTTAAATAAAACACCAGAGCAAGCACCAGAGGTGAGTGTGAATTTGCCCTTGGTGTTCACCTGACAGCGCTGTCTGCCTCCCCTCCTTTTGTCTCCCATGTCCCCCACCCACACCTGCCTCTGAATGTGGTGAGCCAGGAACTGATTGCACAGAAACTTCTCATTTTTAGTTTTACCTCAGGTGGTTGCAAATCTCCTTCCTGCTCAGAGATGGGGACTGAGCCTGCCCCTTGGCATCCTGGTCTTGCTGCCTGCCCCCTCCCTGGCCGCAGCCCCAGCCCCCAGCCTGGACCCCATGCTCCTCCTCAGCACTCTGTCACTGACAGCGCCTTCGCAGGCTACAGGGACTCTGGTGTGGAGTGATAGATTCTGCCTTTTCCTGCTTTCAGGAAATATTGCCATTCGCTTCGCATTTATCCTGCCCCTCACCACCACATGGAGGCTGAGGCTGAGGCGGGCTCATAGTCATCTATTATCTGCCTCTGTTGGAGGAGGAGGACAGGCCTGCACCGGGAGTGCCAGGAGGTGGGCTGGGGCTGGGGAGATGGAGCTCTCATTCAATAAGCCACAAATATTTATTGGGAGTCGGATGTGCACATAGAAGTGCAGGTACTGAAAGGAGAGAGAAAAACGGTGCCACAGGGCCAGGGGACACGCCCTCCTACCAGACTCACAATGGGGCAAGAGAGGTGGGACATTAGCTGTTAAAGGCTGACACCGCAAACACCCCTGTGGAAGTAACAGTAACAGGAGTGCTAGAGGGTGATTTGCATTCAGGTATAAAAAGCTTTCCATATGCATGCCCTTTGATCCAGCAGTTCCACATCTAGAAATTATTCTAAATGTGTACAGAGATGCGTGTACAAGGTTTATCAGAGCATTATTTATAGCAGAGAAAAGCAACTGGGAAACAAGTTCCGCAACTTATGGTACCTCCATATAATGAAGTGCCATGCCAACATTCAAATGCATGTGGTAGAAAAATATTTATCTTCAAGACAAGGTCTCGCTCTGCCACCAAGGTTGAAGTGCAGTGGTGTGATCATAGCTCACTGCAGCCTCAGCCTCCCTGGGCTCAGGTGATCCTCCCACTTAAGAAAAATAATTATTGGTATACAGAAAAAGCTTGTGAACCATCATCAAGAGATAACTTCTATAATATTGGTGTGTATAATTCTGGCCATTTTTATACATACACTTATTTATTCACAAATGAGATAGTAGTAATTATTCTATTGCCTTCCTCATCCCCTCTTCCTAAAAGGTCTAGGGAAGTTTATTAAAAAACTAAATGGGATCATTGAGAGTAGGGGCTGAGAGAGCTGTGAACCTTGCTGGTCCCAAGAGCATCCACGTTGTCACACAGACCTCTAACAAACGATGTTTATCACAAGCACCTTGGAGCTAAGCATCTCTTAGGAAGGCAGCCGAATGTGTGAGTAATTTAGAAAGATTTCCATTCAAAAGGACCCCACAAAATTCGTGACAGTAAGAGAATGGAGATAGGTGTTACTGAAACTTTAAATGGCTGGACAAACAAGGGCATGTCCTGATGTTCCAGATGAATATCTGTGCACCTGAGTATAATCAGCATCTCTCACCTTCCTATGAGAATCGATTTTGTTCACCCCTGTCCCTAGGCTGCGGATACCAAAGGCAAAATCCCCAAATATTTTCTGCCTGCCAGGAATCTCAAACCTTTTGAAGGGAAAGCATGATGGTGTTAGGAACGTAGAGGTTTTCTAGAGAAGGGTCTGTTTTGGCAATGATGGGGTCAGTGCTAAACAGTGAGTCCAAGATGGCTGAATGAGAGCAGGTGTTCTGACTTCAGGTGTGGGCTGCAATGATGACTAAGGAGTTTCTGGAAGATCCGTCTGGACCTTGAAGGTTGAGAGAGTTTTCAGCAGGCAGGTAGGGAAAGATCAGCAAGACAAGCACCTGAGGTTTAGAGAGGTGGCCTGACTTATGCCACACCAGCCAGCTTAAGAGGGAGCCTTGAACTTGGGCAGTGCTCTGGCTTCTGCAGAGCCAGGTGTACCTCAGAAGGACCGAGCCTGAGGAGGGGAGGTGGGAGACAGCCTCTCAGCTCCACTCTGATGAAATATCTTGAACGTAGTTATCCCGTGCAGAGTGTAATGGAGGGAAGTCCTGCGCTCCGTGCTGCTCATTTGCATATGTAAATACATGTGTATACATATTGCTTATTAGTGTCGGTGGAATTTGCATTTTAAGTGGATTGGCTTGTTGGGCATGTTCTTTAGAGCCCTGGACTTGAGCAGAATTTTCCAACTTGAAAGTTGCTGTTCCCTGCGCAATAAGCAATTGGGCTCTTTCTCAGGGGCCAAGAAAAGGGGGATAGATGGTTGTGGTGTAGAAGAAGGAAAGGGGCAGTGAATGGGGTGTCCAGAAAACAGTGACCAGTGACTCTGGGCAGGCAGCAGCTTCTCTGTGCCCCAATCTCCTCATCTGCACTGTCTCCCCTGCTTACCTCACCGGGTTGACTTAGAATCCTGGGAAGATCATTGTCACAGTGGGTAGAAAAGTGGAAGACTCTACAGCTATAGGGGTGATTATCATTCCCACAGCCCAAATAGCAGCCATTGGTGCATTCTCTGCTGCCAGTGTTCATATGTGCTATCTGTCTCCGCACCTCCACCTGGACACAGAACCTGGCACATCTTCGAGTCTTTCCTGCTCCCCAGACAACTTTAATCATCAGCCTGGACTTCTCTAGAGAGGAGAGAATGGGGTTGTCTTGAAGACACAAGAACTACAACATCCACACTGGACATTCTGTTCTCCAAATCCCATGTGTCAGGCCCGTTTCTCCACTCAGCAGCTGTCCCAGTGGTCTCTGCTCTGGAAATGTTAATTGCCTCAACTCCTATGTGTTGAACAATTTTACTACACTCCAGCTTTTATGCCCACATTTGCAACCCATCAGGATGTTGGGCAAACAAAAGGGCCTCCAGTTCATCAGACACCCCATCCAGGGAAGGGAGTTGGGACCACAGACCTCAACTTGCCCATTATTTCAACACCAGGGCACTTCACTTCAGCAGTGGAATGTTGCCTTGTTTCCCAACTCATTAGCTCATCTGCTCGTTGTCCCCTGATTTGATGACAAGAATCTGGCTTCCTGAGCATCTGAGGGCATATCACGGCTGTCATCACAGAAGTGACAGTGACTATGGGCTTGAGTCAACCATGCTTGTCTGGGCCCAGCTGCAGCCCCAGAGAACAAAGAACACTGGTACTAAGGGTAACCAGGAGGTGGGAGAGGGCAGAGAGACGGGGGACAGTTAGCTTTGCTACCGGTCTGTCTGAAGGGTATAAATAAGTGGACACAAGAGACAAATCTCACATGCTGAAGAATTTCAAATCATTGACTTGGTTACTCCACCCTTATGGAGAAGAGAATAGCTCTTCACTCCTTAAGTGTGGGCTGTGCATAGTGATCTTCTTTCAAGAGTATAGTATGGAAAGGCAGAAAGAAAAGAGAAGTTTTCCAGGGTAGAAACCCAGCATGACTACCTGTATGCACCCTTGATAGGATGTGATAAGAAGATTATGATCCTGTGATTAACTTGGGTGATATGTTTTGGAGGGGAAGATCACTTTACCTCTGTGGTCTTCCCCTCCAAAACATACCCAATCTGATTATAGGAAAAACATCAGAAAAACCCCAACTGAGGAACGTTCTACAAAATAACTGACCAGCATGCCCCAAAACTGTCAAGGTCATCAAACCCCCTCAAAAAAGCCTGACTCATAGGCAGGAGGAGGCCAGGGAGACGTGACTACCAAGTGCAATGTGGTTTCCTGGATGGGATCCTGGAACAGAAAAAAAAAAAAAAAAAAACTACAGAAATCAGAATAAAGTATAGACTTTGGTTAATAATAATGTATTAATATTGGTTCATTATTTGTGACAAATGTACCATACTCATTTAAGGTGTTAATAATAGGGAAATAATAGAGGAAGCAGAGTGAGGAAAAAGGAACTCTCTGTACAATGCTTGGGATAATTCTGTAAACCTAAAACTGTTCTAAAATGAAACATCTGTGAAAAAAAAACTTGGCAAACAATCAGGATTTGTTACTATATTCAAACCTCTTCAACTAAACAAAGTGGCTGTTTTGTTTTAGGTTTTCTGCACCATCGTTTCTCACTGATGTTGGCATCACCAGACTGTCAAAGGCTAAACAGCACCTTTAAGACGCCTGGCAGCAAGTCCATCCAGCCCAGGAGAAAATGGTCCAGGCCAGTGACATGCTATTTGTCAGAGAAAATTACTTGGATTGCTCCCCACTCCTCATCCCAGGGTGTGCCCCACCTTCTGATACTGAAAAGACTCATCTGGGGTATCTACACTCTGCAATTATTGTGTAGTCCTAGGTAGTGTGCTTATCTCCATCAGGATTCAGTATCTCCAGCTATCAGACAAGCTTGGAAGGGCATAGTCCTCATAGGAGAGTGCAGCAAGCATTAAACACAGAATCAATCTTACTATACTCACAAAATGGATTGCCTAATTCAGGTGCCACAGACGTGGAAGCTCCCATTAGCCCCAACTGTGGATCTTGTTTGTCTCAAAACCCCAGTATATCCTCAGGAGCCAGAAGAATATCTGATGCATAGTAGATGCTCAATAAATCAATGGTTATTCTGTACTGGGTCCTGTGCTTGTCATCATTCACTCTAGATGTCTTCAATAGCCCCTGACACATGCCACCTTCCTCCGTGCCACATCAAAAGTCACATGTAATATGCAAACATTAAATGTTGATGATTGAAACACCCTCATCCCGTAAACAGTCCTGCCCCACCCCCCACCTCTTACGTAACAGATGAGAGTGGACCCCTCCCATCAAGCTGCTCCTCTGTGACTATGCTCCTTTGCTCATGACTGGGATGAGGGAGATGACTAATGTGTGATGTCAACACGTCACGCCACACACCGGGAAATACTAACGCATAGGCTTCCATTCCAGCAGTATGGTGAGTTAGATACTTTGACATTCCTTTTGAAACAACTAAAATTATTGGGGGAAATTTTTTAAAATACCACTTTTGAAATGCCCATGTGGCACATGAGGAAGGGCTCCACAGAACCCCCAAAGTGGAACAGAAAGTAGCAAAGCCAACTTTCACCCTGAGAATTTCTACTGAAACTTGGAGAACTTGGATTCAATTCCTCTCTCCCTCCGTCTCTCCCTTTCTTCCCTCCCTCCCTCTTTCCTTCTTCCCTTCCTCCCTCTTTTCTTCCTCCCTTCCTTCCTCTCCTTCCTTCCTTTCCTTTTCTTTCCTTTCTCTTTTTCTTTCTTTCACTTTTCTTTCTCTTTCTTTCCTCCCTTCCCTCTTTCATTCCTTCCTTCTCTTTCTCTTTCTCATCTCTTCTCCTTTCCTTTCCTTCTTTCTTTCTTTATTTCCTTCCTCCCTCCCTTCCTTCCTTCCTTCCTCCCTTTCTCCCTTCCTCCCTTCCTCCCTTCCCCTTCCTTCCTTCCTTCCTGTCTTCAGAGTCTCACTCTATTGCCCAGGCTGGAGTTCAGTGGTGTGATTTTGGCTCATTGCAACCTCCACCTCCCAGGCTCAAGTGATCCTCCCACCTCAGTCTCCTAAGTAGCTGGGACAGAAGCTGACTGCATGCCACTATGCTCAGCTAATTTTTCTATTTTTTGTAGAGATAGGGTTTTGCTATGTTTTCCTGGCTGATCTTGAACTCCTGGACTCAAGCAATCCACCCATCTTGGCCTCCCAAAGTGCTAGGATTACAGGTACACACCACCATGCCTGGCTAATTTTGTATTTTTTTTGTAGAGATGGGTTTCACTGTGTTGCCCAGGCTGGTCATGAACTCCTGTGCTCAAGCAATCCACCCTCCTCAGCCTCTCAAAGTGCTAGGATTACAGACGTGGCCACTGTCCTGGCCTCAGACTTCTGTTTTGATGGTTGTCTAAAACAGGGCAACAAGAGAAATATCCTCAATCTAATAGAACCGCACATCAATCTGGGACCACAGAGAGTATTCATCAGGTAAGGATGAGCATGCAATACACCTGCCACGTAGAAAAAGGTGAAGGGGAAACTTGCTTGACTTGTTCAACCTTGGCATTGGAGGGAGGGAGGAAAACAAACTTACTTGAGACTTTGTAATCATGAGCCAATCTTCACAAGGGTCGATGGTCATCATTTTAGCTACCTGTAGTCCAAAAAACCTCAAGGGGGAAATTAAACAAGTTGTCCTAGTTTGGTAGACCATGGCAGAAACCAATGCAAATCCCCTCTGGGAAACTCTGCTTCCACATGCCTTACAGAATACTTACAAAATTCTAAGAAATATGGTGGCCCAAAGACAAAGGTCCCCAGAAATTATCCTGTTAGGACTCCAGGAAGACAGAATTTAAAAAAAGGAAAAAGAGAATGAGAAGGCCTAGCATATGTTTAATCAAAATTCCAGAAGGAGATGATACAAGAAAATGAGAAAAATATAGTATTCAAAAAGATAATAGCTGAGAACTTTCAAAATATTTTTGTAAGACACACATTTTTATATCCAGGAAGCTCTGGTGGTATCTGATGCTATTCCTGGATGGGAGGATTGGTGCCTTGAAAAAATGTTTGGCACTTCTACTTTCTACTTCTTCTTCTTAGTTTGTAGAAAGTTGCCAAAAAAAAAAAAAAAAAGTTGCTCTCCTCCTATCAAGAAAAAGCTGGATAAATTATAGAATACCAACTCTTCCTGGACCCATCAGAGAGATGAGGTCACAAGGTAACTAAGTAGCCTGGAATCCACAAAGGAGCAAGGCCCTCCAAGGAGAGAAGAGATGCATGAATGACCTACCTCCCTTGTGACAGAGCAAGGGAGGAGGAGGTTCTGCAGCCTAAGTGGCAAGGAGAGTCAGCTACAATTTTAAAGAACCGCTGAAGGCCACGTGTGCACTAGTGTATCAGTCTGAAATAGATGCGAGCATCTGCTAAAACAGGAGTTCCTGTTTACTCACAGGATATTTCCCACGAGCCTTTGACGGGTGCTCTGAGAAAGATTTGGGCTGGCAGGACACCTGAGAGAGCCACCATTTGCAGCGCAGACCAGCAGAAGGTGATCAGCTGCCACCATGAAGGAGATAGAAAACTCTGCCATTTCCCTAGATCTTCCTCTCATATGAAGCAAAAGCCTTAAACCACTAGAGGAGGAAGTGCAAACCCTTTTGCCCACTGGGCACAAAGTTAGTGATCAGTGGCTATAGGGGTGGAGAGAGCAGGTGCAACACCCTGTCCAGACCCTTCTTTCCTACAAAGCAAAAGCCATAAATCACTTGAAGAGGGAGAGCAAAGCCTCTTGCACCCAGGCAAAGACACAATGAGGTTAATGAAAAGATGTAACAAAAACTCCAATGCTGGGTGATGAGCGGGTAACTGTCTTGGGCTCAAGGGCCCATGTTGATATTAAGTAGATGTCTCTTACCACTGGAGGAAGAGCAGGAAACACCTGTCTAAGACCCACCAAAGCAGTGTGACTACTGAAGGAAGAGACCACATGGGGCAACAGTGCTGAAAAGGCTTTACCCCCAAAGCTCAGGTACACAGAGCCTCCCTGAGACTAAAGCTGGACAAGGCAACAGAGAACCTTCCTGCCCCCTCCACAAGCCTATCAGGGAGTACCCAGAAACAGCAGTCTACTGCTGGGGAAGGAAAAAGCATGGAGAGAGATCTACTTTGTGACACAGGCATTGAAAGACTGCGTGAGTTGAGGGTGGACCACTCACACTGTGAAAACCCTCCAGCACGCCAGCCTTGACCCTAAATATAGGCAACAGCAGCACACTGATCAAAAACCTGGAAGCCTGCAGTCCAATGATGGTAACCATAGCAACAGCAAAATCCAAATCCAGCTCAACCTGTAGCTAGCATGACTCACCCTTCCACCTAATGACCCAAAACAAGAAGCATGCCCACTTCCAGGCATGCGTATGATCTATCTTTTGCTAACCAGTTTTAGTGTGATGTTTGACATTCAATCAAAAATTATGAGACATACAAAAAAGGGCAAGAAAACGCAAATTATTTAAAAGAGATAAAACAACCAAAAAAAAAGACTCAGATATGATCTACATGTTAGAACTATCAGACAAGTACTTTAAAATAATTATGACTAAAGTGCTAAAGGAGCTAGTGAAAAAGTGGGCGGCGTGCATGAATGGATGTAGAATTTCAGCTAAGAGAAAGAAATTGTAAGAAAGAGTAAACTGGGAATACAAGAAACAAGAAAAAAGACAAAATCAGAGAAAAAAATTTCCTTTGATGGGCTCATTAGTACACCCAACACAGCAAAATATGTCAACAGAAATTACACAAACTGAAAAAGAAAAAGGAAAGGGGAGAGAACTGGATTAGAATATATATGAGCTAAAGACATACACAATGGCCTAATATATATATAATTGGAGTACCAGTGAAAATGATTTTCAAAAATCAAGAAAAACTGAAGACTTTTACAGACAAAGGCCAAAAGAATTTATTACTAACAGGTCTGTACTGTTAAAGGAAGTTCTTGAGGCCCAGAGAATATGATACCACACAGAAACTATACAAAAAAAAAACACCTTCAAAAATGGTAAAAATAAAGGTAAATACAAAAATATTATTTTCTCATTTTTAGTTACTCTAAAAATAGTTGTCTTGTTAAGCAAAAAAAAAGTTATATTTTGGAGATATTTTGGGGTTTATAATGTGGAAAATAAAATGTGTATCATCGATAGCACAAGCATAGGTGGAAGAAATTGAAAGTATATAGTTCTTATATAATATAGTGACTTAGTATAAAACTATTTGAAGGTAGACTGTGATATATTAAACATGTTAAAAACTCTGGGACAACAACTGATAGTTTTATTTATTTTTATTTTTTGTTGATATGGGGTCTCACTATGTTGCACAGGCTGGTCTCTAAGCTCCTGGCTTTAAGTGATCCTCCTCCCTCAGTCTCCCAAAGCGCTAGGATTACAGGCATGAGCCACCACACCTGGCTCAGACTTTTCTTAAAAAAGTATAATAAGCCAATAATGGAGATAAAATTGAATCATAAAAATTAGTCACAAATCAGGCAGAAAAATAGAAAAAAAAAGAAGAGATGAGACTAAATAGAAAATATTTAGCAATATAGGAAAATTAAATAAAACCATATCAGTTATAACACTAAATTTAAATAATTAAAATGCCCCAATTAAAAGACAAAGATTGTCAGACTGCATAAAAAAGCAAGACTCAACTATGTGCTATATCCAAGAAACACACTTTTAATATAAAGACATAACTGGTTAAAAGTAAAATGATGGAAAAGGATACACTCATGCAAACCATGCAAATATTAATTGAAATAACTAGAGTAGCTACATTAAAAGTAGTAAAGGTAGACTTCAGATCAGGAAATATGACCAAAGTTAAAGAGGGGCATTGCATAATGATTAAGGATCAATTCATCAAGATGAAATAATTTAAAGGTATATGCACCTAACAGCAGTGCTTCACAACATATAAAGCAATTACTGTCAGAGCTGAAAATAAGTAAATACATCCACGAATACAGTTAGAATGTCAACACTCCTCTCTTATTAATTGATTGAATGAGTAAACAGAAAATCAGTAAGGACATAGAAGACCTGAATGACATTATCGACCAATTCACTCTAACTGACATTTTATAGAACAACCCAATCAACAACAGCCCGTGACACATTCTTTTCAAGTGCATGTGGATCATTCCATAGAATAGACCATATTCTCGCCACAAAACACATTTTAAAAAATTGAAATTATACAAAGTATGTTTTCTAACCACAACTGAATTAGAAATCAGTAAGAGACAGATATACGAGCACTCAACAAATACTAGAAATGAAATAATACACTTCTAGTGAGTTGAAGAGGAAGACACAGGGAAATTTTAAAATATTTTTGAACTGAGTAAAAATAAAGGCAACATATTAGCATTTGCGTGATGCAGCTAATAGAGTGTTTGGGGAAGTTTATAACATTATATACCTGTATTAGAAAAAAATTTATAACATTATATACCTGTATTAGAAAAAAATAAGTGTCTCTGATCAATTATCTAAGTCTTGACTTTAAAAACCTATAAAAGGAAGAGCAATTTAAATCCAAAGAAAGCACAAGGAAAGAAATAATAAAGATAAGAGCAGAAACCAATAAAATTGAAAGAAAAAATAGATAAAAATTAACAAAATGAAATACTGGCTTTCTGTAAAGGTCAATCAAATTGATAAACCTCTAGTCAGACTGATAAATCAAAAGGGAAAGACAGAAATTACCAATGATGGGAAAAAAGAGGACAGCTATCACTCCAGAGCCTACAAATACTGAACGGATATAAAGAAAATACTATAGAAAACTATATGCCAATACATTTAGTGACTTAGATTAAATGGACACTTTTCCTCAAATATAGAAACTATCAAAGCTTATTCAAAAAGCAATAGATAAGTTGAATAGTCCTACATATATTAAAGATATTAAATTTATAGTTAAAAACTGCATACTGTATGTAGTCAAAAACCTTCCCACAAAGAAAACTGTATGCCCAGATGGCTTCATGTGCTCCATGGCAAGTTTTTCCAACATTTAATGAAGAAATAATGTAAACACTACATCAACACTTCCAGAAAACAGAAAGGAAGTGAACACCTCCTAACTTAAGATGAGACCGGTATCACACTGATACTAAAACCACATTACAAAAAAATTACACAGAAAACTATAAACACAGACCAATACCCTTAATGAAAAAAGGTGCAAAAAATCCTTAACAAAATATTTAAAAAATAAATTCAGCAGTATATGAAATGACAGTACATCATGACCAAGTTAGGAGTTTATCTTGGGAATGCAAGGTTGGTCCAGCCTGGGTGACAGTGAGTAACCCTGTCTCAAAAATAAAAATAAAAATAAAAAAAGAGAAAAGAAAAAAATGAAATTTTGAAAGTTTTTTAAAGTACCACTTACAATATTACCAAAACCAATAAAATACATGTATAAGATTTATATGCTGAAAACTACAAAGCACGGATAGGAGAATCAAAGATCTAAATAAATACATGATGATATATAGGATGTGTCAAGATGTAAATTTCCCCAAAATTGATCTATAAATTTGCTACAATCAAAACTCAGCAGACTTCTTTATAAAAGTCAACAAGCTTATTTAAAAAATTCATTTAGAAAAGTAAAGGAACTAGAATTGCCAAAACAATTCTGAAAAAGAACAAATTTGGAGGCTTATATTATTTGATTTCAAAACATACTATATAGCTACACTAATAAAGACAGTGTGGTAATAATGAAAACATATCCAGAAACAGGGCCATAAAAATATGGTTAACTGATTTTCAACAAAAGTGCCGAGGTAATTCGAGTATGGATTATTTTTCACCAAATAGTACTAGAATAATTTGACATCTATGTACAAAACAAAGTCTTTGACACATACCTCACACAATATACAAAAAATAATTTGAAATGGATCATAGACAATGTAAGCTCTAAAACGATAAACCTCTAGAAGAACACATAGGAGAAAATCTTTGTAAACTTGTTTTTATTTTGGAAAGAAAACAAAAAGCACAAACCACAATGAAAAAAATTAACAAATTAGATTTCATCAAAATCTCAAAATTCTGCCTTTTGGAAAGGCATGTCTAAAACATAAAAGGAACAAGCCATACAGGAAGAGAAAATATTTGAAAAATACATGTCTGATAAGACTGTAACCAGAATACATTTTGATCTCTCAGAACTCAATTATAAGAAAATAACCTAATTTTAAAAACGTTTTAAACTTGTTAAAAGATTTGAACATATATTTCATGAAAAAAGATATACTGATATGGTTTGCCTGTGTCCTCACCCAAATCTCATCTTGAATTCCCTTGTGTTGTGACAGGGACCTGGTGAGAGGTAACTGAATCATGGGGGTAGGTCTTTCTTGTGCTAGTGAATAAGTCTCATGAGATCTGATGGTTTTAAAAAGGGGAGTTTCCCTGAACAAGCTCTCTCTGCCTGCTGCCATCCATGTAAGACGTTACTTGCTCCTCCTTGCCTTCTGCCATGATTGTGAGGCTTCCCAAGCCATGTGGAACTATAAGTCCATTAAAACCTCTTTTCTTCCCAGGCTCAAGTATGTCTTTATCAGCAGCATGAAAATGGACTAATACTTATATACATATGGCAAATAAGCACATAAAAATATGCTCAAAATCATTAATACTAGAGAAATGCAACTTAAAAGCCAATTAGATATCCATGCATACCTATTAGAATGGCTAAAAAACAAAACAAAAATAAAACTTTGACAATACCAAATGCTGGCAGGGATGTGGAGCCACTGGAATCCATATACACTGCTAGTGGGAATGAAAAATGGTACAGCCACTTTGGAAAACAGTTTGGCATTTTCTTATAAAGTTAAACATATGCTGACTGTATGTGGTAGGCTGAAAAATGGCCCCCTAAAAGGATATGTCCACATGCTAATCCCCAGAACCTGTGAATATGACCTTATATGGTAAATGGGTGAGTATGACCTTATATGGCAAGAGATGTAATTAAGTTAAGAACCTTGAAAATAGTTAATTCTGGATTATCCCAGTGGGCCCTAAGTTCAATCACATGTATCGTCATAAGAGAGAGGTAGAGGGCCCGGGTGTGGTGGCTCATGCCTGTAATCCCAGCACTTTGGGAGGACAAAGTGGGCTGATCACCTGACCCCAGGAGTTTGAGACTAGCCTGGGCAACATAGTGGGACCCCATCTCTACAAAAAAATACAAAAATTAGCCTGGCTTGGTGGTCCCAGCTACTCAGGACGCTAAGGCAGGAGGATCACTTGAGCCCAGGAGGTCAAGGCTGCAGTCAGCCGTGATTGCACCACTACATTTGAGCCTCAGCAACAGAGTGAGACCCTGTCTCACCAAAAAAAAAAAAAAAAAAAAAAAGGAGAAAGACACGCAGAGGGAGTCTGGGACGGAGACAGATGCACAGGGAGAAGGCCACGTGGAGATGGAGGCAGAGATTGAAATTACACAGCTGCAAGTCAAGGAACATCAAAGTTCGACCACAGCCACCCACAGGCGGGAAAGAGTCATGGAACAGATTCTCCTCTTAGAGCCTCTGAAGTACTGCAGCCAAGCTGATGCCTTGATTTTGAACATCTGGCTTCCCAGAACTGTGAGAGAATACATTGCAGTCGTTTGAAGCACCAAGTTTGTGGTCATTTGTTATGGCAGCTTTTGGGAACGAACGCACGAGATAACCAGAAAATCTCCCTCATACATATTTACCCAAGAGGAATCAATTCATATATCCAAACAAAACCCTTACATGAATGTTTAGAATGACTTTATTCATAATTGTCCCATACTGGAAACAACCAATATGCCCATCAACTGGTAAGTAAACAAATTACGATTCACCTATTCAAAGGAATACTACACATCGATTAAAACAAAACAAAAAACAATGATACATGCAGCAACATGGACTCTCAAAAGCACTACGTTAAGTAAAATAAGTCAGAATCAAAAAGCTCCATGCCACATGGTCTTATTTATGTGACATTATGGAAAAGGCAAAAATGTAGAAATAGGAGACAGATAAGTGGTCACCAGAAGCAAGGGATGTGGGGAAGGAACTGATTATCAAGGAGCATGAGGAAACTTTTTAGGGTGAGGCAATGGTCTATGTTTTGATGGTGATGGTTAAATGACTGTCTGGATTTATCAAAATTAATAGAACTGTATACCTACAAGGAATACATTTTACTGTATATAAATTATGCCTCAATTAGCTTGAAAAAATGTATGAAATGCCAAAGCAAAAGAAATTATCCTAAAAGCGTCAAGAGTGAGAAGACAGAAAACTTACAAAGAAACAGTCATGAGGCTGGTGGCTCACTTTTCCACAGCAACATTGGAAGCCAGAAGACCATAGAGTAATTTAGCTTCAATATCCTGAAATAAAATTACTGCCAACATACCATTCAATATTCCGTGTAATCAGTCAGAGTCTGTCAGCAAAACAAAAATAAGTCTAAATATTTTAAGCAAAAAAAAAAAAAAAGAAAGAATTAACATAGGAAATTAGGTGCTTGCAAAATTGTTGGAAGCACTGGAGGAGTGAGACTCAGATGTTGCAGGTGATAAACTCAGAAATCAGAAGCAAGAAGCTGCAGGAGAGGCCCCAAAGCTGGAGGCAGAGTGGACCATGAAGTCTGTGCATGCTCTTGGAAACTGCCATCACTGCTGATGCGTCCACTGGCACTGCCAGAGGAAGGTTTACTGCCAACTTCTTCATGCCTTCCAAATCTCAAGCAACTAGAATGCTGATGGCAGGGAATTCTGAAATTAGGGGAGTGAAACTACAGCAGTAGTTAGAAAAGATTATAGCAAATAACTTTGGAGATGCGATCAGAATAGCCTTATGTGATTCAGAAGAAATGGAAAGGTATTGGTTAACTTTAAGCCTTATTAAACCAAGTATGCATACAAAATAACTAGAATAACTCCGAAATTAGATAGGCATAGAGTACATAATCCCGAAATAGATGGGAAAAATGGAATAATAATTAAAAAAAAAGAAATTAAAAAGTCATTCTAAAAGAAAGAGAAATACAAAAATCCAGGTGAAAAGCATATTAAAGGGATAGAAATTAATCTAAATGCAGGTTGGGTATCTGTAATCTGAAAATTCAAAATCTGCGATGTTCCAAAATCCAAAACTTTTTGAACACTTATATGATGCCACAAACTCTACACCCAACCTCACGTAATGGGTCGCAGTCAAAACTTTGGTTTCATGCACAAAATTATTTAAAATACTGTAAAAAAATTACCTTCAGGCTATAGGTATAAGATGTACATAAAACAAATGAATTTCATGTTTGGAATTGGGTCCCATCCTCAATATATTTCATTATGTATATGCAAATATTCCAAAATCACTTCTGGCTTCAAGTATTTTGGGTAGGGGATATTCAACCTATATGCAGTATTCATAATAAATAAGAATGAATTCAATTTTTGAATTAAAAGCCCAAGATTATCAGACTATTTTCTTTCATCTAGCGAAATGTGGCTTAGACAAGACAGAAAAAACATGAAGTTTGAAGGTCAAACATAAAAGTTAAGTTTAAAAAGGGAGGAAGATTTAACAAGAAAATACTGAACAAAAGAATTCTGGTGAAGTTATATTGATATAAGATAAAACAGACTTTTAGACTAAAAGTATTACTAAAAACATTGGGACTTTCTACCTAATGATAAAATGTTTAATCAAAAAAATGTAATAATTCTAAACTTTCACGCACCAGAACCAAAATGCAAAATATGTAAAGTAAAAATTGACAATACTACAGGAAGAAATAGAAAAACACAACCATAGTGAGAGATTTTTATTTATTTATTTATTTTTATTTTTTGTTTTTTCAGACAGAGTCTCACTCTGTCACCCTGACTGGAGCGCAATGGCGTGATCTCAGCTCACTGCGACCTCCGCCTCCCAGGCTCAAGCGATTCTCACGCCTCAGCCTCCCAAGTAGCTGGGATTACAGGTGTGCACCACCACACTCAGTTTTTTTTTTTTGTATTTTTAGTAGAGATATGGTTTCACCATGTTGGCCAGGCTGGTCTCAAACTCCCCACCTCAGGTGATCTGCCCACCTCGGCCTCCCAAAGTGCAAGGATTACAGGCATGAGCCACAGCACCAAGCCAACATAGAGATTTTTAATTCATCCATCTCAGTGATTGACCAAGCAGACAAAAAAATTACTAAGAATATTAAAAATGTGGACAGTACAAATCAGAAAGCTCTTATGGTCATATATAGAATACTGTGCCCAACAATAGAAGAATATACATTTCTTTCAAAGCACACATGAAATAGTTACAAAAATTGACTATGTGCTTGACCACAGAGTTAGCCTCAACAATTATATCATATTATCTAGCTCTAATGCACTCAAGCAAGAAATTTAATAATAAAAATATACCCATTAAAAATCTATGTCTGGAAAGTTTACAATATCTAAGTACTGATGGCTTTAAAAAGGAGTTATAATGAAAATTTGAGAATAGAAATATGAATAACTGAATTATAAAATTATTTCATATAAAAATTTTGGGGGTGCAGCTAAAGCAGTATTTAGAGGAAAATATATAACTTTAGCTGCTTATATTACAACTAAAGGCTCAAAATTAGTGACTTGAGCATTCCATTTAAAAAGTCAAGAGAATAGCAGAATAAACCCAATAAAAACAGAAAGAAGAAAATATTCAAGCTAAGAACAAAACTAAAGGCAAAAACAAAGTTCAATAAAAAGAAATGTCAAAACCAAAAATTAGTTCTTTGGAAAAAAAAAAAAAAAGCTTTTAAAATGACCATTCCTTAGCTAGCAAGATTACTCAGAAGAAAATAAACAGGATGGGGAGTGGAGAGAGAAAGAATGAAAAAATAAACAATATTAAGAATTAAAAAGGGCTTATTACTGCAAAAGCTGCAATTATTAAACAGACGAGAAGAGGTTAAGAAAAACTTTATGATAAATTTTAAAACTTAGATAAAAGTGGATAAATTCTAGAAAAATACAATTTATCAAAGAAGCAGTAGAAAACCTGGAGAGTCTAATGACCTTTAAAGAAATTGAATTATTAGATAAAAATCTTCCAGAAAAAAAAAAACCAGGTCCAAATGATTTATCAGCAATTTCTACAAAATGTTTTAGGAACTACTTTTCCAGATCATAGAAAAAGAAGAAACCTGCCCCCATCAGTTTAAAAGATTAGCAAAATCTTAATTCCAAAACTTGACAAGGATGATATGGGCAAGAAAAATCAGTCTAATCTCGTGCAAAAACTGCTTAGTAAGGATAGAATTGATCATTTTGCAGTAACAAATTTCAAAATGTCAGTGGTCTTGCACTATGGAGGTCTGGTTCTCTTCCATGTCACAGCCTGTTGCAGGACAGGCAGCTCTGCTCCAGGCAGTAACACAGGAACCCAGGCTGCTTCTCTTTTATGGCTATACCGCCTAGAACATGCGGCTTCCAAAGTTTCCACAAAAGGGGAAGTGCAGGCTGGAAAATCATGTGGGATGATTTTAAGGTCCATGCAGAGAAGTGACTACACCGTTGTTGAGGATTGACTT
Organism: Gorilla gorilla gorilla; assembly: GCF_029281585.2. Lineage (NCBI taxonomy): Eukaryota > Metazoa > Chordata > Mammalia > Primates > Hominidae > Gorilla > Gorilla gorilla. The sequence continues at coordinate 18,051,581 of NC_073228.2, read as the reverse complement.
GTGTCCTCCAAAACTCAATTATTGAAGTCCTAACCCCGAGTACCTCAGAATGTGACTGAATTTGGAGATAGGGTCTCATGATGTTTTAAATTAATAATTACCACTTTTAACAGGGTCTCACTATGTTTCCCAGACTGGTGTCAAACTACTGGGCTCAAGCAGTCCTCCCACCTCAGCCTCCTGAAGTGCTGGGATTACAGGCATGAGCCACCCCACCCAGCCCATAAAATATTTTTTATTTATGACTTTTACATCTCTGTTCATGTGGCAGAAACCGCACAATGTGCTTAGCCCACCACTTCCTTTTCCTGGACATAAAGAAGTGGTAATTAAAATAAGTTCATAGGGGTGGGTGCTAATCCAATATGGCGGGTGTCCTTATAAGAAGAGATTAGGACACAGCTGTTCATGCATAGAGGAAAGACCATATGAAGACACAGCAAGAGGTCGGTCATCTGACAGCCAAGGAGAGGAGCCTCAGAAGAAACCGAATCTGCTGACCCTCTGATCCTGGACTTCCAGCTTCCAGAACTGTGAGAAAATTAACACCTATTGTTTAAGCTATTCTGTCTGTGGTATTTTGTTAGGGAAGCCCTGGCGAACTAATCTAATTATCATTCCCTTAGTAGAAACTCAGTCACATGGTCCCAATCTAACTGCAAAGGAGGCTGGCAGATTTGCTCTTCTTTATGTCCAGGACAAGGAAATGGTGGGCTAAGCACATTGTTTGGTTTCTGCCACATGAACAAATATGTAAAAGTCATAAACAAAAAATCTTTTATGGGCTGGGTGGAGTGGCTCATACCTGTAATCCCAGCACTTCAGGAGGCTAAGGTGGGAGGATTGCTTGAGCCCAGTAGTTCAAGACCAGTCTGGGAAACAGTGAGACCCTGTTTTACAAAAAATAAAAAAATTAGCCGGGCTTTGTGGCACATGCCTGTAGTCCCAGCTAATCAGGAGGCTGAGGAGGGAGGATTGCTTGGCCCCAGGATGTCAAGGCTGCAGTGAGCAGTGATCACGTCACTGTACTGCAGCTTGGGTGACATAGTGAGACCCTGTCTCAAAAAAAAAAAAAAAATTTATGAACCCATTAGAAATAAACCCAATAGAAAAATGAGCAAAAACATAAATAGGTATTTGCTAGAAGAGAAAGCAAAATGGCCCTTCCCCATATGAAAAGCTGTGGCTCCCAGCTGCTACTCCAAGCGTGGCCTGCTTAGACCACAGTGGCATCCTTTGGGACATGTTTGTAATAAGGAAAATGAAAAGCAAAATCCTATAGAGATACCATCTCATACTTACCAGGTTGGTAAAATGTAAAAGTTTGTCAATACCAAGAGATGATGAAATGTGGGCCAACAGAAACTCTCGTCCTTCACTGGGGTAGAGTGGGAATGGGCATAACCAATTTGGAAAACAGTTTGCCTGTTCATTGTAAGATTTAATACATGGTTACCTTAGGATTCAACAATTCTACTTCTCAGTGTAAACCTAGGTACATAGAGCAGTGCTTATCAAACTCTAGCATGCATACAATTTTGCTAATATGCAAATTCTAATTCAGTAGATCTGGGATAGGACCCTGAAAATCTGCCACTGTTCTGAGGGCTACACTTGGAGTAGCAAACCTTGAGTTTCATAAATCCATATTCACAGCAATATTCATAATAGCTCAAACCCCAAATTTCCACCAGCAGTAGGCTGGGCAAATAAATTGCAGCATATTCACACACTGGAGTATTATTTAGAAGTGAGAATGAATGAACCACAAACACTCACGTAAAAATAGATGAATCCAACAAATATATTCTTGAGCAAAAGAAGCAAGGCACAGAAGAAAATATACAGTATGACTCCATTATATAAAGTTCAAAACTCAGGCAGAGCTAAATCATACCCAGGCACACCTAATTTTAGTGTGCTTCACAAATATTGCATTTAAAAAAAAAATTAAAGGTTTCTGGCAACCCCGTGTCAAGCGAGTCTATCAGCATCATTTTTCCAACAGCATGTGCCCACTTTGTGTCTTCTTGTTATATTCTGATAATTTTCACAATATTTCAAACCTTTTCATCATTATATCTGTTATGGTGATCTGTGATCAATAATCTTCAAAGTCACTATTGTAATTGTTTTGTGGTGCCACAAACTGTGCCCATAAAAGACAGCAAACTTCATCAATAAATGTGTGTATTCTGCCTCCTCCACCGAGGAGCTGGTCCCTCATCTCTCTCCTTCTCCTCGGGTTCCCTTATTCCCTGAGACACAAAAATATTGAAATTAGGTCAATTAGTAACCCTAGGTGTTAGGGCAATTAATAATCTAAGTGTTCAAGTGAAAGGAAGAGCTGTTCCTCTCCCATTTTAAGTCAAAAGCTAGAAATGATTAAGCTTAGTGAGGAAGGCATGTCAAAAACTGAGACAGGTCAAAAGCCAGGCCTCTTGCATCAAACAGCCAAGTTGTGAATGCAAAGGAAAAATTCTTGAAGGAAATTAAAAGGGCTACTCCAGTGAACATACTAGTGATAAGAAAGTGAAATGCAGCACTATTCACAATAGCAAAGACATAGAATCAACCTAGGTGTCCATGAACGGTGGATTGGATAAAGAAAATGTGGTTCATATATTCCATGGAATACCATGTGGTCATAAAAAAAAGGAACGAAGTCATGTCCTTGGCAGCAACATGAATGTAGCTGGAGGCCATTATCCTAAGTGAACAGAAAGAGAAAATCAAATACTGCATGTTCTCACTTTTAAGTGGGGGCTGAACACTGCATATGCAGGGACATAAAGATGGAAACAATGGACACTGGGCACTCCAAGAGGAAGGAGAGAGGGACGGGGGTAAAGGCTGAAAAACTCCCTCTCAAGTACTATGCTCACTAACTGAGTGGTGGGTTCAGTTGTACCCCAAACCTCAGCATCATGCAATATACCCTTGTAACAAAACCTGTACATTTAACCTCTGAGTCTAAAATAAAAGTTGAGAAAAAAAAAAAAAAAAGGAAAACAGACTTATTGCTGGTATGGAGAAAGTTTGAGTGGTCTGGATAGATGATCAAACCAGCCACAACATTCCCTTAAGCCAAAGCCTAATACAGAGCAAAGCCCTAGCCTTCAATTCTATAATGGCTGAGGGAGGTCAAGAAGATGCAGAAGAAAAGTTTGAAGCTAGCAGAGGTGGGTTTAAGGAAAGAAGCCATCTCCATAACCTAAAAGTACAAGGTGAAGCAGCAAGTGCTGATGGAGAAGATGCAGCAAGTTACCCAAAAGATCTAGCTTCATAATTGACGAAGGTGGCTCCACTAAACAACAGATTTTCAATGTAGAGGAAACAGCCTTCTATTGGAAGAAGATGCCATCTAGGCTTTTCTTAGCTGGAGAAGAGAAGTCAATACCTGGCTTCAAAACATCAAAGGACAGGCTTCTCTCTTGTTAGAAGCTAAGTAGCTGATGACTTTAAGTTAAAGCTAATGCTCACTGACCTTTCTAAAAACCTATGGGTTCATAAGAATTATGCAGAATCTACTCTGCCTTTGCTCTGTAAGTGAAACCAGAAAGCCTTATGACAGCACCTCTGTTTACAGTATGGTTTACTGAATATTTTAAGCATACTGTTGAGACCTACTGCTCAGGAAAAAAAAATTCTTTCAAAATATTACTGCTCATTGACAATGCACTTGGTCACCCAAGAGCTCTGATTAACATGCACAAAATTAATGTTGTCTTCATGCCTGCTAACACAACATCCATTCTGCAGCCCATGGATCTAAAAGTAATTTTGATGTTCAAGTCCTACTATTTAAGAAAGACATTTCATAAAGTTATAGTTGCCATAAATAGTGATGAGCAACGTGAATTGAAAACTTTCTGGAAAGGATTCACCATCTTTTCATCTAGAGACTCTGTCTTCTAGATGCCATTTGAACATTTGAGATTTATGGTAGGAGGTCAAAATATCAACACTAACAGGAGCTTGGAAGAAGTGGAGTCCAACCTGATGTGGAGGGATCTAAGATCTCAGTGGAGAAAGTAACAGCAGATGCAGTAGAAATAGCAAGAAAGCTAGAATTAGAAGTAGAGCCCGAAGATGTGACTGAAATGCTGCAATTCATGATAAAACTTGAACAGATGAGGAGATGCTTCTTACAGATGAGCAAAGAAAATGGTTTCCTGAGATGCGATCTGCTCCTGGTGAAGATGCTGTGAACATTGTTGAATTAACAACAGAGGATTGAAAACATTACCTAAACTTTATTGATAAAGCAGAGGCAGGGTTTGAGAGAACTGACTGCAGTTTTAAAAGAAGGTCCACTGTGGGTAAAAAGCCATCAAATAGCATCTAATGCTGCAGGGAAATCTTTCATGAATGGAAGAGTCACTGGATGCAGTATACTTGATGGCTGTCATATTATAAGATATTGCTGCTGGGCATGGTGGCTCACACCTGTAATCCCAGTGCTTTGCGTGAACAACATGGGAGGAATGCTTGAGCCCAGGAGTTTGAGACCAGCCTGGGAAACATAGCAAGACCCCATCTGTACAAAATTTTTTTTTTTAAATTAGATGAGCATAATGGCATGTGCCTGTAGTCCCAGATACTCAGAGGCTCAGGTGGGAGAATCACTTGAGCCTCGGAGTTCAAGGCTGTAGTGAGCTATGATTGTGCCACTGCACTCCAGCCTGGGTGATACACTGAGACTCTGTCTTCAAAAAAATAAAAAAGAAATTACTACAGCCACCCCAACCCTTGGAAACCACCACCCTTGGATGATGATGTGAGCAGCCATCAGCATCAAAGCAAGACCCTCTGCCAGAAAAATGATTGACTTACTAATAATCAGAGGATTGTTAGCATTTGTTAGCAAGAAAGTATTTTTAAATTAAGGTATGTACATTGTTTTTTAGACATAATGCTATTGCACATTCAATAGATTCTAATATCGTGTAAACATAACTTTTATATGCAATGGGAAACCAAAAATTTTGTGTGATTCACTTTAATGTGATATTCACTTTATTGTGGTAGTCTGGAACAAAACCCACAATACCTATGAGGTAGGCCTATATTGTTTAGGAATATTTATATACCTTGTAAAACTTTGTGAAAAAAAGAGAGAGAGAGAGAAGGAAGAAAATGCTTAATATGAAGCTCAAGACAGAAGTTACCTCTGGTGGAGAGAAAGAGGAAGGTGATAGGGAATAAATACCTAGAGGCCTTCTCAGGTGCTGCTAATGCTCTATTTCTCAAGCTGAATGGTGAATACGTGGGTGTTTTATTATTACTCTTTAAGCAGTGTATATATACATTACGCTCTTTTGAATAAAAAAGTAGCAGGAAGCCTTTTTGTATTTAAGTTCCCAGTGACTAGTAAAATAAATCTAGTGGGTTATGAAAAGTCTAAATTTTGAGAATCAAGGAGTACTTGCACCTCTGAAATAAAGCATGCAGACATCTCAGGTTGCAAGTCATGCCATATTGGACACCCAGGAAATAAGATCCGGGACACGCACCCTCTTTCCATCTAAGACTCCCAGCGACAGACAAGGAGACAGGAAGGGGCAGGACTGCAGAGTAAGTACAGAAAGCTAACTGCCCCATACAGCAGCCCCATCCACGTGTTGACATGGGGCAGAGTGGGCCAGTGCAGAGGATGGGGGTGGGTAACTTCCTGGAACAGCAGGAGAGAAGAGAAAAGGAACAGGGGGAAGGGCTGGAGACACATCATCTCCCACGTCATCAGTTTGGGAAGCTCTTTGGAAAAGCCCACGTTTACTTTCTGAAACCTCATCAAACCTTTCTTCTACTACCTTTAAAAGAATACCCCACCTACTGGCTGTGGGAGCCACAGCCAGGCAGCTTTAACTCTTGAGACACTCAAGATTCTGCGGTCTGGGGCACAGATCCCCCGATTCCAAAGCCTGTCCCTCCCAGACAGGTGTGGTACCTGGGCCAGACTTCTCCCACTTCCATGCTGGGAGCTCCTTTTTTGCAGCAGCTCTGCTTGCAACTTCCACCCCATGTAAGAGTGATGATGAGACTGGATTTCACCTGAGAGAGAAGTAAGTTATAAATACATCCTGGTGTACTATTAATGTCAATAATATTAGTACAATTATTTCCAGACTAGTCAGATTCAATAAAAGCAACAGTAAACAAGCCTGAGGCAGCCACCAGGTGAGCGCTGTGGGGGCTGCACAGCTGGCTGGCTGCTGAGGACGATGCTTTGCCTTTCTGGCTGTCTCTTGAGCAGGGGAAGCCATGGTGTTTGGCTGCAGTTCTGCCAGCGCCTGCTCCCACACCCCCAGGTCCTGATACCTTTAAGTAACTGAGCAAAGCAGCCATCTCCATTCGTAGCAACAACTGTGCCATATGTGAAAGAAGGAGAGAGTTTGAGCACTGTATGCTACTCACAGGTGATACTTCTGCAAACCCAGAGCCAAGACAGTAGAGTCCGGCTTTGCAGACTCGCCTTCCTGAAGTCCTTGGAATGCTGGCATTCCCTCTAGCACTTCTCCCTGCTTTGTAATTATCCATTTACACGTCTATCATTCCACTCGATTCTGAATTCTCTGAGGACACGGACCAGGAATCCCTACTGCCCAGGACGGTGTGCAGTGCAGAACAAGGCTCAGCAAATGTTGAGTTGTGAAATCTGGGAGGCTCTCTCCTGGCTGTTTGGGAAGTCAGGTCCTTTAGAGGCTAAGAATACAGGCCTGGAGTCAGCTGGGCATGGAATTAAAGGCCTTTTCTCCCACTTATTGGCTGTCCAATTTTGGGTAAGTTACTTTGTATGGTTTGGCTGTGTGTCCACCCAAATCTCTTCTTGAATTGTAGTTCCCATAATCCCCACGTGTCATGGGAGGGATCCGGTGGAAAGTAATTGAATCATGGGGGCAGTTACCTCCATGCTGTTCTTGTGATGGTGAGTGAGTTCTCATGAGAGCTTATTGTTTTATAAGAGCCTTTCCCGCTGCTTTGCTCTGCACTTCTCCTTGCTGCCATCATGTGAAGAAGGACGTGTTTGTTTCCCCTTCCGCCATGATTGTAAGTTTCCTGAGGCCTCCCCAGCCATGCTGAACTGTGAGTCAATTAAACCTCTTTCCTTTATAAATTACCCAGTCTTGGGAATGCCTTTATTAGCAGAGAGCAGAGACTAATACATTACTCAACCATTCTGTGTCTTGGTTTCCTCATCTGTAAAATGGAAATAATAATCATCTTTGCTTTATAGGGTTGTTGTGAGGATTACCAGAAGGGATAAATGTCAATGAAAGTAGCATGGTGCCAGGCACATATAGGTGCTAAATAAGCATATTGCTATCATTATTATTATTTTAATGAGCACATTACTATCTGTGATTATTAGAGAGGCAATATGGCAGAGTTCATAAGAGCCAGACTCCTTGGGTTAAATCCCTAGTTCAGCCCCTTTCCAGCTGTGTGGCCTAGGGTCACCGTGGATGACTGGGCTAGAATAGGGTGAGGCAAGTGAGGCACCTAGGACGTAAAATTTAAGGTGGCTCATTACCTGCCACCCTCTCATCCTGTCCCTATTGAATGAGCCCTTTGCCTCTCTATGCTACATCATAAGTGATAAATGAATGTTAGCTTCTTCTATGGATAAAATGAGGTTCCCTAGAACAACTGTCTATGTAGCGGTCTGTTTGGCTGTTGTATCAGAAGAATAAAGCTGAGCCCATGAGCAAACACAGTGGGAGTAAGCAGTTAAGGGCGTCCAGTGATGGAGAAACAGGGGTGATCCAAATGTCTTTCTCAGAGTGCCCTTGCCCATTTCCAATCAACTGCATTTTCCTAGAGTTTGTGTGAGTGGGTTTCTGTACCTTGCAAACTAAAAACACTCTCTGGCTAAGCAGTGATAGAAAGCACCAGAAAGAAAGCTGGGAATCACATCCAGGAGGCCTTGCAGGCCATGCTAAGGATGTTTGGTCTTGGCTCTTGCTGGCTACTCCATTTCTGATGTGGTTCTTACTTGGGAAATCACGCACACAACAACCCCCTTGAACACCCACTGCCCGGGCAACTTGCTCCCCTGTCTGCTCACCCAGGTTCCTATTTCCTCCTGGCTACAGAAGCAAATAAGAGAAGAGGGTCACCGAGGGTGCTCCTATGCAGAGAACATAAAACATTCGGCGCTGGCTTCTCTCCAATCAGAAAGAGATGGTGTCCACTTTATTCTTAAAAAGGATAAAACGGTCCTCCCAGCAGCTACCGACCTGGGACTTTAAACACATTTGCATGGAACATTCCCTCTGGCACCATCCTGGAGAATGTCTCTGGCTCTCCTGCTCTCTACAAAGGCCTGTATATCTTTTCCCTGGGCCTTTCCAGCTGAATTTTAAAGAGGGTTTTAGAGAGCGCGTCATGACAAGGGTTCTTCAGAGTCTTCTAAATCATAACGCACAGAACCGAAAGAGGGCTATTTCTTTTCCTAAGAATGATTTGCCCACTCTGATTCAGTGATTCACCCACCCCAGCCACAGGCTAAGAAACTTTGCAAAAAAAAAATGAGAAACTTCCCATCCTCAATTTTTCCTCCCCAAGAAATACCTCTCAATCTCCTCTCTTTTGCTCTCCCCTCCCTCTTCCCTCTCCCCCCTCTCTCCACCATAAAATAATAAAACAAACCCAAGTGCATGTAAATCCCTCGCAGTTGCTGGAGAGGGGGCCAGCCAGATGTATTTACTACTAAGTGGATGCAAATTCACTTACTGCTGATTTTCAAAGAAATGAGCCGCCCCTGCCACAATATTGCTTTTCTCATCACCAAATGGGGCCTTTGCTTTGTAATTTGGTGAAGCTGTCAAAACAATCAGATCTAGGAGGCGGGATGGTGTCTGCGTTTTGGCATCCCAAGAGATTGATCTCAGTGGTTGCTCCAGGCAGCTCCACTCAGAAATGTGCTCCGTGGGGGAGGCCATCTAGGGGGTGTCATGGAAAGAGATGGGTTAGCTGGGTGTGGAGCACAGGGCAGAGCCAAGGTCAGGATGGGCTAGACCTCCAGGTTCCTCAGCTGCAAAAGCAGCCCCAGGGAGATGTGGTTCTGGACCATCCAAGGGGCTGCAGAAAGAAAGGTATCGACACACATTCTTGTTCAAACCTGTACTCTTTTCTAGGACTTCACAGGTCCACTGGGCCACAGCAGCTGGTCCATGGACTCCAGATCTAGAACCCATGCTGGGTAGAAACCCCTTCAACTGCTCAGGCAAGTCATTGGATCTATCTGAGCCTGACCGGATTTTTCATTTGCAGGAGAAAGTTGATGAATCTGTCCCCATGTTCCTCTCAAGCCCTAGTTATAGGACTTCTGAGGTAAAGGACAAGTTGGGAGAGTATCGTAGTTCGGCTGTTCTGGAAAGGGATGCTAGTCCTCCTGGAGCTGGTTACTAGTACAGGATTCTTGGGGTTACAAATGATAGAAAATCAAGTCTAACTCAAGATAATTTGCTTCATGCCACCAGAAAGCTGAGAGTATTGGTTTTCTAATTGCTGTTGTAACAAATTACCACAAAGTGAGTGGATTAAAACAACATAAATGTGTTATTTTGCAGCTCTGGAGGCCAGAAATCCAGAAATGGGTTTATGTGGCTAAAACCAAGATGGTGGCAAGGCTGCATTCCTTCTAAAAGACGTAGGGAAGAATTCATTCCTTGCCTTTTGGGTTCTGAGAATGCCTGAAATTCCTTGGCTCACAGCCCCCTTCCAGCAATGGCATAACTTTGACCTTTATTTCCATTGCCACATCTCCCTCCCTGACTCTAACCGTTCTGCTTCCCCTTGTGATAACACTGAGCCAACCCATATAATCTGGGGTAATCTCCCCATTTCAAAATTCTTAATCATATATGCAGTACCCCTTTTGTCATGTAAGGTAGCATATTCACAGATTCTAGAGGTGAGGATGTGGATGTCTTTGGGGGCCATTATTCTTTCTACCAACTTTGGGGAGCAGACTTCAGGTACTCCTGAAGATCCAGCACAAGGAAGAGGGTGCAAGTGGCTCAAACAGTATCATCAGGGTCTTTCTTTCATCTTTATCTCTGCAGTCTGCTTCCTTCATGTTAGTCATATTCTCAAGGCCATTTCAAATAGCTTTCCCCCTGCTAGCCAAGAAAAATGCTGCCTCTAGCCCTCAATTATGGCATTTCAGATTAGTAGATATTAATAGTTTGGGAAAAAATAATCTTTCCCCCTCTATCTTTCTCTCTGCCCTGGTCCAAATACCAGTCTCTATGTAGATCTCTTGAATTAACTAAGGGATGCTTGGGAAGAAGGGCACTGGGGAGATATACAAATCCTTGAGACAGCTAGGTTGGGGGTTCTTCAACCTAATTTGTAGATTAATCAGCACGTACCCATTTAGTAATCCAAGCTGGTGATGCCAGACACATCAGCTACAAAGTGCTCTAGCAGCAAGCCTGGTCATTATTTAGTCTCTTATAGATCAGGCCAACCACACAGAGCATGTGCAGGAATCCCAGCCCTGCTCAGCCCAGAGCATTGACATTTGTGGTTAAGCAGGGCCCCATGGAAGCCACACATCCGTCCCCCTTGGTTTCACCACGTGTCTCTGTAACTTTGAGGGAAAAGGCCCCTCCCTCCTGGGATGGGATGATAATTAAGAGTAATTTCAGTCCTGTTGGGCTCCAGTTACAACAATTACAGGGTTCTGGATCAATTAATACTCACATTTGCATGGAGAAGATGGTGAAATTTAGAATGTAGACCCCCCATTTAGGAGCTATAGCTAGGGTGACCCTACAGCCAGGTGTGCTAGGGACAGTCCTGGTTTGCACCTGGATTATTCATAGTTCTGCTCTTCACTCTCAAAGCGGTCCCTGTTTAAATGATCAGTGTTACGGTTACCCTAATGTTAGTAGAAGTAGAAAAGAGTTTATTTTCCCCTTCTACTGTTTCACTTACCCCTGAGCCAGGTGGGGGACTCTAAGGCAGCAGCTGGAGAAGACTCCCAAATCACACAGGTGCCCCTCTTCCTTGTGCCGGCTGTAAGGCCAAGGAATAAACCAACCCTTCCCATTGCAGGGAGTTGGGGAGCCTGTGATGTGGCTTCCTAGTAGCTGTCCCCAGCCTCTAGACTGTACCGTCTGGATCTGCAGAGGCCTGTTCACTGTCATGCCTTCATGCAGATCTCTGGGGTAAGTGCTCTGTTGCTGTAGGAAAATAACTTACAACTTTTCTTTGAATGTATTTATATGAATGCCTATACCTTTATTTAAATGCATAAATGTTGTCATTACATGATTTATGTGTATGCGTGTGTGTGTGTGTTTGTGTAGACTCTTAGTTTTTTTTCTTGTTAGTTTGACTTTCCTTGACACCTCTCCTCTGTCCTCTACCCATAACCACTAGAAATTCATGCTAATAGCCTAGTAGGGATCCTTCCACATTTTTCTTCATGATCATATGATCCTGTATAAATATATACATACACACACTACATGTAGTAGACATGTATGTACATACATGTATGTAACTTTTTATACACACCCACATGCATTCACTTATACACATGTGTGCACTTATACATGTATAGCCAGCCTTTTGTCATTATTTGTTTTGCAGAATTATATGATATTCAGTTTCTTGCATCTTGTTTTCCTCACTCAACAATACCCTGGGGAACTCTCTCTCTGTCCTCCAATATTGCTCTAATTGTTTTCAATAGGGCATAATATCACATGGTATAAATGTACTATAATTTATGCACCCAGACCTCAAGAGTGACTACTCACTTTGTTTTCACGGGAGAAATTTCCCACATTCACCAAATATAAATGTGTTACACTTTTGCCCTAATGCTCCTGACGCACATCTGATTCAAAAATCTTTAAAAACACATGTCGATTTGAAGAATATAATCAGCTGCTATTTTTTCCAAGATGTCACACTGACCCACCATCAAACTGTCGGCACAGCTTGGTACCCTTGTTCCCTACACAGAGTCACAATCAGCCTTTTGTATTCTCTGGTGTTTGTTGTCTGATTGCAATTCTGAATTGGGGTGACCATCAAAACTGGGTGCCTACACAGGAGGCATCTCAATGTATTAGACAGGGGCCAGTCTTTGGAACAGACAGACCTGGGTTCAAATTCTGATACCATCACTTATAAGCTGGGAGATTTGGATAAATACTCACCTTCCCCCAGCCCCAGTTTTCTTTGCCTTTCAGATAGAAATCATGATACCAACCACATAGAGCATTAAATGAGATTATGGGTGCACAGGGCCTACTCCCAGGGGGCCCACTGCCCAGGTGGCTTTTCCCAACCACAAATTATGAATCATGTTGGACTTGAAGGGGAAAAGTTCAAATTGATCAATAGCGATGTCATGGGCAAACAGTCCGAGTCAGATAAGGAAACAGAAACAGGTTGTTTTTGGAATAATTGGATGCCCTGTCTTTGTTTGCAGAGCAGCATGTGCACCATGGATGTTTAAGGAAGCTTATTGCCAGCAATGTCCAGATGACTGGTGAGCCACAGCAAGAGAGGGGCCTGGCTGCGGGAGGGATCCAGAAAGCAGGGAGCTGATGGAGGTTTAGGATTAGGACCTGAGGAAGGGATGCTAGGGCAAGGATGCGGGAGGTAGCAGTGGCCTGAACCCTCCTACACTCTGGCCACAGACTTGATGTGGCAGGAGTAGTTGGGTGGGCATTTTTCTGCCTGGCAGCAGAGGTCGCTTTCTGTCCTCTCCCCACACCATACATCACACTTTCCAACTCCACCATACTCAACCCCCTAAGAAGAAGAAAGAGGAAATGAGCTCCACAACACAGGTCTGTTACGGACTGAATATGTGTGTCCCCTCAAAATGCATATATTGAAGTCCTAACACTCCAGTGGGATGGTATTTAGATGTGGGGACTTTGGGAAGTGATTAGGGTTAGATGACGTCACAGGGTAAGGCCCCTATGATGGAATGAATGGCCTTATAAGAAGAGGAAGGAAAAGACTAGAGAGCATGCATGTGCTGTCAGTCTCTCTCCCTCCCTCCTTGCCACGGGAGGACACAGCAAGAAGGTGGCCATCTGCAAGCCAGGAAGAGAGGCCTCACCAGGACCCACATCAGCTGGCACCTTGATCTTGGACTTCCAGCTTCTAGAACTGTAAGAAATAAACGTCTATGGCATTCTGTTATGGAAGCCCAAGCTGACTGAGACCGCAGCCCTGCCTTTCCTTTTAGGGTACCCAAAATGGAGTCCTGTGGCCAACACAAGCCGTGTGCCTCATCTCTTGCCATGTTCCGGTAGGGGGATATAGCTGTGGCCAAGACAAGTGGGGAGGTATCTGGGGTGCTCACAGGCAGGGCCTGGAGAGGAGCCCTCTTGTGGGCAACTTACCTAGGACTCTGAGATACTCCTCAGCATCTCCCCTCCTTGGTGCTAGGCATGGTGTCTTGCACACAGTGGGAGCTTTATATGTGTTTGGTGAGACATTGATTAAAAATAATAGACAGTGAATACACGCAGATGTGGAGAGAGACGGAACCAGCAGTTGCTAGATTGGAGGAAAGGGTGTATTCCCGCCTCAGCCCCGCCCTGTCCACAGCTATGAATTAATCTGCAGTGGGGAGCGGGATTCCTTCATTAAAATCTCCAAAAAGGGAGTCATATTAACAGCCAGGCACACCGTTCTTTTCCCTCAAGGTAAGAAGATTCATGGCTCAAACTTACATTTTATCGCGCACAACCGAATAAAAATGATCGATTTCCCTGCCCGCCTTACAGCATCCTTCCACAGTTATTAAAGTCTCTAAAAATGTTTTCCTTAAAAAAAAAAAAGGTTAAAAGAAAGAGAGGTGCAGAGAGTGCAAACCAAGAAGAAGCTGGGAAATGCTGCCTAGCTGAGGGCTATCCATCTTGTCAGCTGCAGACCACATAACCTTGATGTCACTATATTTTCTGCTCATATCCAGATTTACAATTTGCCAGCCAAGGATATGGAAATGCCAAACCTCCCCCTTGGAGGTGGATGCTGGAAGGTTCTTAAAGAGCCTGAGAGAGAGGAGCATCCTAGCTCTGAAAACTCCAAAAAGACACTGAGCCTGCTGCTGGACTCTTAGCAATTTTCCCTGAGTTTGGAAAAACCAGCCTCCAAGGTCAAGGAGATGGATTTCAACTCCAGGGCCACACACACATTCAGCAACAGCCCCTTTGTTCACTGAAGAACATGCAGGTTTCCACTTTGGAGGGCCAGAAATGTACCTGTGCAAGTTAGGAAATGGGAGGGTTGGGCCACGCAACAAACAAACTCTGGTGTAAACCAGAGTGAAAGAGAAGTGTTTAACCTACAGGAAAGAGCAAACTGCATGCCAGCCCTGCAGAGCTCCGCCTTGCATGCAAACACACAAATGGATAATTATACATCATTCATCTGTTCGTTCTAGTGAGTCCCCAAGAACCTTTGGTTTGCCATTTTGGTAATTTAATTTTACTAAGTGCCAAGTAATACAATTGTATATCACCCCATTTGTGAATTCCTTCAGGACAAGGATAAGATTCTCTCTCCTCTCTCTCTCTCCCCTACACACACACACACACACACACACACAGATAAGACTTTCTTCTCTCTGTCCCCTACACACACACAGACACACACACATGGATAAGACTCTCTTCTCTGTCCCCTACACACACACACACACACACACACACGCACACACTAGGTGCTTTCTATAGGGCTCTATTTAGGTCTATTTAGTTGAGAATGGTGAAACTATGCTTTAAAATTCCATAATTCGGCTGGGCACAGTGACTCACGCGTGTAATCCCAGCACTTTGGGAGGCCGAGGCAGGTGGATCACCTGAGGTCAGGAGTTTGAGAACAGCCTGACCAACATGGTGAAACCCTGTCTGTACTAAAAATACAAAATTAGCCCTGCATGGTGGCTCATGCCTGTAATCCCAGCTACTTGGGAGGCTGAGGCAGGAGAATTGCTTGAACCCAGGAGGCAGAGGTTGCAGTGAGCCGAGATCATGCCACTGCACTCCAGTCTGGGCAACAAGAGCAAAACTCTGTCTCAAAAAAAAAAAAAAAAATCCATAATTCACAATTTGTTACCAGGTCAGTCTGGTCTCTTTCCAAATTAGTGCTCATTAGTTAGGTCTTCCTGGACTTGTTTCTGAGTGAATCTGGACATCTGTCCTTTGCTCACACTTTGTTAATACTCAGCACTTCCATTCTAACTTCTGGAGGGTTCCCCACATTGTAGATAGGGCCCTGGGGCCCTGCAGCATAGTTGGAGGGTTGCAGCCTCCCAGGAAGGCCCCCTCCATCGCTCTAAGTTTCCCGAGCTTGTGAGAGCCTTGTATCCTTCTGGGAGTGTTTTCCTGGCGTGGCTGGAAGACAGCCATGAATCTGTCTCGGGCCATTTGACTCGGGCTCTCAATGCCAACCCTAACAGACACTTCCATCAGGCCTGACGCATCAACGGTCTATAAGCCATTAACCAGCACTATCAGACCTCCCAGATTCAGCCTCCTCTGTGAGAACAAATACAGAGAAGGGGGAAGGAGGGAGGAGAGAAGAGGTATGCAGAGAGAGAAGAGGAGAGAATGCCAGGTCCTCCATTTCCTATATGGATAAATGATTGATGATGATGATGATGATGATGAAGATAGCAGCTAACAATGACAAAGCTCACTGTGTTTCAAGTACTCTTCTAAACTCATCGTATATGGTAGCTCATCTCATCCTCACAACAACCCAAAAAGATACGCTGTTATTAGACTCACTTTGCAGGTGGGGAAACTGAGGCAGGGAGCTTTTCAGAGACTTTGTGAGGTCCCAGCACTGGTGGGTGGCAGAGCTGGGGGTTTAGCCCAGTTGCTGGGCCCCAATATTTGTGCTCTCAGCCACTCTATGCATTGCCTCCCACAGTGGTCAGGAAGTCAGAGTCAAAAGAGATGGAGAGAGTTCAGCTCAAAGCAGGCAAGACTCCTAGTTCCCTGTGGGCGGTGGCTACACTGTGAGGACTGGCCCCCAGCTCACCAGGCAGAGGAGAGCAGCTTTCCCAGAGATTCCCTGCTCGGGCCACAGAGACAAAAATCTTCTATTCCTTCTAGAAATAACAGTGTCTAAGCTGCTTCCTCAGTCAGAGCCCCTCAGACCATTTGTCACTTTAGGTCCACAACCTCAGAGGTGGTTCTTAGTGGCCACAGCCTCAGCTGCAGCTCCCCTCACCCTGGCCAAATAAAGGGGACAGGTCTCCAAAGTTTCCTCATGTGCCAATATCCCCTTCTCACGCAGGAGAGATGGGATGGGAAGGGATGAGATGGAATGGGTGCTGGGGAGGAGATAGAAGGGAGGGGATAGAACAACATGGGACAGGGTGGGATGAGAGGAAAGGGAAGGAAAGGCACGCAATGGAATGAGATAGGAGGGTACAATGGGAAGAGGTGGAAAGGGGCAGAAAAGGAATGATACGCAATGAGTTGAGAAGGGAAAGGGTGGACACTGTCTTTTTTTTTTTTTTTTTTTTTTTTTGAGACAGAGTTTCGCTCTTGTTGCCCAGGCTGGAGTGCAATGGCATGATCTCTGCTCACTGCAACCTCCACCTCCCTGGTTCAAGCCATTCTCCTGCCTTAGCGTCCCGAGTAGCTGGGATTACAGGCGCCCGCCACCACGCCCAGCTAATTTTTGTATTTTTAGTAGAGACAGGGTTTCATTTTGTTGGCCAGGCTGGTCTCGAACTCCTGACCTCAGGCAATCCACCCGCCTTGGCCTCCCAAAGTGCTGGGATTACAGGTGTGAGCCACTGCGCCTGGCCAACACTCTCTTTTTAAACTATCATACACTCCCATCACCCCTTTTTCCTAGAAAATTACAGACAGTCATTAAAACAGAAACATCCCTGCAGCCCCAACATCTCCTGTGTAGCACAATACATGGCAGTTAGTGACCCACTGCCATTGGCCAGGATTGAAAAGATTCCATGATAGGTGTAGGAGCTCCCACACCCTTGCAGGCTGGCTCCAGAGGCTTCTTCCCAAGCTCTACTCCCAAGCTTTGGGCCCCAACCTACCTCCTGTAAGGCCAACTAAATCCTCACCTCTTCCAAGAAGACTTCTTCAACTATATCCTTCCTTTCTCTCACTCCCAGCTCTGTTTAGCATTTGTCACCCAATTTAACGCTTGCTTCTGTACAATGCTGTATTGATCTTTAATCTTGTAATCCAGATCTATAGCATATAGCCTGTGCTTCTGCCCGGTGGCAACCCTGAATGAATTTAATTCTTCCAGCATTTAAGAAGCAGAATCACAGAAGTATGGAGCATTAACCCTCGTGTTACAAACGGAGACACAGGCTCTGAGAAGTCAAGGGGCATACCTGGCATCTCATGGCTGGTGAGCCAGAGAGCTGGGGCACCCAGAGCTCAGCATCCTGACTCCCTCTGCTGCAGTGTGGGGAGCTTCCTGCCTTAGTTGGGGTTTTCCTAAAAACAGGCCCTCCAACAAGGATGGGAGTACTGGTGGTTTATCTGGGAGGTGGCTGCAGGAGGCACTGTGAGGGAGGGGAGAAGTAAGAAGAGGAAAGAGGAAAGCTGATTAAAGAGGTAGGTTTCCCTTGTGCATCCTGGGGGCTCAACCCCTCCAGGCCTCCAAGAGGGTGCAGAACTCACCAGGAAGCCAGGGCATTTCTCCAGGAGCCCTTGTCCCTCAGGGTTGAAAGCCCCACTTAGGGAGTTAACTCCCAGCACTTCTAGCCTGTCCTGCAGGGCTGAGCCCCCTTCCATGGCCAAAGAACCCCTAAAAGCAAAGAGCAGTGGTTGTTGGGGGTACAGAGCCTTTGCGTGTGCATGAATTGTCTACCGCAGCTAGGGTGTCCTCTGGGTGGGTCAAGGAATGAAGGGCAGGCCACCCACAGGGTATGCCACGTTTGGGAAACACTTGCCCATCCATGGGAGTAGACCTTGGTGCCCCAACTTTCTTTCACATCTGTTTCCGGTTCTCTTTTTGATAGGAACAAATCTCTGCTCCAAGGTGTCAGATGAAAGAATGGTGCTCCCCACCCTCTCCCCACCCTAGGGATATATATTGTCATGGGGACTTTGATGGCGCATAAGGAAAAGCGCACTGTCTGATGACATGTGGCAGGTGATATTTGGGGGTGCCACACATTCCAGCCATCCCTCCCACATGTGCAAGAAAAGGCTGCCTGACATAGTAGCCTGGCTTCTTCTGTGGGCCCCTTCTTGCTGGGCACCTCCCGTGTGCAGAGCTCCTAGTGAGGGACCATGTGGGTGTCAGGACAGATAGGAGGATGAAGCAGATCCCTCCCAGCCCCCCATGCTCCTCATGGAGGGCAAATGGGGGCCTGGGAGCTGGCCAGCCCAGCAGGTATGATGGGTTTGTGCACGGGGATCTACTAGGGAGCCCAGGAGTGCCCAGTGCAGGTGGCCATAAAGAAGAAATACAAGCAGGAGTCATCAGGTGTTTGACACAATTCCTAACATGCTTTCCCCAGACAGGGCACGCCCTGAGTTTACAAGGCAAATGCACTTACCACTTCTGCCTCATGTCCCAGGAGCCAAGCTCACCCCTCAGCCTGGAAATCTGGGCCTCCCCATGTGACTCGCTTCCCCAAAAGGTGCCCTGTGCCTAGCCCCTGCCCCTCTCTGCACATACATGCATGCATGCGCATGCACAAATGCACGTGTGCACAAACATACACACATATGGAGGCACACATGGAAAGCACCTGAATAAAAGACAGCCAGCCCAAATTCCAGCCACCCCTCTGCCTGTATGTAGCTCCAAGCCCTGGGATGCGTCATGTCCCTCACTGGGCCTTATTTTTCTCCTCTGTGTCGTGATGATTCTAAAGAACCCCCAGGGATGCTCAGCTCCCTGTCCAGAGAAGTTACAGTCCCATCGATGGACAGCAGAGGCATCTGTTGGCCCTCTCCTCCAAAGAGGCATAGTCCACCTTTGGACACGACCTGCCATGGTGATAGCCCAGGCCTGCCAGGAGAAAGAAGTAGGTGTATGGGTGGTTGGTGGCATCCTGCTTTGCCCTTTTTGCAGCAGAGATCAAGATCTTCGATTAGGTTGATCTGGTCCAGCATGGGAAGAATGTCAAACACCCCCTCACTAAAGTGACACACCAGCCAGCAAGCCAGCCCTTTCTCCCACCTTCAACTCTGCTTGTATCAGCA
This sequence comes from Gorilla gorilla gorilla, assembly GCF_029281585.2. Classification (NCBI taxonomy): domain Eukaryota; kingdom Metazoa; phylum Chordata; class Mammalia; order Primates; family Hominidae; genus Gorilla; species Gorilla gorilla. The sequence goes on along the minus strand of NC_073228.2, from coordinate 18,032,379 downwards.
GAGAGGGTCGTGTTAAAACTGGCTTTGGAATGGTGCCTGGGAAGCTGGGAGGGGCAGTTCCCCAGTGTCTCTGCCTATGACACTGTGCGGAACAGCCTCAGGATCTGGGAGGCAAGTTCTTTGCAGAAGGGCTTTTTAGCAAGGCCCTGTTCTCCACAGTCCCCAGAGGGTAGGCCTAAACCAAAGGGTTTCTAGGAAACAGACCCTCATAGCTGGCCACTGGCCTATGAAGACAGAGCTCAGATGCCCAAGTAAGTGGAGGACTCTTCCAGGGAGAGAGCAGTGAACTCAGCCCCCGAGAGCCCACCAGCATGGACCAGGACAGCCCACTATGGGACACACCCTCCCACAAGGGGCCATTGTTTTGCATTTGCAGGATTTGATTTTTGTTTGCTGAGATTATGGAGCCTGCATATAGTTCCTGATTTTTGCAAAGCACATCTCAAACTTCTCACCTGTTAGCACTCCCCAGCATCATGGCTGAGTGGGTGATTATCACTATACCCCAGGTGGGGAAACTGAGGCTTCAGGAGGTGGAGAGACTGAGTTAAGGGCATGCAGTGAGTCATCAGCTGCCCTTTGCTTCCCACATACATTTCTCACCAAGCTCTCTGAGGCCACACTGCTTCTTGGAGTCCTGGGGCATATCCATTGCTTTTGCCAAGGTGGGTTGTGGCAAGCAGGTCACTGGGAATAGGAGACAGGCGTTCTCAAAGAGTATATAAAGGAAAGAAAAGAATAAAGGGGTGGGAGGGGCACATGATCCAAAATCTCCTCTGCAGCAAGCTCTTGTAACTGCATGTCCAGCGGCCCCCCCTTCCTTGCACCTTCCTTTTTTACACCAACATTCAATCATCTTTTCCCATTCACTTCATCTCTTCCATTTTTATCTTACGCTGCCCGTGAAAATTGGTGTGAAATAAAAAGGCAACTCTGCCTACAGATGTAATCAATTGATTTGGCAGGTAGCCCACAGACACCTAGGAAGAGGACAGCCAATTTTCAGTGGACATCCTCCCCCACTTCTTTTTCTTCCTCTACTTCCTCCCTTCCGGGCTCTCCGTCCCCCTCCTTTTATTTTTCTGTCTCCTTCCTTTTGGCCTTGCTTTGATCTTCTTGTTATTTTCTGCTTTGTATTTAATGGAATTAGACCAGCCTATGAATTTTCCCCCGATTCTTTCTTTCTTCTTATTTTATATAACAGACAGCAGAGGGGAAGGCGTCTGTCTTGCCCGACTCTCTATCTCTGCACCATGCTGTGAGAGCTCAGTATTCCCAGGGGCCTTGTCAATCTTCCTGGGGAGGTGGGACCACGATCGACATCTTGAAGGATCCCAAACTCCTGCCCCAGATAGGAGATGGGTCTATAAAACAAATCCTAGAGTGGAACAGCTCTCCATTGTCCAGGAGAGGAGAAAGTGTTCTATGCAGGAGAACTGTTTATTTTCATTCATTCATTCACTTATTAAGCATCACTATCGGCCAGGCACTGGGGATATAGAAGTGAACAAAGCCATCATCGATCCCGCCCAAGTACATTGCCTGGTGCACAGTAGGTGCTCAATAAGTGGTGGCCACTCTTGGTTATCATTCTTCTGGAAGTATCTATGATAGTGCAAGATGTTTACTCATGTTCAATAAATGTTAGTTTCCTCCCTTCTAGAGACACTATCTCGGTATGATATCTGTTTATTGGTCTTTTTATTGTTTTAATACAAAAAGAATAGAGGGGTGAAATTAAAATGTTCACTCTGGCCTAGTCTAGATTAGAAGACAATCATTAGATACAAATGAATGTGTAATTAAAAATTGTGATAACTGGGATAAAGAAAAAGCACAGGGTGATACGGGAGGATTTCATTTAGAAAGGGGTGGGGGAGGAATCTGGAGCCTGTATCTTAAAGAAGCATCACATAACCCATTGGCTCTCAAAGTGGGGCTCTCTCAGTCACAGAAGCAGCAGCATCAGGAACTTATTAGAAATCTACATTTTCAGGCTGCCCCAGAACTACTGAATCAGAAACTTTGGGCACCAGCCTTTCCAGGTAACTCCAATATTCCCACAAGTGTGAGAACTGCTCATGTAAGCTGAGACTGGAAGGAGGAGTTGGAGCTGGCCAAGTGGTGGGGAGAAAGAAGGCTTTCTAGGTGGAGAAGATAGCATGGACTGGGGCCCTGAGGCAGGAAAGACCACCAGGGCAAGGGTATAGGGAGGGAGTGTGAGAATCAGACCTTTCAGTGCCTTAGAACAACTGGAAAGAGTGAATTTTCTAAGTCCACCGGGATCCTCTAAGGCAGGGGTCCCAGTCTGTGGCCTGTTAGGAACCGGGCCGTATAGCCGAGGTGAGTGGTGGGTGAGTGAGCGTTACTGCCTGAGCTCTGTCTCCTGTTAGCTCAGCAATGGCATTAGATTCTCATAAGAGGCTGGGTGTGGTGGCTCACGCCTGTAATCCCAGCACTTTGGGAGGCCAAGGCAGGTGGATCACTTGAGGTTAGGAGTTCGAGACCAGCCAGGCCAACATGGCAAAACCCTGTCTCTACTAAAAATACAAAAATTAGCCAGGCGTGGTGGCGGGTGCCTGTAATCCCAGTTACTTGGGAGGCTGAGGCACAAGAATTGCTTGAACCTGGGAGGTGGAGGTTGCAGTAAGCCGAGATCACACCACTGCGCTCCAGCCTGGGTGACAGAGCAAGACTGTCTCAAAAGAAAACAAAACAAAACCCAAAAACAACAACAACAAAAACATTCTCATAGGAGCACAAATCCTACTATGAACCAGCATGCAAGGGATCTAGGTTGTGCACTCCTTGTAAGAATCTAACGCCTGATGATCGGAGATGGAACAGTTTCATCCTGAGACCATCCTCACCCCACCCCACCCATGGAAAAATTGCCTTCCACAAAACCAGTCCCTGGTGCCATAAATGTTGGGGACCACTGCCCTAAGGGGTTCTAAGCAGAGAAATGAAACCATAGGATGCTGATGTCATAGAGTCCTATCACTGCCCACAGCTGGCTCCTAGTTCCTTCCCCGGCCTCACCTGCCCTGTTGGAGAGGCTTTTCTCAGCCCCTGAGAAAATGGCACTCTTGGGTGGTGCAGGAGGTCCTGGTAGAAGGCTCTTTCTTTTCATTCATGCCTTTGGATACATGATGGGATTTTCTGTCTTCATATTTTATTTTTACCTCTTTTCAAATATCAATAAGTGGCATCAAAACAGTGGGATTATGGGTTATTTTTGTTTCTTCTCCACAAGTTCTTGAATTTTATGAAATAAAAGCAAACAAAATTTTATAAAGCCAATATTTATCAAATATTATTACATGTCAGTTTTTTTTTGAGACTTCCCTCTTTATTCATTCAACAAATATTTTTTGAGCACCTGCTGTGCCCTGGGCATCATGCAGGCGTGGGGATAGAAACGGAGGCCAACATTCTGCCGCGATGGAGCGTCTGTGCTCATGGCGGGAGTGAGACCAACAAAGTCCAAGAGCAAAATACATCTCAGTGTCTGCCTGGGAAGGGGAGTGAGCCATCCCAGGTGGGACTGGTCAGGGAAAGCCTGAGAAGGTGGCGGCTGGGAAGGGGAGTGAGGCATGCCAGGTGGGGCTGGTTAGGGAAAGCTTGAGAAGGTGGCAGCTGGGCACAGACTTGGGGAGAGGAGGCGGTGGGGGTGGGGGGATGAACAGGTAGGTAGGGGTGGGAGGCTCATGAGAGCGGGAACCCCAAGCGCCGAGGTGCTGAGCAAGAGCAGGAAAGGACGCAGGGCTTAGTGAGAGAAGGAGGAGAGGACAGGGAGGAGTGGGGAGGAGCCTCGTGGGCTGCCAGGAGGATTTTGGCTTTTACACCGAGTGACACGGGAGCCCATGGGCAGGGCAATGGGAATTCTGACATTCTGAAAGGGCCACTGGGCTGCTTGCTGAGAACAGCTGGTGAGAGGGGCAGGGCAAGGAGAAGGGAGCTGGCAGGAGAACCTGCTAGAAACCAGGTGGGAGCGGATGGGAGTCTGAGCTGGAGCAGCGAGGGTGGGATATGGTCAGATGCTGAATGGCCTCTGAACTGAGCGTCGGCAGGATCTGCTGCTGGGCCAGATAAGGGATGAGAGAGGAGGCTTGAGGATGACCTGAGTGATGAAAAGCCAGCACTGCCACTTATAAGGCCAGGGAAGGCTGGGGGAGAAGCCAGCGTTTCTAGGGGAAGGAGCTCCTGGTTAATTCAGTGTTGGGCATGTGAAATTTCAGATGCCATTGTGTCGCTTTGGATGTCCCAAGGAGCAGATGCCAAGACAGGATTGGACATGGGACAGGCTTACTGGGGGCAAAGTCTGTGAAGGACAAAGGGGAGGCAGCAGGTGCAGGCAGACTGCCATGCAGGCCTGGCACCCGTGAAAGGAGAGGGGGATGGAAGGAGGCCTGAGATGAAGACCTTCTGACCACAGCACAGCTCCAAGAGTGTTCATTCAGACCAATGGGAGGTCCTTGAGCCAAAACCTCCCATGGGGTATCCAACATCCCACATGTGTGGGCCTGCCCTGACACTGCCCCCTCTAACCCCATCCCACCTACTCAGCTATTGCCTGGGAGAAGCCCACATCGTGTGTGGCTTCAGCACACCATAGGGGTGGGCCCACTGGGGCAGTGGTGGGGTGTCGGTCACCGTAGTCCCCTCAACAGAAGTTGTGAGTGGAGCAATTTTACAGCCGCCACAGGCTATTAGACACGTAAGTGGAGATATCTAGTAGGCAGTTTAGATATATGAGTCTGGAGTTCAATGCAAGGTTCAAGGAAGAGATAAAAATTTAAGTGTCTTCAGCTTATAAATGGTATTTAAAGGCATGAGAATGGATGAGCGCGTGCACAGCTGGCAGGAACAAACGCTCCAAGGACTGAGTCCTGAGGCACATTTGCAATAGTCAGCAACAGTGGCCAGGGAGGTAGGAGGGAAACCAGGAGTCTGTGAGCTCCTGGAAGTCAAGTCAAGAAAATGCTTCGTGGAGGAGGGAGCACTACCTTTCAGAAAACTTCCCATCACACTGGCGAGCATCCTTATAGGCCAGGCAATTTGCTGAAGACTCTGTGTGCATCACCACACTCCATGGGTCTTCTTCCCTCTTGTGGGTGAGGTGCTGTGCTGCCCCGATGCCCTGTCAGGGCCAACACAGCCATTCCCCAGTTGCTGGGAGTATTGGCTGCTGATGCTGAAGGTCACACCCCCTCCCCAGGGACAGCCTGTACCCAGAGACGGTTGACATAGCTTCCCTGCCACATTTGGGAAACCTCAAGTGGACCATCTGGCTTACAAGCTCCTAGTGGGACCAGCTGAAGCCTCCGTTGTAGCTACAGAGTTAGGTAGATTCCTCCATCAGAGTAAAGAACCGCTGACTGCATGGGCTGGAGGGACAGGGTGCTACTTGCTACGTCTTATCTTAAAGAATCTTTTGGATGCTTTGGTGAGAAACAGGAAACTAGCAGACTCTCTAGCCAGGCCATTGTAGGTTTGACCCACTTCACCCCCTCCTGACACTCCCACCTTTCCCACCACTTTTCCTCTTTTCTGTAGCACTTACCACCTGCCAACCTGCGATTTCATTTCCTTATTTGTTGATCTATTGTTTATTATCCATCTTCCTTCTTTCCTACAATGTCAGCTCTAGGAAGGCAGGGCTATTTATTCGTTTTTTCCACTGATGTATCCCAAGTGCCTAGAACGCTGTCCACTGCATAGCAGGTGCCAGTATACATGCACAAAATGAGTTCCTGGACGAGCTGACCTTCAAGAGTTCACAGCCCAACTCTCCCATTTTTGCTGAATCCCACCATCCCACGTGAACAGAATGAGCCAGACCTCCAAACCCACAGAGGCAGCGTGGGGTGCTGGGACTTACCACGGCTAGGAGGCAGTCTCCTCACCCGCAAGGTGGGATACCAGGAATGGTTTGCTCACAACACGGTCACAGGGAGCCACCTCGAAGCCTTCCTGTAATGCTGATCAATGAGGCCAACCCTATGGATGGAACCCATAGTCCAAGCCGAGTCTGAGGCCTTGTTTCAGGGGCATCCACAGCACCTAAAGGGTGCTGGGAAGGGGGGGGTTCATTGAGAACAGCACACACTGAACTCCTACAGGAGGAGAAGACAGACCCATTTTAGACTGACGGCTGCTCTGAAATGGGGGACTCAGTGTGAGATTCCCGTGCTAGAGAAAAGAGTCTCAGTTATTCCTCGTGGTAAGCAGGCATGGCTTTCGATGGGAAGTCCTGCCTTCGCTGTTTCCCAGCCATGTGACCTTGGCCAAGTCAAAAAAAATATCCTGGAGCCTCATTATCTGTCACTACCTGTCAAATGGGAAATGAGTGAGATTATGTGCCTGAAAATGTTTTGTAAATTCCAGGGCAGTGGTTCCCAGACTTTGAGATTTCATAGATGAGGGAAGTTTCCAGTAATCTGGAGCTTACATAAGGATTCCAGCGTTCTATTTTGCCACCTAAGGACACTGAAACACAAGCAAGCAACGAAGCGGTGGCTTGCCCATCGTCACTATTCTGTCATCAAAGGCAGAACACACTTTATGCTAAAAATGGAAGAAGGCCAAAAATCTGAACAAAAGATAGTCTTTGCAGCTTGAAAAAAAAAAAAGTGAACTTAAAGGAAAAACTCACTGACTTGTCCTTGATTTTCTCATGTTGCCAAAGACAAGGGAAGTTTCTCTCTGGGAACATTGTGAAATGATGAAATGAGAGGGCTGGGATGGCGCACCCAGGCAAACAAGAGAAGCTGCCCACCGTGGAGGCGGGGACCCAGAGCTTCAGGCTCTCCAGGGCTGAGGGGGTCAAAGTCTCCACCCACCTGACACCCATTTGAAGCATGCTGGTGCACAAAGGTACTGCAGGTGGGAAGCTTTCTGTAGGGTTCCCTGAGGAGGACGGAGTAAAGGGCTTCTCTTCACAGGAGGAGTGAGCTGGGAGTCAGGGCCTGGTTAGCAAGAACACAACATACATGTGATCAATCCTGAGTGCTGAGCACTGTGTGAAGGGCTTCCTGAAGGTTATAGGAAGGAACTATTATCATTTGTTTTGCAGCTTGGGAAACTGAGGCACACAGATGTTTCCATTGCTTCCCCAAATCTCATAGCTAGTCAGTGGCAGAGCTGGGGCCCTAATTCAGCCAGTCTCGTTGCAGAGGAAGTGTGTTTAACCACTCACTCCAAAGCACGATCTCCAGAGCGAGGAAAGGGCTTCTCTGCTGATGCAAAGAGGCAGATTTCTAGCAGAATCAGCCCTGATCCTGATGCTCACAGGCTGGCACGTTGGGTCCGAGGCAGCAAAGCTACTTTTCTGTATGAGTTCCCCATTGTAATGGGTTGAACAGTGACCTCCATAAAGGTGTGTCCAAGTCCCAAATCCCTGGAATCTGTAAAGGGAACCTTACTGACCTTACGTGGGGAAAGGGTTTTGCACAGGTAATTAAAGATCTTGAGATGAGGGACGGGCGCGATGGCTCAGGCCTGTAATCCCAGCACTTTGGGAGGCCGAGGCGGGTGGATTACTTGAGTCGACGAGTTCGAGACCAGCCTGGGCAACATGGTGAAACCCCCATCACTACAAAGAATACAACAATTAGCCGTGGTGGTGTGTGCCTGTGGTCCCAGCTACTCAGGAGGCTGAGGGGGGAGGATCACTTGAACCAGGGAGGTAGAGGCTGCAGCGAGCCGAGATCACACCACTGCACTCCAGCCTGGGTGACAGAGCGAGACCCTGTCTCCAAAAACAAACAAAAAAAATCTTGAGACGAGATCATCGTTGACTTAGGGTAGGCCCTAAACCCACGGAAGGGTGTTCTTATACCAGACAGAAAAGGAACAGACACAGAGACACAGAAGAGAAAGCCACAGGAGGAAAGAGGGCTCTGTGCCTCAGTTTCCCAATCTGCAAAACGAATGATAATAGTTCCTTCCTATAACCTTCAGAAGCCCTTTGCACAGTGCTCAGCCCTCAGGATTGATCCCATGGATGTTGTGTTCCTGCTAACCAGGCCCTGACTCCCAGCTCACTCCTCCTATGAAGAGAAGCCACAAGAAGACAGAGGCAGGGACTGGAGGGATGCGAGTCTGGGAGCCACGCCACGCCAAGGACTGTGCAGCCCCCAAGCTGGGAGAGAGCCCTGGAAAGGATCCTCCCGCAAAGCCTCCCTTAGAAAGCAACTCTGCTGACAACTCGAATTTCGACTCTGGCCTCCCGAATTGTGGAGAAATACATTTCTGTTGTTTTAAGCCACCAGTTAGTAGTAGTTTTTAAAAGCAGTCCCAGGAAACTCACACATCCCCTTTCCTACTTCCTCCGCGCCAGCTTCCAAACCTCTCCCCGATGAGAGGATCAGAGAATTCCTCCCAGCCCTCCAGCAGTGAGCTGCTCCCCCACTCCATTCATCTCCCGGTTCCTCGCATTCATCCCCCACCGAACCCACCGACAAAATGCTGAATCGGTGGGTGAGCTCCCCATAGCAACGGCTCCGATGCCAGAACCCAGGATTACGACACCGGATCAGCCAGACGCGCTGGAGGGGCCCAGGAGGGGCTGCTGCGAAAACGCTCGGCAGAGGGGCTGCAGCGCGCGGCAAATCCCCCGGGGCTTACGGGAGCCGCTCTTTAGGAGACAGCGCTGGACGAACCGGGCGGGGTGGGGATGGATAATCTTCAGGCGCCAACGCAAAACGGCCGCAAGACGTGGCCAGGCCAGGAGGCTCCTGGGTCCCGGGCCCGCGATGTGGCCCTTGCGCGGGGACAAAGACCAGGCCATCGCCCTCACGTGTTCCCAAAGACGCCCAACCTCATCAGGAGGCCGCCCCGTCCGCCATCTGGGAGGGTCCCACACGCCCGGGCCCTTAGAGGACGTCCCCTCGGCGATGTGCCTGACCGGGCGCTCCCCGCCCGCCAACCTCCAACCTCCACCCTCCACCCTCCTTGCTCTGTCCGCGTGGATGCAGCTCCTGGTTCAGACACTAGCGGGTGCGCGGGGCTTCCCAGGGCGGCGGGAGAGGACGGGGCCCTCCCTCCCCTCTGGTCCCCCAAAGCCCCCCCGGACGCCGCGGCCGCGCCCCCTGCCGGCTCCCTCCGGCCGGCCCCCGCGTCCCACCGGGGCTCCTCTCCCGCTGCAAGGTCAGCGCTTCCCCGCCCCACGCCCTCCGCAACTCCCCGCCGTTCCGTTCCTGCTGCCGCCGCCCTCTCCACCCAGGCTCCTGTCTCCCACCACGGGCGTTCACACGCTCCAGTCCATCGGCCTCCCCCGGCCCGACCGCCCTGGCTCAAGCAAATCCCAGCCTGCACTTCCCGAAAGAAGTCCCCTCCACGCACACACCCTGCACGCACGCACACATTTACACACACACCCTCACACACGCAAATGCAGAACCCCCACTCACACACATTAACACATACACCCTCACACACATTCACACACCCTCACACACATTCACACACCCTCACACACATTCACACACCCTCACATTCACACACCCTCACACACATTCACACACCCTCACACGCACACAGAAACGCAGACCCCCCCCACTCACACATACTCAGGCTCACAGTCACACACCCTCACACGCGCTCACACACTCACACGTAGACACATTCATATACACTCTCTTACATTCACACACCCCTCACACATCCTCACGTATTTACACCCTCACACACACATTCCCACATGCCCATGCCCGCACACTCACATTCACACACCCTAACACACAATCACAGACACACACACAGACACACAATCACATATACACATACAGAGACACACACACAGAATCACATAAACATACACACAGACACACACACAGAATCACATATACACACACAGATACACAGAATCACATATACACAGAGACACAGAATCACATATACACACACAGAATCACATATACACACAGACACACAATCACATATACACAGGGACACACATAATCACATATGCACGCAGAATCACATATACACACACAGACACACACAGAATCACATATACACACAGAGACACACACAATCACATATACACACACAGACACACAGAATCATATATACACACGCAGAGACACACAGAATCACATATACACATACACACAGACACACAATCACATATACACATACACACAGAGACACACAGAATCACATATATACATACAGACACACACACAGAATCACATACACACAGAGACACACAGAATCACATACACACAGAGACACACAGAATCACATAAACACAGACACACACAATCATATATACACACACACAGAATCACATATACATATACACACAGAGACGCACAGGCACACATTCATGCACACATTCACACAGATTCATTCACACACAGACACACCCCCTCACACAGGATCACACCACACGCATGCTCATTCACACACGACACCAACACACACATTCATTCACACACTCACAAAACTTACACACATATACGCACACACCATTCACACACTCATGCAAGATACATTACAAATACAGACACATGCAGACACACAAATACACATACAGACCCCTCACAGATACACGCACACCAATGCACACAGGTACACTCATTTGCACACCACACAGACCCACTTACACACCAATACACATACTGGCACACTCATACACAGACCTATAAACACACAGACCCACCCATACTCAGACATACTCATTTGCATACCCACTCAGCAACACACACAGACTCACATTCACATACATGACAGAGACAAACTCACACAGGCACACTCACACTCATTCACACAGGCACATTCACACACACCCTATTATGCACATTCTCACAACAGACATGCTTACACACATTCACACAGTCACACACACACACACACATCTCGTACTGAAGCCCAGGCAGTGTCTACCAGCTACACAGACATTGTGGACAGTGGGGTGGTGAGAGGTACAGGCGTATTCAGGTCAGGCAGGTGGGATCTGAGCAGAGGCATCATGAGCCCAAGGGCACCTTGGTGGCAAGGACATCACCTATTGTTTCTCTGCATCTTCGCCCTCCCCGCCCAAATCATGCAGCACAGTGCAGGGCACACAGGTTCATCATAAGTGTTTCTTCAATGAGCAGACAGGAGCTACCCAAGCTTCAATGTACGTAAGAATGCATAGTGGCCGCCATTTTACAGGTTGAACTTGGAGCTTCAAAGCAGCCTTGGATAAAACCACTGGGCCATTCTCCAAAAAAGAGAATGGAGAATGTCAACGTCCTTAATTGTCTGCCTGTATTCCATGTACTTCCTGACTTAGAGCCTTGATTGACAAAATCCCCGTTCCAAGAAAATCTCCCTGCATCACCGCAGGCACTGTGTGTTTGGCAAGTAGACTTTCAACTTTGGGTTGTGGCATGAATAAATAAATGACTAAATCAGCAAGCAGTTTTCCCTGCACCTTGGCACAGGTCTGGGTACAATCAAGGCATCAGTCAAGATGGGAGGGTAGTGGGTGGGAGTGGCCTTTAAAAGATGGGAGTTCTGCCTCAGCTCACTACTTGGCCCGGCACAGTGGCTCATGCCTGTAATCCGAGCACTTTGGGAGGCTGAGGTGGGAGAATAATTGAGCCCCTCCAGTCAAGGTTGCAGTGAGCCATGATAGAACAAGATGTTGTCAAAAAAAAGAAAGGAAGAAAAGAAGAAAGGACAGAAAAGAAGGAAGGGACGGGAAGGGGAGGGGAGACCGGAAAAGCAAAAACTAAAAACCTCACTTCTAAGGCACTTTCTGGAATCGTTCTACTCCACTCTGATCTCCCTCTTTATTGGGCATCGTTTTGGTGAGTAATGAATTCAACCTGAGCCCCATTCCTGTGTGAGGTTAGCCATTTCACTTTCCTAGATGTGTGAGTTTGTGTGAACCTATCGCCATCACCTCTTCTCCCATTAGTCTGTAATTCCCCCTGAGCAGATCGGGCTGTTTCCATTGAGATTTCTTTGGCAATGATGACACAACTCTGCCAGCAGCAAGTGTCCAGCCAGACACCTGGGTCACTCCCTAGTTGGACGGTGCTGGGGGAAGCTCTGGCATGGGCAGCTCCACTTCGGATGCTTCCTGGAGTAGATGTTCTGGCTGGTGTCCATGGAGATGGAATGGGAGAGGGACTTCCTTAGCCACTGCCACGCATGTCTTCCCCTTTATGGGAAAGTATCTGAGTGCTGGTCATTTTCAGACCCTAGGGAAGTATCTAATTGCCCTCCTGGAGAGCCCCTACTTATAGAGAAGATGGCAAGGCTGTCAGAGAATCCAATGCCACATTTCCCAAAAAAAGGAGGAAAGGCAGGCCCCGGGAGGGCCCTCAGCAGGTACAGAATTGGAACTGCCAGACAGACACGCCTTTTCCCATGCTACAACCTTGGCTGCCATGCCCCTACTCCCCTTAATCCTGCTTCTAGAAGAAAAGGAAGGGAGAAAAATGCAGGAATTTTCCAGAAAGATCCAGAAACTCCCCCAAATTGCCAGAAGTCTCCAGGCTTGTATATTAATGCAGTGGTGCAGTGCAGTAATTTACTCTAACTACCTGGGTGTGCCCTTGATTCTGGCTAGATTAGATTGAATCAACAAAGAAGCAGCACAGAGTCCTCCAGTGCTGGAGCTGAGAAACCCCAGAGAATGCAAGGAGGCTTCATTTCCTGATTTTCTCATCTGTACAATGGGGTGGTAATAGCACCCACATCATAGATTGCTGTGAGGACTCAGTGACTCAGACCATATAAAACGCTTGGCATGGTACCTTCCACATAGCAAGTGCTGCATAAAGGTTGATGGTGATGAGGCCGATGATGAAGGCAAAGAAACTACTCCTTGCCCAAGGTCATCTGGGCGACTTAGTGACAGAGCTGCAGTTAGAACAGGGGTCTCTCCAAGTTAGGCCACGCTGGATAGCCTTGCTGCCAGTTCCTGGTGCTTTTGTATCTTCACACCTCCCCCCAGGCCCAGCTGAGCACCATCAGGGCCTCAACAGAACCAACAGTGCCCCCTGCAGGCCTTGGCCTCCTGGGACTGTTCAATTCAGGGCTGAGGCCTCTGGGAGCAGTGGGAACGTTTGCCTACAAAACAGGTTCCGCGGAATGCTGCTGGGACACTAGGGTTTTGCCTCCGAAGATGGCTTCCCTGGAGTCAACAGTTGCCTGTCTTCTTCCCGCCTCTCTCCTCCTCTTGCCAATCTTCTTAGCACCCAGGATTAAGCACAAACATGGGAGTAGGGGACACGAGACCCAGGTTCCAGGACACTTAAGCCACTGGCTGGCTCTGTGGCTTCAGGCAATTCCCCTGACAGTCCTGGGCCTCTTTCCTAGAGGCCTTCCAACGTCCCAGACAGCTGCCAAGTCCAAGGATACCCTGAGCTTCTCTAAGCTCTGGCCAGCAGGAGTTCAGGACGTACCTTGCTGCAGTGTGGGGTGATTTGGGTGCCCCAGCAGCTTATTCAGAGGGTCCAACATCAAGTTCATTTCCTCCTTCCTCGTTCCTGCCAGCCCAGCCCAGCCCAGCCCAGCCCGGCCCAGCTCAGCTCAGCGCTGGGCCCTCCACCTCTGCTTCCCCTCCACCACCTGTCTAGGGCAGTGTGGTCCAGGGTAGCTGCAGGCCCACGTACCAGCACACACTGCCACCTGTCTGGGCTCTCCTGCTGTGTGTGCTGCTTGGGGAAGAGTGGGATCCACCCATCCCTTTTTATCCAGCACTTCGCGGGGCCACATTACGTGTGGAGTGTGTGATGAAGCCTTCCAATGATGCCTCCTGACAGAGCCAAATCTGACTTCCATAATGGCCTGAGAAAAGGTCGTAGCCTGGGACTCTGTATTACTCTGTCACAGAAATTAAAGGAGCAGTTTGCCACAATAAAGGACCGTCTGCTTGGTGGCCTGCTCACCCTTGCCGGCTTCCTCCTGCTATCTTTTCTGATAATGTGGATAAGAATCCGCTTGCAATGGCAGGCAGGATTAATTCACTCTCCAGCACTACAGAGAAGCTGTTGAGTACAGCTGCCTCCGCCACCTCCCTGGGGACATACCTCAGGATGAAAATCACAGCTGGGGGTGCAGGGAGGGAGCCGTACTGAAGAGTTTATGTTGACCAACTTCTTTCCTAGGGTTTATCTCTTTATTTGCCCCACCCTGATCCAAAAAGTGCACAAGAAGAAAAAAACCCGGGTGCTAACAACGTGCTAGTTTTTTTCAGTGGTTATTTGTGGGAGAGGGCATGGGAAAAGAGCTGAGTGGGGTTAGGGATGTGAGTTTTCAATTATTAATTTGTACATATATTTTAAAGTTTTGAATAATTTTTAAAGTTTTTGAATTTTCCAAATGAACAAAACCAAGCACCTTCCCTGGGAGATGGTAAACGCATGTGTTGAAATGCCTGCATCGCATCTATATGCAAGCTCAGGTGAAGGTGGGTAAGCAAGGATGCCGCTGAGCCCGACAGGTGTGGGGTTTGGTGGGGGCAGGAGTTGGGGGTGGAGAGGAAGGACAAACCCCTGGAAGAGTGAGATGACCATTCGCAGCTCCCAGCATCACTTAAGACTTGATATTAGATAACTTGGTCAGATTAAATGGAAAACATTTCTCACCAGCATCCTAAATCTCTCTTAGTTTTGATATTTACTTATGATGCTTGTTTTTATTTTATTTTTTTCTTGAAAGGGTTTACAGGCTCCACACCCCCAGTCTCTGTGCATGGCTTTGAATTTTACAAATGGAGGCTGTAGCCTGGGGAAGACAGTGCTGCTTCCATCGTGAGCTGCGCTGTGGCTGTCTCCTTCCCATCTTGCAGGAATTGAGGAATTCCTAAGATGACTTGTTTGGGGGCTGCTTTGCTGCTGGGGGCGGGGAAAGACAACTTTCTGGCAGTGGCTCTTGAGTGAACCAAAATTGCCATGGATAACAAATGATGCAATACTAACTAGGTCCTGAGCAAGGAAAAGGCATAACCCCAGAATTGGAGAAAGCTGCTTCTAACATAACTGACTCCTCTCAGTTCTTGAGAGTAAGAACCACAGAGCAGAAAAAGTGCTGGGTGCCTCAGCTCTGCAGCCTGGTCCAGGCGACCAGCTCCCACTCCTGCTCCTGACAGAGTTGAGGAAGAAAAGATCCAGCTCTGCTGAAGATAGGTCACCTTGAGGAAGAGTCGGTTCAAAACTTTGTCAGAAGAAGCCTGGAAAACTGTCAAAGAACCTCACATCCCTGACACCAGTGAATCTTGACTCCTCACATGACAGCAAAGCCCAGGAGGGAGGCATTTTCAGACAATTCTTGGCAAGACGCCTCCGGATATTACAGTCCTTGCAGGTGTATACAAACAGCCAGGAGGGTCAGAAGACACCAATGCTGGCGGCTTCGGGCTTCACTTGAAGGACATTTCTCTGATCATTTCCAACAAGGCCCTGAGCCAAAGTATGTGAAATCCTCCGCATTTTTTTCTTTCACTTTTTTACTATAAGAAAGGACAAATATGTACAAATAAACAGAAGAGTGTGATGAATCCCCATGAACCCATCACGAAGCTTCAACAATTATCAACATTGTTTTGTCATTCTGGTTTCATCTATTCCTCCTACTCAACACCTCTCCACTAGATTATTGGGTTTTATTTTGCAGTTTTTTAGATAAGATTTATATACATTGAAATGCACAAAAATCTTCCAAGTTTGACAAATGGATACAGCCATGTAACCCAACTCCCCACTACAATATAGGACATTGATGGGGTTTGGGTGTTTGTCCCCTCCAAATCTCATGTTGAAATGTGATTTCCAATGTTGGAGGTGGGGCTTTGTGGTAGGTATTGGATCATAGGGTAGATTCCCTCACAAATGGCTTAGCACCACCCCCTTGGTGATAAGTGAGCTTTTACTCTGAGTTCACAAGAGATCTGGTTGTTTAAAAGTGTGTGGTACCTCCCCCCATTGCTCTCTCTTGTTCCTGTTCTCACCATGTGGTACACTGGCTCTACTTTCACCTTCTACCATAATTGAAAACTTCCTGAAGTCTTTGCAAGAAGCAGATGCTGGTGCAATGCTTTGTATGCAGCCTGCAGAACCATAAGCCAATGAAACTTCTTTCTTTATAAATTACTCAGCCTCAGATATTTCTTTATAGCAACGCAAAAATAGCCTAATACACAAAATTGGTGCCTAGGAGTGGAGTGTTGCTATACAGATACCTGAAAATGTGGACACAGCTTTGGAACTGGGTAACAGGCAAGGCTGGAAGAGTTTGGAGGGCCCAGAAGAAGACAGAAAGATGAGGGAAAGCTTTGAACTTCTTAGAGACTTGTTAAGTGACTATGACCAAAATACTGAGGGAATATGGATGGTGAAGGCCAGGCTGACAAAGTCTCAGGTGGAAATGAGGAACATATTGGGAACTGGAGTGAAGGTCACCTGTGTTAAGCCCTAGCAAAGAGCTTGGCTGCATGGTATCCAGGTCATAGGGATCTGTGAAAGTTGAACTTAAGAGTGATGATTTAGGGTATCTGGTGGAAGAAATTTCTAAGTAGCAAAGCATTCAAGAAGTAGTGTGGTTGCTTCTAACAACCTACTATCAGATTCAGGACAAAGGAATGACTTAAAGTTGGAACTTTAAGTTCCAACTTAAAAGGGAAGCAGAGTGTAAAAGATTGGAAAATTTGTGGCCTGGCCATGTGATTGCGGGTGGGGGGAAAGCTTTTTCAGGAGATAAAACAAGCAGGCTGCAGAGCAACCACTTGCTAGAGAGATTCTTATGAGTAAAAGGGAACCAAGTGCTAGTATCCAGACAATGAGGAAAAGGCCTTGAAGGCATTTCAGAGATCCTCTAGGCAGCCCCTGCCATCACAGGCCCAGAGGCCTAAGAGGAAAGAATGTTTGCAGGAGCAAGGCCTGGGGCCCCATTGTGCTGCTCAGCCTCAGGACACTGCTCCCTGCATCACAGCTGCTCCAGCCTCAGCTCAAAGGGGCCCAGGTACAGCTCTGGCCACCACTCTAGAGGGTGCAAGCCATAAGCCTTGGTGGGTTCCACATGGTGTTGAACTTGCAGGTGCTCAGAATGCAAGCATAAAGAAGGCTTGGTGGCTTCTATTTAGATTTCAGTGCATGTATGGAAAAGCCTGGGTGCCTGGCAGAAGCTGCCACAGGGGCAAAGCCCCCACAGAAAAACTCTACTAGGGAAATGCAAAGGGGAAATGTGGGGTTGGAACTCCCACACAGTTCACTGCCTAATGAAGCTGTGGGAAGGGGGCCACCACCCTCTATATCCCAGAATGGTAGAGCCACTGGAAGCTTACATCCTCAGCTTGGAAAAGCCACAGGAGCTCAACTCCAACCCATGACAGCAGCCATGGGGACTGCACCCTGGAAAGCCCCAGGGGCAGAGATGCCCAAGGCCTTGGGAGCCCACCCTTTGCACCACTGTGCCCTGAACGTGGAATGTCAATTCAAGATTTTAGAGCTTTGAGATTTAATGACTGCCCTATTGGGTTTCAGACTTGTATGGGGCCTGTTGCCCCTTTCTCTTGGCAGATTTATCCCTTTTGGAATGGGAATGTATACCCAATGCCTGTACCACCATTGTTTCTTGGGAGTAAATAACTTGTTTTTGATCTCAGGTTTGCAGGTGGAAAGATGAGACTTTGGACTTTAGACTTTTGACTTGGGACTGTTGAGTTAATACTGGAATGAGTTAAGATTTTGGAGGATTATTGCAAAGTCATGACTGTATTTTGAAACGTGAGAAGAACATGAGATTTGGGGGATCAGAGGCAGAATGATATGGTTTGGGTGTTTGTCCTCTCCAAATTTCATGTTGAAACATGATTCCCAGTGTTGGAGATGGGGCCTATTAGGAGGTGATTGGATCATGGTGGTAGATCCCTCATGAATGGCTCAGCACCATCCCTTTGGTGATAAGTGAGTTCTCACTCTGAGTTTGCAAGAGATCTGGTTGTTTAAAAGCATATAGCACCTTTCCTCTTGCTGTCTCTTACTCTCTCTCTCACACCATATGATATGCCAGCTCCACCTTCACTTTCCACCATGATTGTAAACTTCCTGAAGCCCTCACCAGAAGCAGATGCTGGGGCCATGCTTCCTGTACAGGTTGCAGAACTATGAGCCAATTAAACCTCTTTTCTTTATAAATTACCCAGCCTCAGGTATTTCTTTATGGCAATGCAAAAATGGCCTAATACAGACATTTTCATCTTATTAGAATAATCTATAGTGTTTCTTCCCTGTCAATACCCCCCACCTTTGTCAGGCAACCACTACTCAAATTTTTTTTCACCATAGATTTGTTGTACTGGTTCTAAAAATGTATATAAATAAAACCATATGGTACATACAGTTTTATGTCTGGATTAATTCTATCTACTTAACTACAGTAAGATTATTCCATGTTGTTGCATGAACCACTAGTTCCTTTTTTGTTGCTCAGCAGTTTTCCCTTGTAGGTTTATTCCAAACTTGTGTATCTACTCTTCTGTTGAAGGACATTTGCACTCTTCCCAATTTGGGTTATTATTAATAGGATTGTAATGAATAATTACACATAGGACTTTTCGGACGTATGTTTTCCTTGCTCTTGGATAAACACCTAGAAGTAGATTTACTGGGTCAAAAGATAGGTACATAATTAACTTTATGAGAAATTGCCAAAACTTTCTTGAAAGTGGCTATAACATTTTGCACTCCCACAAAGCACATAAGACTTCTAGTTGCTTCACATCCTTGTCAACATTTCTTGTTGAAAGTCTTTCCACTTTAGACTTTCCAGTAGGTGTGACTATGTAGTATATCTTTTTATGGCTTTAATTTGCATGTACTTGATAATGAATACAATGTTGAGCTCTTTTATATGTGCTTATTGTCCATTCATAAATCTTCTTTGGTAAGGTGTCTCTTAAAATCCTTTCACCATTTTCTAGCGAGTTGATTTTCTTTTCATTATTGACTTTTAGATGTTGATTATGTATTCTAAATATAAATCCTTTATCAGATACATATTTTGTGAATGTTTTCTCCCAGTTTGTGGCTTGCTATTTTCTTAATTGTGTCTTTTGATGAGAAGTTTTTAATTTTAAGAATTTATCCATTTTTTCTCTTACAGTTATTATTTTCTGTGTCTTGTAAAAAAACAACAACAACAAAAAAAACCTTTTCTTACCCTAGATTACAAAGATATTCTTTTTTTCCTAAAAGCTTTTAAATGTTAGCTTTAATGTTTGGGTCTATCATTCATCTTATATTAATTATTGTATGTTGTGTGAGATAAAGGTTGAAATTCTCTTTTATTCTCCCATGTAGACACCAAGTTGTTCTAACAGCGCTTGTTAAAAGATTTTTCTTTACCCATGTAAATGTTTTAGTCCCACTGTCAAAAATCAATTGATCATGTAAATCTCTTTCTGGCCTATTCTTTTTTATTGACCAGTTTGTCTACTATTATACTGTTTTAATTACTTTACAGTGAGTCTTAAGTTTAGAAAGTATAAGTTTTCTAGCATTGATCTTCTTTTTCAAGACTGGTTGGTTATTCTAGGTCTTCTGTTTTTCCTTATGAAGTTTAAAAGCATATTATCAATTTCTATTTTATAAAAGTCTGGAGGAGTTTTGATTGGGATTGAATTGAAATATAATTGGGGAGAATTTACATCTTAACAATATTGAGTCATCTAATTCTTGAACATGGTATGTCTTTCCATTTATTACAGAGATAATTATCATAGAAATACAAAAATACATTATGGAAATTATTACAGAACCTGTCATTTGTCTCAATAGTATTTTGTAGTTTTATGTATACAGACCTTGCAGATCTTTTGATAAATTTATTCCTGCTATGAAGCTAGGAGCAGTGGCTCATGCCTGTAATCCCAGCACTTTGGGAGGCTGAGGCAGGCAGATCAGCTGAGGTCAGGAGTTTGAGACCAGCCTGGCCAACATGATGAAACCCCGTCTCTACTAAAAATACAAAAGTTAGCCAGCCATGGTAATGCACACCTGTATTCTCAGCTACTTGGGAGGCTGAGGTGGGAGGATCACTTGATCCTGGGAGGCAGAGATTCCAGTGAGCTGAGATTATGCCGCTGCACTTCAGCCTGAGCAACAGAGTGAGACTCCAACTAAAAAAAAAAAAAAAAAAAAATGTATTTCTGCTATGGACTGAACTGTGTTCCCTAAAACTTCTCATGTTGAAACCTTAACTCTCAATGTGATTGTATTTTGAGATAGGGCTGAGATATAGGAGGTAATTAAGGTTAAATGAGGCCATAAGAGTAGGGTCCTAATCTGATAGGATTGGTGGCTTAGAAGAAGAGGAAGAGAGTTCATTCTCTCTCTCCATGAGCACAAACCTAGACAAGGCCATGTGAGAACACAATGAGAAGATGACCACCTGAAAGCCAGGAGGAGAGCCCTCACCAGAACCCCACCATGCTGGCACCCTGACCTCAGACTTCCACCCTCCAGAACTGTGAGAAAATAAATTTCTGTTGTTTAAGTTGCCCAGTCTGCAGTATTTTGTTATGGTAGCCTGAGCAGATTATTTTGTTTTTATTTTTTGAGAGACAATTTAGCTGGGTGTAGAATTCTGGGTAGTAGGTTCTTTTCTTTTCCTTTCAGCACTTTATTGTTCCCCTATCTTCAACCTCCTTTGTCTCTGATGAGATGTCAGGCACCATTAGTATCTTGTAATTGAATGTGGTGGTGTTTTTCTCTATTTTCAAGAGTTGTTCCTTTGTCTTCAGATTTTAGCTATTTGATTATGAGGGGCCTAGATGTGGTCCACTTTGTATTTATTCTACTTGGGATTCATTGAGCTTTTTGCATCTATAAATTCATCACTAGATTTTGGGGATTTTCAGTCATTATTTCTACAAATATTTTTCTGCCTGATTTTCTGTCCCCTCTCCTTCTAGTACTCCAATTACACATATTTTAGCTTGATATTTTCCACATATTTATGAGGTTCTGTGCATTTCTATTACTTTCTTTCTCTGTATCTTTTCCACTGGATACTTTCTATTGACTTACCTTCAAGGTCACTGACTCTTTCTTCTTCCATTTCCAATCTACTACTGAATGATTCAAGGGATTCTTTTATTTCAGTTATATACATTTTAAGTGTAAAACTGTACTGCCCAATAATGTAATCACTGTGTGCCTTTTAAAATTCTAATTAATTTGTGGTTCATTCACAGCAGCTACATTTCAGGTGCTCAAGAGCCACATGTGGCTAGTGACTATTGTGTTAGACAGTGCTGATATAGAACATTTCCACTGCTGCAAAAGTTCTTTGAACAGCATTACTCTAGAATTTCCATTTGGCTCTCTATGATAATTTCTATTTCTTTACTGTGATTTCTCATTTTGTATGTATTTTCCATATGTATATATTTTAAGTCTTTGAGCATATTTATAATAGCTGTTTTCAATTCCTTATCTACTAATTGCAATATTTGGATCATCCTGGGGTTGATTTCTACTGATGGGATTTTTTTTCTTGGTAGAGGCAACATTTTCCTATTTATGTGTCTAGTGATTTCTGATTGGATACTAAACATTTTTTTAAAAATACATTGTAAAGACTCTGAAGTCTGTTTTGTTTTTCTGTCAATTTATTCAGTCATGCAAGCCAATTGAGTATCTCAATCTCCAAAAATCATCTCCCCCTTGACCAGTAGCAACTAAAATCTCCACCAGTTTCTTCCACTTCCAGTTGCTTTTTTTTCCTGATCCTTATCATTATTATTAGACCAATATCATTATCAAATCCACCCAAAAAATTGTCAAGTCTCTTCTCAATATACATATCTTAGATGTGCCAAGAATTTGGGTGAATCTCATATGTATTTTGGGCTCTCCTCCTTTGAGGCACACTTCCTTCAAGTATTTCCTTCTTAACTTTTTTTTTTTTTTTTTTTGACACAGAGTCTTGCTCTGTCACCCAGGCTGGAGTGCAGTGGCACGATCTCAGCTCACTGCAACCTTCTGCGCCTCCTGGGTTCAAGCGATTCTGTGCCTCAGCCTCCCAAGTAGCTGGGATTACAGGCGCCCGCCACCATGACTGGCTAATTTTTGTATTTTTAGTAGTGATGGGGTTTCACCATGTTGGCCAGGCTGGTCTTGAACTCCTGACCTCAGGTGATCCACCCACCTTGGCCTCCTAAAGTGCTGGGATTACAGGAGTAAGCTACTGCACCCAGCCAACTTTCTTTCTTCCTGTCCGGAATGCTGTCCTCTGATACCTCAAGCCAATACAGTTGTAGCTTTCTACCACCTCAATTTATGCACAGATTTGGGAGTTCTAGGCAAAACGCTTCCAACTCACAAATATCATTCATGCAGTCTCACAAGGGCAGACTCACCTCTGGTTTCTGCCTACTTTTGGGTATTCCTCTGTGCTGTTTTGTGTTTTGCTCAGAGTTTATAATTGTCATCTGTGGAAGACTTACTGTGACCAAATTACTACACTACTACCAGAAGGCAGTAGCTCCCACCTTGTGTTTTTATTTTTTATAGTAAACTGAAATAGTCACTCAGTTTGTGTTGCTGAAGACTATTAACATTAAGGCATATCATCTTAGGAGGAGAAGCTTCTTGATAGCATAGAGGAAACACAAAGCCTGGCCTCATACCATTAGCTGTCAGAGTACAAAGTCATCAGTACCTCTAGGTTACAGTTGTCAGTGATTACTAAGGAACATAGACTATGTAAGAGGAAAATACCACAGTCCTAACTTGACCTAACCTTTCCTTCAATTCCCTTCAATCCCTAGAAACAACTTTTGTCTTCCCCTCCAAGGAAAGAAATGTTAGAGCTTGAGAATCTAATCAGCATTGTTATCATACCCACCCCCATTGTTATACCCACCCCCCAAAATTCTCCTTAAACCACCTCCTTAAATGCATAGATCATGCTCATACAGAAGCCTAACAGTTCAGTAGTAATCGGATGATAGATGTGCATACGGGTGCTCAGAAGTCATATTGCATATGGCAGGGGGTAGGGAACCCAGTCTTGCCATTTTTTTAGCTGTGTGGTCTTGAGAATTTTTTTTAACTGCTCTAAGCCACAGTTTTCTCATCTGTAAATCTGGGATAATAGTATCCATTTTGTAGGGTTGTTAAGAAAGTTAAATTTTTAAAGTATAGAAAGTACCTATCATACTGTTGCTAACAGAAGATTCTCAAGAATTCTGTTTCCTCCCCTGCTTCCTTAAGATCTGTATACAATGCACTTGAGGTCTCTACCATTAACCACTTGAAATTCCAGTTGGAGGAAAAGTCTTACCAGCAACAAGAAATTCCCCAAATTTATCCACATCAGTAATAGTTGTCTAGATACTTGTCACTCACCCAGAGTGACCCTGAACATGGCATCTTCAGTTCAGAATTTCTGAGGACTGCTTCAATTTCCTACAGTTTCATGGAAACTATACTTCATAGGATTCCTGGTGCAAGACCACTTTTCAATGCAGTCCTCCAATTTACAGGATCATCCAAGAAATAAGTCCCTTTAAATCATCTAGTATCCAGATGAGAAAACCTGTGACATCATAACTTCCATCGTCACTTCCTTAGGCTAATGAATTAATGCTGTTTGCATTCACCTGTCCTAAGATGAAATTCATGCAAACCTGATTGCATTGCCCCCAAAACTGGACAAAAGCTTCCAGCCTGCCCAGGGCTTTTCATTCATTTTATCTTCCATAAAAGGCAACCATCGTTGAACCACTTTAGTGCCCACTGAGAAAAGACCTTCCAAGGTGTTGGATCTACCAGTGAACATCTGCTTCTCAGAATGCCAAGCAGTTATTGACTTTTTGGTTTGTGCGAGCACATTGCAATGTTCTGTTTCTTATCATGGGCACTTCGCCGAAAGTGTTGGAGCCGTGCTTATCTAATTACTTACCACTCAAGAACAATGTCATCGCAGGAGAAACAACCCACAGACTGTCTGCACAGGAGTCCAGCTGCTCTACAACTATCTGTGCAAGCCTGTCCCTACAAACTACCTGCACAAGGCTATGGGGGATTTATTTCTAATGATGAACCAGTCCCCGGGACCCATGAAGGAGACTTGCATTTAGTGCTTAGAACTAAAAATCAAGTGTTTGCCAGTGAGTATAGACAGGCAGTACTGAATCCTTCCCTGAAATGCCTCCCTGCTCATTGCAGATTAGGTTAAGCCACCCTCATATTAAGTTATCACTTGGATTCATTCACTCATTCAATGCTTATTGAGGGTCTACCTGTATGAAGACAGCAGTGAACAAAATAGCCACTGGCCCTGCCTGGAGTAGCTTATATTATAGTGCAGTGAGACAGATAATAAACAAATGGATAAATATAATATCATGTAGTGATAAGTGCTGAGGAAGAAAATAACAGAGAAGCCGAAGACAGGTGCAGTGCCTCAGGCCTATAGTCCTAGCTGAGGCAGGAAGATCCCTTGAGCCCAAGAGCTCAAGGCTGCAGGTGAGCTAGGATTGCACCACTGCACTCCAGCCTGGGCAACAGAGTGAGACCCTGTCTCTAAAAATAAAGAGAGAAAGTAAAGAAAATAATAGAGTAGGATCAGAGGCTAGAAAGTGAGGGAGTCAAGGAGTTATTTATTGCAGAGTGCTTAAGAAACCCTTCCCAGGAAGATAGTATTTGAGCAGAGACCTGAAGACCATGCACACACCTTAGAGAAGTGTGTCTGGTGGAGGCTGCAGTAAGGGCAAATGTCTGCAGCAGGAGCATCCTTGTTGAATTTGAGGAATGACAAGGGGAAAATGAGGCAGGAGCAGAGAGAGCAGGAGGCAGGGAGGCAGGAAGTGAGCCCAAGAAGTTGAATGAGGCCAAATCCTGTAGGGCCCCTCCTTCAGCCGATGCCGAGGCAATAGCAGCAACTTCCTAGCAGGCATCCTGGCTTCCAGTCTTGCTTGCCTCCAACCCATTTTCCGCACAGGTACTGGAGTGAGCTCCCTGATGTAACCAGGTTGACTTCCTATGTAACACCCTCAAATGCTTCCATTCCATTGAGTGCAGGATCAAGCTCAAGCTCCTTAAGGTGCACCACAAGGGCTTCCTTGAAACTGGCGCCCCCTCCAGCCTCCCTTCTCTGTAATTTATGCCCCAGCACAACCAAGCTGCCTGAACTTGCCCCACTGAATGGAGCTCCTTCCTCTCCCAGCCATCACTCAGGGGCCTCCTCTGTCTGGAAGGCACACACCAAATTGATTCAGCCAGTGACTCAAGAGTCAGGACCATAGTGGCCATTCAAGGTCAGTTACTGGGTGAACAAGGAGAAATCTATCCCAGGCACTGATAATAGGCATAACCAAGAATCAGCTCTAAGGATGCTATTAGGATCCAAAACCAAGGTAAGAAGAGGCAGATGCTCACACTGCAGGAACTGGTTAATTCCATCAGGGGATGTTTCTTAGGACAGGAACAACAAGTGTTGACTGAGTGCAGGCTTCTCATAGAAGACCCGCTACACATCACAAGACATACAAAACACTGTATGTATGTGTTTTCTCTAATCCTCACAACAAAAATTATACAGATGAGATAAATGAGGTTGCCCAAATCCTAAGAAGCAGAGCTGGGATCCAAACCCCAGCAAATGCGATTCCACAGTCCATACTCTCATGCCTTCCAGAGCCGGGTAGGGAGGCAACTGCAGCATCAAAGACTGAAGGGTCCAATGGCCGTTCCCTCCATGGAACCAGAGCCACCCACACACATGCATGTACTCGAAGAGGCAGCTACAGGGAAGGGACTGAAAACAAGCCTTGGTACCACCTGCCTATGCTCAGTTCCTGGGTCTACATGGGTTAGCTCATGGCCTCTCTGTGCCTCAGTTGACTCAGCTAGAAAAACGAGGCAATTATTACTGACACATAGGATTAGAAGAGTTAATTCCTGTAGAGCACTTACACAATGTCTGGTGCATGTTAAGTGCTCAATTAATATTAGCTACACTAGCAAGACATGGCAAAGTTACACGAAATTCCTCTTCCGGTCCACCCTGCTGGTCCGAGATCACTAGCACAGCAGTGGCAAGAAGTGGCCTGAATTTCAGAGAGCACAGGGTCAATATTTACCAGAATTTGCCTTTATTCTGCATTGGCCTGAAGAGGTGTTTTCTGGGGAGTCAACCCACCGCTTTGTGCAACCCTAGAGTGTGTCTTTGTGAAGAGGCTTCACCCTGCCCCACTCCTTTCCTGCTGCTCATTTTCATGTTCAGAGATGGCCACAGCGGTCACTGCTAGTTTAGTTCACTTCCTCTTCATTGTAAACTCCAAGTCCCAAACCTACCAGCCCTCACTCTCCCGAGCCGCTCAGCAGCCCAGCTGATTTCATCACAGCCATAACTCTCTAGAATAGCTGCCATTACGCAACAGCTCCTAGCGCAAAACTGGTACGACTGTGTCTACTGCAATGCATTCATCAGTTTCCACAGGCATTTATTTAGTGCCTACTGTGTGTGTGTCATATAGATGCCTACTGAGCAGTCTCCCTCCACCATGCACCCCCACCATCACTGCAGACACGCTTCATTGTCATCCCTGAGTGGGAGCCATGTCTTTAGAGAGGGTATGAGATGTTTTGCCCAAGTTTGAGATAGTCCTCTCCTGGTGCTCCTCTGTTCCGTCCTCTCATCCCACATCACCTGCTTGGGCTCCTCTCTGGCTCTAGCTCCTGCAGGGTGTCTCTTTTGCCTGGGTAGGAGACGTCCTCTCCCTCCTGATGCAGCCTCTGCTGTCTCTCCAACAGTCTGTGCTCAGCCTGGAGATCACCCCCAAAGGGGTCTGCTCCCTCGTCTCATGCCTACTTAACTGATCTGCCTCCAGCCATCACCCTCTCGGGTCTTCATGTCTCTGATGCCCTGCAGCCACCAAGAACATGTCCTGCTTCATAATCTCCCGTTGTTTTTTAAGCATTCCCTGTCACCACTCCCATCCCTATCTGTTGGGTATTTCTGCATCTCTGAGTTTCCTTTTCTTTTGAGACGGCGTCTCACTCTGGTGCCCAGGCTGGAGTGCGATGGCGCGATCTCGGCTCACTGCAACCTCCACCTCCCGGGTTCAAGTGATTCTCCTCCCTCAGCCTGCTGAGTAACTGGGACTACAGGCATGCCACCAGTCCTGGCAATTTTTGTATTTTTAGTAGAGATGGGGTTTCACCATGTTGGCCAGGCTGGTCTCAAACTCCTGACCTCAAGTGATCTGCCCACCTTGGCCTCCCAAAGTGCTGGGATTACAGGCATGAGCCACTGCACCCAGCTTTCCTTCTCTCTTGAACACTGAGTTCTCAGCCGTCTGTCCATTCATAAATCTTGCTATCCTCCTCGCCACTGCCCATCCAGAAGTCTACCAAACAATTCTAAGAACAAGTATTTTCACATCCAACTCCACATTTCCTTCCACGGCAGCTCCAGACTCTCAGACAGGTGGCCTTTGAACCCCAGATTCATGTGTATTTACAGACAGGTATCAACTCCACCATGAATCTAGAGTCTTGAAAATGAAAAAGAAATTTCAAGTTGTGCCTCTGCTTTCAATTAGTATCACATTTCCGCTTTGCAAGAAACAGCAAGTGCAGCGTGGGTGACCAGATAGTGACCTGTCATTCCACACTCCTCCTGCAATGTCCATCAAGCTGGCTTCAAGTGAGTCTGCATATCATCTTTGCTATTGCGAAGATGCCGCAGAGCTCTTGAGGGTACCCAATAGGCATTCAGCCACACTCCTGCGCACATGGGTGCCTACGACTTCCCCATCCTTGTCTCAGGCTTATTTTTCTGTGGTATTAAAGGATCACAAAGAATTTCTAAGTCAGTCAAGTTCTTTGTTGTTATCATTAGTTGTAGTGCATGGAGGGGGTAAACAATGCAGCTTGTTCTTTTGCCTCTCCAGTTCCAGAGATTTATTTACTAGTATTTTTTTTTTTTTTTTTTGCCATTGAGTTGGAAGAAATCAAGAAAGACTAATTACTTTCTTTTTTAGCTGAGCCTAAAGCTGGATACAAGGGTAAACCTGGGAGATTTACATCTGAGTGGCGGTTTTATGTCTCAGCCTGGAGGTGGTAGTTGAACCCACTGTGTCTTTGCATTTGTTTTTGGAAAACTGTGAGCATCACCCCCAGCATGGATGCCTGAGTGGCAACCAAGACCCTAATCTATAGCATGGGGTCCCCATCTGGACAATGATGCACCAATGAGTGCCGAGTAGAAGTGGATCCTGTCCTCCTAGGCTCCTCAGGATAGGCCACCCTGTGCTGTGAAAACAGACCACAAGAAACCCCAAAAGCTAAGTAAATGCCATGATGATCTTGCTCATGGATGATCTGCTCATTGCAGTGACTTCAATGGCTACGAGAGACGCTGTCTCAGCCAGGGTAAGGGGATGCAGTGACTCACATTGGCTCACAGAGTAGACACAGCCGTGCCTACTTCCAGGGCTGGGGAGTGTGTCTTGCCACGTGCCCACAGCAGGGGCCACCGCGCTGATGATCACTGCATCTTGCACTCCTTTGAAGCTCTGGGGCTGCTCCCGCATCTGCGACAGTCAGCATAGCCCCTGACCACACCCTTTCTGCACTTTGCGTTCATGGGTTCATGGGTTCCATTTCATTCCCCAACAGCAGTTTGGAAAACTTCTCATATATTTCTCCAGGTCACACCAACACAGGGGTGAAAACGGAGTTTCATCAGTTGAGAAGGAAAGAGGAGGGAAGGAAGGGCAGGACAGGGGAGGGGAGGAGAGGGGAGACCTCAAGCTCATGCAGGTACAAGGGAGGTGTCCCCTGTACACTAGTCCCATGTCACTCGCCGGTGGCTCCTGGTCTGGCTGCAGCTGCTCTACCTTGCCATCCAGGTGCTCTGCCTTCTCTGGAACTTTGCCCTGTCATCCTCAGACACCAGCTGTACCCCATCACCCTTGCATTACATGCTGGTACGTGGGCCACAGAGCAATATGAGCTTCTGTATTTGTATCCTTGCCTGACAGAAGTTCCCAGAACAGCTGGTGTGTTCCTGTGTCTGTCATTACCTTCTCCACACCCCAGGACAAAGAGACGGCAACAACGTAAAAAACACTCCCCACCATACTAAGTGACCCCTCCCCTCGGGCCCTGCACCTGTGCCCAAGAACCAACTCTACACTCCGACTCCTTTTCTCAGGGTGGGTTGGTCTGTTTATTTTGCCCATAAGCCTCCTGCATTCCTCCCGCACGTCTCCTCCTGGCTGGACCTCTCCTGAATCCCAGGGCAGACAGAGGTTAGGGTCTTAAACAGCCCCCAGCATGCCCATAAGCAATGTCAGAGAAGCCACGAGGTGTCTACTGCAATGACAAGGAAGACATTGTTCACTGCTTCAGTCACCGGAGAAGACAAATTCCCCACACAGTAGAGCCTGTCTGTGCACAGTGGGCTGAAACAGACACTTCTCCCCTCCGGGGTGCTGCAGAGGGGCCTCCTGCATTAGGAGAAAAGTTGGGCCAGGTGACCTCCTAGTCCTTCCAGCTCTGAGATTCAGCCATGTTCCTCCCAGCAGGGACTGATTGTATTTGCTTCACCCTTGGGAGCCAGCAGGGTTTGGAGCACAGAGATGAGTGCACACACCCAGCGCCCTGGCTCCAATCGCCCCAGCTCTGTCCCTGACACAGCCTTCCCAGCTCTGGGGGAAGTCCTCAGGGGTGCGACAGGGCCCGGACTAGAGTGAAGCAAGTCCGGCACTCAGTCCAGGCAGAAAATTTAGGGGGACCCCAAAAACTCACTAAACAAGATAATATTTATTGCAGCATTCTTAGGAAACCAACATGAAATAAAAACTATCCACAACGAACAAAATATCCAAATGTGGAATAAAGACAGGCCTTGTCCCTGTACTTGGACAACCCACACCCTAGTCCCAGCCCGGCCAGACCCTGTCTTTATTTCACATGTGGACAGCAGACAGTTTGCTCATCACAGATTTTCTCTGCTTCGACTATGTGTGATGGTCTTGACTCCTGAGTATTTGGCTGCCCCTTTTAAACGTGGCTGCAGGCAAGTGCCTCGCTCTCCCCATCCTGGCCTGGGTCCCGCCCCCCCAGGCCTCTGGAGCTGCCCTGCGCTATTTGCTCTCCCTCTCCTGTCGGCTTGGGCCGCCTTCATCTCTCATGGAGTTCCGGGCAGGGGACCACCCCTGTAGTAGACACTGTCGGTGCCCCAGCTACTCAGCCTTGGCCTTGACGGTTCCAACGCCCGTGGCTTCTGACTGCAAACACCCACGACTCAGTCTGGGAGCTTTCACAGGAGCCAGGAGCATGTTCACAGCCCACATCTGGGGAAGCCGGATCTGCCAGAGAATTAACCCCTATGGATGTTAACACATCTCAGCTCCTCACCCCTCAGGAGGGTCGATTTGGAATGATGTGGTGCACCTGGCCCTGAGGCCTGTGAAGGGATCCAGGTGCAGGATGTGGGCCTGGAACACGCCCAGAACCAGCTGCTCCCCTTCCACGCTCATTTCCCAGTCCCTTATCAGTGCTTCCTGGGATCACCTCCCCAGACAACTGCTTCTGGGGCCATCTGGCTGAGACAAACCAGCTGCCATTGCCACCTAGGGCCACCCATGCCCTGTCTACTGATGGCCCCCAGAGCCTCACAATGCCAATGCCACCTGGCTGAAGCCCCTTTGCTAATGCATTCAGGTGGGACAAGGGGACAATCCCCTCTCCCATCCATCCCGTGTCCCTTTGGCCCACAGACGGTTCTGGTGAGTGCAGGAAGCATCCCATTGCATCCCCAGCACCAGGCAGGGGGTCTTGTATGACAAACACCCTTCCTTTCCACTCTAGTCCCTCTGTGGCAGGCAGGTCTCACAGATGCAGGCTTCCATAACAACTGTTTCAGTACTGACTGAGTGGCTAAGCTAAATATTAAAAGCCAGCACCCTTACACAAAGGCTGGAATGTAACAAAGGCCCACCAGGAGTTTTGCCTAGGCCTTTCCTGGGCCTTAAAGCATGACAAGATAACAAAGGAATTCTTAACAGGACCCATTTAGGATTAAACAAGTTTTACTGGGGGTCTGAAGAAACTTGCCAAACCACTGTGACTTAGCCCGAGACAAGATAAGGGTAATCACCCCAGCACCTGGACCCATTTAGATCAAGTAAATTTACTGAGGCTTCAGAGGAAGGTCTTCAGGACTCAGGCCTTAGGTATAGATTAAAATAAGTTAATCGCTTATGTCTTTTCTTTTTTCTTTCTTTTTTTTTTTTTTTTTTTCCCTGAGATGAAGTTTCGCTCTTGTCATCACCCAGGCTGGAGGGCAATGGTGTGATCTCAGCTCACTGCAACCTCTGCCTCCTGGGTTCAAGCAATTCTCCTGCCTCAGCCTCCTGAGTAGCTAAGATTACAGGTGCCTGCCACCATGTGTGGCTAATGTTTGTATTTTTAGTAGAGACAGGGGTTTTACCAGGTTGGCCAGGCTGGTCTCGAACTCCTGATCTCAGGTGATCTGCCTGCCTCAGCCTCCCAAAGTGCTGCAGGCATGAACTACTGCACCCAGCCAACTTATGTCTTTTTTTTTTTTTTTTTTTTTTTTTTTGAGACGGAGTCTTGCTCTGTCACCCAGGCTGGAGTACAGTGGCACGATCTCAGCTCACTTCAACCTCCGCCTCCCGGGTTCATGCCATTCTCCTGCCTTAGCCTCCCAAGTAGCTGGAACTACAGGCACCTGCCACCATGCCTAATTTTTTTTTTTTTTTTTGGAGAGATGGGGGGGGTTTCACCATGTTAGCCAGGATGGTTTCGATCTCCTGACCTCATGATCCGCCCGCCTCAGCTTCCCAAAGTGCTGGGATTACAGGCGTGAGCCACCGCGCCCGGCCCAACTTATGTCTTTAGATGAATGTACACTTATACTTAGATATATAGCTTAGAAAGTATGTAAGCTCTAGAAAACTTTGTAATTTTGAGTTCGTCTGGCAATATTTTCCAGGTCTTTTCCCTGTCACCAGTTGCAGAAATAAAAACTCTCTTCCTCCCCAGTTCATCTGCATCTCGTTATTGGGCCATGAGAAATAGCAGCCCGACCCTCAGTTTGGTCCAAGAATACCTCTTCCCAGGACTGAGGTATGATACCAGCGGGCAGCCATCTGGGAGAGCAGCCTCCCAATCCCCCGCCAAACTCTCCTCTGTCCCTGTCCTTCCCAAGAGGTCTTCTGTGAGCCCACCCAACGAAGTGATGGTTTCACTCCCACCCTGAGGTCAGCTGTCTCACAAAGCACAAGCATAGATCGCCAGGCATTCATAGAAGTCCCAGGCCCTTTGCTTGCATGTATCCAAGCCCCCCCTAGGATCCCCATGGAAGAATTTCTTAGCAGGATGAATCCTTAAAGGTCAAGTCTGGAAAGGAAAATTCTTAGATGAAATCTCCGAGAATTCTTAGAGCCCCAACAGTACTAACAATTTCAAGAGAGTTGGTTTTATCAGAGGCCTAGAGCATGCAACAGGGCCTGGTGCTTCCAGCCAGGCCTTGAGCTGCCTGGAGCTAATCAGGAGTCAAAGAACGGTGGTGGCCTGGGAGTCAGAGGCCCTAGCCTCTGAGAAAACTGTGCAAATTTGGGTCTCTGACTCATCACCTCTCCGAGCCTCAGTTTTTTCATCTGTAAAAGGAGGGGGTTACACCAGATAATCCCTGGGGGCTCTTCTAGCTGTATGATTTTATAAAGAGAAAAAAAGTTCTCTTTGAGGAGTCCTGAGACCTGACAAAAAAGCATTTCTAAGAAATACAGCGGAGTCTCTAGGAATTTTTCAGGATTAGGGAAAGCATCAGTCAGTATCGAAAGGAGCCTATAGACAGTATCCTAGGGAGATGGGGCAGGGACAACAGGACCTGGGGTTGGGGTGGAACTTGTATCTCACTCAAATACTACCCACTGAATCTTTGAACTAAGATCAGTCATTTTGTACAAAACAGGCCCCTGGCTGGCATCCAGGACTCTGAGAACTTGGGTCGCTACTTTTACTAATGTCCCATGAAGGGGATGCCAGGACAGCTTCCCAATGGATGCTTCACTGCCCTCGGAGTGGGAGCAGTCCCATCCACCCACTGCTGGAAGCTGAGATAACCACCAGCTGAAGGGAAGAGTTGGCAGAACAGGAGATGGAACACCCAGCTAATGTGAAAGGAATGAATAGATTAAAAACCGCAAGCTACTTCATCAGGGCCCACACGGCAAGTTAAGCCCGCAAATATCGATGCTGAAATGTGTTGAGAAGTCTGTCCAGGAAGGCCAGGAAATCAGGATGCTTGCAAAGACCTGCTCGGAGCCACAGCCACGGCAGCCACCTCCGCTAATGCGGCTTCTGCTAATGAATGCGGCCTTCAAATCTCTCTCTCCAGGGCCCTGGGAGGACTGTTAACACCATTTGCCAGCTAAAGAGCTCAGGAAGATCCTTAAGTTTTAAAAGCACCCCTTCCATGGCTTTCCTGCCCTGGAGGACCTGGGTAATGGGAGGTGAGGAGGAGAGCCAGCTGGCACACCCCCTTCTCCTCTCCACTTGAGCTCCCGTGAGAGATGTAACCTGGCAGGGACCCAAGGAAGGCTTTAGAGTGGGGAAGAAACCCCCCACCTGCCTGCCTCCTGCCAGCACTGATATGGGAGCCAGGAGGCAGCTTGGCAGGTCGGAGTCCTGGCTGGAGACTAGGTGCTGGTGACTTTCTCTGTCTGAGCTCATTCCACCTTGGCCATCTTGGGGATTAAAAGCTGGGAAAGGTCTTAGAGATCAATCCAACTCATTTATTTTATGGTGGGCAAATAGCAAGGTCCAAAAATGCAAAGAGAGTTGCCCAAAGTTACACTGTGGGGATGAGAACAGGAAGGAGAAGTGGAGATCTGGCATAGGCTAAAACCCACACCAAGCTACATAGACTCGGCAGACCTCATGAGCGCCAAAGTGACGTGTGTCAGACATGCCTGTGTAAGACGGAAGACACAGTGCGGATTCTTGTGCCCACCCTCTGGGTATTCACCTGCTAAGGGAAGGGCACTAGCTGAAAAGTAGTGGGAGCAAACGGGGATCCCAGCCAAGAGGGAGAGGAGGGAGGAGCCTGAATGAGTGCGCATGGCCACAGAGAGAGCTGATTACAAAAGGGCAGTGGGCTTCACCTCTGTGGCACTGCACATGCTGACATGAGGTTTGGGGTCCCTTAGTGCTTCCAGCTAAGTGGTGTGGCCCCAGGAGAGTCTTTTATCTCCCTTTTCAGGAGTCCTCCTGTCAGAGGCGTTTGAACCAGAGCAACTCCATCTTGAATAGGAGCTGGGTAAAATGAGGCTGAGCCCTACTGGGCTGCATTCCCAGGAGGTTAAGGCATTCTAATCACAAGATGAGACAGGAGGTCGGCACAAGATACAGGTCATAAAGACTTTGATGATAAAACAGGTTACAGTAAAGAAGCCCCACCAAAACCCACCAAAACCAAAATGGCAATGGGAGTGACCTCTGGTCATCCTCAGTGCTATACTCCCTCCAGCACCATGACACTTTACAAATGCCCTGACAACATCAGGAAGTTACCCTATATGGTCTAAAAAGGGGAGGTATAAATAATCCACTCCTTGTTTAGCATATTCTCAAGAAATAACCATAAAAATGGGCAACCAGCAGCCCTCGGGGCTGCTCTATGGAGCAGCCAATCTTTTATTCCTGCACTTTCTTAATAAACTTGCCTTTACTTTACTCTATGGGACTCGCCCTGAATTCTTTCTTGCATGAGATCAAGAACCCTCTCTTGGGGTCAGAATCTGGACCCCATTCCTGTAACACCCCCTTGATGCTACCAGATCACTTACGTCCATAGGCCCACAGGAAAAGCTGAAGTAGAGGGCGAAAAACACTAGATTTTGGGAAAGTTATAAGCGGGTTGTAAACACAGATTAGGCAAACCAGCTCTGTCCCATCTGCCTCCAGGCTGTGGGCATGACGTAGTCTTAAAGATAAGAGTCAGGAAACTTAATTTATTAGCAAGAATTAGGGTCAGCCACATGCAACACAAAATCCAAACTAACAGTGGCTTAACCAAGATGGCAACTTCTTTCTTCTCTTATATAGAACAAGTGCAGAGGTAAGTGGTCTCAGGCTAGTAAGGCAATTCTGGGGTTATCAGAACTCAATATCCCTCTGTCTTTCTACTTCTGCCATCCTAGGGCTGAGCTTCTATTTCCAAGGCCCTGACTTGGTCCAAAATGGCTGCGGGAGCTCCAGCCATTACCTTCCAGGCAGCAGGGACGGACGGAGTAGGAAGAGCATCTGAAGGCAGTGCTCCCTCCTAGCTGAGCCGCCTGCCCCAAAGTCCCATGGAGCATGGCCTTTCTCATTCCAAGGCTGGAATTTATTCCCACAGCCACACTTCATTGCTTAGAAAGCCAGAAAATATGGTCTTTTATAGCTGGTTCCATTACCTCCCCAAATATAACAGGGATTCTCTCACTAAGGAGGAAAAGGTTGACAGCTCTTGGGTGGAATGAGCATTTCTGCCCCTCCTTGGATCCTGTTTCTCTGCGCTTCTGGCTGTGCAACTGTAACCTCAGTTTTCTACATCTGTGAAATGAGGAAAATCAACCCAGGCTCCTCCCCCAAGGCTTGATTACAGAAAAGTTAATTAAAACAAAAAGACAATTCTTTAACTCACAGGAAGGAAAATAAGCTGGTGAGACCTGGCAAACGCAGCGGGTGCAACGTGGCCTGGCTGTCCTCACGGATGTCCATACTCCAGGGAGTGGGCGATTACAGGCTCCCTGCCACAAAGCCCTTTGAAACATAAGAATTCTTTTGAAATATGACTAATTACCCCCACCTGACTTTAAGACTAGATTTTTTTTTTTTTTTTTTTTTTTTTTTAATGTATGAGGCTTTTTCAAAATGAACCTCACCTGTGCTGCTGCCTTTCTCAAGCAGGCTAATGATAGAGAACAGCTGGCAGGAAGCCAGGTGGGGACGGGGGACAATGGGCAGATGAGAAACAGAAAATCCACCCACCTTGCCGTGCCCAGTAGGACCAGCCTCCTCTTCTCCAAACTTTTGGCCTGAATTCCTCCTAACAAGGACTCCAGTGAATCCCATCCCTCTTCCTTCCCCATCTAGCTCTGGTGCAGGTACTAATGAGTGCTGGAGGGACCCAGGGCTGCGAGCAGCCACGCAGTACCCATGTGGACCGTGACGGCAGTTCTGTAGTTACAGGTTGATGCTCCTTCTCCCAGACACAAGAGTCTGTAGGCCGTGGAGATGAGAAGGCAATGCCTCTGCCAGTGGGGAGAAGGAGGAAGAGGATGAGGTCAAGGAATACGAAGCAGCAGAGGGGAAAGACGGTAGGAGGCTCTGGTTTAGAAAAGCAAATCCAGCCTCCAAGAGCAACACCCTAGTGAGGCCTTCACTCTCCTCAAAGGAAAGTTGCAATAAACAGAATAGAAGACAGGTGGGAACCAGCCTGGCAAACATGGCGAAACCCCGTCTCTACTAAAAATACAAAAATTAGCCAGCTGTGGTGGCCTGCACCTGTAATCCCAGCTTCCCAGGAGACTGAGGAGGGAGAATCACTGGAACCCAGGAAGCAGAGGCTGCAGTGAGCCAAGATCACGCCACTGCACTCCAGCCCTGGGCGACAGAGCATGACTCCATCTCAAAAAACAAAAAACAAAAAAAAATGGAGGGAAGGACAATGAGGAGAAAGAAGGAGAATGAAGACACCGATATGACTTTGGGCAGCTACAACTCTGGCTATGTCTGCAAAGCCTGGAAGGATGACACACCCTCGTAACTGCACCTCAGAATGCAAAAGAGCCAGGGAACATTTCTCCTGAGCTCACATTTCTATAAAGCCTTAGTGTAAACACCTGTGAGATCTAGGGAAAATGAGATGGTGACATGCAGGGATTCCATTAGGCATCATGGAGAACCTCTCAGCTGCAATAGCATCCCAGAGAGGGCTACATTTGAGGAAGTTTTGCAGGATGAATAGGAGTTCACTGAATGGGCCAGGAGGAAAGAGCCTTCCGGGCAGAGGCAGCATTGTGTACAAAGCCCAAGAGTGTGAAACGTCAAGGGATGTGCAGCTGATTGGGTCTGGATGAATACAGATTTGTAGGGAGGGAGAGCAACTGGGGAGAAGGTAGGAGAAACCAGTGGGTCCCTCTCCTAGGGAATTTCCAAGTTGCCCACAGGGTGTGGGCTTTGGCCAAAGGTAACTGGGAGCCACTGAAAGATATTAGCAAGGGGGAAGCACATTTTAGAACAAGCGCTCTACTGCAGAAAAAGGATTTTTAGCGGAAAGACGAATTGAGGAAGAGGTAGCAAGGTCTGGAGTTACTGCAGGAGTAGTGGGGACAGAGGACAACAGGGCCTATCTGAGGGGTGTTGACATGACTTGGAAGCATGTGGAGGGATCTAGGATGACCCCCAGATTTGACTTGGGGACAGGGTCGAGGGTGACACTGAGCTGGGTAAGAAACACAGAAGGAGGAAGGAGTCTGACAGGGAAGTGATGAGTTTGCTTTTTTTTTTTTTTGAGACAGAGTCTCACTCTGTCACCCAGGCTGGAGTGCGATGGTGCAATCTTGGCTCACTGCAACCTCCACCTTTTGGGTTCAAGCGATTCTCCTGTCTCAGCCTCCCAAGTAGCTGAGACTACGGGCATGAACCGCCACACCCTGCTAATTTTTTGTATTTTTAGTAGAGACAGGGCTTTGCCATGTTGGCCAGGCTGGTCTTGAACTCCTAACCTCAGGTGACCTGCCTGTCTCAGCCTCCCAAAGTGCTGGGATTACAGGTGTGAGCCACTGAGCCCGACCTGAGTTTGCTTTTGGATATGTCGATTTTGGAGTGGCAGGGGCCTTCAGGTGGAGACAGGTAGGAGGCCATTGGATACATGGTGCAGGAGTGTAGGCCTATGTAGGTCATCCATGCATGCCTGGCTCTGGGATCTTCGCTTTAGTCATTTAAATCATGGGCCTGCTGTCTTTTCTTAGGCCTCCAGGAACCTGGCCACATCTAGAGCAGAGTAAGTGAGCCACTTGGGGAGGGCAGAGGCTGCTGGGATGTCAAGGGAGGTTGAGTGAGAATCCCCGGAGAGGAAACCTCCCTCCCCACAGCCCCCGCTGTCCCACTTGTGAGACGGAGCTCTGGGACCAAGCAGTACACCCACGCACAAGACAAAAACTTCTTCCTCAGAGCTGCTCACATAGGGAGCAAAATGCTGATGAGAAGCAAATTGTCTCCCTAGGAGGCCTCCGGTTGAGAAGCCTAGAGCCCTTCTTTGCTATAACTCTAGAAAGCACAGACCCACAAATGAAGGGAGAGAGGGAGGAGACAAAGTAGGGATGATAGAGAGAGGCAAGCAATGGTGAGGACTCAAGGAGAAGAGGGAGCAAGGGGAGGGCAGAGAGGAGTCACCCTGGGGCCCAGAGACAGGAGAGACCAGTCAGCAAAGGATCAAAACCATGACTGGAGTCCTTCAGAAGCAACCCTCCCGTTTCCTCCAGTGACCTGGGGGAACAGATGGTCTCAGCAGCTCACTCTGTCTGGGACAGGTACCCACTCCCAGCTACAATCTCCTCTGAGGGTCTGGTCTACCACTACCCCTCCAAAAAGCCTATCTTTGCTGTTCCTGAGACAAAGACACTGCTCACAGGTAATCCTGGCCAGACAGATCAAGCCTGCCTCTCCAGTGGGGGAGTGGAAATTGGATTCACCTCGTCAGACTTGATACCTGGGACTGCTCAGAAATTGCAAGAGTATTTACTCCCCTCTCCAGCCTGAACCCTGGATGCAGAGAAATAAGCCCACTTTAAGGGACATCGCCAAAGTCAAGAGCCCTCCTCTGTGACCCTGGTTTCCTGGCTTCCAAGAAGGGAGGTGGCTGAGTGTCAGTCTGGAATCACCCACTCAGAACAGGCAATGCTTTCCAGAGATCAGGCACCGAGCGTTGGTCCCTTAGACTCTTCTGAAATGAGGGTGTGGAGGGGATGGGGAGGCAGAAACAAAAGATGTGTGAGATGAGAAGGGAAAGACCACTTCCCATGCATGGCAGCTTCCCTCTCACCATTGCAAAGATCATGAGCCAATTATTCCATCAAGTTAGATATTAGCGAATCCAACTTTATTAGAGCTTCAAGGCGCATGAAACGTTAATCATGGAAACCTTGATATTCTGCAGGAGAGACTTACTCTGGGAAGAGAAAAAAACACTTTCATTTTCCTTTGAGGTTAATACAAGGCTAATTTGAAAGCACTCGGTTAATGAGAAAGCTAAAAATACCTCTAGTACGATCACATGCCTGAGTCCCAGCCTCAGTGGCTCCAGCCTCTCTAGAACACGAAGCCAGCTTCGGAAGGGAGAAACACCTCTGGACTCAGAGGACCAGCACCTACGTCCCCAGCTGGTTACAGAGGCGCACCTGTCCTGAGGCTGCCAGATTGACAGAAGAAAACAGGAGGCAGAGAAAGTGAGGCGACTCCACTGCTCTTTATGTCCCTCCATGGGGGGACATAAAGATTTTACTTTGACTAAAATCTCAAGTGCTACCAGGCGTGGGGATGGGTTTTCCCTGAGCCACACATGCTCCCTTGCCCAGCCCTGCCCACAAGGGCAGCCGTGGGACAGTCAGCAAGCAGGGTGCTCACTGTGGTGGAGGAGAGGGTTTTCCTCCAGGGGAAGCAAATTGGATAGTAACCAACCCCCCCGCAGGTGATTGCAGCAGCTCACCAAGTGACCAGAAGCCATCATGGCAAGAAAGGGATGAATTGGACAAATTGAGAAGGCGCGGTCCACTTCAGCCTCGTGGGCTCCTGAGCACGCGCACGCACGTGTGTATTAAACCCAGAGAGGAATTTGATTTAACAGAAGAAAAGCCCTCAGGGCTGGCAGCTGTGGGAGCTATTAAGGAGGAGCGAGGAAGGTTCTGTGTGTCCGAAAAAATGATCTGAGGAGGTCAGCGACAAAGCCACCGGGGGCTGTCTCCTCCAGGATCTCCAGTTGCCAGGAACCAGGCTGCTGGACACGGGTTTGAAGCTGCCACGGACAGGGCTCTCTCCAGGCTGTGGCCTCAGAACCTGGACTCCCAAATAAACCATCTATGGACCTCTGGGCTTATGAGATGCAGAGATTCCCTTCTTTACAGTCCAGGCTTTGCAGGAAAATGAAGAAAGCAGAAGTTGGGGGAAAGTGTCATGTGCTCTGTCCCCCACCCCAGAGACACATATAGTACATTTTATCCAGAGCTGGCTCCTCGCAGGGCTCTGGATCTGCATGCGGCTGGGGCCAGCGCCCTTCCTCCAGTGTAGCCAGCGATCCCCCTCCATGCCCCCTGCAATGCAGCTCCCACCGGGCTGAAAGATAGAGGTGGCTCCATCTCTCTCTGTTTTGCCATTGTCAATGGCATGCTTATTTCACCTTTTACTTTGAGTAAAATCTCTAGTTTAAAGAACACCAGGAGGCCAGGCGTGTCGGCTCATGCCTATAATCCCAGCACTTAGGGAGGCTGAGGCAGGTGGATCACTTGAGGTCAGGAGTTCGAGACCAGCCTGGCCAATATGGTGAAACCTTGCGTCTACTAAAAATACAAAAATTAGCCAGGCATGGTGGTGGGCACTTATAATCCTAGCTACTCAGAAGGCTGAGGCAGGAGAATTGCTTGAAGCCAGGAGGTGGAGGTTGCAGTCAGCCGAGATCGCACTACTGCACTCCAGCCTGGGCAACAGAGCAAAACCCTGTCTCAAAATAAATAAATAATAAATAACACCAGGTGCAGATATTTGAGTGTCAGAAACACACGCCAGGATTCTCTTCCACCTCTCACCCTCCCCACCCTCTGCTCCAACCTGGAACCAAGAATGAAACACAGGGCCAGGTTTAGCCACGGGCAGGTGGGAGGCAGAGAGATCTCCGCTCTCAGGGTGACTGGCAATTGCAAAGAATTCCTCTTCCCTGGACTACAGGGTTAGAAAAGCAAAGCCCACCCACTCCCTAATCCATCCACCTCACGTTTATTAAAGGCCTACTATGTGCCCAATGGGATGCAAGCACCACCACCAGGGAAAGCCCAGATCGACTCACATAAGAAGACAGATACTAGACAAATAAATCCATTGAACCCATGCACTGAGGAGTTCTGGCTTGTTAGAGCAAACAGGAAGTGGTTTTATGTGTCCCTGTAACTCCCCCTAACTACATTCCGTCAAACCTCCCCTGCCTGCTCTCTTAAAGACATCTGGTCAAATTATATACATTTCAGCTGTGCCCAGCTATTAGCGCCATCTCACCCCTGTATTTGGTCCAGTTTGTTTTAAAATTTCTGTCTTTGCAAAGTTCAAAGCTCCACTCCTCCCTTCCCATCACCATCCTCAGCAGGCCAGGCCTGGCCGTGGCTGTTGGGGGTTTTGGGGCAGGGTGGGGGTCTTGCTCTTTGTACTCTCCAGCCCCTGCCTGTCTGGCTCCCCCAGCCATGAGGGGCTGGGGAGACCTCAGGAGGCTCTGGCTGGTGGCCTCTCTAAGTCTGAACGTCCGTCCCTGGTCCCACTGTGAGGATGGGGGTCACATGGACCCTGAAGGGGCCCCCACAGCACCATTCCTTGATCTGGGAGATCCAGCTCCTGCCAACTTCATCCCCGCCCCCACCGCTTCCAGCCCCTTGCCCCTCACCCAGCCAGGGACCTTCCTGGGTGGGGCACCTGCACGATGGCTGCATCTCAGCTCCCTCCCATGGGGTTCACTCCATGCAAGGCAGGGGCGCACAACTCTGCCCGCCAGGTGGGAGAGCAGGTGACATCCTGGCCACCGTTCCCTGGACGCAGCTGCCCTAGTTATCCCCGTCCTCAGCCTGCATAGCTAGGCAGTCTGTTGGCTACGCTGCTGGCCTAGCAGGGAGCTGCCATAATGTGGGAGAGAAAGTCCCCCTTTCCTTCTTCCATAGAAAGGGAGAGAACAGCCTTCCTTCAGAAACCACACTTCAGCAAGGCCAGCTTCCTCCAGCCTTTGGTTGACTTGGGGCAAGGGAGATAATAATAATAATAATAATAATAATAATAATAATAATAATAATAATGGGTTCCGTACCCATTTTCCAGGCTCGCTCACTGACTCATTTAATCCTCACCACAAACTGTGATACCAGTACTATTGATATCTTCAATTTATTTTATTTTATTTTGAGACAGGGTCTCACTCTGTCACCCAGACTGGAGTGTAGTGGTGTGATCTCAGCTCACTGCAACCTCCACCTTCCAGGTTCAAGCGATTCTCCTGCCTCAGCCTCCCAAATAGCTGGGACTACAGGTGCCTGCCACCACGCCCAGCTAATTTTTTTTTTTTTTTTTTTAGGTAGAGACGGGGTTTTACCATGTTGTCCAGGCTGGTCTCAAACTCCTGAGCTAAAGGTACAAAGAACAGGACCCCCACCCCACCCCAAAACCCCGAACAGCCATGGCCACCTCTGCCCACCTAGGCCTCCCAAAGTGTTGAGATTACAGATGTGAGCCACTGTATCCGGGCCAATATCTTCATTTTAGAGATGAGTAAACTGAGGCAAAGGGAGGTGATGCGGCTTGCTCAAGATCACACAGGAAGTGCCAGGAGCTGGCTCTGCAGCTCATACCCTTACCCAGCTCTGAAGCAGCTCCCTGAGCCCTGTGGGGTGGAAGCAGGTGGCAGTTTTCCAAATGTAAGATGGGTGCGCTGAGCCCTTTCCCTCTCCTTCTGGGACAGCTAACTGCAGCCTTGCTGTCACGGCCGGGATGCAGAGGGGGGCAGCAGGAGCGTGTGACAGGGACACTTACTTCTTCCAGAAATGGGGCTGATGGCACCTCATGGAAAAGACCAGGTGGGGCCTGTAGCAGGAGGCACTTGGGTTGCTGGAGGAAGGGAGGGAAGGGATGGAACCTGGAGTGGGAGGAGAGAGGGGCAGAGTCCTGGGCAGGTGACAGCTTGTGCATAGCTTGGAGGCTGTGCTGAAGACGTGAGGTTTGTCTTAGGAGCAATGGAAAGTTGGAAGGATTTAAGCAGAGCTAGGTCAGATCCTAAAGACTGGACCCAAGGGGAAAAGTAGTTAGCATAGGGCCCTCGGCTGCTGGAAAGCAAACAGGGCTCTTTGAGCCCTGGCCTGGTTTGCCCTGGCCTGGTTTCCTGCACTCCATCCAACCTAATAGAGGTGGGTGGTCTTGGGGGAGGACTGAGGTGGACGGGTCTTACCCAGTGCTTTGAGGACCCTCCCTAAGGTGACTCAGAACATCTGTGCAGCAGCCTAAGGCCCAGCAAAGGAAGGGACTGCTGAGGCTTCCTGCCTTGCTCCCTCCCTCGGGGGCCTGCACGCAGCTCTCTGGAATCACACCCATCTGGGGAATACATCGAGCTATGGAAGATAACCCTGTAATGGGCAACTAATGTTCTGTGGACAGTTACACAGCGGCGCCACCGCAGACTCAGCAACAGAGGATGGAAGGCCACCCCTCCCACAGACGGGGCCTGCCCTGCCGCCCAGCTGCTCTATGTTGGGGCCTCCCAGGAAATGAGAAAGGAGTCCAGGCACCAGCCCTGCGGCATCCTGGAGGAGCCCGTCCTGGCCTGAACACAAAGACAGAGGCCAGAAAACCCTATGGTGCTCAGAGGGGGACCCTCGGAGGCCACAAACCCAGCTAGATGGCTGTAGCAGCCGGTGCACCTGTGTTAAAACCTGACTCTGCCCCCGCTCCTAACAGCTTCCACTTGCCGAGGGCTTTGCTGACTTCACCCAGTTAAACCTTTGGAACAGCCCCGTGGGGAAGGTGTTTTCCCCACTCTGTGATTGAAGAAACAGAAGCCCACCACGGTGGTCACACATCAGGACTGGGAATTCAAACTCTGCTCTGATTAATTCAAGGCTCTCAGCTCCTCGGCCAGGACAGAAGGCAAGCCACTCATGCTCTCTGAGCTCCTGTTACTCATTCGTAAAAGACCGACGACAGCTCCTGCTTTCCAGAGTTTGCGAGGAGTCCGTGCTGGCAGAAGGCCTGGCACAGGGCTGCAACGTGGCTGCATTTGATTGGGGTTCTCCAGGGAAACAGAGCCAATGGGATGTGCCTATCTAGGTCTAGAGAGAGATTTAGTTCAAGGGATTGGCTCACTCGATTGATGAGGGCAGCAAGTCCAAAATCTGCAGGGTGGGCTGGCAGGATGGAAAAGGGAGGAAGAGATGCAGTTGAGTCCAAAGGCCGTTGCTGGCAGAACTCCCTCTTTCTCGGGGGAGGTCAGGCTTTGTTCTGTGCAGACCTTCCACTGATTGGGCGAGGCCCACCACTCCATGGAGGCCCATCTGCTTTGCTCAGAGTCCATCACTGTCAATGTCATCTCATCCAAAAAACACCTGCACAGCAACATCCAGGGTAATGTTTGGCCAACGATTTGGGCACCGTGGCCCAGCCGAGTTGACAGCAAATTAGCCATCACAACAGTGAACACACACCTGTGGCGGCCGTTCTGAGCAGAGATGCTGCCGCTGCCAACAGCACCCACAGCTGGTGTTTGTGTGTTCATGGTTCATCCCTAGGGATGTGGGAACTCATGAGTGAAAATGTGGCACGCACACAGCTCTAAAGGGGACCCGTGGCACTGGATACCCCCAGGAGGTAAGCCAAGCTATGCCCAGATCCTGGGGCCAGAAGGACCACTTCACTGACCCAGTGTTGGGGGTGGGGACTGTAGAAGGAGGTGACCAGAAC
Organism: Gorilla gorilla gorilla; assembly: GCF_029281585.2. Taxonomy (NCBI): domain Eukaryota; kingdom Metazoa; phylum Chordata; class Mammalia; order Primates; family Hominidae; genus Gorilla; species Gorilla gorilla. Next base: position 17,987,641 of record NC_073228.2, on the reverse strand, counting down.
TGGGTTTAAATCCTGGCTCTTGGCTATGACCGTGGAGAGAACAGGGAACCTCCCTGAGACTCAGTCCGGCCTCCATGAAATGAGTATAGTGACTGCAGCTGCAGGGGGCCCCTGAAAGGAGGCAATACGCCAGCGGATGTAAAGCACCTAGGCTGGACCCAGCCCATGCACAGACGCCTTCCCTTCCCAATCTTACCGAAGAGAGGAGCACGTCCAAAGCAGAGGAGAAACTTAATTAGGATTGGAAAAATGTGAATTCCAAGGCTTATTAAATTCATGATATTTTTACTTACCATGTACCCAGAAATATATTTAGCAAAGCAATTTACACCATCACTGGCTGATGGATTGTGGTTTTCTAAGTTGGGTTTTAAGATGTAAATGGGCTCCAATCAGAGCACTGCTGGGAGGGAGAAAACCTTCCTCTCCACCGCCCTGGTCCTTGGGCTCCAGCCTCACCTGTGCAGCCTCCCAGGACGGACAGATGGCCCTGCGCTCCCACTCTCCACGGAGGCTCTGCTGGGGTGGGGCGGGGAGTAGAGACAATAGAATATCAATGATAACGACCATTTATCCAGCACTCACTATGTGCCAGATGCGGGAGCTTTACCTCTGCTACTCGACTCTCGCAGCACCCTTGTAAGATAAAGGGCCCTCGGGCACCTTACCAGCTGTGTGATCTTAGGCAAACCACTTGGCGCTCGCTCGCTCACTGTGTGTGTGTGTGTGTGTGTGTGTGTGTGTGTGTATGTGTGTGTGTGTCTGTCTGTCTGTCTCTTGCTTGCTCGCTCTTTCTCCCTACCTCAGTTTTCCTCATCTGCAAAGTGGAAATACTAATAACCTTCTATTGGAGAAGCCCAGTGGCTGGAAGTTAGTAAACACTCAGATTTAGAAATGGGTGAAAAGGAAAATTTCCTGCCCAAGGTCAACCAGCTAGTAAGTAGTGGAGTCAGGATTCCAAAGCAGGTGTCGGCGCTAAAGCTCTTGACTGTGAGTGGGGATAGACAGGCACACAGACACGCAGACGGGGCCTCTCTCATGTCCACGTGTAAGCATGGGAGGGGGTCAGTGAGGTGTGGCTAGACCTACCCCAGCAACCCACACACACTCCCAGGAAGCCCAGGCAGGGATCGCGCTTCTGGGACCCGCTGACACTTTCCAGATGAGGCAAGGTTTGCTCCACAAGGTTCCGGCTTCGCCAGGGCAGGCCAGCTACAAGAAGACGCCCAGCCCAGCGTCTTCCTTCTTGTCCGTCACTGTCCTCCCTCTGGAGTGCCCTTGCCTGAATCAAGGGCTTGCTGGAGCAGGACAAGCAGCTGGCCTTGAAATTTTATTTACTGAAATAATTTGCTTATAAGCCAGAGTTTTAATGCAAAGCCAAACATCGTCCTCGCTCCAATGAAATCATCACAATTTTCAAATTAATGGAGTTGACTGTACATGGAACATCTGACTGGGGAAGGCTGGTGAGCTCAGGGTCAGTAACCATTTCCCAGGAGGGAAGTGAAATGGGAATGCTGCTGTTGGGGCTGGGATATCTGGGTGGGAGGGACACTGGCTGTGGGTCCCCAAGCCCGCTGGGAAGAGTTGGGACCAGCCCTAGAGAATCCTCTGAGCGCTCCCCTTCCAGCGCCACGGGTGAACAGGCTGAGCTTCCATGCTGCTGCGATTGTGTATGGAATGCAAGCACCCATCCCTTCACTTGCTTCCAGGACTATGGAAACCTTACTTGTGCTTTGAGATGACACTTCCATCAGGAAGCCCTCCCAGATTTTCCCAGTTGAATTGCTTCCTCTACATGTGGACACTTCTGTAGCTCCTTAAGCCTGAAAACTGGAAGCTCCTAGAGGCCAGAGACCTTTGTCTTCTGCTATCTCAGACCTTCCCCGTATTCCCACCCAGTGCTCAGCATGTTTATAATATGTGGTGGCTTCTCCAGAAATGTTTGTTGATTTGAACTGAGACATATTCTGGTTGGGTATTTTTTCAATTATTTTAAGAAAAAAATATATATATAAACAATCTAAGTAGAATTAGAAAATACGTGGGCAGCAAGAATGCTCGTTAGGGGGTGCGGCATGGAGGGCAGAGAGCCCCTGGCCGGGCCTCCTCCTGACCTCCCCACCTGACCCCTGGGCACCTCCTATAGCCTGGTCACCACCACACATGCTTCAGAATTAGCCGCCAGCAGGATGGCGAGGCCCCAGGAACCATCCCTTAAAGGAGGTCAACCTGCTGCTCTGGAAGGTTCTCAGAGACCCCAGAAGAGGCTGCCCAAGGCCTGGGAAGGACCCCAAATTACACAGATCTAATGTTAGCGGCCTAAGTGGGGTATGAAGATATGGACTCTATTCTGGCATCTCTTAATATTAATAGTTGCTAGCAGGGGCCCTGGGACCAAGGGGGCAACAGAGGTGGGAGGTGGGAGGTGGGAGCCCACCCCACCCCACCCCACACCTGACTCATTGAGATGCTGCACAGTGGCCAAGGGACAACGTTCTGACCTTATTCCCCCCACAGGTGGGCCCAGTGCCAACCACAAGGGACTTTGGTGGACAAGTGCCCAACTCTCTTCGCTGGCCCCTCCGAGACCACCTTCTTCCAACACTCCTGGCAGGAAGTAGGGGACTCACTTTAGAACCCGGAGGACTCAGAGGTGCCCTAGGAATCTGACTCTTGAAGTCAACTGTGGAGTGTTTACCAGGCCACGCCCTGCCATCAGGACTGCATTCTCAACAGTGAAATTGGGCCATTACCCTCCCTTGATCTTGTGGTATTTGTCTGTAATGGGTGTGGGGCTCCTCCTCCCAGCAGCTGGGTCTCTCCCCTGCAGCTGGCCACAGGAGTGGCAGAGACCCTGGTGGAGTGACCGCAGCTTTGCAGGGGGCTAACTTTACTCCAGGCCCTGGGCACTGGGCTCTGGGCTTCCAGATGCCCCCAAAGATGAGCAGAGGCTATGGACACACATCAGACATCACCCAAGATGTGCACCCTCTCATTTCTGGGGGGTTGCAGGAACAGGAACCCCAAACAATGTGACTTACCTTTGCCTCACCCCATCCCAGGGTCAGCTGTCTTAGTGTCATTATTCCCTTCCAGAAAAGACATGAATATTCCTCTTAGCCTCTGCAGGCACTAAATAATAATAGTAATAATAATAATGATAACACAAAATAAAGAGCATTTAGGCTGGGTGTGGTGGCTCATGCCTGTAATCCCAGCACTTTGGAAGGCTGAGGTGGGGGTACCGCTTGAGCCCAGGAGGTTGAGGCTGCAATGGGCAATGACTGAACCACTAAACTCCAGCCTGGGCAGCAAAGCGAGACCCTGTCTCTCACACACACACACAAAGAACATTTAATATGGTTTTTATTTTCAAGCTATAAAGTTAATACATAGTGATTGTAGAATACCTGAAGCATGCAGAGTAGTATAAGGAACAATACTAAAATCGGCTTATCCACTGCTAGAGGTAAATACTGTTAATGTTTTGGTGTATTCTCCTTGAGACTTTTCGTGTGCGCGCGTGTGTGTGTGCGTGTGTGCACGTGCACGAACATCTATGTGTCTACATTATAAAGCACAGTTAGGATTATACTATATGCACTTTTGAGTCCTTCTCTTTTTAATTAACATGATATTATGAGCCTTTTCTCACCCAACAGAACAGCCTGTAAGGGCCCTCTTGCCTTTTCCACTTGCGTATTAGCCCTTCAGAGGGCAAGGTTCCGGCTGTCCACACCCCTGGCCAGGAGAAGGCCAACCCAGGAAGGAAAGAAAGACAACGGCATGCATTAACCCGGAGTCAACCGTTTATAAAGTCAAACATTTAAAAGGCAAAGAGATTCACAGTTAATCAAATAGTCGATTTGTCAGAGGGTCGAAGAAGATAAAGCCGTGGCTTCAATTTTAAGTTCTAACAAATGCAGCTACCTCCTGTGTCCTATTCAGTCATCCCACCTCTCTCAGAACTAGGACATCCTACAGTTTTGGCCATCACGGCCCCCGGCCAGCCTGCTCGCCCCTCCACGACAGGCCCTTTCACCCTTCACCCTGTTGATTCCTTCATCAGCATTCCCCACCGCACTTTCCGGAGCTTATGCCAAGAGAGCTTTCCTTTAGGAGTTTGGTGAAATGGGGACATGAAGCCTGCCTGGGGAGGGGTGTGTGTGTGTGTGTGTGTGTGTGTGTGTTTGTGTGTGTAGGGTATAGGTGGGCAGGGCTAAGAGACCGATGTAAAAGAAACAGCCCAAGATCAAGGGCTGGGGGCCAGCAGAAGCTTCTGTGGCACAGTCATGAATTCTAAATAAATGAAGCTCTCTAAGCATTTTTATTCTTCTTTTCATCAGTTCTCAACCAGGGGTGACAATGTCCCCCAGACGACATTTGGCAATGTCTGGAGACATTTTTGGTTGTCACAACTGGGGGTGGATGCTACTGGCATCTGGTGGGTACAGGCCAGGGATGCTGCTCTGGGATGCAGCATTCTACCGCTCACAGGTTGCCCCCCACCCCCACCACAGAGAATTGGTGGGCCCCAGGTGTCAGGAGTGCTGAGAATGAGGGACCCAGCATTCTCTTCTCTTCTTTGGTCTTTCTTGCCTGCTTGTAACATGCACTTAGACCCTTCCAGATCCACAGATGCAGATTGTCATGAATCCCAAAGACTAGTGTGGGGTGACTCAGTCTACCCCACTGGGGCCAAGAAAAATAAGTGGATGGAACCCGGGAGGGATGAGAACACAGGGTGTGGGTGCAGCTGTGAAAATTTCGTGCTCATGATTTCACACACTCTCTTAATGTTCTTAAGAGCCTTTGGGGAGTAACCTTGGGACCCGCAAACACTTTGCCCCCTTCTCAGGTTCGGCAAGGCAGGGTCTGCCTGTAAAGTAGTAGGACAGTGTCTGGGGAGCAAGTTGCACTTTGACAATTGTGTGAGCTGAAAAGAGGAGGAGACAGAGACATCCTGGGGACAGAGGTGGCAGGGTACCGTCTTTGAACGTTAAGGAGGTGTTTTCTCTTTGGAGCTCTGTCCACCACCCCAGACTCTTGAGACAAGTCATAGTTACAAAATGGCCACTTTGCATTTGTGGGCATCTCTTGGATGGATGTTGGGTTGACTTGAGGGTGTTCTGAGATGCTGTCCTGGTGGACCCACAGGTATGAAGCCCACCTCTCTGCATGGAGTACCACGGCCACCCATTGTCAATTGTCCAAGGTGGCAGTGTGACCTCAGACTGGACGCTGGAATACAGAGATGAGCCTCTGGCCTTCACCTCTTGGACCTTCCCTGGTTTGGACTCCTGACGGCAGGTTTGGACTCCTGATGGCAGATGCCAAGGTGATGCCACTACCTGGATCATGCTGGGAGGAAGATGGAAGAGGGCCCAAGAGCTTCAGAGAGCAAACCGTCACCTGCAAGCTGGGTCACCTGGCTCCGGCAGCCAGTTTTCTTTCCTTTGGGTTCCCCTGACACTGAGTACTGTTTTGACAAACTGTTCAGCAACCAAGTGTCCATGCATGACCTAGAGGGTTCAGGAGGGACAGCCAGCCTGAAGACTTTACCAATAGACCCAGCATGGAAGGAGGCTCTCAGAAGCTGGAGGGGAAGGAAGCCTGACTTCTCTCTGGACACACCATGCCTCCTCTATTGCCAGAGCATGAAGGGAAATGGTGGATCCTCTCCTAGTAATACTTGAAGTCTTTGTTATTTTGACTCTTAAAAATAGTCCATAGGCCGGGCGCGGTGGCTCACGCCTGTAATCCCAGAATTTTGAGAGGCCGAGGTGGGTGTATCATGAGGTCAGGAGATCGAGACCATCCTGGCTAACACGGTGAAACCCCGTCTCTACTAAAAATACAGCAAATTAGCTGGGCATAGCAGCAGTCACCTGTAGTCCCAGCTACTCGGGAGGCTGAGGCAGGAGAATGGCATGACCCCAGGAGGCGGAGCTTGCAGTGAGCTGAGATCGTGCCACTGCACTCCAGCCTGGGCGATAGAGCGAGACTCCATCTCAAAAAAAATAATAATAAAAATTAAAATTAAAAAATAAGAGTCCATGAGGACTGAAAATGGTAATGAGGTTACAGTGAAAGTGAAATTCCAGGACAGGCTAAAAGATCAAGAGAAAGAGACTGGAGGAGAAACCTCACCTCCTTTGCGGCTTTTCAGAAATGGCCTTTGGAAGAAGCAGCAACTCTGAGAATGAACTTGCTGGCCCCACCCAGCGATGGAGAGAACATCCCTTTCAGAGCAGAGATGCAGGATGGAATAGGTGAAGAGAGAAATACAGATTCCCTGAATATCCGTGTCCTCCCTCTTTTTTCAAGGACTCCAGTATCTCCTGGAAGCTCCTAGAAAAAGTCTGGCATTCGTGTGAACTTAATCAGCAGAGACTCATTTACATAATAAGCATTCTGTGAACACTTACCATATACAAAGCACTGTGTCCCACAGCTAGCATAAGGCCTGGCATACAGTAAGTATTTAATATTTGTTTAGGATTTTTTTCCTTTTTTAGATGGAGTCTCGCTCTGTAGCCCAGACTGGAGTACAGTGGCATGATCTCAGCTCACTACAACCTCTGCCTCCTGGGTTCAAGTGATTCTCCTGCCTCAGCCTCCCTAGTAGCTGGGATTATAGGCATGCGCCACCACGCCTGGCTAATTTTTATATTTTTAGTAGAGACGGGGTTTCGTCATGTTGGCCAGGCTGGTCTCAAACTCCTGACCTCAGGTGATCCGCCCGCCTCAGCCTCCCAAAGTGCTGGGATGAGCCACCGTGCCTGGCGTGTTTGGGAGATCTAAGGGTGACTGAGAGACTATCCCTGCAGCCAAGGATTTTATAAGCCAGACGTGCCGGGGAGTAATTCAAGGTGGAATGAAGTAAGTACATTTCCTGGTGTTTCTTTGGTCTCAGCTGCTCATCTGAAAGTGAAGCAGAGCTCCCTGGGGACCAGAGAGTATAGAAAATTTCTTTCTTGAGTGGACCCTAAGAATGAATGGGGAGATTTCCCCAAAATAAACCAGCTCACCCTTCCTTTTTCCCTTCCACGGAGCTGAGTCTAGGGAGCAACAGCAGCGCCATCTTTCTTTTTCGGAGGCAGAAGCTGTGCACTCTATCAGCAGCGGGACAGACTTGGGCTTTGGACCCAACAGATCTGGAGACCACCCACTAGATGAGGGAAGCTTGGGTACTGAGCCTTGGTTCCCTCTTCTGTAAAGGGAGCTAATTTTGTCTTCCTGCAGGGGGTGGATGTGAGAATTGTGAACGCAAAGTGGTGGGCACACTGCAATGGGTGTTCAGCCGTCTGAGTCTTCGTCCTGTGACGAGTGTGCACATAATAGCATCGCATGTGTTAAAGCTCTCTGAGCACAGGGCCCTTGTATCACTGATTTCCCCGCATCACCTTAGTGTACAGTGCAACGTTCGCCCATGGTAGGTGCTAAATAAATGTTGTTGTTGTCGTTGTTGTTGTTGTTGTTTTTTAGACAGAGCCTTGCTCTGTCGCCCAGGCTGGAGTGTAGCGGCACAATCTCGGCTCACTGCAACCTCCGCCTCTCGGGTTCAAGCAATTCTCCTGCCTCAGCCTCCCAAGTAGCTGGGACTACAGACACCCACCACCATGCTCGGCTAATTTTTGGTATTTTTAGTAGAGACGAGGTTTCACCATGTTGGCCAGGCTGGTTTTGAACCCCTGACCTCGTGATCCACCCGCCTCAGCCTCCCAAGTAGCTGTGATTACAGGCACCCACCACCACACCCGGCTAATTTTTGTATTTTTAGGAGAGATGAGGTTTCACCATGTTGGCCAGGCTGGTCTTGAACTCCTGACCTCATGATCCACCCACCTCAGCCTCCCAAAGTGCTGGGATTATAGGCATGAGCCATCACGCCTGGCCATAAATGTCTTTTAATGGGATATTTAAAAGCATATGCATGTTGTTATGATATATATCTTCAGAAACAAAAATCGGGACATGTCTGACTAGGACAAGGACACCCAAGGCAGGCACAGATGAAGCACTTTAAGTAAGGCCAGTCCTCAGAGGTCTGGCTCCAAGACGAACACTGACAAGGCCGTGTGTCTTGCTCCCCCCTCACTCCCAGCAGCCCTATTTTTCAGGGGGAGAAGGATGAGGCCCAGAGAGAAATTAAGATGACTTGAGCCAGGTCACAAGAAATATGATATTCCAAGAATTACTAGTTCCCAGCTTCATCCTTCAATATCTCTCTTTCTCTTCATTTTGAAAAGCATAAGTTTAGGTAGGAAAAATCTACCTAAGAGGCAAGAAAATTTCCCATGATGTTCAGCTTGTTCAGGTGACACACCAGGAGATGGGGTGAGGGCAGAGGGACGATTTTGTCTCCAAAGCAGGGGTCAGCAAATGTTTTCTGTAAAGGACCAGATGGCAAATTGTACAGGCTCTGCAGGCCCACCATCTTTGTCACAGCTTCTCAGCTGTGCTGTGGTAATGCCAAAGCAGCCCTCAACAATATGTACATGAATGAGCGTGGCTGTGTTCCAATAAAACTTTATTTATGGACACTGAAATATGAATTTGATATCATTTTCACATGTCAAAGAATAATATTCTCTTGATGGCTTTTCAACCATTTGAAAAAGTAAAAAAAATAAATTATTCTTATCACGCAGGCTATAAAAACAAGATGGCGGGCTGGCTTTGGCTGGTGGGCTGTGTTTGCTGACCCTGGCTCCAAGCACCTGTGAGATGGTCACCGGATGGCATGCATCCTCTTACTCCACATTCTCATCTTCCTCTTGGAAAAACCTTCTGGCCACGGGGAGATGCCTGCTCCCTCAGACAAAAGGCTTAGAGGTACAAACAAGGTACTGCTTTCTCTACGAGGCTTCTAGATCGGCTTGCCACCCGAGAATGTGAATACCCACATTTTTAGCTTCTAATGGGGGTGGACAGCCAGAAATCAAACTAGAAATGTGTGTTCTAAGCCATCTAACCCCCAGATGCCAGCATTTGGCTCCTCCAGCTTGAGCTAAGAAGTTGTATGAAAGCAGCCAGGCATGGTGGCTCACGCCTGTAATCCCAGCACTTTGAGAGGCTGAGGTGGGTGGATCACCTGAGCTCAGGAGTTCGAGACCAGCCTGGTCAACATGGCAAAACCCCATCTCTACTAAAAATACAAAAATTAGCCAGGTGTGGTGATGGTCACCTGTAATCCCAGCTACTCAGGAGACTGAGGCAGAGGAATCACTTGAACCTGGGAGGCAAAAGTTGCAGTGAGCTGAGATCATGCCACTGAACTCCAGCCTGGGTGATAGAGTAAGACTGTGTCTCAAAAAAACAAAACAAAACAAAAAACAAAAACAAAAAAAAAGAAGTGAGAAAACAAATAATCCATGCCTCGACCCTCTTTGCAGAGAGTCCAGGACACTGGATGTTGGCGGCCTCACTGCTAGACATAGTCACAGAGTGCCTGGTGCACTGCTTAGAATTTGTCCTTTGTAAATTTAACTCGGGGAAGCACAGAAAGTTTGCCCTTCATATTGTGGCATAAATAATCGAGGAGCAGGTACCCCAGGAATGAAGACAGAGGAAGTTCTCAGTCCATAGTGGAGTGCACAAGAATGATAGGGAAGCCCAAGGTTTGTAAAAACCATAAATATCTCAACGGTATACAAGGGCAGCCTGGAGAGCATCATTATCTGCTCCCCTGACTGTTTTAATATGCTGGGTAGAGAAGCCTGAGAAATCACCAGAGGCTGCAGGGCTTGGAGAAGATTTGGCTGGAGCTAAAAGAAGGCAGCCCATGGGAAGGACAACTTTAGAATAACCTGAAAATACACAGACACGTGCCTGCAGACAGACACTTTCATTCATTCATCCAATATTTATTTCCTGCTTATGTTGTTCCAAGCACTGGACTAGATGCAGAAAGAATCAAGTTGAAGAAGACTCAGCCCCTGCCCACACGGAGCCTGGGAGCAGAGGAAGGCTGGAAGATACCGATTGGAAAGGTATCTCAGGAGCATGAATTATTGCCAGGGCACGGGTGATCCAGGGGTGCACCCCACAGAGCACCTGCCCCCTTGTGGAAGCCCAGATACCTGCAGCCTGAGCGCTGAGAACCTGACCAGCACCTGCAGAGACTGCGGAATGATCCTCAGTGGGTCCTCCTGAGTCGTCCTACCTCCACCTCAAGCCCCTAGCAGAGAGGATCCCGGCCAGCCCTGAGCCAGTACAATGAAGGAGACAGCTGAACTTAATCTACTGAGGCTCTACTCCTCTTCCTGCTTGGAAAATCTCCATCCAGCCCGCTCAGCAGAGGGAGCTGCCCCAGGAAGAGAAGAGTGGTGGGCCGAGGGGCCGGGTGGAGAGAGTACAGAGGGAGGAAGCTAAGTAAACACCCAGCCTCTGTGCTCCCCCGTGCTGCCTCCGCCTGGTCAGCACCCTGTCGCTGGCATTGATGGTTTCATTTTTCTGGGGAGAAAAAGAACAAACGCGGAAGATAATTGTAGTGGACGGCCGATAAGTAACGTTTGGTCTCTTTTTTACAACCATTCCCTAGGGCCATATTATGATAATTTTTCTTCTATAACTGGCAAATTGTATAACGAGTCAGATGATAAACCAGCAAGCAAGGCAGAAATTTGCATTTTAATACAACTGCTGGTATCACTCCCCCCACCCCCCATCCCGGGGAGATCAGGGCCTCTCTGATCCTAGGTCACCTGGCACCCTGCCCTCCTGTTCCCTTCTTTAACTCTGAGTGGGTGAGCCTGGAGCACTCAATAAATGTAGCATTTTCAATGAAAGCATAATATCTGTTTTCTCCAGATATTATGTAGCATAGAGATTACGATTCAGGGCCCTGGAATCTGCCAGCTAAGCCCTACCCCAGCTCCGACACTGACTGAATGGCTATTCTTAGTCAGGATCCTGAACTATGCCTCAGTTTCCTTTTCTGCAAAACGAGCATCATTCTACTCTCTACACTAGGGGTTTTTCTGTGGATGCCTGGTGTGCAGCAAATGCTCAATAAATATTATTAGTAATCGTGTCATGATGGTCTGTATGGAAAAAACTTAAGCTGCTTTTCCTCTCTCCTCCTATCACAATCAACACAGAAGATTTCTGTGCCCAGACATGTGGGTTTTTTCCCCACATGCCAAGCAAGTCATCAATTCTTCAGGGAACATCAGCTAGGTATCCTCCCACCCCAATTCAATCCCAACACCACCTACCTGGAAATAGCGTCAGATCACAGGTTGGGGGCTCGGTCCCACAAGAGTGACCCCCACATTTCCAGTGCCTATCACAAGCCCCAGTTTGTTTCACCTGGGCTTCTGACCTGCTGGCTGTAAACTTGGGTTCCCACAATCCTCTTCTAGGGTTCGATTAATCTGCTAGAGCAGCTCACAGAACTCAGGGAAACACCACATTCACCGCTATATTCTAAAGGATAGATGAAGGATAGAGATGAAGAGATGCACAGGTGGAGATATGGGGGAAGGAGTGTGGAGTTTCCATACCTTCCTTGGGTAGACACCCTCCTGAAACCTCCATATGCTCAGCTATCCAGAAGCTCCCCAAACTCTGTCCTCTTTGGCCCTCTATGGAGACTTCATTGGATAGGCATGATTGACAACCATATAGACAACCATATGTGACTAAACAAAAAGGGTTTGATCTCAATACTAACAGACTGAGGAGGAAAACCCAGCCAGGCCTGTCTGTTCAGATTCTTCTTGGCCTCTCTGTGCAGCCTTCCTTCCTCCAGGGTGTAGGGCAGGACCTCTTCTGAAATGGGGGCCCCTATTGACTTATAATCAGACAAGGAAGGTCAGAGAATTTCTTTATGGCTGGCCCCAAGACAGAAAGCTGGGGAAGACTGGAGTCCTGCCTTGGCCAGGTAAAAGGAGGGCAGGAGAAGTTCAGAGAGACAGATTCTGTTTTTCGAGGCCTAAAGCCCCCCAACAGTATAATAAGGACTATGGGAGTCATGAGCCAGGAACCATGGACAAAAACCAACATAGCATAGATGATATTCTAATATCACAGGTGCTGATGATGATGATGGGTCCAGGTCCATAGGGCAGTGGTTCCCAGTCAAGGCCGTGTTATCAAGCCAGCCTCTGTCCCTCACCTGTGCTCTTGTACACACCCCCCCCCCCCCGCCCCCGCCACCACCACCTTCAGGGCCTTAGCACTGCCTTTATATTCAGAGCCTGGGAGTCCTGGAAAGTTCAGAGCACACAAGGTTAAGGGTACACAAAAAGCCAGGTCATGGGTTATGGAAGATCACACAGATGTGTACACATCACCACCAGCCAGCCCCCAGGGCCCAGAACTGTTCTGGTCACCCCCTGGGCAAGTCCAGTTTTAGAAATTCTAGAATCTTCCAGACAAATGAAGTGGTAGAAAGAGCACTGGCCTTGGAGTCACAGGCTTGACCTTGAAGCCCTGCACCATCACTTCTGTCTGCTCAGCTTTGGAAAAGTGAGTCCATTTCCCATCTATACAAGGAGTAACAACATCTATGCTTCTGAGGACTGAAAGGGTTAACAGAAGCCCACGCCTGGCACACAACACCAGTTAAATCCACCAATTAGCTGCCTCGGAAAGGAAGGCGCTAACAACCTTGGCCAACTTTTCAGTATGGTGGTTACATTTGGCAGGGACTGCCCATCCTTTCATGCCCAAGAGAAGCTAAGTGGTATCCAGAAAATCCTGCCAAAAACAAGTCTTGATTATTATTTTAGCTCCAGGAGTGAAGACTTTGGGGACTTGGCATGCCCTATTGTTTGAATTTATAGACAGGGGCCCCTCCAGTCGCCAGCCAGAGGGAGGAAAAGGTTGCTATCACAATGGATTTTTTGGAGAGTTGTTTTTAGAATTTCCTACAACCCCTTGAGACCATCAGAAGTTCCAAACCAGGGCTGGGAATTAAGTTTGTTTCTGCAGTGTGATGAGGCTTCTGTCCACCTCACTAGGGTATAGGGGGTAGGAGCTGCTTTTTCTACACAAAATGAACCACAGACCATGATGAGGACTTTGGTGGTGGTGCCACAACTGAGATCATTCATTCATTCAACAAACACGTATTGACTTCAGTTTATGTTCCAAGCCTGATCTAAGTGCTTAGGATATATAAGAAAACAAAACAGACAATACTTCCCACCTTCATGGGGCTTACTGTGTTCTAGTGTGGAGACACACACACACACACACACACACACGCACAAGGACAAGAAGTAGGTGAATTGTATGTTGGAAGGCAGAGTGCTAGGATAAAATAGAGCAGAATGAGGAAGCACACTGAATATTCTTTTTCTTTTTTTTTGTTATTTTTAAGAAATGGAATCTTTCTCTGTTGCCCAGGCTGGAGTGCAGTGGCATGATCACAGCTCACTGCAGCTCACTAGGCTCAAGCAACCCTCCCACCTCAGCCTCCTGGGTAGCTGGGATCACAGGCATAGGAATGAGGAACCAAACCTGGCTTGAATTTTCAGGAGGGAGTGTGGATAGAGTGGATTGTTGTCCCCAGTTTTCCACACCCTCCTGGTAACAGAATCTAATATCCTGGCTCTTGGTGGGTGACTTAGCAGTGCCCCTCCCACCCAGAGGAGGTGTAATACCTTTTCCACCCCATGATGCTGGGCTTCGTTCGCCATGTGATTTGCTTGGGCCAACGGGATGTCAACTGCTCTGATGCATCAGAGGCTTCACGTGTGCTTGTGAGCCTTGGTTTGGCCTCCTGTGCCTCTGTCAGTGCTATGTGAAGAGCATGCCCAGGTGCATGAAGCCTGCAGTCAGCCTGGCTCAGCCCCACCCAGCCTGCTCAGCCCAATCGCAGCCAATCTGTCAACCACTAACATGAAATAAAATATGACTTAAGACTTCTGTACTGGTTTTCTATTGATACCATAACAAATTACCACAAACCTAGCCACTTAAAACAACACAAATCTATGATCCCAACAGCTCTGTGAGTCAGAAGTCCAGTTTGGCTCCAGGCTTCAGAAGGACAAAATCAAGGTGTCTGCTGGTTGGGCTTTTACTGGGAGGCTGTGGGAAGAATTTTCTTTCAAGCTCATTCAGATCATTGGCTAAATTCAGTTCTTTGTGGATGCAGAACTAAGATTCCCATTTTTTTACTTGCTGATGGCTGGGAGCTGCTCTCAGCATCCAGAGGCCTCTCTCTCTGGTTCTGACATCTCAGAGGCAGCAATGGCACATTGAAGCCTTCTCATACTTGGAATCTCTCCCTTCTTCTGCTTTTCCATCTGCTATCAAGGGCTTGTTTGATTACACAGGGTCCACCTAGATAGCCCAAGTGTATTAGTCCATTCTCACGCTGCTATAAGAACATAACTGAGACTGAGTAATTTATAAAGGAAAGAGGTTTAATGGGCTCACAGTTCCACATGGCTGGGGAGGCCTCACAATCATGGCAGAAGGCGAAGGAGGAGCAAAGGTTTGTCTTACATGGTGGCGGGCAAGAGAGCATGTGCAGGGGAACCGTCCTTTATAAAACCATCAGGTCTCATGAGACTTATTCACTATCACGAGAACAGCATGGGAAAAACCCATCCCCATGATTCAATTACCCACCGCCAGGTCCCTCCCATGACATGTGGGGGTTACGTTAACCTTGCTCAGACATTAGTGTTTTGACAAAAAGGATGGGAATGTTGGAAACATTTTTAGGGTTCTGTCTACCGCAACCTATAATGTAGGGTTCCTGGGACTGTTTGTTACACAGTGCTAGCACTACAGAAACCTGGCTCTCACGATGTCCAAGATAGGTCTCACTGAGAAGTAACACCTCAGCAAGAGCCTTCTCCGAGCTTTCTTTTTCCTTCCTACTGGATTGAACCTACTTCAACCCAGCTTGAGCCATGTCTATGACAACAGTACCTAGGGGAAGGCAGGACAACAGTACCTAGGGGAAGGCAGGACAACAGTACCTAGGGGAAGGCAGAACAACAGAGCAGAGCAAACTGTTCTCCCATGTCCATGAAGAGCAGAGAGGCCCCAGCAATCCAAACCACTCACCCCTCAAGTATTGGGTAAGAGAGAAAGGCACTTTGTTATTTAAACCACTGCGTTATTGCTTAAACAATTGTATTATAGCAGCTTAGTCTTTTATCAATACTAATACAATATCTAATACAAGAACTATACTACAAGGCAAATAAACCAATGGACATGAGCCACCTTGGGGGAAGCAGCAGCATGTTTTACCGGGTAAATCTCAAAAGGTTGCTTGCGAGGGGTGTATGGCCTTAACCTCTAAAGTTCACAAGTACAATAGACACTCGTATATGAAACAATGTGCAGAGGACGGACAAACTGAGTGACTAAGAGTGAAAATAAATGATTCTTATTAAAGACATGCAAAACAAAGAAGAAGGGCAGGCCTAAGAGGGTCAAGAGGTAAGGTTAGGGGAGGTACCAGGAGAACCAAGAAGCCTTCACAGTAGGATCCGCATCACTGGCTGTGGCTGGACTAGATGGGGGATCAGCTTAGACTGAGGAGTTGTTAATCCATGACGGAGAGGCTGGGAGGTAGAAAGTGACATCCAGCTGAGTCCTGTCTGTGCCTGTAGCCCCTCAGCACCTAACAACACCACACTGTAAGTGCCCAGGAAACAGCTGTAAATGGACAACTCAGAAGAATGAATCTCTCTCCTCCACCTTCCCTAGACCAGGAGATGCCCCCGACTTCAATAGCAAAGCAGAGATGAACGACCTCACGATGACAAACATACCAGAATGTCATGAGGTAGAGTTTCTGTTCATTCAATCAGCATTTGCAGGGCTGGGTGCAGTGTGGCCATAAAGGCGGATGAGCTATGACTCCTGTCGTTAAGAAGCTTGCCAACTTGGAGATGATATAAGATATGCAGGTAGGAAACTAGGATAAAAAGGAGAAATTGATGTGCACCCTGACAAAGTGTAGAGAAAGCGTTCCGAGAATTCCAAGGAGAAGGCGTGCTTCCTGCTTGGGAGGGTGGGAGGGGCAGGAGAGGAGGCCGAAGGCATGAAGGCAACACCAAATGAAGGCTAAAGGCGTTTGAGCTGAACCTTGAAAAGGATCAAGGCTGGAGGCATCCTGGCAGCATGCCTGTGTGAGCAGGCTGGGGAGGAGGAGGGTGCTGGGTATGGCTGAGATGAAGGCAGGTGTGGGGACTGACTTAGGCTGGAGCCTGATCTGGTTCCATAGGTTTACACCACCACTGCCGTTCCCTCTTTCTACACTGAAGGGAAAACAATAGATGTTTAAGTGTTCAAAGGTGAGGACTGGGAGGCCCTCTCCATTGTTCCTTATTCTGAGAGCCTTAGAAGCCCTAGCTTTTGTGGCTGGAAGGGATGTTCAAGACAGTTGCCTCTACCTGAGGCTGGAACCCCTCCTGCTCCAGCACCTATGGTTTCCTCCCCTGCAGCCCAGCAGCACAGTCCTGCAGGGGCAGGTGGGGCATCCCTCCCATGGCCACAAACCCACCCACCCTCTGAAGCCCAGCCCAAGGGATGACTTCCTGTTCACACACACACCTGCACACTCTCTGGGGACCAACTGGAGGGAGGGAGAAGATGCTGAACCCGAGCAGCACCTTTTGCTGGGCGGGGAGCCCTCCCCGCTCCCTTTCCTATCAGTGTATCCTCCAGTGTGCCCAGAACAGCCCCTTTCCGGTTCACCTCCCCTCCCACCCTTCCTTTCTAAGCAGGGAGAGAAGTGGCTGTGGGCTAGAAAAATGCGCCCAAACCTTCCAGGACCAAACTTCTGGGGAACAGTGATTCCAATGGGAGGCCAGAGCTGGCAGCTCTGGAACTGGCAGCAGCGCTTAGGGAGCAGGATGGGGGGAAACTCACATTTCTAGAGAAGTGGAAAGCTGGGGAGGAAAGGCCAAAGCCGCCCTGAGCCAGGTACATCCGCATCCACACACTTCTCTCAAACTCTCTCGTCAAAATGAGACAAACAATTCTTCCAGAAACCCAGCCCAAGAGATGTTCATAGCAGATCCTACTGAAAAGTGGGGATGGTGGGGGCAGACACTAAATAATTGAAATTCTTGAGAGCTGTGTGGAGAGGCACGATATTCTTTGCTGCATGTAGAAAGGTTAATAAACACGGGTGACACAGGGCAGTGGCTGGGGACTCGCGGTGAGCAGAAACACTTCCCAGAAGGAAGCTCATGCCTGGGTTTATGCCCAGGGCTGGTGCGTCTCGCAGGCTCAGCTCCTCCTGCTCCTGCCGTTGGTCTGTTAGTCCCAGAAGACACCTCTGAGGCACCCAGGGGCGGAGACAGACATGCAAGACTTTCTAAATCAGAAGGCTGGGCAATGTCCCGCCCAAACGCCCTCACTGGGCCCACAGAAAGGATGCAATCCAGCCTCTCTTTATCTTTCCTTAAAAGGAAGAGGCAGAAGGAGAAGAGTGTCATGTCCTGAGCCTCTGGGCCAGCTTCCAGGGGTCTGGTCCCATGCTGGAACCATTCGAGATGGACCCTCCGGGGCTGGCTGTCTTGCCCTGCATGACCCTGCGGCCCCTCACAATGAAGGCTACTGAGTGGGGACACCTGCAAGCAGCCCTCAGCATCACAGCACCCTGGTAAGTGTCCCAGACAAGCTTGGATGTGGACAGGTGTGCCCCCGCGTGCTCTCTGGTAGCTGGGAAAGCCAGCGTGGAGGTGAAGGAGGCCCTGCAGGGAGTGAAGATTGCCTCAGGCACACTATTGTCCACCCAGAGTCCACATTCAAGCAGCAGTCCAGGCACGGGCCCCCTTCTGCCCTGAGCCCCAAGCTGCCAGCACTTGGCAGCCAGAACCCAGGATGTCTCAGGATGCTGCCGGGTGCTCTGATCTCCCTAGCAAGTACCTGGCGGCAGTGGTTCACCACCTAAACACCGCGTCCGGAATCTGACAGGGAAACAAGCGCTTGGGTGACACCCAAATGCAGCATCAATACAGACATGCTGACATTTCCATCTGCCCCTCGGTCCCCAGAGTCCCCATGTGCAAGAGAAGCCACAGGCAAAAAAGTAGGTCACCCCATGCTGGTGGAACAGGGCAGGTGCTTACCAGATGCTCAGCTAACTGCTTCTGGGGCAGGGGGCATTGTAAGGATGCAGAGAATAAAGGAGGGGGCAATCCTCTGCCCGATTCCCCCAACTAACCGGCAGCTGGCACGTGGCAGTATACTTGGGTCTAGGCCAGCGGTTCTCAGCCCTGGTTTTGGAAGGAGTTTTATTTGAGAAAAAAAAAAAAAAGCTAAAACACAAATGTCTGAGCCCCACCTAAAACCAATTAATTCAAAATCTCTCAGAAAAAGAGACTGAAGCATCAATGATATTTAAAAGCTCTCCAGGGATCAGGCGCAGTGGCTCACGCCTATAATCCCAGCACTTTGGGAGGCCAAGGTGGGTGGATCACCCGAGGTCGGGAGTTCGAGAGCAGCCTGACCAACATGAAGAAACCCCATCTTTACTAAAAATACAAAAAATTAGCCGGGTGTGGTAGCGCATGCCTGTAATCCCAGCTACTCGGGAGGCTGAGGCAGGAGAATCGCTTAAACCTGGGAGGCAGAGGTTGCAGTGAGCAGAGATTGCACCATTGCGCTCCAGCCTGGGCAACAAGAGCAAAACTCTGTCTCAAAAAAAACCAAAAAACAAACAACAAACAACAACAACAACAACCACAACCACCTCTCCAGGTACTCTGGGAATGTGGGAATGTGTGGTCACGGAGGAGCTGCTCCTGGTCCCAGCAGATGATGGCCCTTCCCCTCTGTGATCCTGAAGAGGAGAGAAGGACTGGGAGGGAGAAGGTAGTTCAATGCTGAAAATTTCTGTATTTTTTTTTATACTTCTGCAGCCTTACACAAAATGGTCCCCCATCTGGAATGCACCCTTCCCCTCCGCTTACCTGCATTTGACTGACTCTCCAAAGCCTGATTTCAGTTCATCTTCCTCTGATCCCAGGACAGGGTGTGCCCTGTTCATTGTCTCCTGTTTCCTGTCTTATTCCCCCAACAGCCCCTGCACTCCTAGAGACCAACCATTCTCTAAAATGTTAGAGAAACAAATTCTCAGTCTCTATACAATACCTACCAAGTTAGAAACCCTGGAGGTGGGGCCAGCCATCTGGGTCTTCACCAGCCCCCTGGGTGAGGCTGCTGAGAGTTCCTGTTCCAGAGTCACTGTGCTGGTCTCTAGACCCAGCTTCTCAAAGAGTGGTCCCTGGACCAGTGGCCTCGGCCTCACCTGGGAACTGGTTAGATGTGCAGAATCTCACGCCATATCCCAGACCTATCAAATCAGAATCTTTATTTATTCATTTATTTATTTTTTTGAGGCGGAGTATTGCTCCATCACCCAGGCTGGAGTGCAGTGGCACAATGCCGGCTTACTGCAACCCCCACCTCCCAGGTTCAAGAGATTCTCCTGCCTCAACTTCCCGAATAGCTAGGACTGCAGGTGCACACCACCATGCCTGCTACTGTTTGTATTTTTAGTAGAAATAGGGTTTTGCCATGTTGGCCAGGCTGGTCTTGAACTCCTGGCCTCGACTGATGTGCCTGCCTTGGCCTCCCGAAGTGCTGGGATCACAGGTATGAGCCACCGCAACAGCCAGAATCTGCATTTTAACAGGATGTACGGGGGTGTGCATGCTGGGGAAAATGTGAGAAGTGCTGCCCTCTTCAGGAAATGCCTCGACGGACTCCCTGAAAAGGGAAGGGCTGCCAGGCATCATCACCCCCCATCACGAGGGCCATGTCCCCATCCCCCACTCTGTTTCAGGAGATCTCAGCCTCGATCACAAGCTGCAGGTGCTGGGAGCCTACAGAGAGATTCCAGAAAGGTCATCCAAGAAACAAATGGCATAGCCCCCTATCCGCATAAGATCAAGTTGAAGATGTGTCTCTGAGGTGATTGCATCCCAGCTGACCACATCCTAGCACCATCCCTGAACATGGGCCAGTGCTGAACTGGACCCATTGCAACTGCCCAGGGAGCTTGGCTTGCTTTATAAGGGCCACCCCTGAGGAGTAACAGTCTGAATTGCCCCAAGATTGTCATCTAAGCCAAGCCTCCTGCTCCCTCGTCCTCTCTCCTGCAATCTTGTCCCTTTCAGCCTTCCCTAAGCACGCTCTCCTCAAATGCACCGAGAAGAGTGGCATCAGACCTCAATTCCGGGAGCGGGACTCAGGCCGGACGACAGAGACAGAGAAGGGAGAGAAGAGGATATTGTGGGATTTCCCTGACTCCTTCCTCACGGGCTCCCTTCCATCCACTTCAAGGAACACTTGAACACTTACTATGCACTCAGCACAGCGAGTCCCTTCTGTCCCTGCTGAACCCCCACATTAGAGGTTGTTAAAAAAAGTGTATTCAATGAGTTTGATATTCAAATACGAGCTTCTCCTGACAGGTTATAAATAGCTTCTTTGAGTCCAATTTGAGGTTTTGATTTTTTTTTAATGTAAGCTATCAGCCATCCATCTGTGATTGAATCAGAGAGCCTCTTCTCCCTCCTCCCTGAAACCCATCGTCAAAGGCCATTACTACTTTCCCTACTCAGAGAATATTGTGTATGGAGCTTTAATGTCCCCTGGGGAAGAGACCATTACAGGAAAAGAAAAGAAAAAAAGACGTATTTCCATCTCTGTTCCAATACGCACAACCTAATTAAGATTTCATAAACACTCACCCAACAGGAAAACACATACGCACACACACTCACAGGCACCTAAATTAGCAAGGCAAATAGAGTCTAGATTAAGTGGTTTTCTTGCCTGTTTCCGTCCAGTTTTAATTAGGCGTCTGTCACGAGGAGGGTGTCACGCAGTGGAATTGTCTCATTTCGATTCTTTAGGCTTGGGATGTTGGGTTGCCAGATCCCCACACCTACACCTTTCTCCTGAGAATCACAGCTCTGTCTTCCCTGGGCCACTCTCCCCTCCACCCTCACCTCCTGCCTGCTGTTTGGGGCCCGGAGGAAGGAGGAGGGGCTTGTCCCCAAGCAGTCCCATTTTGGTGGCCTCCCTATAGCACCGGCTCACCAGGGGACTTGACCCTGGCAGACCCCCACTGTGGGACTGCCTGGTGGCAGTGGGGACCTGCCCGCACCCTCCAGATGCCAGGCTCTGGGAATAGAAAGTGCAGGCTCCCTGTGACACCCTCACCCCTCATTCCCGAATGCCAGCAGTGCAGCCCCCCAGCACTGGTGCCCAGGAGGCTGCCTTGAGGGCTGCTCTCAGCCCTGCCAATGTCTTCTCTCCCATCCCTACTGCTGTGCTCCCTCATAGAAGAAAATATGAAAGATGATTCGCTTTCTCCCTCTTTGCAGATCCCTGGGGCTGTTTGGAAAAGTACATTTTCTCCACATGTGTAGAAAATTAAATCTGTTGTGTTTTTTAGGAGCATGGGAGGGGGGAGTTGGGGGAAATGTCACTCACTCATTCGAGCAGACTAGGGGTCGGGGGTGGAAAGTAGGATGAGAGAAGCTCCAGTCTTCTGAATGCCTGGTTAGGGACAGGCTGGGAGGTGCCAGCTGACCCAGGCTGCAGACTTGGCCTCTTGGTCCTGCCTGGAAACCGCCTCCTCCTTGGAGCAACTCTTTTTTTTTTTTTTTTAACTTTAAGTCCTGGGATACACGTGCTACAGTAACCAAAACAGCACGGTACGGGTACCAAAACAGATATATAGACCAATGGAACAGAACAGAGACCTCAGAAATAATATCTCACATCTACAACCACGTGATCTTCGACAAACCTGACAAAAACAAGCAATGGGGAAAGGATTCCCTATTTAATAAATGGTGCTGGGAAAATGGGCAAGCTATGTGCAGAAAACTGAAACTGGATCCCCTTCCTTACACCTTATACAAAAATTAACTTAAGATGGATTAAAGACTTCAATGTAAAACCCGAAACCATAAAAACCCTAGAAGAAAACCTAGGCAATACCACTCAGGACACAGGCATGGGCAAAGACTTCATGACTAAAACAGCAAAAGCAATTGCAACAAAAGCCAAAATAGACAAACGGGATCTAATTAAACTAAAGAGCTTCTGCCCAGCAAAAGAAACTATCATCAGAGTGAACAGACAACCTACAGACTGAGAGAAAATGTTTGCTATCTACCCATCTGGCAAAGGTCTGATATCCAGAATCTACAAGGAACTTAAACAAATTTACAAGGAAAAAAAAAAACAAACAATCCCATCAAAAACTGGGCAAAGGATATGAAGAGACACTTCTCAAAAGAAGACATTTATGGAGCCAACAAACCTATGGAGCAACTCTTAGTTTCCTGGAACAAAGCAACAGCTACGCCTACCCAGTGACATCCAAACTTTCCAAGACAGGCTGCAGGGGGTGCAGGAAGAACGAGGCTGGGCTGCAGCGAATGAAAGGTAGTGACTTGTCACTGTGAAGTGGACCCAGCCCCCTGCAGCACTTGTCCATCCGAGGTCACTCTGCAGCCTCCTTCTCCTCCCTCAAGGACGAGGGTTTGGAGGCCTGTGAGGATGCATGTGAAGGTGTGGGGCCCATGATCCCACTGGAACGATGATAAAACCGAGGCCTAGGGGAGACTGTGAGAACTAAGAGCTCACTGCTTCCTGCTCAAGAGACAAAGAGAACTCGTTAATTAATAGATCCTTCCACCCCGAGAAGGATGAGGGCTCCACTCCTCTCTCTGCCCAACAGAGGCAGACGTAGAAGAAATCAATGCAAAAGAAAACAGAGGCCGGACACGGTGGCTCACACCTGTAATCTCAGCACTTTGGGAGGCCAACGCAGGTGGATCACCTGAGGTCAGGAGTTTGAGACCAGCCTGACCAACATGGCAAAACCCTGTGTCTACTAAAAATACAAAGATTAGCTGGGTGTGGTGGCACACAACTGTAGTCCCAGCTTCTGCTGAGGAGGCAGGAGAATCACTTGAACATGGGAGGCAGCAGTTGCAGTGAGCCGAGACTGCACCATTGCACTCCAGCCTGGGTGACAGAGCAAGACTCTGTCTCAAGAAAATAAAATAAAATAAATAATAATAATAGAGAACAGAAAAGCTGTTAGGTCGACTTGAAGAAGTAGCTGCTAGCTCAGTGATAACTTCTCAAGTGCAAGTCTCCAGATGAGGTGAAACAGGTGAGTAATACCACCTGCCTGTGAGATATTTACAGTCCAGAAGGAAAATTATTAACTCTCAAAGCGATGATGACCAGGCAGCTGGGTAGGAGGCCGCCATCAGCTCTAAGGAAATGTGGACGTGCGATGCTCAGGCCAGCAGACCGAAGCTTTGCCACCTCCCTCTGCCGGTCACAGGCCCTGCTGGAAGACAGGCTGGCCACCTGTACCTGCTGTCTTCTGGGGCCACCATTCTGCCCTCCACCCAGGGACAGCTGCAGCCACCACAAAAGCAGCCTGGCTCTGGTGAATTAGCTGAAGTGACACTCACTTTGTATACACATGTTTACAATCAGGGCCAGATGGTGAAGTATTGGATTCATTTCAACACCACTCCAGCCTGCTCAGCTGAGCCGGGCTTTGCGTGTGACATGAGAACCACAACACAGGGAAGGGGCAATCCCCCTCCTTAGACACCATCCCCGAATCCCAGGGGATATTTATTAGCCCTCACTTAAAAGTAGCCTCAGCTTACCAGCTGTCAGAACTTTTTTTATCAAATCTCCTGAAATTCTACAGACAGAAGAAACATAACCTCCTCTGATATCTTCCAGTTTCTTTCCCTTTTTTTAAAAAAAAAGTAAATAAATAGATAAAGCACACTTGATGGAAAGGAGCTTGCAAACGATCACTGATGACACTGTTTATATCGCCAAATTATTCGTACTGACAGGAAGAGAGGGCAGACTGAACACAGATCAAATGGAGTGATTTTTCACCAACCGATGAGGACATCCTTAGGTGACATGACAGAGAAAAGGGGTGGGGGAGGATGTTGACAAAGTGCCAGAGACAGAGTTGAGCAAGTCTGCGTGTCTCCATCTGCTTCCTCCCCAAAAGAAAGTGGCAAGGGGGGCCTTGAAGACAGCTGCACTGCAGAGCCAGAAGGATGGGACTGCCGGCCCCCAAGGAGCCCCAGGCCTGAGTGTCCAGCTGGCAGGCCAGGAAGAAAGAGGAGGAGGGAGCTAAAAGGTGGTGATGACAAGAGGAATGGCCAGTCCTTACCCACTTCATCTTTACCAAGAAAAGGTGCCCTCCCAACCAAACCTATGATAACCAGATATAACACAAGAAAAAGAGAGAGATACAGAAAGAAAAAGAGAGAGGAAGAAGCAGAAGAAGGAGGTGGAGGAGGAGAAAAAAGAAAAAGAGAGAGAGAAAGAAAGAAAGAAAGAAAGAGAAAGAAAGAAAAAGAAAGAAAGAAAGGAAGGAAGGAAGGAAGGAAGGAAGGAAGGAAGGAAAAAGAAAAGAAAAGAAAAGAAGACCACCGACAGGCTCTTGTGATCTCCAATGGTGGAAATCACATGGTCTATGTAGAAAGTAACAAACTTTTTGGAAAGAACATTTGAGAACTCCTCCATCAGAGGAGGAGTTCAAATCCAAATTGTCCCTCTGGGAGGCTGTAGCCTTATTCCTGGAATGTAGCCATTACTCAAAACACCTTATTTTGAAATGTTCCTTTTGAAACTCCCTTTAGAGTGAGTTCCTGAGAAATGTTTTATAGCACAAAGCCGTAACCTTGGCTGTGTGTGTAGCGGGAGGGGGCGAAGGCGAAGGTCGGGGTGAGGGTGGTTCTGGTGTCAGAACTCTGAAATTGTTTGGGCTGGAGCAGTTTCCAAATGGTGACTGACTGACCACCACCACCCCCAAAACAAATCTGACCCCAAAGAAACAGCTTTCTTACCTTAGAGAATGTTCAGAGGATCTGTCTGGGCTGCTTCTTCAAGGTAATTCCAAGAGGTTGCTGCAGAAATGATTTCAGCTATAGCAGGACAACTGAGCATGATAGTGGCATTACAGAGTGGTCACTACAAAAGAGGAAAGAGATTATACTCTCTTGAAAGAGCACGCACACACATATAAAGTTAGGGCACACCTTCAGAGATTGGCCCCAGTCATCCGCCTCTATTAAATCAGTCATTTATTCAGCCTTGTAGATAAGCATGGGCTTATCTCCCCTGCAATCGGGGCTCAGGGAAGGGTGGGAGGCAGAAGGAAGAAATAGAATGACTCATTATTATCACTTGGCCTAATGAGCTGGGACTGAGAAGTTAAATGAGAGAACTATGGGATTGAAAGGTAGACTAGACAGTTTTCTGCCCACTATTATTTAGGAGACACTGCGGCAAGTTGAGAGTGAGCTGGTTTTCATTCCTGGCTAATGAATGCAAATGATCTAAGAAAGGGGCGGCTGGCTGGAAAAAGGGGATGAGAGCCTTTTCCCATTCTCCTTCGTCAGGCAAGAGCCGAGGAAGTTAGGGGTGCACCTGGCTGGGAGGAGGAGAAGAATCCGAATGGACATCTCTCTGTTTTGCTCTGGAGAGAATGAAGACATCCTCACTCTAGGAACAGGGAAATCAACCTATGGGCAGAACCAGCTTCTGCCTCTGGTTGCAGCCATCGTCTGGCCCCTGCAGACAACTTCCTGAAGTATCAGAATGCTTGCCGACCACAGAGAATGACACTTTCTGGAGCCTGCACCACGAGCATCTGGGTCTTGGGGACAGGCAAAGCCCCTACTACCCATTGTGGAAACCAATGCAAAAGGAGAAGCCCTGTTTCCTCAGATGAAGGTTCCCTCAGTCCAAGGGGCATGGCTTGCCTGGAGAGGGAGGACCCAGGATCGATCCTATCACAACACCGTCCAGCCTGACTTGTACTTCTTCTTACTTGGTAGCTCAGGGCTACAAAGGTGAGTGTACCAAGAGACCCAGGCAGACGTTGTCTGGCTTTGCTGACCTAGCCTCAGAAGCCCTATCATGTTACTTCTGCCATGATCTTTGGTAGGAGAAGCAGCCACAAGTCCACTAGATTGCAGCAGGAAGAACAGATGCATCTTATCTACAGAAAATATCTGCACTCATCCTCACTGCAGGAGCACTGGCTGTGACCACTCAGAGACTGGATCTCAGAAGCAACATGAACTCCTTGGATATCAGGACATTGGGAAGGGTGTTCAGGACCTCAGGCCTCTACTTTTTAGTGTTTCTGGATTTTGAAATAAAAATGAGGACACCCAGAAAATATTTGGATTTCACATAAATAGCAAATAGCTTATTTAATATAAATATATCCCAACCATCCTATGGGACATACTTATACTAAAAATGACTCATTGTTTATCTGAAATTTCAGTTTAACTTGGTGTCCTGCATTTTATCCGGCGATCCTCTGATGTTTTCCCTCCACAACACATCCTTTCTACCCTCTCCTGTTCCCTACAACTACAGGGGGTGGGGTGGAAAAGATAATTGTTCAAGATCCTGAAGTGCATTTCTGTGCCAGCCTTGGAGAGATACAAAGGATGATGTGGCCCCAGTAACTATTGCTGCATAACAAACTACCCTAAAACTTAGTGGCTTACATCAACCATTTTATTATGCTTACAGATGCTGCAGAAATTTAGACAGGGCACTGCAGGAATGACTTATCTCTGCTCCACAATGTCTGGAGCTTCAGCTGGGAAGACTCAATGGCTGGAGATAACTCCTGGAGGCTGGAATCATCTGGAGGCATGGTCATCACCTGTCTGGCGGTTGGTGCTGACTGTGGGCTGCGACCTCGGCTGGACTCTGCAGGAGCATGTGCATGTGGCCTCTTCATGTGATCTGAGCTTCCTTACATCACGGCAGCCTCTGGGTTGTTGAACTTCTTACTTGGTAGCTCAGGGCTGCAAAGGTGAGTGTCCCAACAGACCCAGGCAGATGTTATCTGGTTTTTCCGACCTAGCCTTGGAAGCCCTATCGTGTTACTTCCACCATGATCTATTGGTAGGAGAAGCAGCCACAAGTCCACCAGATTGAAGGGTGGTGAACAGATGCACCTTCTCCACAACAAGAGTGCCAAAGAATCTGTGGGCTTGTTTTACAACCACTGGAGGTGGAGAAAGTGGAAGGAACTTGCGGTGAGGGAGGGGCTCACATTGAGACTGTGGAGGTAGAAAATTTCTGATGACAACGAAGGAGCCCGGAGAGGTTGGCAGGAGTGGAGCTGAAGCTCAGAGAGGTTGAAAATTTGGGAATCATGAGCCCTGGGTGCAAGGAGGACCAGGAGGGGCTAGAGCTGAAGTCACTGGAGATGGTAGTTTGCAGAGGAAACCGCTGTGAAAGAGGGAGGAGAGACAGCACCGAGGGTGTGGGAGCCATCAGGAAACATCAGAAGCGCTCATGTGCCATGTACAGCTCACACTGCGCTTTATCAAAATCGGCGTCTGTCACCAAAATTGCGTTCGACTGACACCATCTGCATCGATCCTGCTCACAGTCCCCCAGGCTCCCTCTCCACTCCCACCCATCTGCACACTCCGAGTCTCTGCGTCCCCCATCTCCATTGGAGAACAGAAACATCTGCCTGCAGCAAAGCCCCCTCTCCCACCTCTGCCCAAGATGGGTTTTGGCTGCCTGCACAGGGCCTGGGACTGTCTCTGCAAACCTCAGAACAGGCTCACTCTCAGGCTGAGAGAAACATGTGGTGACTTTTAGGGAGCAGAGAGTTTGGTCAAAACAGAGGGGCCGAGAAGTGGGGGCACTGGGCAGCAACAGGCAGCTGAGGGCCCACGCACTTCAATGCACTCCCCATCCTTTCCACCCCCACCCCTGCCTTGACGGGGAGGGAGCAACCTTCACCTCTGCTGCTGTCTGGGGAATGGATGCTCATAGCAGCCCTGCTCCCCAGCACCGGCCTCTACGAAGCCAGCAAGGCAGCTGGGCCTGACTGTTACGGAGGTGGGAGGTGGCACCACATGGAGATCGTGCCTTTTGAAGCCCGAGTTAATTGGATTTTACATCATCCTCTCTTGCCTTCCCCATCTTTATTAAATGACCAAGAGGAGAGGAGAGGAGCAGCTGATCACCGAGAAGGAAAAGTTTAGGACAATGGCCTCTTTGTAGAAAGTAATCAATGCTCAGCCTCTCCCACCACGCCTCCTGATGTTCAGGCTCAAACAGTGCCTAGAACTCAGGGAGTGTGCAAAAAGATCAGTTGCCTTTATTACTATTCTTATCATTACCCAAAAGGTACAATCTCGCTCACATATGTAATTATGTGTGCATGCACACATACGTGTGTACACATGCATACATCCATAAACATCCACACCTGGCTAACTAGTGACCTGGATCGACCAGTTACCTGCCCAAAGGACCAGGGCAGGGCCTTGGATCTGCTGTCTGTGGTCTTGTTTGGATGGAGAATTGCCTGCAGGGTCCAGAGCTCCAGCAGCTGAGCCATCTTAGGCCTTAGTGGCCCCTGTCTGTCCTGTCTTATACATATATGTCCTCTCTTCATGTTATACGAGGGTTTGAGGATCCTTGGAGAGTTATTCCTTCCTGTCACTTTTCTAGGTCCATCATTTAAGGGAAAAGCGTGGCTTATTCAAGCGGATGCTGGTGAAATTGGCTAGTGTGGGAGACAGAATTTGGGTCTAGGTCCTTTACTCCCTGTGGCCCTTGGCCGGGCCTCCAAGGCAGGCAGAGAGAACCTCCCCACCCCTGACTTCAGGCTGCATACAATGTTTCTGCCAGTGGGGTAGGAGCAGATGCTAAGGAAACAAAGGCTCAGTGTGAGCCCACAGGACTGGCCTTGCCCCCTCAGATTTGAGCCACCCCCACAAAAAGAACGTACTCTGGTAGCCTGCTGGTCCAAAGAAGATGAGAGACTCATGGAGCAGGATCTGATTCCAGCCCCAGCCTGGAGTCAGGGTCAGCAGGGGTTGGGCTGGATGAGCTGAGCCCCAGCCGACCTGCCGAGAATAAATGAGCACCAGAACAGAGGCTCACTGGTGTGCGCCAGCAAGATTATACTGCTGTTCTACGGGACTCTACGTGGCCACGACTCACTGGCACAGTGCACCTCACCCTGCATACAGAAATACATTCCAGATGCACTTAAAACTAAAGGAAAAAAAAAATCAAAGCATAAATAAGTTTTAAAAAGACTCTCAAAGCTAAAAAGCAATGAAATATTATGAAGAAACAAGATGGATGGATTTAACTGCAGAATTATTAAACGACTCTGCATCACAAAGCATTATAAGCCAATTGAAAACATAACATAACACCTGCTAAAGATTAAGCTTAAAAAGTTTTAGTCCCATTTCCTTAAGACACTAAAGCTAGCAGCCATGGAGGGGACGTGTGTAAGGATCTAAGGCAGCCCCCTTTGGCAGAGGGGTGGGAAGAGGTTTTTAAATACACAATGCTAAAATGATGTCAGGGAAAAAGAAATAGCTTCTATCTAGAAGTCTAGGATCAAGGAGAGAGAGAAACACAGTCCTAAGGAGAGAACCAGGAAAAGAAATCTTCATCCAAGTTTAGGACACGTGAAGCCACCCTGGCATGTGGTCAACCCAGAACTACAGCAAGGACGCCCTTTGTCCATCCAGGAGCTGTTTGACACAGAAGCATTTCCAGGGGCGACAAGCCTGGCAACGGCTCTACTGTGAGTAGGAACCATGATTGGCTTTTGCTGCAGAGTCTAGTCCAGCAGGGCCCAGCCATAGTATTGATGGGAGCTTGTACAGCCAGGCCTCTGAGCCTTTGCACCACAAATTGGCTTCCAGGAGAGATGCTTCATGTCCTGGGTTCCCTGTGTACTCTAAGGGGATCCCCAGGCATTAGGAGGATCAACCGAGGGAAGACACCTGCACCAGAACTTTAGGTATGGGCCGGGCCGGCAGATCCTGTAGTGCCTCAAACTGGGAACTAAGGGCAGCACATATCCTTGTTATGAAAGCCCAAATTAAAATATTGAAGGTCCTCATTAGTCAAGAAAAATTGGGACTGGGGGAAAGAAAGACCACAAAGTGAATCCACTTAAAAAGACGGAAAGAGGCCAGGCGCAGTAGCTCATGACTGTAATCCCAGCACTTTGGGAGGCCAAGGTGGGTGGATCATGAGGTCAAGAGATCGAGACCATCTTTGCCAACATGGTGAAACCCTATCTCTACTAAAAATACAAAAATTAGCTGGGCATGGTGGTGTGCGCCTATAGTCCCAGCCACTCAGGAGGCTGTGGCAGGAGAATTGCTTGAACCCGGGGGGTGGAGGTTGCAGTGACCTGAGATCGTGCCACTGAACTCCAGCCTGGTGACAGAGCGAGACTCCATTAAAAAAAAAAAAAAAAGATGGAAAGAAATAAATGTTTGATCGTAACTTTATATTTGGAAAAAAAGACAAATTATGAAAGTTTATTTTAGCTTACATTTGACAAAGTAGGCTATTAATGCAACTTTTTAATTCTTCAGATGAAAAAAGAACAAGATATTGATTTGTGGGGACATACTTTTTCTGACGAAATTGTCTGATAGCACGTATGATCCAACAGCCTTGATTTCATGTTTGACTTTCTCAGCACAATCAGAAAAAGGACATTTTTGCAAAAAAAAATATTGGAAGGCATCATCAATTTTCCCAATGGCCTGTCTTAATCCTCTAAAATTCAAATCTCTCTCGTTTGAAGTGCCTGTCATTTCATCAGCCTTGTAGATTTTCCCTTCTGTAATTGTTAACTGGCTAAGAACTCTGCCGTATCCTCACTGGCCAGGAGCTTTGCACATGATGCACACGATTCTCCGTAATCACTTTGATCAACCTCAGGAAATTCTGCATCTTTTGCAAAATTTGAAATTGTCTTGCATTATCCTCCAGAGTGTTTGCAACATATGGCCACCAGGAACAGGCAGACCCACAAATATGATAATACAGGCTGGGGAAATATGCTGGAGTTAACTTTAAGGGATGCAGGAAGAGGGGCAGAGTTTATAAGAGATCATCCCAAAAATGAATTTTTTTTTTTTTTTTTTTTGAGACAGAGTCTCGCTCTGTCACCCAGACTGGAGTGCAGTGGTGCGATGTCGGCTCACTGCAACCTCTGCCTGCCGGGTTCAAGCAATTCTCCTGCCTCAGCATCCCAAGTAGCTGGGATTACA
Organism: Gorilla gorilla gorilla; assembly: GCF_029281585.2. Classification (NCBI taxonomy): domain Eukaryota; kingdom Metazoa; phylum Chordata; class Mammalia; order Primates; family Hominidae; genus Gorilla; species Gorilla gorilla. The sequence goes on along the minus strand of NC_073228.2, from coordinate 17,956,535 downwards.
GGCACGCCACCATGCCTGGCTAATTTTTGTATTTTTAGTAGAGATGGGGTTTCCCCATGTTGTCCAGGCTGGTCTCAAACTCCTGGCCTCAAGTGATCCACCCACCTCAGCCTCCCAAAGTGCTGGGATGATAGGCATAAGCCACGGCACCCAAGCAAAAATACGCCCAAGAATGCATATTTTTGTGTTGCAATATTATAACTTCAGGAACTGAGACTGTAGTAATATGAGAACAAAGGACCTCTGTATAAAATCAAGGGATGCTAACCACAAAATGTAAAGAGCTCATAGAAAGCAATGAGGAAAAAATGGGCAGAAACAGAAACCTTTTCTGAAAAACAAGATAGAAAATGAAAGAGAGTAAGAACCACAGGGAAGAATATTTATTAATAGCTTCACTGTAAGCAAAGAAACATATAAGAAAGCAATATTTTTGCCATCAAATGAATGTTTTCTAAATTATAATTCTCAATGCTGCTAAGGTTATGAAGAACTAGGCCTTCTTTGTACACCGCTGGTAGGGTGTAAATTGGTACAGCCTTTCCAGAAAGGAAATGCAAAATTATATCCAGCCTTAAAATCATTTCAACTGCATCATAGTTTTTTATAAAGTCCCATGTTGTCTGGACATATCCTCACATCATTCTTAAAACGAACAAAGACTAAATCAAATGTTGATTTTGAGGGTATAATTTTCTGGGGGAAAGAAAATCATCTAGTGGCACAAAACAATATCCTTCACTTTGAGTGAAGTTAATTGCTTTTTCAGCTCTCTCTAAAGTTTGATCTCCCACTCAGAGGCCACTTCGCACAGGAAGGAAAGCCTCTCCCCTCTGGAGAGTGCCCAGAGGAAGGGGCGTGAAGCCCAGCAGAGCTGCATCCAGGCACCCACGCCAAACAGCAAGCAGCTCCTGCCTCAGCCAAAGGGCTCCTTGCACACCTGCCCCAGACTCTCTCCCTCCTCAGCAAATGAAACAACAGAACATTACAGGTCTGTGCCTGCACTCCCAGGCATTGAGAAGCTGGGATGTCCATCAGGAGTCCACCAACACACCCACAGTGAATATCTTGAGGTGATGGGGGTAGGAAGTTTTTTCACTTTCTTCTTCAAACTTTCTGTGGATTTGTAAGTTTCTACAATGAAAAAGCATCACATTTACAATCATAAAAGGATATTTTTTTTTTAAGGAAACAGAGAGGAATAGCATTAACAAAGCACAGAAGTAGAAGTGAATGGAGGAATGTGGAAGAAATGCCAGGGCAATTCAGACGCTGGAAGCTTCAGTGGCAGTGAATTGGGTGGAATCAGATGGCAGGATCCCACATTACCTAGATTGAAAGATCATGGCTCTGCTGGGTGCAGTGGCTCATGCTTGCAATCCCAGCACTTTGAGAGGCCGAGGTGGGCTGATCACCTGAAGTCAGGAGTTCGAGACCAGCCTGGTCAACATGGTGAAACCCTGTCTGCGCTAAAAATACAAAAATTAGCCAGGTGTGGTGGTGCACGCCTGCAATCTCAGCTACTCAGGAGGCTGAGGCAGGAGAATTGCTTGAACCTGGGAGGTAGAGGTTGCAGTGAGCCAAGATCGCGCCACTGCACTCCAGCCTGGGTAACAGAGTGAGACTCCATCCAAAAAAAAAAAAAAAGCATGGATCCTTGCAAGTGGTGAGGAGCCAGGCAGCCCCAGAAGAAGGCCATGCCATGGAAGGCACAGTATGGAAATGGAGGGGAAATATACTGTTCTTTGGAGAAACCACTGTGCTGCTGAATCAACTCTCACCTGAAGTGTACCTTATCTCTGGACTTGCACATACACCAATTAATCCCTTTAATTTTTTTAAGACACTTTGAGTCAAGTTTTCTGTATGTGGTAACACAAAGCATGCCAACTGGTAGAATGTGAAAAGGAGTATGGCTTGGAGAATGTTACCACTGGCTGTCCCAGTTAAAATAGGGAGGGTCCCTTAAAATGAGCTGAGCCAGAATCTTCCTACTGATGGATGGGATGGTTGTCCTCTCTCTCACTGGCAAAAGGACAAACATTTTCTGGGTATAATAAGGGTTTGGGTATAATAAGATGCACCTCAGGTTTGAATTCCATAAATCCCTCCTGCAGACATAAGAGCAGTTTGTCCAGCCTCAGGGTTAAATTGCATATGAGGGTCAGGTCTGCAAGGAAGTGTACAATGGGCAATGGGAGGCTGGCTGCAGGGATACGGCTCACACTTAGGTGTGTGGGGATGCAGTGGGTATTGTTGTAATACAGGTTCTTGTTCAATAAGTTTGGGGTGGTGCCTAAGACGACATTTCTAATAAACACCCAGGCCATGCCAAGATGGCCAGGAGCTACAGTAAGATAAAAATAAATAAATAAATAAATAAAAACACAGCCAGGCATGATGGCTCACAACTGTAACCCCAACAATTTGGGAGGCCAAGGCAGATGGATCGCTTGAGGCCAGGAGTTTGAAACCAACCTGGGAAACATAGGGAGATCCTGTCTCTACAAAAAAAATTTTTTTTTTTTTAATTAGCTGGGTATGGTCCCACACCTGCCGTCCTAGCTACTTGGGATGCTGAGGTGGGAGGATTGCTGGAGCCTGAGAAATGGAGGTTGCAGTGAGCCATGATTGTGCCACTGCACTCCAGCCTGGGTGTCAGAGCGAGACCCCAGTCTCAAAATTTCAAAAAAAGTAAAAAAATAAAAGCACACTTCCACATGTGGCGTGCTTCATCCAAGCATCACATTAAATAACTCAGCCTCTGGGGGTGGATGTTCCTGCCCCGTCCTCTTCCCAGCTGTGTGACCTTAGCAAATTACTTATCCTCTAAACTTTGGGTCCCTCACATATAAAAGTAGGGTAATGACAGTGCCCACCTGCTAGGGTTGTTGTAAGAGAATAAAACACATAAAGGACTTAGCATGGTGCCTGGCACGTAGTACGCACTCAATAAATGGTAGCCGTTGTTCTTATTATAGCCCGGCAAAAAGTCTGTGCGATCTACGCTTTGAGGAATGTTACAAGTAAATGCCACTTTGTTAGCCCAGAATGAATGAAATTCAATTAAAATCTCTATTGGAACTTCTCAAAGAACATCAAAGGTGATTCTGTTCATCACCTGCAGCCAAACTCCTGAAACTTGTCTCTCATTTCCACACTCCTCATTTCTCCCACCGCCTCCCTCTGGTTTAACATTTATGTGGTGCATGCATTTAGTTCCCCTGACTCCCTTCTTTGTTTGGCTTTTGTTTTGCTTTGTCGGGGTGTGGAGGGGTGCTTGGCTTTATTTTGTGTCTGCCTCCTCCCCTGATTCTTTACAACCAGGAGGACCCAGGAGCCGATGCAGGGTGGAGGTTGGTTCTCCTCTGCTTGAACTTGGAAGAACCCAACTCAAGCTGACACAGTCAAAAAAGGGAATTTTTAGGCCAACATAACTTGAACCTCCAAGGATCAGTGGGACTGGTGTTGAGTGGCTCAGGACCCAGCTCCTCTTCCTCTCCTGGCTCTGCCTTTCTGAACTGGCATCATATTCTGCTTTTATAAGAATCCCCAGCTCACAAACCCCAGCCCCCAATACAGACGAAGAGAGTGTGCGGGCCCTGGAGCTCAATTCAAAAGGCCCAGAATGAAGGCTTGTTGGCTCTACTTGGTCCAACTCAGGTCATGTGTCCATCCCTGAGCCAATCCCAGAGGCCAGAGGGTGGAAGCCACTCACTGGTTCAGCCTAGGCCATGTGCTCCACCCCAGCCTGGGCTGGAACCAGCTACAGCAGAACCACAGGCCTATGAAAACCAGGACCCTGCGTATGAAAACCAGAATGCTGTTAGAAAGGAGAACGGACACTGGACAGTTAAAAACCACACGTGTAATCCACTATGCGGGAAGGCTCTCGTCCTTGGAAGGCTGGGGGAGGAGACGTAGACAAAGCTTTGCAGGCTGCAGAGTCTCAGGTCCCTGGGCTGAGACGCCCTGGCTGTGCTCGGTAGGGAATCACTGGCAGTCGGTGTATGACGAGTCTCTGCATCTCAGAGTCTAGGGGTATATTACATCCCAGAACACTGCAGCAATTTTTTTTTTTTTTTTTTTTTGAGACGGAGTCTTGTTCTGTTGCCCAGGCTGGAGTGCAGTGGCATGATCTCGGCTCACTGCAACCTCCACCTCCCGGGTTCAAGCGATTCTCCTGCCTCAGCTTCCTGAGTAGCTGGGATTACAGGCACCCACCACCACGCCTGGCTAATTTTTGTATTTTTGGTAGAGACGGGCTTTCACCATGATGGCCAGGCTGGTCTCGAACTCCTGATCTCGTGATCCGTCCGCCTCAACCTCCCAAAGTACTGGGATTACAGGCATGAGCCACTGCGCCCGGCCTTTAACGTGTCACTCCTGACTCGGCTCCCCATGCCATCCAACCAAATTCATCTGCCCGACATGTAAAGTTCTTCATGACCTCGCCCCATGCACCCTTCTGCTCGCTTGGGGTAGCATCCTTTCTCCCTGCCACCCCGCAGGCTCGCCCTCATCCCTGTGCCTCTGTTCCACAGCCCCCAATCCTAGAAGACTCTTCTTCCCTCCGCTTATCCAAATCCTGGTGGAAATGACTGGTGGAAATCCTGGCGGAAATCGCGGGCAAGCTGGTTCTCCTCCTGACTCTCCCAGGAGTCATGCAGGCTTCCATGCTGCAATCCTCCAACCTCATGGGTCAGAGGGTTCCTTGCCAGTTGGTGGGATGCTGCTGCCTGCCTATGTCAAAAGGAGAGGTTGAGAGAATGGAGACGAAGCATGTGAAAGCTTCGGAGAGATGCCTCGCCAATGAGAGGAGGCCACTGTATGCTGAAGGGCTGAGCCCAAGTCCTGCCCACCCCAGCAGGTTTCTCTGATTCCTCAGTGTCCCTGGCCCTGCGTGCCTCTGGGCCTGGTGGTCTCCAGCTGTAACAAGACCGAAAGCACAACAGAGCGGGAAGGGCTGACAGCCAACCAGGATAACAGAAAGACTCTTTTAAACTGAAGGCATTTGAGATGTGGCAGATGCACAAAGGGACCTTTTCTGAGCTTCCCTTATCTGACAAAAACAGAGATTCCCGAGAAGTCAGCTGCCATCGCCCCCACTTGGGGAGTCTCCAGACATGAAGGCAACTGACCTTTAACACTGTGACATTCCACGAATACTGTGTAAATGAGCTGTCCCCATCAGCTCAGGCTGCCGGAACAAAATGCCATAGACCAGGTGGCTTAAATGACAGACGTTTATTTCTCCCAGTTCTGGAGGCTGGAAGTCTGTGAGCAGGGCATCGGCAGGGTCAGGTTCTGGTGAGGGCTCACTTCCTGGCTTACAGGCAGCCGCCTTCTTACTATGTCCTCACATGGCAGAGAGGGAGAGACAACAGGCTCTCTGGTGTCTCTTACAAGGGTTCTAATCCCCTCTGAGGGTCCCACCTCCATGACTTCATCTTGCCCTAATGACCCCTCAATTGCCCTGTATCTAATCATCACACTGGGGGTTGGGGCTCCAATGCATGAATCTGGTGGGGACACAAATATTACATCCATGACATAAGCCTTGTCTAAGCCTTTTTTTTTTTTTTTTTTGATACAGAGTCTCCCTCCGTCACCAGGCTGGAGTGCAGTGGTGCAGTCTCAGCTCACTGCAACCTCCACCTCCCAGGTTCAAGCAATTCTCCTGCCTCAGCCTCCCAAGTAGCCAGGACTACAGGCACGTGCCATCATGTCCAACTATTTTTTTTTGTATTTTTAGTAGAGACAGGGTTTCATCATGTTGGCCAGGATGGTCTCGAATTCCTGATCTTGTGATCCACCCACCTCTGCCTCCCAAAGTGCTGGGATTGCAGGCGTGAGCCACTGCGCCCAGCCTGTCCAAGCCTTTTATACTTTCCCACTAAAGCCCCAACCCTGCCCTCCAACCACCCCATCCCTCCCACCAATAAAGCTGGTATATAAACCCTTACCCCTGGCTGTTCAGAGAGCTCCTCCTTACAGAGTACTCCTGCATGCACGTGACATAAACCTGTCTTTTCTCCTGTTAACCTGTTTATTCGCAGTCCCCCACCACACGACCCTAAGTTGGTAGAGGAAAAGTTCTCCTCCCACCAGAGCCAGGCACCATATGACTGTGAGCACGGAGTTCTCATTTCCTTAATAAGGTTCCGGAGAGGACAGAGAATGTCTTCAGCCCTCTCTGTGCCCACAGACAGCAGCCTCATCTTCAGATCTCCCTTTCCTCCGAACGTGCAAGATCATAACCTGCTTCCCTGTCACTGGCTCCTCTGATGGGACCTGTGTTTTCTTTTGCCTAAGTCTTGTCCCCAGCCAGAATGGCCCATTCTTTTTGTGCACCTGACACTCTAACAGAGGCTGGGGTTGGGTGAAAATAAATCTAGACTTTGGCCGGGCACAGTGGCTCACGCCTGTCATCTCAGCAAATTTGGAGGCTGAGGTGGGCTGATCACCAGAGGTCAGGAGTTCAAGACCAGCCTGGCCAACATGGTGAAACCCTGTCTCTACTAAAAATACAAAAATTAGCTGGCCATGGTGGTGGGCCCCTCTAATCCCAGCTACTCAGGAGGCTGAGGCAGGAGAATTGCTTGAACCCGGGAGGCGGAGGTTGCAGTGAGCTGAGATCTCACCATTACACTCCAGCCTAGATGACAGAGCGAGACTCCAACTCAAAACAAAACAAAAAAATAAATAAATTCAGACTTCGTAAGGAGAGACTTTATCCAAAAGGTTTATTATTGCAAGGGGGTGAGGGTCTAGGGGACACTGCAATAGGGAGAATGCTGTGACCAAGCGATCTCCGAGTGTCTCGAGGGCAGGTTTAGGTTGCATGCACATGGGAATGCTCTACAAGGAGTGGCTCTCTGAACAGTCAGGGGTAAGGATTTATATACCATCTAAAAAAAAGAGGTTTTTTTTAATAGAAAAAAAAAACAAAGCTAGAAAGAATCAGTGTGGGGAAGTGGATGAAAAGGTAGACTGAGTGGACAGCAGACAGGGAGAGTGTTTCCACCTGAGTCCAGCCTGTTCTCAGGAGGGGCGGTGTGCTGAGAGTGGGCCAAAGTGCAGGGGTCTGGAGAAAGGAGAGAAGCAGAACCAAAGTTTGGCTAAGAGCCACTTTGTTCCCATTGACCAATAGGGACCAGCATTCTGCTAATCACTTATGAGGCCAAGATCGAGAATCTGGAAGGCCTGTGTCTGTCCCTGCTGTACACAGGTAAACATGGGAGGCATCCCTGAGTCTTATCTAAGTCATGAGAAGAAAGATGAGTCTTTGCAGCAAGGTGTTTTCCAGAACAAAGGGTGAGGGGATTCCTGTAACCTTGGCTCTTCTCCAGGAACAGGGGGGCTCAGGTGAAATTCAGCATCGTCACTGGATACACACACACACATGCACACACAAATACAGACAAGAAAGCCTCGTTTTTAGAGCTTCCTGTAGTTGCTGTTGTGTGTTTTTAATCTACAGACACAAATCTGAATCTCTCAATGAGGGCAGACTGAACCCTTGTTTAGGGTATTACCCTCTTCATGGGCCTCTTGGTTTTGCAAAGCTGGCACCCACTTCCAGCATTAAAATGAAGATACTAAGAAGCCAGCAAGTTTGATATGGAGAACAGATGCTCTGCATAGCAATGAAAACTTCCCCTGAAATTCTAGCTGCTTTAAAATATAAAAGTTTCCTCTCCCCAGGGCACTTCAGAGGATTGGAGGCCTGGACTCTAGGAGGGAGACCTGGCTCAGACACTCCTGGAGCAGGGAGCATAAGGTTGAATCAAAGCCAAAGTTAGGACTGAGATGAGGGAGGAAGGAGGGAACCCCATGGATTCCAGGAGTAGGCAGGCCACCTGTGTTTTCTTTTCTGAACTATAATTCCCTCTGCCTGCCCAGGCCTTTGGGAAGTCTATGGGTAGTCCAGCCTGTGGGGAGCTAAAGGGAGGCACCCAGTGGTGTGCTGCCAAATATTTAACAACTCACTCTCTGGGAGTTGGAAAGTGGGAGAGGAAGATTTCTGGTTTGCAGCATTTGCCAATTTCCGTGGTGTCAATACAATCACCATAGCCAATTTGAAGCTACCAAGCTTGAGAAATTCCTGAAATTCAACAATCAGCACTGGTATACCGGTATCAGCCAGCTCCAGCAACGCGCCAGTGCGCCTGTTACACTTAGGGCAAAACCACATGGAGCAGCAGTGGACAGAAGCCTGGGGAAGCTGGTTACAAGTGGCCAAAGGAGCAGAGCAGGCTGGGCGCGGTGGCTCAAGCCCGTAATCCCAGCACTTTGGGAGGCCGAGGTGGGCGGATCACAAGGTCAGGAGATCGAGACCATCCTGGCTAACAAGGTGAGACCCCGTCTCTACTAAAAATACAAAAAATTAGCCGGGCATGGTGGCACACGCCCCAGCTACTCAGGAGGCTGAGGCAGGAGAACCATTTGAACTCAGGAGGCGGAGGTTGCAGTGAAGCCGAGATTGCGCCACTGCACTCCAGCCTGGGCGACAGAGAGAGACTGTCTCAGAGGAAAAAAACAAAAAAAAAAAGGAGCAGAGCAGCAGGCAAGCTCTGATAACTGGCTGGGACGGCCTGATCTGGGAATGTAGAAGTATTCCTCAGGGGTTCCCAAAAATCTCTGCACTAAGGAATCTGTAACAGATTGGGTTTTCTGTGCTCAGGTGGAGGCTGGGACTCTAGAGTTACTTGGGAAGCACAGGCATTAAGTCCTAGATCCTGCGTGGCTGACATCAGCCTGTTAGAGAGTGCCTTGCGAGACCCCGACCCTTGGGTTTCCCCAGTCCGTCCGTGTTCACTGGCTCCTGAATCATGGGAGGTTTGGTGGAAGGCACCTGAGAATATGCGTCTGTGGGCAGGTGGAGCAGTGTACGGGTTTCTCGCGCGGGATGGGCACCCTGTGGGTAGCTCAGTGTGACTGTTACAGGGGGTGCCTCAGGGTGGGGCTCCTCCACGTTTGTATACGTGTCAACACAGACGGCTAAATGCAAACACCTTTAACCAAGGCCAGAAATTACCACCACTTTGGTTACTTCCCTTGACCACATCCACTAGCTGGGCAAGGTGGAGATGATGAACCAAGAAGTTAAGAGGCCTCGAAATGAAAAGCCATTCATTTAATGAAGTCATTTCCTCCCCGCCCTCCAGGGCCATGCCAGGAATAAATTTGTAATCAACATCTCAAGGGTGCAAGAAATGGTGCATGACTTTATTTTCTTTAAGTCAAATTCAATCTGACTCCAAGCCCCATCCCATGGGGATGGCAAGAAACAATCCCATTCAATGTTGGGGCTCCCTCCCCAGGGTCATATTGAAGGAGAGAGACATCCCTGCAAAGTAAAACTCCTGGGGAGCCTGTCTGTGGTCTATACTGGTCCTAGATGTCCAGCAGCTCTTCAGCATCTGTGCTAGGTTAAGGCTTAGACTGTGTTGAGGGGGAACCCTGGTACCTGCCCTCCACCCCACTTTCCACAACCCCTACCCACTTTCCACAACCCCTGGGCATCTCAGGGGAGCCAGCTGCAGAACTCAGGGGTGGGGGCCATCCCCTTCCTATTCTGGGAGAATCTCTTCTTTCTCCACTTTTATCTCTGTCCCTGCAAAGCCTCAGCCCTCTCTCTTCCCAATCTCAGCCACCCAGCACCACGTCCTCTGTGAGCCGATCCTTTCACAGGAGTCAGGAGGAGTGAGTTGGACTTTACAGCTTCTACCTCAGCCCTGCAAGCTCCCTAAGACAAACAGGCAGAACGACTCCCTGGGATAGGGGAGTGGAAAATACAAAGAACCAAACCCAGACAGTGTGAGCCTTCCACTCCAGTAAAAACAACACGCCAATCAACATCAGTGTTAGCCTGTCCTGTGTGATCCGGAGAAGAAAGGGAGAAGGTTGTGGGGAAGAGAGATGGGGCCCCATCCTCAGAACTGTGGGGGTGGAAAGCAGCTGGTGTGGTGACCACAGGTGTGGCCTGCCCATGCCAATGATGGCTGAGCAATGTCATCAGGGTTGGATAGCAGCACACAAAGGGCCAGAGGCCGGGCGGGGAAGGGGAAGGCTGGAGTCACACCTTCTCATACAACATTTGCAGACTCAGCTTTTTTGAGGCTGATTCCCTCTTCAGCATACCAGGCCCCATCCCAGGGTCCGTGGTCTAAACTGTAAGACTTGGCCCGGCACAGTGGCTCATGCCTGTAATCCCAGCACTTTGGGAGGCAGAGGTGGGTGCATCACCTGAGGTCAGGATTTCAAGACCAGCCTGGCCAACATAGTGAAACCCCATCTCTACTAAAAAAAAAAAAAAAAAAAAAAAAAAAATACAAAAATTAGCTGGGCGTGGTGGCACGCACCTGTAATCCCAGCTACTCGGGAGGCTGAAGCAGGAGAATCGCTTGAACCCGGGAGGCAGAGGTTGCAGTAAGCCGAGATGGCGCTACTGCACTCCAGCCTGGGTGACAGAGACTCTGTCTCAATAAACAAACAAACTAACAGTGAGACTTGCCTGCAGACATGACTGTTTTTCCTTTCCCCCTCCTGCCTCCATCATCCCGCTGGTCCGCTCCCACCTTCCTCTCCTGGCCCATCCCATGCCCTCCCCAGCTCCTGTTATGCTCATCTCTAATGCACTGTTAAACACTAAGACAAATCCACTGGTAAAGGCAGAGACAACTGGGTGGCTGTGGCTGCCACCTCCCTGGTGAGGCCAGTGTTACCATATGAGTCTGACAACATTCGGACCCCCCCTTCTGAAAACGTTCATAGTCCCTGCTCAAGGCAGGGTGACTGCCAAGACCCACAGCATACTCCACCTTTCATCCTCCCAGCACCCCAAGTAGCAGAGACAGGGGAACAGGATGGAATATTTGGCTCCATCTTAAACCCCAAGTCCATTACTCGGCAAGCCTCAATCCTCTTTCTCTGTTAGAGAAATTCATGGCACTCTAGACCTGCCTAGAGAGTTCCCCAAGGCCCCCATCTCTGCCCAGAAGACTCCGGCCTCAAATGCAAAAAAATAATAGACCTTCCCTAGACACCGTGTCCCAGGTCCAGATGTGCCCCAGTCAGCTTGCGGAGACTTTGGGGCTGAGCCTCAGGCTGGGCAACGATGATGATAACCACTGAACTAACCGTGTCTGCCCTGTGCCCAGTGACTCTTCACAGCTGCTCTAAGACTGGGAGCATCCGCATCTCCCACTGAGGAAAGGAAACCCAGAGAAATCACCTCTCCAAATGCACACAGTTCATGAGCCTTAGATAAAACCTCAGGCATCCAATGCCCTTTTATATTGCAACTTTGTTACAGGCCAGGAGGAGGGAAATGTATCACCCACACACCCATGGGTAATTAGCTTGGATTCATTTACCAGATTAGACACCTCAGACAAGAGGGAGCAGATAGAGCCCTGAACAAATAACTTTTCAGAGCAGGAAAGCCATTGAAGAGGACTAAATGGTGGGGGAGCAGGCTAGGAAGCACCCCCCCCCGCCCCGCCACCCCCCGCCCCCGCATAGTGGGGGCCCAGGTGCAGTGCAGTATACAACCTGCACAGCTGTGTGCAGAACCCGGGAGAGTCGGTGCGGGTGTGATAGGCTTTGCTTCTGTACACTGGGGCAGCGCTTCTCACACTCGAATGTGCTGCCAGGGCCTGGGGGATGCTGTTAAAATGCAGATTCTGATTCAGCAGATCTGGGCTGGAGATTGAGCATCTGCATTTCTAATAAGCAGCCAGATGATATGGATGCTGGTTGATGGCCACACAATGAGCAGCAAGGTTTGGAGGCAGCTCCAATCTTCATAGGGTTAACCTGCCACATGGAGCAGACAGGGTATCTCTGCCTCCTCAGAGTCCCCTCCTGGGCCATCAGCAGGGGCTACAGGTGCACAGCCTCTGATGGGGATTTAAATCCCCTTACTGGGATGCTGTGCGTGATTGGACCTCGTCACACTTGCCACTGCAATTGCTGGCGCCAGAGCAGCTTAGGGAACCAGAGGGACTGAGGAAAGTAATATCGTCACAGCCCGGGGGGTGTAAGTAATGAAAGTCAGATCCATAAGTAATTACTTTTTAATTAATTAGGAATGATGCATAGCGAAGACCCAGCGACTGTCGGGTGGAGTGGGTGTTAACTTTAATAGCCTTGTTCCTTTCCCTGCCCAAACTGATTTGCTGGGAAAGGAGACAAGAGGGAAAGGATCACCCTGGGTTTGGGAGACCGAGGAGAGCAAGGCAGGGACAGAGGGACAGTCCCCTCCCAGGGCTGAGCCCCAGGAACCTTGGCCAAGGTCAGGGAATTCTCCCCACCCCGTTGAAATATTTTGTCCCTGGAGAAAGACACGGGCCATGCTTCTCACTTCCAAATTCTTTACAGACTTACCTAATTAATCTTCATGCACCTCCTGGAGGGAGAGCAAAGTGCTCCTTCCTTTTCACTCAGCAGAAGCAGAGCTGCTGGCCAGGGAGGGCCTGCTCCAAGCCACATGTCGGGTGGTTGCACAGTGGGTGGAGGATACCCTTCCCAAAGGCACACCTGGGAGGATGGGAGAAGGAGTCAGGCCAGGTGACCTCAGGAGGGCCGAGGGTCCATGCGGTATTCCTCTCACCCAGTGTCCTAAGCATAGTAAACCCAGACCCTGCCCCCTGCCCACCACTAACTCATGAATAAAGCCTGAAAGCAGGGCCATTTCGGAGCATCCCCCCACCCACCACATCTGGAAGAAATTACATCATTCAAAGGTGTTAAAGGCACCGAGCATTCCAGCTTCTCCATTTGTAGAGGAGGCAATATTGGATCTCAAAATATGAACACCATTAGGCATCTACAAGGGGTCCTGGTTCCTCTCCTCCCCTCCCCCAGCCTCTAACAACACTGTGGACCACCCCCGACTTCCGTCCAGTTCAACCAGGGAGGCCAGCAGGGTAGGTGGGAAAGGGACAGGGTAAAGATTTCCCTATGCTTTTGAAGAAAAGCTGGGTAAACTAGGGTAAGGCCAGTGAAGCATTTGCCTCCAAATTTAAGGGGGCGCCCCCTAAAACTCAGCATATTTGCCAGGTTTGTCTCCCCGGCAGATGCACTTGCCAGGGTCCTCAATTTTAGACTCCCAGGGAATCCCTGCTAAAGCAGCACCTTCCCAGAGGCCCAGGTGAGAACTAAGTTTTAAGCAGCTTTGAGGAAGGAGAGTAAGCCAGATGGGAAGAGAGAGGAAGTCAGGGAAAGGAAAGGAAGCGAAGACGGCTAATGCTCGCTTAGTACCTGCCCTGCCAGGCCAGGTTCTTTGCACACCCCCAAGGAAGACATATTTGCCCCCATTTACAGGGTAAACTCAGTTTCCCCACCTGTGCAGAATGGGCCTGAGAAAAAAAAATCCATGATAAACAAAATGTCCAAATGTTAAATAAAGACCAGACCCAGCCCTGCCCTTGGCCTCCCGCCTCTCACTCTAGTTCTAGCCCTATGGGACCCTGTCTTTATTTAAAAATTTGCATATTTTTTTCGTTGTGGATTGAGGAGCTTTGAATTTTGATTTTAATATTGTATATCTTGATTACCTAGTTTTTAAAAAATCCCCCTCCCAAATCTAGTGCCCAAGGGGAATGCCTTACTCACCCAACCCTTGGTCCTGTTTGGAAGCCATACAGGGTAGTGAACAATGAACATTAAGAATCAGACACAAAACCAAGTCCAGCTTTGCCATGACACCTAGCCAAGCCTCAATTCCTCCTCCATAAAAATGGGCTACTAGTGCCACTGCAGGCTGATGGTGAGACGGTTAACAAATGCTGACCTTGGCACGGAGCCTGGCATAGAGCAGAGGCTCAGTAACATGGCAGCTCCCTCCTCTGCCCAGTCCTTCCACACCCCAGACCCCCACTGCAAAGGCAACTATCAGTCAGGGACCCACAGAGCCCACCCAAGCTGGGTGGGGACCACCAGCTTCTTAAAAATCCTTCCCAGGTCTGTCTTTGGCAAAGGGAGAAATGAACTGCAGATTCAGGGTGAGAAGGGAAAACTGATAATTGCAGCTGTGTCAAACCAATTTGTTTGTGTTAATTGCTGCCAATTAAACTTATTTTCTTTCTTTTTTTAAGTTTTAAATTACCCCAGGTCAGGCTATCTTAGGGAAGTGGATTTCTGGCCAGATGGTAAGAAATGCTTTTATCTACCCTCACCTGAGGTGGAAGGAGAAAAATAAATTTCAGAGACACTCAGGAGCAATGAAAAGATGGAAAAGAGCTGGGGAGGATATGTCAGAGAGAAATGAGTGACTAGGACAGCATGACAAGCCCAGTCCCCATGAGCAGAGGGGGAGAGAGACCCAGGCCACCTTCGGCTGGCTGGCTACTCAGTGTGTGGTCCATGGATCAGCTGCACGGGCATCACCTGGGGAGCTTGTAAGACATGCAGCATCTCACGCCCCACCCCAAGCCCCTCAGTCAGAATCTGAATTTTAGCAAGACTCCTGGGGGGATTTGTATCCACAGTACAGGTTTGAGAGATGCTGGTCTATCCCACTCTGAGACCCACCCATCCTGTATTGATCTTCCCCAGGCACCAACGGTGGAGGCTCCTTAGGGCATGGAGTCTTCTGGGTAACCCCACCCATTTCTAAAGCATCTGGCCATTCACCAAGAAAGGTCCTCTCAATGGTTCCATGTCTTCTGATGCAACTCCATTCCCCAGCAGATCAGTCCTCCACTCACCGCTCTGCTGGGGCTCCAGGAACTGTCCTGTGGTGTCTGGTTGGATCCAGCCGATGGGAGGCAGGAAGAGAGAAATGCTGGGGAAGGTATTCCTGACTCTCCCTAAAGGGCTTCAAACTGAAGCCCCTTCAATTGCTCTGCTCTTCTCCTTCTGCTCACATCTGCTGGGCACCCCCCTCCAAGGCTAAGCTCTATGCTGAGCTCTATTAACCCGGCTCCCACCTCTTGCCTGGTCAGGCCTAAGGGGCACAGCGGCTTCCTGGCTACTGTTTAGCAGATGCATCTGATGGGAATAACTTGATCACACCTCAAGAATGACCCCGTATGGCAGGTGCACCTGAATGCACGCTCTGAATTCCGAGCTAAGGAATCCACGAGGGGCCAACCCAGAAAGTCATTCCTTATCTATGAGGAACATCTGAGCCCCTAGCCAGTCTGTGGAACACAGGCCATACAGGGGATCAAGGCCCATGGTTTTGGGTTAAGTGAAGGTGCCCAGGTGGAGATGGTTAGGGGAGGGTGCTAAGTAAAAATGCCATGTAAACTGCATGCTTTTGTAAGCAGTGATGGTTCTCAAGCCCACAGCCACTGAGCTGTACTTCATCCTGTTGGGCTCACTGCCGCTGAACCCTCCCCTGCATGTAAGCCCCCAGCAAAGCCCCATGTCTCATCTGCTGGCTCTGGGTCTCTTCTTTGGTCTCCTGAACCTGGTGCCATCCCCATTGGAATTAATAGGGATTCAGCACAACAGCTACTCCCTGGATGTCTCATTCTCCTCGTTTCCCTCAGCCCTGCTGTCGAATGGGTTTTACTACTTAGGTGCTGCAAGGTCAACGGATCAGCAGACAACTGCCATTGAAAAGGCTGTCTATGGTACTCACAGGGGCCACATGGAAAGGCAACAGGCTTGGTTTTGAGACAGAGGAAGGCGACAACCAAGGGCAAGAGCCTTCGCTGTGGTTCCTTGGGATGAAATGAGCAAGGCACAGTGAGCAGGTGTAGCATTGGTGAGTGTGAGTAATTTCAGTAGACTCTGAGGCATTGGAGCCATCCCTAGATGTCTGGCACCTAGCCTTGGGGTGTTTAGTGCAGGCAGATGTGGTCAGAGTGTGAGAGCCCAGCAAGGGATGGAATTGAGGGCGTAGACTCTGGATCAGTTGGTTTGTATTTGAAAGGTTCACATATACTGCCTCCCAAGAAGATTCCTCCTGAGGAAGTGGGTGCAGGAGGGAAAGAGGAATGCAGGAGTCTGAAGCAAGAGGATTCGGGCAATGGCTGGGCGCGGTGGCTCACACCTGTAATCCCAGCGCTTTGGGAGGCTGAGGTGGGCGGATCATGAGGTCAGGAGTTCAAGACCATCCTGGCCAACACGGTGAAACCTCATCTCTACTAAAAATACAAAAAAAAATAGCTGGGTGTGGTGGTGCATGCCTGTAGTCCCAGCTACTCAGGAGGCTGAGGCAGGAGAATCATTTGAACCCAGGAGGCAGAGGTTGCAGTGAGCCGAGATTGTGCCACTGCACTCCACCCTGGAGACAGAGCTAGATTCCGTCTCAAAAAAAAAAAAAAAAAGACGATTCGAGCATCATCCAGTTGCTCAGACATGTGCAGCCTATGGGTGCAGGGCTGATATTAAAGCACTAAGTGTAGAGAATCTAGGACATGGCTAATACGCCTACCTAGACTTCTAAAATCATCCTCTTAATAAACTTTTCTGTTAAGCCTTTGAATGTGCCAGCTGCTTCCTGCAGGGCCCTGACTAAATCAAAAGGCAGCCTATGCTTACCTTTGACCCTGTTCTCTCCTCCCCAAGAGCGTACCTGGATTTTCTTCACCTGGGCCCTGGGCTTGGTCATTAACTACACCTGAAACAGAACTGGAGTCTCTCTAGAATAAGCTTTTAGATATGCAAGCAGATCTAATAGATATTTTCATAGGCGATTTCCCACCTCCAATACATACACAAAGTGACCCTGGAAGTACTTTTTTTCTTTTTTCTTTTTTTGGTTGAGATGGATTCTTGCTGTGTAGCCCAGGCTGGAGTGCAGTGTTGCCATCTCAGCTCACTGCAACCTCAGCCTCCCGAATTTAAGCAATTCTCCTGTCTCAGCCTTCCGAGTAGCTGGGATTACAGGTGCGTACCACCACACCCAGCTAAGTTTTATATTTTTAGTAGAGACAGAGTTTCATCATGTTGGCCAGGCTGGTCTCAAACTCCTGGCCTCAAGTGATCCACCCACCTAGGCCTCCCAAAGTTCTGGGATTATAGGCGTGAGCCACCACACCTGGCCGACCCTGGAAGTCTTATATACAGCTATGCACAGGAAAGCAGGAGCAAGATCTTCTTTCTAGTAAAAGGCAAGAGGTCAGAATAGGAACATCAAGTCTTCTCTGATCCCCCGAGAAAGTGGGTCATCGTCCCTCCTCTGCCTCCTGTCCATCCCTGAACTCCGTGACCGAGGGCAGGAGTCAAGAATGTGCTGTGCATGCTCCTTGGAGCTCAGAGGCAATGATGATCAGATTCAATAATTATTAGTGATCTGCATATTCTCTACGGCAGATGAAATAACTGTACAGAAGAGCGGGTGGAAGGGAGAAAACCGTAAATGCCTTTCTCTTTCAGCATTAAAACAGCAACACTATAAAGCTTGCTGCAATTAATTAGCACTCTTATTAGCACCTTTATCTACTCATCCCCACACAGTGTAAATGCCAGAGAGCATCAGGCAGCTCTGAGCCCAGGGGCCTGGGCAGAGCTCGGGAGGGAGGGGCCTTCCTGAGTTCCCACGCTAGGGGCTGGGAGGATGTGTGTGTGTTGCCTAGAGATAGCTGCACCTCCATAGACCAGAAGACTGAATCTCCTGGGCACTGAGCCAGTGGGAGTAACCCAGGGAATCTTGTGTGTGCAAAGAAATGCCAACTGCCAAGTAGCCAGGGAGAAAGAGTGACACACACACACACACACACACACACCTCCTAAAGTATTCACGCTCCAAGACTCATTGCCCAGGCCGGCTTCCTGATCATGTGACCAATGCAGTGTCACCCAGGGTCTGCAGTCAGAGGGGGCCCCATGCTTGGAGTTTGATCCTCTGAAGTCACCTTCTTAAAACTTGATAATTTTATCTTTAAGGCCAGGCACGGTGGCTCACACCTGTAATCCCAGCACTTTGAAAGGCTGAGGCGAGCAGATCACCTGGGGTCAGGAGTTCAAGACCGGCCTGGCCAACATGGCAAAACCCTGTCTGTACTAAAAATACAAAAATTAGCCAGGCATGGTGGCGCGTGCCTGTAATCCCAGCTGCTCAGGAGGCTGAGGCAGGAGAATAGCTTGAGTGCGGGAGGCAGAGGTTGCAGTGAGCTGAGATTGTGCCACTGCACTCCAGCCTGGGCAACAAGAACGAAACTCCGCCTCAAAAAAAAAAATTTTTTAAAAAAGGCGGGGCGCGGTGGCTTACGCCTGTAATCCCAGCACTTTAGGAGGCCGAGGTGGGCGGATCACAAGGTCAGGAGATCGAGACCATCCTGGCTAACATGGTGAAAACCCGTCTCTACTAAAAAATACAAAAAAAAAAAAAAAAAGCCAGGCGTGGTGGCGGGTGCCTGTAGCCCCAGCTACTCGGGAGTCTAAGGCAGGTGAATGGCACGAACCTGGGAGGCGGAGGTTGCAGTGAGCCGAGATCTTGCCATTGCACTCCAGCCTGGGCAACAGATTGAGACTCTGTCTCAAAAAAAAAAAACCAAACAAAATAAAAACTATCTATCTATCTATCTTTGAACACCTGATTAGTAAGTGAAGTCAGATGGGACAGTGGAGCATTCTTGGGGGCTTGGGGCCCCTGGGTGGTGGCCCCTCCCTCTGTTTCCACACCTCCCTGGGATGATTCTCCGCTGCTAACTCCACCTCCTCCAGCAACTGCTGCTGCCCTGCCATCCCCCTGTGGCAAATTGGGGTGCCAGAGGGTCATTGCGGAGGTGTGTACCCCATGGACCAAATTGTGCAGTGGGGCCCCAAGCATCTGTGGGCATCTGCAGTCACCCCACAGATATCCCCATACTGAAGGAGGGAAACTTACAACAAATATAAACATCATGATGGGTAGAAGAGAAAGACAGTAAGAGAAAGGAACAAGCTTTTTTTTTTTTTCCTTTTTGAGTAAGGATCCCTACATTTTCATTTTATTTATCTTTTATTTTTGTTTTTTTGTTTTGTTTTGTTTGTTGGTTTTTATTGAGACCAAGTCTCACTCTATTGCCCAGGCTGGAATGCAGTGGCCCAATCTCAGCTTACTGCAACCTCTGCCTCCCAGGTTCAAGCGATTCTCCCGCCTTAGCCTCCCAGGTAGCTGGGACTTCCGGGCGTGTGCCATCATGCCCAGCTAATTTTTTTATTTTTTTTAGTAGAGTCAGGATTTCACTATGTTGGCCAGGCTGGTCTCAAATTCCTGACCTCAAGTGATCCTCCCACCTCGGCCTCCTAAAGTCCTGGGATTACAGGCGTGAGCCACCACACCCGGCCCCATTTTAAATTGGGCTCTACCAACTATGTAGCTGAGCCTGCCCACTGCTTTCAGGGCAGGTTTGGGGGTGCTTCACAGGGCTCCCCCAGCCCTCTGATCAGCTGTGACTACTACATTCAATCGTTTGACAGACACATTGAACCCTGCTATGTGTAAGGCTCTGGATGAGGTGATATGGGGGATGGAGGGATGGAAGTCACACACCCCTGAAAAAACCACAACCTCAGGGCTCAATTGCTCCCTCTCTGCAACTGTGCGTGTGTTTTTAAATAATAAATGTAGAGAAAGAGATACTCATGCCAATGTCTCAAGCCTAAGCCCTGGCTGACATTTACTTAGTGGGGAGGTGAGGAGAGAGTGACCCAGTGGGGGCAACTTGGTAGCAGTTCAGACCCAGCAGGATCAGCCTGGTCCTTAAGTGTAGAGTAGTTCAGTGGTGCTGCCCTGAGGTGGTTAAATGTAAAAGAGCTAAATCAGAGCTAGTTAAGTTCCTGGTTCTGCTACTTACTATGTAACTTTTTGAGTTTACTAAAGTCTCAGCTTTTACTTTTCTCTGCCCTTGAATCAAGCAAACAAAAAATGTGGATTAAACAACATAGAATGGGCCGGGAATGGTGGCTTATGCCTGTCATCCCAGTACTTTGGGAGGCTGAGGCAGGCAGATCACCTGAGGTCAGGAGTTCAAGACCAGCCTGGCCAACATGACGAAACCCCTTCTCTACTAAAAATATAAAAATTAGCCTGTTGTGGTGGCAGGAGCCTGCAATCCCAGCTACTCAGGAAGCTGCACCAGGAAAATGGCTTGAACCCAGGAGGTAGAGGTTGCATTGAGCTGAGATCACACCACTGCACTTCAGCCTGGGCGACAGAGGGAGATTCTGTCTCAAAAAAAAAAAAAAAAAAAAAAAATGTAGAATGTCCATTAGCAGGTGTGCAGAAGCAGGAAGAGTGAGGGATGAGGAGAAGCCAACAGAGTGCATCAAATAGCATCCCTGCTGTGGCAACTGAACTCAGTTCTGCTGGGGAACCAGGCAGCATGGGCCTCGGAATCGCCCCCCAGAAGATAAGGAGGCTGAGACATTCATCCACCACCTCCCACCCCCAAGGATGTCAGCTCCCCTGCATTTCTGGGCTGCCATGCACTCTAGGTGGCAACCCCAGCAGCTGGAGGAAAAATCCAGAATATAAAAGGAAAGCACGGGATGGTGCCCGCCGTGGGAGCTTATGAGTGTACCTGGACACTGCCCACCACAGCTAGGGCTGAAATTCCAAGTCAGCTGGACGATATGACACAGGACACCAAACCATCTGCTTCCAAGGCCCAGCTATGACAGGGAGCTGGCCGGCGGGTGGGGCCCAGGCCTCCTCATGGTGGTTACATACAACAGGTTGGAGGCGAGAGGCTGCAGCAGGGCAGGCATGAGCCAGCACTCACCAGTGGAGAGGAGGAGCCCACACCTGTCCTAGAGCGAGCCCCGGCACCAACTCCAGCAACATCATCCTCAGGTTTTCCAGGGCCTGGTCCCTGAACACCAGTTCAGGTCCCTCCTTGGAACACCTGTGGGGACTGGGAGGGCAGCCCAGCAAGGCCCCACGGATCAACGCGGAGACTTCCCTGCTGGGTCTAGTTGATTTTCACCCAGCTTTCTGGGAGTAGAGCTGTTCCCAGAGCTTCCCTAAGCTTGTGCCCAGATGGCAAATCATGATCCTGTGAAACAGAAGGAGAAATGGTGTGCACATGTGAGCAGGTGAATGGATGCGGGGCCGAGGAGCCTTGCCTGAGTGCAGGACAGCTGGGCTCCACCCTCAGCTCTGCCCCCACCACGCTGTGTGATGTCCCAAGAGCTTGTGACAAGAGCTAACACTGATTGAGCACTCACTCTTTGCCAGGCACTACCCTGGGCGCCTTACAAGGGCGAATCCATTTAATCTCTGCATCGTCTCTACCCCCACTTTACAGATTAGCAGCCTGAGGAATAGAGACGTTAATTGGTTTGCCTAAGGGGACAGCTGGGATCCCGAGCCCTGTCTGATGCAAAGGCACATTCTTCTCTGTAAAATGGGCCCAAAGACCTCTGCTCTGATAACTGCACTGGGCTTTGGCCTTTAGTGAAATCAACAAGTGGAAAGTGATTGGAAAGGAGAACGCAGACCACACCACACAGGCAAAGAACCACAGTGTGTGCTGACAATGGAGTTCCGCCTGAGCAGAAAGAGAATGGAAAGCGAGAAATGGAAGACAAACCTCAGCAGACTTCCAGGCATTGGGTTCCTGGCTTGCTCCTCCACCACCAGCTACTGTCACCACCCTAAGTCTAAGAGTCCATCACCTCCCATTCTCGCCCCAGGAGAGACGGAACCAGTGGGCACAGCTGGTGGATAAGGGCACTGATGGTGAGTACAGCCCATCAAAAGGCATTCCCCGGGGCATCCACAGCCACATTCCCCAGGCTTCTGAACCAGGACGCCCCAGAAGTTACAGTATGTGGCTTGCACGCTGACGACCGTGATGATACAATGACAACAGGCCTGCAGACATCCACGGCTCTCCTGCCTGCCCAGCCCTGGAAGCCAGCCTCAGAGCCGGCTCATTCAGAATGGCCATGCCCTCCTAGAAGAAACACCTTCCTCTCTCTGTCCCTGCGTGGGGTAAAAGGATCCAAACCCCCTAACAAAGATAGTTCCTGGGCCTGGCTGCACCCAGCACTAGCCAAACCCAGAGGCCGCCCGGGACCATTTTTTAATTCTTTTGCAATCAGCACTTTCCTTTCTTCATTTGCTGGTTGAATAATGCAGCCTGTAAGAAAAGGGCCCTCAGCACAATTCTGGTGCTCGTTTACAATGGAAATTGGGAAAACGGCGAAACGCATACTGCAAAATGCATTTAAAAGAAGATGATTCAATTGGATTTGGCAGCTCCGATATTCAGGACCAGAAGGAGAAAATCTGTCTATGATTTGAACATGTATAATTAAGAAGAAAGCCTTAAGTACCGGGTGCATTTCTTAAGATGTCACCGGCTCTGTTGACTCCAGGCGTTTTGATCAGTGGTGTAGAGCATTTATTTCTGAAATCTGAATAGCTATGAGTGAGGCGCCTTTTCAAAACCAGCACTATGGAGCCAAGCCCTGACACGGCACAGCTTGTCAAATGGGGTGAAGGTAGAAGGAGCAAGGAGGGAGAGCAAAGGCCCCTCTGGACCCAGCTCTGATCCTCCCCCAGGGTGTACCCCCAAACCTTGCAGACCGAGGTTCAGGCAAAATTAGATCCATTTGGTGTGTCCTATTTTGGTTCTTCTGCTGCTGCCAATGGAAGTGCCAGCGCCCTGGGAACCATTCCATCCTGAAAACAGAGAGCTTGCTTTGAATGTTGGAAATGTTTTAAAAAGGCAACTAGTATTGTGGAAAAAGCCATGCAGTGGTTACCAGAAGAAGGAGGCTCAAACCCCATCTCCACCCTGGCTAATTGTGGGAGCTTGGGCAGGTTACTTAGCCTTCCCCAGTCTCAGCATCCTCATCTCTAAAATGGTCTAAGTAATAGACTCTCCCTCATAAGACAGAACAATTAGACGAGGTTATCCGTACAAATCCCAGTATCTGACACGTGAGCAGTGCCCACTGTACGTGATTTATCGTTCTTATTATTCTCTTCAGCCCTCTCTCAAGCCACCCAAAATAACTGCATGAGCCCAACTCAGCTCACTCTCTGGGCCCTCCGAGAGTCTGTGTGGAAAGCAGGATGTCATGAAAAACCTCACTTGCAGTGCGAGATGACTCAGTGAGGGAGTTGCTGGCAGCCCAAAGCCTTCTCCATGGAGAGCTGGAGGCTTCGCAGGAATGACTCACAGGTGGCACAGCGGGACAGAAACCTGAGGCTGAGATGAGTCACATGACAATAGCTGTCATATGGCTTGTTGGCTCATCACCCTAAGCAGGACTGGAATCTTCTGAGACTTCTAGGGTCCCCTCTCTTTTCCCTTTCAGATGGGGAGAGGACAGAGAAGGATGAGAAACTGGTTTGAGCCCTGGCTGTTCTTCTTAGAGGCCTGGCCTACTCCAGGTAGAATGTGGCCAGACTGTGTTTGACAAAGCCACCCCTTCCCTCCACTCCCTAAGCTGCCCGCACTTTTCTTGGGGAGGGGAGGCAGGGAGGAAGGATGGGGGGAAGTCCAGGGGAGGAAAAGGAAGAATCTTTCATGCAGCAAATAGTTGCAGGTTTCATAACCACACATTCAGGACACACCTGTTGCAAGACTAAGGAGGAACTGATGCTCAGTACTCCCATGATGTCCAGCGGATGGGAGGCTAACCTGGCTGGTGTGGGTCCCACAATGCCAGAGCTGATGGCCAACCACCAGGCTCACCAAGCAAGAAGACCCTGCAACAGGAATCAGAAGTCAAAGAGCACACAGCCATGGACAAATGGGTGATACCAGGAGGGTCCCAGAGGTCACAGCCTGCTGGCAGGCTCTAGGGTTCCCAATGACCTCCATCAGATATGGGGGGCATCACCTGGCCTTCAGCAATGGACTGCTCCAAGGCCCCTGAGTGACCACACTCCCTGGGGCTCTGGCCAGTACCTCTCTACACATACAGGCAGCCCACCCTGTAGATGTACCCAGCCCTGATTCCCAAGGCCAGCAGCACGGCACCGTGTGACCCAAAGATTCTAGCCACCTGGTTCCTAGTGAGAAGCCACAGCCCCAAGTGGTCTGCTCATGTATCAGGGAAGAACTCCTTGCCAGCAAGAGTTACAGCTGGAAACATCAGGCACAATCTCAGGCCAGTTCTGCGCAGGTGGGGAAACTGAGGCTGGCCTTGGCTCAGCAGAGAGCTGAGGCACAGTAAGAATCCAACACTACTGTCATGCCTAGTTCTGGACCAGACCATCGGGCCACGCTGCCTGCCTGGATGCCAGGGTGTTGGAGTTAATGTAGATGGCTTCAAGTCCTGCAGCTCTACCCCTTGCCAGCTGTGCAGTCTTTGGAAAGTTACTTAGTTTCTCTTTGCTTCTGTTTCATCACCTGTAAATGGGGCCAAAGTGCTTTCCTCAGAGGTGTGCCAAGAATCTGGCCTGGCAGAGCAGGTACTAAGTAAATATTCACTCTCTTTCTTTTTTCTTTTTTTTTTTTGAGATGGAGTCTTACTCTGTCGTCCAGGCTGGAGTGCAGTTGCACGATCTTGGCTCACTGCAACCTCTGCCTCCCAGGTTCAAGTGATTCTCCTGCCTCAGCCTCCTGAGTAGTTGAGATTACAGGCACGTCCCACCACGCCCAGCTAATTTTTTTGTATTTTTAGTAGAGATGGGGTTTCACCATGTTAGCCAAGACAGTCTTGATCTCCTGACCCATGATCCGCCCGTCTCAGCCTCCCAAAGTGCTGGAATTGCAGGTGCCACCATGCCCGGCCCCCCCTTTTTTTTTCTGAGTTTTTCACTGGTCCCATCTGCTTCCCTCTCCTTCCTCAAAGCTGCTTAAAGCTCAGCAACACCCCTGCCTCTGAGATGGCTCAGCCTTTAGCGCCACGCATGCTCAGTAATACCCCCGTGAGTCTGACGGTGAGGACTTCGGCAATTGCATCTGACCTGGAGGCAAAGCCTGGAAATATAGGCAAGGAAACGCTCTGTGAATGTTAAGGAAGGTCCAATAACTTCATCCCCTAAAAGACGTAAGAAGAGGCCCTTGGGTTTGCCACTTGACTGGGACTCACATCTCTGCCCCCTTTTGGCTGGGAATGAGTATGTGGCCAGTCTGGTCCATGAGACCCAAGGAATCTGTTGAAAGTCTACAGAAATGAACTGTCCTGCCTCATTTAAAAAAGCGAGGGAGAGAGTGAGAGAAGAGAGGCAAGGGGGCAGCCCTTGCTGCCCCTAGCTATCTGTGCACATGGATGGGTGAAGACAGAGACTTGGGGCTGCTGCCGCCATCTTTTTTTTTTTTTTTTTTTTTTTTTTTTTTTTTTGAGACAGATCTCGCTCTGTCGCCCAGGCTGGAGTGGCACAATCTCGGCTCACTGCAACCTCCACCTCCCAGGTTCAAGCAATTCTTTGCCTCAGCCTCCCAAATAGCTGGGATTACAGGCACATGCCACCATGTCTGGCTAGTTTTTGTATTTTTAGTAGAGACAGGGTTTCACCATCTTGGCCAGGCTGGTCTCAAACTCTTGACCCCATGATCCACCTGCCTCAGCCTCCCAAAGTGCTGGGATTACAGGTGTGAGCCACCGCACCTGGCTTGCTTCTATCTTTTAATGCAAAGGGAAGACTGAGAAGACTGCAAAGAGGCCGGCCAGAGCCCTGGCATCACCACACTGCTGAAGCCACCCCAGAGCACTCGCCTCCAGAGTCTTGTGTGAGGAAATAAATGATTTAAGTCCGTTCTAGCTATATGTTGTTACTTGCAGCTGAGCACACCCCCTTTCCAAGCCCTAACGGGCACAGCTATCAAGTCAAGAGAGGAATACTGCCAGTGTTGGAAGGTTGCCATGAGAAGGTTCACATGACACCTGTGAATTGTGCAGCAGTGTGCAGCATCCAAAGGACGCCCACAACACGTGGCCCGTCTTCTCTTTAGCCAAACCTAAACTTCATGCCTCCAAAACCAACTAGTCCTGTGAAGCAAAAAGGACTCTTTCCGGAGCCCAGCCCAGGCGCCGAGGCAGCCACCCAGTGGCTGGGATTTAGAAGAAGCCTCACTGACTCAGCAGCAACAGAGCTTCTGCCTCCAGGCTCCGAATGCCACTGCCTGCCCAGAGGCCCAGGGAGACCGAGAGCAAACAAATGAGCTCTTCCAATGGCAGCCAAAGTGTCAAGGAAGTGAACCGCAGGGGCCATGAACATCTGACCCCTCCAGAAAGTGCTGGTGTGGAGAAATGCTAGTGGAGCTTCATTTTCAGCCTCTGATTTCATTAATAAGATAATGATGAGCCATTTAACTTTGCATCTGAAGAGTGAAGCAAATTACCTGTGTCTACATTGCTTAATGACGGAGGCACTAACAGGACCTTTGCCGCCTGCTGGAACCGAAACTGACCTATTGCAGGAGGCAATTTTATGCTCTTGGGTTTGCCACTTGACTGAAGCCATCCATCAGGCCGGGAACTCACCACCCTCCCCAACACACACTCCAATGAGCTCAGTGTCCTCTGCTGCACGCTGCCCCTCTCCCTAACAGACGCAGGCTTTTTTAACCCAATGATCCTGCTACCATTAGTTATTTCCCGGACATGAACCACTGGGCCCTCATTAGCCAACTCTCAGGTATCCAGGTGTGAATTTTCCACTTTGGCAATGTTTCCCCGGGGAAGTATTCATCTGAGCCAAGCCATGTCCTGGACTCCATCTTCCCATCAGCAGGAAATACCAACACCGCCCGTGACCTTCTGAGCCAAAGATGATGAGAGAAATCAAGACGCAGCCAACCACAGAAGTCTTCCAAAGGCCAGAGAGGGTCTCTTGGATTTTTCATTGTTTCAGGTCCATAGATTGTTTTTTTTTTTTCATTTCTTTTAATTAAAGTAGAAGTTCCATACAGTAAAACTCATGCTTTCTAAAAGGGAATGGCTCCGAGAGTTTTCACAAGTGCATACAGTTGTGTGGCCACCAAGACAGGCAAGACACAGAACAGTTCTGTCACCCCAGAGAGTTTCCTTGCACCTTCTATGGTCAACCTCTCCTCCCACTCCCAGCCCCTGGCCACCACTGATCTGTTTTCTTTCCCTATAGTTTGGCCTTTGCCATCATGTCATAGACACTGGGAAGCCCTTTGATTCCAGCGTCTTTCACTTAATCACCTGCATTTAAGACGGATCCAGGCACTTTTGTGCCTCAGTAGTTGGTTCCGTTTTGGTGCTGAGTAGAAGTTCACTGTATGGGCCGGGTGTGGTCGATCATACCTGTAATCTCAACACTTTGGGAAGCCAAGGCAGGCGGGTAACTTGAGGTCAGGAGTTCGAGACCAGCCTGGCCAACATGGTGAAACCCCCTCTCTACTAAAAATACAAAAAATTAGCTGGGCATGGTGGCGGGCACCTGTAATCCCAGCTACTCGGGAGGCTGAGGCAGGAGAATCGCTTGAACCTGGGAGGCAGAGGTTGCAGTGAGCCGAGATCACGCCATTGCACTCCAGCCTGGGTGACAAGAGTGAAACACCATCTCAAAAAAACAGAATTTCACTGTATAGACAAACCACAAGCTATGGATGAGGCCCAAGGGTGTTCACTGAGCACCTACCTACCCTGAGCCAGGTACTTGAACATACATTATTTCAATTAATCTGCAGGAAAAACTGTGAGGTAAGTACTCCTTTTTTTTTTTTTTTTTTTTTTGAGATGGAGTTTTGCTCTTGTTGCCCAGGCTGGAGTGCAATGGCATGATCTCGGCTCACTGAAACCTCTGCCTCCCAGGTTCAAGTGATCCTCTTGCCTCAGCCTCCTGAGTAGCTGGGATTACAGGCATGCGCCACCATGCCCAGCTAATTTTTTGTATTTTTAGTAGAGACGGGGTTTCACCATGTTGGTCAGACTGGTCTCGAACTCCCAGCCTCTGGTGATCTGCCCGCCTCAGCCTCCCAAAGTGCTGGGATTACAGAAGTGAGCCACCACACCTGGCCAGTAGGTACTCCTCTACCTCCATTTTGGAGATAAGAATAGGGCCATGCAGCTAGAAAAAGAAGGGATGGGCCAGGGACAGCCACGAGCACCATGGAGAGGCCATCCACTCCATCATTCATTCATTTGTTGGACAAGCATCTCCTGGAGCCCTTTCGCAGGACAGGGCACGGTGCTGGGTGCAATGGGGAAGCATACAGCCCTGCACAGAGGGGGTTACAGTCGAGGACTGCGCTTCCACCTGCCCTGCAGGGTGAGCCCACTGGACTTTCTTGTACCTGATGCTGAAGACGCCACATTTGGTGAGTGTGTGGCCCACATAAGGTGATCCTCCTGGTATGTGTAGGGAGAGAAAAGACTCAGCCTTCTGTAAGACCCTGGGGAATCGGCAGCAGGAAGCACGAGAAAGGCGATCGGAGACGTGTTTTCTCAGCACATTTGTGCTCTGAAAACAATGAAATTGCAGGTTTCACTAGACAGACATGCCAGCCACTGCCTGCAAGTAAATACAGCGATCCCTGAGGCTTGCTGCCCTCCAACACCAAGTCTCTGTCGTTTGGACTTGGGCCACAAAATCACAAAGAGGATGGTCGGGGGAGTAGCAGGGGTTGGGAGGAGGAAGTGGTCTAGGCATCACTGCCTGGCTTTTTCCATCCCTGTTGCAGGCACATGGCCCTGAGGCTCACCACCCTGTTGGGGAAGATGGCACCCACTTCATGGCCTGCTATTATCAGCCATACACACGCCTGGGGTCGTCCTCTGACCGATACAGTGTAAGCAACAATTTGCTAGATGTATAGATTTCCAGGGGGAAGAGGCAGCAGTGGCTGTTGTCCCACAGCTCTGCCTAGGGGTGTGGGCTCCAGTGTTCTTGGCCTAGATCATAAGAGGGAATCCCTAAATAGAAGCTTTCAGGGTGGGGATGGAGAAGGCTCTGGCTCATTTCCTCCTGAGAGGCCCCCGGTAGAGCAGTCCACTGGGCTTCTGAAGGCTCCTCAGGAAAGTGCACAGTTTGTATTTGTTCTCAGCTCCTAGGCAAGTGCCTGGTTTAATAAGCAGCTTTTGAGCAATAATGAATGAATGAAAGGAAGAAGGGAAAGAGAAAGACAAGGAGAGAGGGGGAGAGGGAGGGAGAGAAAGAGAAACCCCTAGAGGCAATCCTTTCTGAGTTTCTTAGTAAACAGAGAAAAATCTTAAGCTTACCAGCTGGTGAAGAGCAGGAATTTGGGGTTCCAGTGCCGAACCCCCATTCTACCACCTCTTAGCTGCACAAGTTACTTTACTTTTCATAGACTCGGTTTCCTTGTCTATACAACAAGGATATGGATACTTCTCTCTCAGGGTCTGGGTGAGGATTACATGAGATCATTTTAGACCTCAGCCTAATGCCCGGCATGGAATAACCGCCAATCAAAAGTAGCTATTGCTGCAGCTCTTCTGACTTTAGCAAAAGAGGCCTCCTGGTTCTGGCCTGAAAGCAGGGCAGGCCATGCCGTGGCCGGGACCCCCTGGTGAGAATGGACCCTCTTGGAGACTCTGACTTCATTCCTGCCCAAGCTGCAGGACAGCTGTCCCTGCTGGCAGCTCCATGTGCATCTGGAACTCTCTGAGCACCAGGCTTTGTGTGTCTGGATTAATTGCTTTCTCCACCCCCGCATCTCTGCCCACCTGCAAGTGGGAGGCTGAGGTGACTAGGGACCTGCAGGTTTTGGTGGAGCCCCTGGCCCCTCAGGCCTGAGCTTGAGGAGAGATGGAGAACGACTTTATTAAGATGGATGTCAGAGCTCCAGTCGGCCCTCATCCTGCAGCTTACGCTAAATTATTAAACGTCGGCAAGGACGCCAGGGGCTTTGCCATTTGTTAACAGATGGCTCTCAACTGAATCTCTGTGCATCATCTTGATGTGATATGTACAGGGGATTGGGCACAGCCCGGGGATGCAGCACTGGAGGAGAAAAAGGCATTGCGGACCCCCGTGGAGACTGCCCACCTTGTCCCTGCAAGCTCCTGTCGGGTTCACTCACCTGTGTCAGTTTTGCTTCTTGTCCCCCTGCTAAGGGGCTCTCTGAGTCCAGCGGGGCACCAGACCTGCCCAGAGCAGCAACTGTAATAATTAATGTTGCATGAGGGTCTACTTGGTGCTCAGCATTTCCCTTGCATTTCTTATTTAATCTCCACAGTGAGCCTGCAAGGGAGGTGTCATTCACATCCCTTTATAAATGAGCACGTGGGACCCAGAGTGGCTTATTGCCCAGTGTGGCACACTTACTAAGTGACAGAGCCAGGGCTGAGATCCATGTCCCTCTGACATCTCCAGCCTAACCTCTCCACTGTGCTGCCCCCCCTGGGCCCCTGTCCACCGACTCTGAAACCCTCCCCAGCTCCCCTTGGCCTGAGAGTGCACAGGGAGAATCACCACTGGCGACTTCCTATGCTCACATCCTCCCTGGAGGCCCAAAAAGGGAGGAACAGGGAAGAAAATGCTGGAACGAGCTCAGCCCTCCTCTCTGGACATCCCCCGCTTCATGTGGGTAGGACCCAGAGGATGACAACGGGCTGCTTGCCAGGATTCGTTTGCTGTGGTGAGGCAGCTATCACGGTCCCTGCCCTCTGCCCTGTCCACGGGTCTCCCAAAGAGGTGTCCAGCCTGCCCTGTCATTATTATTTATTGTAATTGCTGCATTTTATTGAGCACCAACTCTCTGGCGGGCAGTAGGTATAATGTGATCACATTTAAATCATTGTTAAAAGCTTTGTCATAAGGACAGTCAGTCAGTGAGAAAATCTGATCACAGCAATTTGGAGGCCCCTAAGACTCAGGACCAGGAGGGGATCCTTGATTTTATACTTTGCAACTGAATGGAACTAACTGTCTCAGAAACTCCAGGTAGCAGGTGGCTGACTTTCAGATCTTCCAAGAGCCTCACGTGCCCATTTTAATGGAGGGACAGCTCGAGTCCAGTTTCCCCAGCCTGAGGAGGCTCTGTAGACAAGACGCGTGTCATACATGCCCATCTACTCACATCGAGTCTCTCCTGAGTTTACTGCAGCCACAAATCCCTTGAAGGCTCCACACACTGACCCTGACCCTCCCTGTGACCCAAGGCCTTGGCAGATAAGGAGAAGGCCAGCAGGTTTCTGCAAGAAGACGCCTCTGCCCTCCCCACCTGTCTCCTCGGAGCCCCATCTCCACCTCTCTCAGGTACAATCATTTCTCTGAAGAACCTTCTGGCTCTGGGGAAGTGGCTGAAAGCCTCCCTGGTCAGCAATTCTCACTCCTTCTCTGGCTTCCCACTCTCTCCTCTTCCATCCTGATCTTCTCATTGGAAACTCACATCCCACCTGGGCAAAATGAACCCCAGCCAGGCCTTTACCCCTGCAAGGAGGGGAGGCTCCCCAGGGCCACATCCCCTCCCCTTCTCCCACCTGCCCACGGGCACTTCCAGAAGGAACCATTTTTAATGGGTGCCCTCACGTCCCTTCCAACCACCAAAGGGGGAAAATATCCTTAAAGCAGTTGCTTATTAACAGCATCTGGTGGCATTCACAGCCCAGGACGTGGCAAAATATAGATCAGAGTTGGGAAAGCCGGGAATCACGCTGCCATTTGTCCTATTCCAAATGTCATTTTGTGTTCCATCGCAGCATATTACCAAGATGATTAGTGGCATCAAATGACTTCTGAAAAATGATTATGTGCCATTAAAACCATTAGTCTGTCCGAAACCAGCACAAACAAATGGCAATGGGAGGATGAGTCATTAGCTGGGGAGGCTGGGTGACGAGTAGAGAGCTGCCCTGTGCTGGGCAATTAGTGAGGCCAACAGGTTGGAGCAGCCGGGGGGGTTGGTGGAGCCCAGAGTTCTGCCCGGGCTGGGGAAGCCCTAGGGCCCCGCGAGGGCAAAGGGCCTGTGGGGTTCATGCTTCTCCCAGGGAGCATGGATTTGGGTTTGCTTGGAGGGCCCTGCCCTCCCCACAGGCTGATGACAGAGATGTCACAGCCTTCCCCAGTGGAGGAACAGGAAAATGAGGCTGGTGCACCTGCAGGTTACTGGAAACAAGATGTGGGAAGAAACAGAGGCAGGGCCGGGACATCACTGCAGGGGTGTAGGATGAGCAGGCAGAACTCCACCGCAGAGGCCCCTGGGGGGAATTTTTTAATTGACTCCAGCAAAAAACGACGACAACAACAAAAATTGGCTTGGGAATCACAATGTAATTTACGACAACAAGAACATTTACAGAAGCTATAATTTCAGAGATTAAAAAACATTTTTTGAACATATACTAACAAAATAGCTTTGATGTGACAGCCAAAGAAAAAAAAACAAGTAAAAGGGTTGTCATTTTCTTTTTTTTGAGGCAGGGTCTCGCCCTGTTGCCCAGGCTGGAGTGCCATGGCATGATCACAGCTCACTGCTACCTTGAAGTCCTGGGGCTCAAATGACCCTCCCACCTCAGCCTCAAGAGCAGCTGGGACCACAGGCACGCGCCACCACACCTGGCTAATTTTTGTTTTTTGTTTTTTTTTGGAAGAGACAGGGTCTCACTATGTTGGCCAGGCTGGTCTTGAACTCCTGGACTCAAGCAATCCTCCCACCTCTGCCTCCCAAAGTGCTGGGATTACAGGCCTGAGGCACCACGCCCAGCCTGAGTTGTTGTTTTCGAGCTTGTAAAACTAGCTGAGCTCTGACACCAACCCTTGGGGCACCCATGGTGTTCCATGTTGAATTCCACTTGTTGGGGCAAAGATTTGGTTTTTAGGAGATGGAAGGAGGGAGGTCCCCTTGTCAGCCCTCCTTGTCCTCCTCCTCCTCCAACTTCACTTGTGTCTAGGCCCACTCGGTGGGGCCACATCCCTGCAGGGACCACCTCAAAGCTTCCTGGGCACATTCTACTGCTGGTTAGGTTCTAGAAGTAGTAAGCACCACCCCACTTTATCTCTTCTTCCCTGCTCCCCTCCCTTCTTTCTTTCCATACATTCAACAATGTGTGTGGACAGCCTGCTCTCCGGCTTGCCGGGTGTGCAAGCTCAGCCCAGCACTGGCCAGCCCTGCCCTCCAGAAAGGCATCATTCAATCAGAAAGCCAGTAACACGGACAGTGGGCTTCATTTCCATGCACCAGGCACTGCTGTCATTCACCCTCACCTGTGAGGCAGGTAGGATTCTCATCTGCATTTCACAGATGGGTAAACAGGCCTGGAGAAGCTCAGTGCTGATGCTGCAGACCCCTGAGCAACAGGAACCCGGGCTGGGACCTGCCTGGTTCCCCGCAGTCCTTGCGTAATCCTGATCTCCCTTCCCCAGGGCACCGGAGAGAGAAGCAGTGATCTATCAGAAGTCCTTCCGAGACTTGCGCATTGCGTTCCAGTGCCAGGCCAGAGAACCCTGCAAACTCTGATAACCACCTCTCCATGGCTGTTGAGGGGTGAGGGCATGACCCCACTTACAGGGATTCCAAGCGCCCTCTGTTGTTCCTGGTGGAGAGATCCCGGGAGCCCTGGTGAGGGACAGGCTAGGGTGTTGCAGTATGGTTTT
The DNA here is from genome assembly GCF_029281585.2 of Gorilla gorilla gorilla. Classification (NCBI taxonomy): domain Eukaryota; kingdom Metazoa; phylum Chordata; class Mammalia; order Primates; family Hominidae; genus Gorilla; species Gorilla gorilla. Next base: position 17,923,153 of record NC_073228.2, on the reverse strand, counting down.
GTATCCTCGTTTGGAGAGTCTTTAGCGATCACTGAGGCCCCAGGCTCAGCCGTGCAGACTCCAAGCCAGTGGTCCTCAGCCCAAAGCATGAGAATGTTCTGGGAACCTTTCAACAGTAGCAATGCCGGGACCCCAGCCCTGCCAGGTTGAAGAACCACCAGTCTGTCCCACCCCTGCCTGTTACAGATAAGGAAACAGAGGCTTGCAGAGGAGCGGCAACCAGCCCGGGGGCAAACAGCTGCTCCGAGCTAAAGCAGATCAAGAACCCGATGCCTCCAAAAAGCTTCCCATCCTCCTGCCTTCCCTCTCTCTCGCTCCCACCTGCCACTCCAAGGTAGCAGAGCTGCAGCAGCTTGACCTGGAGACTGTCCGCCCTGATTGACACCTGTCACAACCCTGGCTGCTCCGAGAGCCTCTGAGGCCCAGCCCCATGACAGCCTGCACCTCTGATTGTTGCTGCCTTTCCATCTCCAGAGCCAGAAGAGGCCACCATCTCAAAACGGTGGCGGAACTCCAGGAGCCCATCATCTTGCTCTCCCCTTGGGCCTCACTGGGAATGACGGGCTCATTCCAGAGCAGCTCACACATGCTGTTCTTCATCTTTATCGAATTTGGCTTTGCGGTTCTTGCTGCTTTGAGGGGAGGGATGGCTATGACAGCAGCTTGGAAGTGCTGGGCTGAAATCATTTTCCACCACCCCCCACCCCGCCCACCCGTTCTATTAGAAAAACATGAAATCTCTTCCTTCCCTTTATTTATTTTATGTGTTTCCTTCTTGCTAAGACAGAGAGCAAAGTGATGTTGAACAATGGTTGTTAGCGTCCCAGCCACCCAGGTAATGAATGCTTATGAGGTTAGTTTGCTGAAGTACATGTCCAGCTGCTAAGAAAGATCCAACGTAGCCATCTGTGTGACCCTGGCTTCCAGACCTGGTTGCCTTTACCTACTCCTTTTTGACTCAAAAAATCAGTAAGACACATAACAGCCTGGAAGTTCTTCAAGGTGTCTAACTTCAGTCTCTCCTACTGCAGTTCAGTCTTTTTGAGTCAAACCAACACACATTCTCCCTGCAAAGCCTGATGATGCACAAGAATATTACCAGCCATCTCTCTTCCAGCAATAATTAGTCACAAGCAGCCCCCTACTTGGTTTGGGACACTGATTTCAAGGCCTGCCATCTGGGAAATGCTGAGACAGCATCTGGGGTGCCCAGCAGCTCAAAGCGCTGTAAACATGTTGACACTTTCTCCTTGTCTATGAAACTTTCCTCAAGAACAGCCCAAGGACATGCATGGACACAGCTGGAACAATCAGATCCCACAACCTCCACACAGACTCTCCCGTGGCTCTCAAACGCTGGGGCACATCAGAATCACCACTGACTCAGTGGCTGTTATGAACTGAATGTGTGTGTCCCCCCCAGATTCATATGTTGTCCTGGCCCCCAGTGTGCTGGTATTTGGAGGTGGAGTTTTTGGGGGGATAATGAGAGTTAAAGTCATGAAAGCCAGGCCCTCATAACGAGATCAGTGCTCTCGTAAGATAAACCAGAGAACCTGCTCTCCCTCTTTCTCTCTCCCCGTCTCCCTTTCCCTCTTTCTCTGTCTCACTCTCTCCCTCTCCCTTTCTCTCCCTCTCCCTTTCTCTTTCTCGCTCTCCCTCTCTCCCTCTCCCTCCGTCTCCGTCTCTTTCTCCCTTTCCCTTTCTCCCTCTCCCTCTTTCTCTCTCCCTCTTTCTTTTTTTTTGGAAGGGAAGGAGTCTCATTCTGTCACCCAGGCTGGAGTGCAGTGGCACGATCTCGGCTCACTGCAGCCTTGGCCTCCCGGGTTCAAGTGATTCTCCTGCTTCAGCCTCCTGAGAAGCTAGGATTACAGGCATGCACCACCATGCCCAGCTAATGTTTGTGTTTTTATATATGTATATATATATATTCTTTTTTGTAGAGATGGGGTTTCACTATGTTGCCCAGGCTGGTCTCGAACTCCTGAGCTCAGGCAATCTGTCCGCCTCAGCCTCCCAAAGTGCTGGGATTACAGCCATGAGCCACCACGCCCGGCCTCTCCCTCTCTTTCTCTTCCTCTCTCTCTGCTCTGTCCCTCTCTCTCTCTCTCCTTCTTTTTCCCCTTCTCTCTCTCTCTCTCTCTCCCTCCCCATCCCACCCCACCCCACCATGTGAGGACATATTGAGAAGGCAGCCCTCTACAAGCTTAGAAGAGAGCATCCCCAACCCCCGACCGTGCTGGCTCCCTGATCTCAGGCTTTCAGCCTCCAGAACAATGAGAAAATCAGTGCCTGTTGTTTAAGCCCCAGTCTGTGGTCTGTAGTTACAGCAGCCCTAGCTGACTGAGACAGCAGGTCTGGGGTGAGCCTGGGGATCTGTGGTTGCTGGCAAGACCCCAGGAGACACTGATGCTGATGTGATTGGCCCATGGACTGACCACACTGCGAAACACGGATCCAGACTCTCCAAATAGGGACCCTCATCTTGAGTTGGCTGCTGTGTGCCTGAGACATTAGGCCGAGGGGAGGAGCCTTCCAGGTGGAATCTGAAGAGCATGCAGACTTTGGAGTGTGACAGACCTGGGCCAAATGCTGCCCTGTGACTTCCCAGCAGTCACTCACCATGCTGCCTTTCCCATCTGTTAAAGGGACATGAAGACACCTCCCACCAAGGCTGGCACCGGATGGCATACTGCATGAGCACAGTGCCTCATGCAGTGACGACACTGTTTCAGGGTAGGTTTGCTTGTCTGTTGTTTTGGGGCTGAGAGGAGGGAGACGGGAGAAGGTGGTCTTCAGGAGCTTGGGGCCATATTGGGGCCTAGGTGCTTCCATCACCCGCTTCCTGATCCTGGAAGCCCTACAGTCCCCACATGTCATCCCTTACATCAGTTCCTCAGTGGAACCATCCAGAGGCACAGGCACCTGCCCCTTCTGCAGAGTCTCCCCTGACCACCCAGCAACTGGGAGACAGGCACAAAGCATGGGGAAGGGGGGTGAACTGCAACTGGGCACAACCCAGGAGAGAGACCCTGTTCACCACGGGGTTCACCTGCCTCCAGCCCCCATACAGAGGAGAAAAGCAAAGAAAGGCATCCTCGGCCAGCTGGGCAATCAGAAAGACTGGCCAAGATATCTGTCCTGTGGGTAAGAGGAGGAGGAGGTGCAAAGATCTCTAGGATGCCTCCTGGAGGGTGAGCTCAGTGCAGACCGCAGGACAGCCTGGGCTCTATGAAGACAGAGCCTTGGACCAAGGCTTTGGTACATGTGGTGTACTGGTTACCTGCTGCTATGGAATATGGCTTGGATGTTTTGTCCCCTCCAAGTTTCATGTTAAAATGTAATCCCCATGTTGGAAGCTGGGCCTTTGGGGGTATTTAGGTCATGGGAGTGGGTCCCTCATGAATGCCTTGGTGCCCTCCCTATGGCAATGAGTGAGTTCTTGCTCTGCTGATTCACTGGAGAGCTGTTTAAAAGAACCTGGCTCCCTCTCCTCTCTCGTTCCTGCTCTTGCCATGTAACATGCCGGCTCCGTCACCTTCCACTGTGATTGTAAGCTTCTTGAGGCCACACCAGAAGCCAAGCCGATATTGGCACCATGCTTCTCATATTGCCTGCAGAACCATAAGCCAATTAAACCTCTTTTCTTAATAAACTACTCAGCCTCCGGTATTCCTTTGTAGCAACACAAATGGCCTAATACACTGTTTAACAAGTTACCACACAGTTAATGGCTTAAAACAACACATCATTTTGATCTCATAGTTTTTGTGGGCCAGCAGCCAAGGCATGGCTCATCTTGGTCCTCTGTCTCAGGTCTTTCACAAAGCTGCCGTCAAAGTATCAGCTGGGGCTGGGGTCTCATCTGAAGGTTCAAGTAGGGAAGGACCCACATCCCAGCTCACATGATTATTGGGAGGATTCAGCTGCTTGAGGGTTGTTAGAATAAAGGTCCCAGCTCCTGGCCATGTGGACATCTTCAGTATGGCAGCCTGAGTCATCAAAGCCTGCCAGCCAAGAAGGCAACAGAAAGACTCTGTAACATGACAGAAGTTATTCTCTCTTGTAACTTAATCACAGAAGGGACATCCCATCACTTTTTCCATATTCTATTGGTTAAAGGCAAGTAGCTGAGCCCATACCCAAGGGGAGAGAATTGCATAATGAATTTCAGGAGAAAGGGGTGATTGGGCATCATTGTAGAGTCTCCCTGGCACAAGTTTATTTACAGGTGTGTCCTCAGGGAGCAGCAGGGAAGGAGAAAAAGCCAACTCAAAGATGTGCTGTTTGGAATTGGCCGTGGCTACAGGCACCCAGTGCTCAATCCTGTAAAACTAGGGGAACTTTTTTTGTCCAGGGAACAAAAGGGGAAAGAATTTAACCATCAATCAGCTACTGACCCTGAGGGTCAAGGGTGGCTCCACTGCTATTAACTTCCCCATGCTTCCAGGCTGCATGTGCAGGATTCTAGATCAGGCTCCTAGGATAGCCCACACCATGCTGTCAGAAAGGAACAGGACACAAGGGGAGTCCTGGATGGGACAGGTGCTGAGAAAGGCAATCGGAGCTCGCATAGAACTGGTTGCTGCCTCAGTAGCTGAAGAAAGAGGTCCCCAGAGAACCGAAGCCATGTATGAGACATGTCTGATACAAACCCATCCCCAGGTGTGTGTGTTTACACAGGCCTCCTCCTGGGAGACAGAAGGCACTGCCTCCCTGTGAGCTTGGGGAAAGCTAACGCAATGGGGCCACATCCAAATTTAACATTTTCTTCCACCCAAATGTAGCTCTTTGGCTGACCTTTTTCTGTTGATGGCACCATCATCTTCCTCTCCCAGCTTCACCTCAAAGTCGATCACCTCCGTGGATTCTTTGTTCTCCTTTGCAATCCATGCCTTATGGGATAGGACTGACCAGTCACATAACTTGAGGACTCAGTGCAAAGTGAAAAAAAGGGGCCTCTTCCAAGCATGTGGACCAGTGCGACTGCACAGGTTGCACTTCCCTGAAGCCAGCCCTGCCTGCAGGATCTATAACTTCAGGAGATTCTCCAGTCACATCCTTAGGCTCTTAGCATTCTCTGCTGTGCCTTTCCTCTTGGCACCCCCACCAACTTATGACTAGTCTTCTATGCTTCTGTGGCCCTGAAAGAATGAACTTCATCCAGGTCCCTGAAGGTGACCTGTCAGTCCTGCTGCAAACTCCATTTGCCATAATGATCTGCCTGAAATGCCACCCTAACTCCTTCCTGCACAGGAGAAGAGTGAGTGAGTGAGTCTGTGGAGATGGGGTATGTAGTGTGCAACCTGCATAGCTGTGCTTAGCAACCTGGAGTCAAAGGGGGACTTGCCAAGAACTAAAAATGGGGATAAGGGGGTCTTGCCACCTTATGTGCCCAGTACTAGTCATAAGAACTGACTCTCATATATCACTTACTATGTTCCAAGTGATGTTTAAGCTCTTTGTACATATTAATTCACTGATTTCATTCTCACAGTCATCTTATGAGACAGTTACTCTTTTTATTCCCATTTTACCGAAGAAGCACTGAGGCAGAGAAATGTAAAAACAAAACAACAACAACAAAACACTTTCCCAAGGCCATGAGACCAGTACCAGAGCTGAGAATTGAGCCCAGACAGTCCAGCTCTCAAGTCCATTTCCCTAACCACTAACCACACTGAAAGTGAGAGCCTTAGCTATTGGAGAGATCAGGCGTATGTAGAGAACCTTCAGAAGCCTGACTACCTGATGATGTTATGCACTGTTTGTGGCTTGGAGAGAAAGGTGTGCATCTCATTTGATTTTTTCCTTTACTTTTTGTTGAAATTACTTTGGGAAAGTCTAGCCTATATCAAGAAAGAGACAAATGGGCAAAGGGAGGGAGATGGATGGATGGATGGATGGATGGATGCAGAGATATAGAGAGATATAGATTGTGCAAAATCCAGGTTATAAAGAAAGGGAAGGGGGCTGGGAAAGGGTGGACCCCTAAGCCAGGCTTAACAGCAGCTGTAGAGAACAAAATAAAGGTAAAATTAACCAACCTCCCAAATCAGTCAAAATCCTACCTGATTTCTAAGGCTCAACAGAATTATGTTCCCAGGAAGCCCCTGTGAATCTGATGTGAGATCTGTCTAAGAAGAAGTGGGAGGCTGTGGTGATTGCACTGTTTGTCTCTTTCTAGAAGAAAGGACTGTACACCAGGGCCTGATACCCTCCTGAGAGGTTGTCCTGACCAGCAGGGCAGCTGCATTGCTGGGGAGGCAGCAAGCTGGTAAGGTCTCACTTCCCAGAGCAGCAGCTGGTGGGTTGCCATGGGTTCAGGAGTCCTTGCTGACATAGAGTGGTTGCCTTGGGGACGTTGGAAGAGGCAGCCTTCCTGGCCAGCCCTGGTGAGCAAAGGAAAAACATCGGGGTGGGGATAGTAAGAGGAGGATCACAGGCCTTGTGGAGCATCCCACAAAATCCCTCACACTAGTACTTTATTGCCTATAAGAGATGTGCTGTCTACACAAACTCCCACTAGCTAAGTAGCAGGGAGAAAGCAGTGGGGGTGGGGAGGGAAGTACTTGATTGCAACCCCATGCATTAATCTCCATCCAATTCAGTCACTTGGGTTTGAGTCTCTTGGAGCCTGAGTGGATGAATGGACTGAGGGCAGACCTTGAGATGTGTGCCACATGGGATTGGGTGTCAGTGGGGAGGAGCATACCTGGCTGTGTTCTCCAGCCAGGAGGGACAGCTGCCCCATACCTCCTGTGACTTCCACAGTCCTGTGTCTTGCCTGACAAAGTCCCTAGGTGGTTTGCCTGGCCATCATTTGTCATTTGCCCTTGCAGCAAGTCACAACGTGGTTTCTCTGACTGCTCAAGACTCAAAGCCCTCTTCCACCACACTCAAGGGGTGCTGAAGGTTAGGAAAGCAGGACCCCAGGCTTTTTGCAGGATGACCTCAACATTGCCCAACCTCTTAAAAAAAAAAAAAAACACTAACCACAATGACTGTCCTCCCCAGTAGCCAGCTTCTCAGCAATCCATCAGCTACTCTAACAAGTGTAAACTGAGGTCAGCTTGGGGATGGAAATGTTCAGGCCTCCTTCAGCCCAAGCAGGCTGAGCATGTGAGATGTGACCACACTCCACCTGTAGCTGGGCAAAAGCTTTCCCCTGCCCCTCAGGTCCCATAACCTCCTAGCAGGCTGGTCTCAAGGCCACCTCCAGACCTCCCACCTCCCAAGGCTCAGGGAAGAAAGCACAGCACCTCCCTCTCTATCCTTCTCCCTCCCTTCCTCCCCCACAATCACATGAGCTTAGATGTGGATCTTTCTCCAGTTGAGTCTTCAGATGAGACCCCAGCCCCAGATAATACCTTGACTGTAGACCAGCAGAGGTGGCCTCTTCCTCCCCACAACTGCTCCCTCTATGTAACCAAGAGGCAAGCCCTAAGCAGGGCAGGAGAGGGTAGGGGAACTGGAGCAACACATCAAAGCCAGTCTTGATCTGTTAAATAGGAGCTAAAGAAACTTGGAAAAATTTTTTCCTCTCCTATTATTTTGCCAAGAAATCTCATTTTGAATATCAAAAGCTGAACGTTAGCTCCCTTTTTCTTTCTGCTCTCCTCTGTAGCAACCTCAGTCTTTTTCCTCAAGGCCGCTGGATGCTGATTTAGGCTAAGAAACAAAGGGAAAAGTATCATTAATACTTTTCAAACGATTGCTCTCTTTCTCAGGTCAAAGCCAGGGAGAGTGAAAACTAGGAACAGTTAGAGATAAAATTTGCTGGACTATGTATTAGGTCTAGAAGGCTGGTCTAGCACTTTACTGCTGCCTCAAAGCAGTTACATTCCTGATTTGACAACCAGCACACAGCCTGCTCTTCCTTTGAGCAGGGCAGACCCCATTTTATGAGTGCACCAAGGTTTCTCCAGGTGGAGGGAACAGACTCAAGCTAACCAAGTGGTTGCATGGCTGATGAATAATCTAGGGACTAGCTAAGAGTTGCAGCACAGAAGATGCTGAACAAAGAGCCAGATGATCACATCTGCCCAGGGCAAAGCAACACCTCCCCGGGAAACAAGCCGACACACCCAGATTTGCACTTCTTTTCCTGGCACCTCACTGACCGTCCCCTCCTTCATCCTGACAAGGGCAGACGCAGCCATCTCCATGCCAACATACTCTCACCACTCTGAAACGTCTACATGTGCAGTTTTTTCCCATGTCAATTGCACTCTGGGTTGGATGTGTCCAGTGACAGCTGCAGAGGTGCTGAGTGCACGGGTAGGTGACAGGCAGCTCAGCCCAGGAAGGTCTCCTCTCCTCTCTGTTCCCATCCATGTTAGCCTAGAAAGCACATCCTGTCTGTTGTCCTCCTCCCTGTGTTTCAACACCTATGCTACCTCTGCTGACTGAGTTACCAATAACCAGGATTAAACATCACCATCCCTGCAACAATGCCAGCTCCTTTTCCTTAAGCAGCTTCTCTGTGCCCAGGTGGAGGCTGGATGCTTTCCATATATTTCTTAGAAATACTCAGGCGTACTCTTAGGTGTATAATGTTACTCCCATTTCATAGATGTGAAAACTGGGACCAGGATAGAAAAATAGCTGGATCAAGGTCACACCACCAGGAGACGGGACCGTGGTACCTACTTTTTGGTCTGCTTAGGAAACTTTCCTATCAGAAGTATTAAAAGATAATTTTCCCAAAACAGGGGAGATCATGACTCTCATACTTTAACATATGTTAAAGATTTTATTTGACTTAATGAGGGAACCAGGCAGAAGTTAACAAAGGAGAAATCTGAAAAGCAGAAATTTATAGGGAGTAAGGAAAGTGGAAATGAATTTACAAATAGACTGAAACTGGCTTTTTCCTTAGGGAAGAGGGTAGTCAATTGAACCGCTGGACAGGATTTATTTGCATGTCTATAGACAAGAATTATTTTGCATTGCTATCAGTTATGTACAACTTACAGAGCCATAAAATAGCTCAAAGACCCTGAAAGGCTAAAATCAGATAACATGCAAAGGTATGCTCAGAACAACCTAGTTTTCCATCGGCAACACCTAGTGATCTTTTTTGCTTATTCCAAATTTCCTTACGGGGCAAGTCCTTGGCCAGATCTAGGTGATCCTGGTAACTTACAGAGAAAATCATCTCAGCTGATGTGGTCTGGTTCAGGCTGCCAGTCACATACAGGAAAAAGAAAAGGCAGATCCCCAATGTTACTCAGCATCTACTACATGTCAGGCACTGCTTCAAATGCTTGGCATATACTAATTCATTCAATCCTCACAATAACCTATGAGAAAGGCTTCGTTGTTGTTCCATCTTATGGATGAGGACAAGAGTATCTGGCCAGCTAAGGAACTTGTCCAAAGTCACATTCAAAGCCAGATGCAAACACGGAAGTCAGATGCCAGAGCTGTTGCTTAAAGCTCTGTGCCATCCTGTCTTACGGAACAACCTGGAAAGAAAAGCAGAGAGAAATAATGATGGGCAATGACAGAGCAAGATTGCAGATGGGGCTGGGGGTGGGTTCTAGCCCCTATGGCTCTGGAACCTTTAGGAGGTTCTAGAGCCTTTCTTCCCTTGGATTCCTCAAGTAACCTCAGCATCCTTTTCCGGGTACCAAAGACAGTATCTCTGTATCCTTCTGTTGCTTAAGCTCCTTTGAGTTGTACTTTTATTTTTTCATAAAGAATCTTGACTTATGCATCTATTAAGTGACAGAACTGAGTTTCAAACCCTCATATGCCTAAAATGCATAGCTGCATCTCTCAGTTTTCTCACCTGGAAATGGGACTATTCTAGTACCCACCCTGCTGCATTACTGTGACAGTTGGGTACACTGATTCAGTAAAGCTCTGAAACGAATGCTTGGCAGCTAAAGGTACTCAAGTTGTTATTAAGTTAGTGTTATCATCAGTTCCATTTTGCAGATCAGTACACTGGGACAAAAGAAGTTATGAACTTTGTCCAAGATCACTCACCTGGCACCATTTATTAGCAAATGGCAGAGCCAGAAATTGAAACCAAGCAGTCAGCAGAGGCTGTCGGATTCACGTCGACCCTGGGAGGGCCCTGAAGAAGTCATCTGCCCCCACCATGCCCCCGTTCTGTCCAGAGCTGAGTGGGTGTTCCGGGAGCCTGGGTCAGGCTTCCAGGGCAGAAGGACTCCCAGAGCTGGAGCTGGCTCCTTTCTCAGCTTGCTTGTGAAAGAACCACAGGCAGGTGGGGCCTCCCAGCTCTGAGCTGCAGCGGCCAGGTGAGCACAGTGCTCTGGGGCAGTGGCTCCCACTGAGCCAGGGTCTTATGCAAATGGACCTGCTCCCACCCACCTACCCAGGTGCCTGTGGAGGCGCCACCATATCTCTCTACTTGCACTGTCTCCACGTCGTCTTCCCTGCCGTCTCCACCGTATGGAGGCATAAATCCAGTTAATGTGTCCAAAAAAGAAAAATCAAAATGTCAGATCTGCAGAGATGGTTCAATTGAAGGAATATTGATTGTCACAGAGAATAGTCTCACTTTATTCACCTACTTAGTCTGCTCCCCTAGGCGCATATGAATTCATCAAATATTGTCACAGCGCATAATAACGTTCATTCCCGCATTGTTGTGACTGCTTGGGCTTTGGTCCTGCTCACCGTGCCTGACCCAGGTGGGGTAAGGCCAGGGGAGGGTGGGAAGGGAGAGGAGGGGTTTGCTGACATGGTTTGGATGTTTGTCCTCTCCAAATCTCATGCTGAAATATGATCCACAATGTTGGAGGTGGAGCCTAATAGAAGGTGTTTGGGTCCTGGGGGCAGATGCCTCCTGAACGGCTTGGTGCCCTCTCTGTGGTAATGAGTGAGTTCTTCTTCTACTAGTTCACAGGAGACCTGGTTGTTTAAGGAACTCCTCCCCTCTCTCTTGTTCCCCTATCACCATGAGACATGCCTTCTCCAACTTCGCCTTCCACCATAAGTAAAAGCTTCCTGAGGCCTCATCAGAAGCCAAGATGATGCTGGTGCCATGCTTCCACAGCCTGCAGAATGATGAGCCAAATAAACCTCTTTATAAATTACCCAGCCCCAGGTATTCCTTTATAGCAACATGAAATAGATGAATACAGTGGCCAAGGCATCACATCATGGCATTTTACTCAGGACAAGACACTTTGCCATCTAGCATGTGAACTGATCTTCAACACCACCACGTGGGGGAGTCAGGAAGGAGAGAGTTATTCCCAGTTTTCCAGGTTGGATCCGCAGAGTTAAGCAACTCATCCAAGATCATGCTGCTAATAAGCTAGAATTTGAACCTTGGTTTCCAGCTTCCAATTTGGGACCCCTTTCATGCCACCTGCCCTTTGCTGTAAATGGTGCGTCTGATCCAGACAGGACTAGAGATGGGTGGAGTCCTCTGGGCTTCTGCATGGCTGTCTGCGCTGTGGATCACGCGTCCACTCTTTGCCCAGGCCTGAACGCAGACTCGAGATGCCCCATAGCTCTCACTGCATGTATTAAAGTGGAAAAGCAGGAGACATGGCTTTTAGAGACTAACAGCTGGAACTGTCAGAATGCCACACTGTAGACTTGACCCATGACCCCTCCGAAACTGTTTATTGAGTTGACATGACACCAGCACAAGGTAAAGGCTGAAGAACCCTGAGAAAGTAGCACAAAACATCACTGGGAGCATCTTAGCTCCCTGAGACCTGCATTTCCTTTTTTTGTTTTTTTTTTTTTTGTGGTTTTTTTTTTTTTTGAGACCGAGTCTTACTCTGTCGCCCAGGCTAGAGTGCAGTGATGCAATCTCGGCTCACTGCACCCTCTACCTCCCAGGTTCAAGCGATCCTCCTGCCTCAGCCTCTTGAGTAGCTGGGACTATAGGCACGCACCACCACATTTGGCTAATTTTATATATATATATATATATATTTTTAGTAGAGACGAGGTTTCACCATGTTGGTCAGGCTGGTCTCAAACTCCTGACCTCAGGTGATCCACACGCCTCGGCCTCCCAAAGTGCTGGGATTACAGGCCTGTGCCACAGTACCCAGCCCGAGACCCGCATTTCTGAAACACCAACCAAGAAGAGGGGTCAGGCAGCCAAAGCCCCCAAATGCACTTGTACCATAAGTTGTGGGGTCTCTCCAGGCACCGTCCAGGAAAGCACAACCCTAGAGTATTTAGACCAGCCTTTTTCAATGTGTCCCAAGGAACAAGGGGTCTGAAGTTCTCAAACGATTTTGCAGTCAAATAAATTTGGGGAACTTTGGGTTAATTAAAATTAAACAGATTATTTTGATCCAGGGTTTCTTGGAACCTCCATCATCTTGATTTTAATAAGAACAGCCCATGTTGCCTGTGGCCCAATGTGCCCAGCACTGTTCCAATACTAACTCATTTCCATACTGCTATCCCCATTTTACAGTTCAGGAAGCCAAGACACAGAGAGGAGGTGACCTGCCCAAGGCCAGGAGTTCTGGTGTGATGGGACAAGATGAGCAAGCTAGAATCAGCAGCGACTCAGAGGCAGGTAGACAACACAACACTTCCCAAACTTACTCAACTCTGGATCTGCCCCATCCTTTGTTCTGTCCCAGAGCATCTCCTGGGACTCAGGTTCTGTGGAATATTTAAGAACTCTGGTTTAAACAGCTTCCCTGACCAGCTAGCTCAGGTAGCTATCAGAGCTCGGTTCAACGGCACACCTAGAAGCAAATGCAAGTTGATTTGGTCTCTGAGTAGTGCCTCTTTCTTGTTCCCCAGGGAAGCTCCTGCGCTGTGGGGGGCCTGAATCCAAAGGCAGGAGCCCCTGGGGAAAATCCAAATTTTTGGCTGGATGGGGACCAGTGCTTCCACCTCTCTATCCTCTTCCCTGGGCCACCTTGAAGCAGGGAGCTGAGGAAGGTGGGATGGACTCCACGCTCTTCCTCCTCATCATGCTCCTGGCTGGATACCAGTTCTGGAACCTTCCAGCCAAAGGCAGAAAGGATCTTTCCAGTGGTTAGACTCAGCCCAGAGGAACAGAGACACTAATCACTTTGAGCAGCTGCCCCTCTGTCCCCACCTGGGGCTCAGCCACACCCACCATAATTTCTCACTCGATGTGATGCTTTGGCTGGAGTCTGCAACAGATGCATGAAGCGGGAGATTTTATTCCCAGGAGTCTTTGCCAGGAGATGATCATCCCTGGGAGGGAGAGGGGAAATGTGGCCTCAATAGAAGAATATCAATAGGAAACCATGGTGAGAAGACATAGTTGGCCAGAGCTGGCGATGGAGTAATTAATTCTACTTAAGTAAAATGTTACTAATAATTAAACGTACTAATTAAGAAAAATTGGATCAGCTGTTGTGAATGTGGCACAGAAGCAGGAGCTCCACTGACACATTCCTTGGGCAGCTTCCCGCTGGGAGTAGATGGGACTAGACGCAGCCCACATGGTCACCTTGGGGCCCAGGAGAAACCAGAGGAGCTGTGAGCTGGAGAGTCCTCTGTGAGAGGAAGCCACAGGCTTGGGGACATGTCTCGTAAGGTGACAAATCCAGAAGGCTAGGGAAGACTCCACGAGAAGGAAATCCAGAATCTGGCCCCAGTATGTCCACCTGTACAAAGCGCAGGAAGTCTGTGCCAGATAGGGACAGCAGAGAGCAGCTCTCAGGCAGTAGAGGGGCAGGTGAGATGCTTGAGAGAGACAGATCCCAGTGGACGGGAGATGAGACAGGCAGAGAGGACAGATCACGACTTAGGCAAGGACAGACATCTGCTGGTCAGCAAGCGAATCTTCAGTGGTCGTAACTCAGGTGAAGTTGGGAGGCAGCAAAGTGTTATAGCAGGAGCCAGAACTGGAAGACAGACGTACTAGCTAAGAGAGGGTTCCTCAGCCTCGGCACTATGGACATTTGGAGTCAGACAATTCTTTGTGTTGGAGGGAGCAGGGGCCTGTCCCAGGCATTATAGGATGTTTAGCAGCATCCCTGGCCTCTATCCACTAGATACCAGAATTATCCCCCAATTATAACAATCAAAAATTTCTCCAGACATTGCTAAATGTTTCCTTGGAGGCAAAATCACCCCCAGATGAAAACAAATGAGCTGAATTTTTTCTTTTTTAACCAGCAACTGAATGTCACAAAGGTTTACTGCTTACTCCTCTGAAGAGACCTGCTCTTCAATGGGTTTTACTCCATACAGTCATTCAAGCCCCAGGCTTCCTTCCACTCATGGCTCACTGACCCCCAGCCTCAGGGCCCTCCACTGGATCATTCACATCCAGCTGGCCAATGAGCTCAGGGGCAGTGTGGAGAGATTGAGGGGCCAGGCCTGGAAGTGACTGATATCACTTCTGTCCATGGGCTACTGGCCCCACTTAACAGCAAAGGGTGAACCTGGCCCAGCAGTGGGCAAGGAGGAAACCCCAGATATGATGAACAGCTACCCCAATGCCATGTCAGCTCCTGGTCCTGGCCCTGACTCTGCCATGGATGGCTCCTCTCACCTGGGCCAGTCCCTCCTCCAGGCATCAGTTTCCTTCTCTTAAAAGGCCCCTTCCATAAACAAAAGGTGGTCTATCCATTCAATGGAATATTACTCACCATGAAACAGAATGAAGCACTGATATGGGCTACAACACGGATGAACCTCAAAAACAAGCCACGTGAAAGAAGCCAGACACAAAAATATTTTACAATTCCATTTCTATGAAATATCCAGGATAGGCAAATCCATAGAGACAGAAAACAGGTCAGTGGTTGTCAGGGGCTGGGGGGAAGGAGAGTAGGGAATGACTGCTTAATGAGTCCCAGGTTCCCTTTTAGGGTGCTTAAAAAATATTTTAGAACTACATAGAGGTGATGAATGTACTAAATGCTGCTGAATTATACACTTTAAAATGGTTAATTTTATGCTATGAGAATTTTACCTCAACTAAAAAAAATTAAAGGAACTTCCAGCTGTAACCTTCAGTGAATGCTTAAGATCCAGGCAGTACAGGAACCAGGCTAGGGCACCCAAAAGTAGGAAAATGGGAATCTGTTTTCCCCGGAGACACACCCCAAATAAATAAGAAAACAAAGGCCCCTAGTCCCCACTCTGCCTTTTGAGTCAATGCAATATAAGTGAGCTTTGTAAACTATAAAGCTCTCTATAAACGTAAGCAGACATTATTACTGGGGCATTATTTAGGATCTCATTGTTATTCTGAATGCAGCCAGGGCAGGGCTGGACATGAAGGGAGTGAGCTGCATAAATGCGTGTGTATTAAGGGCAAGCCAGCACAGGGGCTCTAAATGCCGTGGCCCAGAACAGCCATTACTATTTAGGATGATGTAAATTAATAATAAAGCTGCTATTTCTTGCTTCCTAGGTGCCCAACACTACACAACACACCTTCCATGCATCTACTCAGTTAATCTTCTCCGCAATCTTGAAAGGTAGTAGGATTAGAACTGTTTTAAGATGAGAAATAGAAAAGTGAAAGGTTAAATAACTTGCTATATGAGTTATCTATTGCTAAGTTACAAGTTATCCCAAAACTTAAACTGTGGCTTAAAACACAGTTATTATCTCACACTTTCTATGGGCTGGGAATTTGGGCAGAGCTCAACTGTCCTCTGTCTCAGGGTCTCTTGTAGGTTGCAATTGAGGGGCTGGGGTCTCATCTGAAGGTTCAGCTGGGGAAAGATCCACATCCAAGCTCATGTGGTCATTGTGATTCAGTTCCTTAAGGGACTGAGTGTCTTGGATCCTAGCTGGCAGGTGGCTGAAGGCCACTCTCAGTTTCTTGTCACATGAGCCTCTCCAACATGGCAGCTTGCTTCATGAAAGTGGCAAGCCAAGAAGGCACTAGAATCTAACAAGACAGAGATTGTCATCTGATACAGCCTGTCATCGAAGAGCATCTCCTCACCTTTGCTGTCTTCTATTGGCTAGAAGCAAGTCACTAGGTCCAGCCCACACTCTAGGGGAGGGGACTAACACAAGGGCATGAGCACCACGAGGTGGGAATCAGGGCGGGGGACCATCTCGGAGTCTTCCCACCATGCTTGCCAAAGGTCTGTGGGTGCCAGAAAGCCAAGCTACATGCACCCTGGCTTTGTAGAGGAGGCTCAAGCCCATATCATTGCACTATACTTTCTCCATGTTCTTCAAGGGTAGGCAGTGTGTGGGGGAAGGCAAAGAGGGAGAGAGAAAGAGAGAGACTTTTATATAGAACAAAAAGATGCATTAAGCTCTTCCTGGCCAGGCTACACTGATGAGGCTGTTCCTGCAGGACACAGCCCAGAGCTAAGGCTGCCCCCAATATTAATGGTGTCCTCATTAGAGTCATGAGCAGGGCTGTATTTTAATTGCCTGGCAGAGCCCTGAGCACCTAAAGGGGAGACTTGCCACATCCTCCTCATCATGACTATTAATAGGCTGGGAACATTCAGGGCTGCTCAAGCCCAGGGTTGGCAACCCCCACTCCCACCAACACAAGCAGCTCAAGTCTTCTCCAGGCCTTCTTTACACCAGCCCCACAGACCTGCAGTAACCAAGGGCAACACCTGGCCTTTTCCCCAAGGCTGGTATAGTATGTGCCTGGAACTTGGGTCTTCTGAGCATCTGGGAGACAAGGGTGAAAGACCCAACCCGTCACCACCCAACCTGCTCAAGGGAAGAGCCTCATCTCCTATCCCTGTCTCCCTGGCAGCCAGCACAGTGCCTGGCAGGTGGGCCTCAGCGCATGAGATGAGTCAATGGCTGCCCACAGGGGTCATCTATGCAGATGTGGTAGGATGCCCATGAGACCAAGTTTGAGCAGGGAAAATTAGTCTCCACCAGCTTCTGATTTCCCATCTATCTTTGGGTGAGGGCGATGTTTTCAAACTCTCTAATGGCCAGAAGACCAAGGCAGAGGGGAGGACACCTGAGATTAGCAGGCTGAGTGCTTTTGTAAATATTTACCTTCTTGGTGCCCCAGGGATGTAACCATACAAAATATGGCCCTCCCAGCACCCCCCGCTTCCAATTCAGACAGGGTAGAGCTGCCATGCCTCAGTGTACCTCCAGGGTTGGAAGTGAACACCTGCCATTGTCCCACCCGCATTTCTTTCTCTGGGGATTGCCAGGTTTTAAAACATAAAAGCTTCTATGCAATCCCCTTCCAGCCATAGAGTGGCGCCATTTGCTCTTCAGCCTCCCTTCCAAGTAAAACTCTTGAAAGATTCCAGTGTGCATTGCTTTCTCCATTCTAGGGGTACCTATCATCAGTGGGTCCAAAGTGAGTTCTCTGGCTTCTTTCTTACTAAAGCAGGGATAAAAAAAAAAAACATCTCAATATCAGGATCCATTCCACCTCTGACTATATACATGCATGTACACACAGCCTGACAGTCTGTGCCACATGAGTAGTCTAGAAGGCCACCTTTCCTTCCACGGCCTCCCTAGCTTGGACAGGCTGGTAACTGTATCATTCTTATTTGCAAGCCTGGACTAAATCTTGTAGGGCATGTTATCCAATGGCCACAGAGACCTCTTGACTCCTCCAACAGGAAAATGGGCAGCTCCTCCCCCTGAGAAGTCTTGGCCAAGCAGGGTCAGAGCCCCCACACCCTGCCCACCCACTCCCTACCCCCTCCTCCCCAGTCACAGGTCTCCTTTCCTCCAAGTTCCAGCATGCCTCCTCCTGCCTCCCTAGGCCCAACTTTGCTGTGCTGGGAGCAAAGAAAGCTTTATTGAATTTTTGCGAGTACTTTGCATGGCATCTGATTTACAATTCATAACCTGGATTATACTGCAAGTTCAGCCTTCCGGGGTCGGTGTAATTTAGATCTTGGAAATATTTGCCGTGCTTTCAATTCCCCTGACATCTAAGGGATTGGAAATGGATTCTGCCCCTGGAGGTTTGCTATTTGGAGGGGCCGATGGAAGGGGGTACAGGGATGAAGACAGCTCACAAAGGGAAGGTGGGGAGTCAGTGAGGCGTGAAAACTGAGGTAGGGAAAAGATAAAGTTAAACACCAGCAGGAGGGAATGATCACATGCATGAGACAGAGGGGCAGGGGAGGCCACGTGACCAGGCTCCCTACCACCTGCACGCGTCACCTCTGCCTGTGTGGTGATGGCCCTGGGGACAGGAGTGCTGCTGTCCAGGGGAAATGCCTTGGCAGCGTGGAGCAACCCACCTTCCCATCCCACCTTCTGGTCCTGCCTCTTTCCCTACCTGGCTGTAAGAGGGGCAAATCCCCTAGCCTTTTTCTTTAACCAGTCTTATATAATTCACATACCATACAATTTGCCACTTAAAGTGTGCAATTCAGGCCAGGCGTGGTGGCTCACACCTGTAATCTCAGCACTTTGGGAGGCCGAGGTGGGCAGATCACTTGAGGTCAGGAGTTCGAGACCAGTTGGCCAACATGGCGAAACCCCATCTCTACTAAAAATGTACAAAAATTACCCGGGCGTGGAGGTGGGCACCTGTAATCCCAGCTATTCAGGAGGCTGAGGCAGGAGAACCGCTTGAACCCAGGAGGCGAAGGTTGCAGTGAGCAGAGATTGCACCACTGCACTCCATTCTGGGCGACAGAGGGAGACTCCATTTCAAAAATAAATAAATAAAAATAAAATTTGCAATTCAATGGCTTTTAGTGTATTTACAAAGTTGTACACACATCACCATGATCAACTTTTGAACATTTTCATTACCCCAAATAAATACCCTGCACCCCTTGGCCATCACCCCTGTACTAGTTTCCTGGGGCAATTGTAACAAATTAATTATAAACTCTGTGCCTTAAAATAACAGAAATTGGTCCTCTGTCTGTTGTGGAGGCCAGAGTCTGAAATCAAGGTGTGGTCAGGGCCGCGGTCCCTCCAAAGACTCCAGGAGAGAGTCCTTCCTTGCCTCTTCCAGTTCCTGGTGGCTCCAGGCACTCCTTGGCTTGGGGCTGCATCGCTCCAACCTGTGCCTCTGTCTTCACTTGGCCTTCTCCCCTGTGCCTCTGAGGACCAAATCTCTCTCAGCCTTTTTCTTATAAGGACACATGTCAATGGGCCCACCCTAAACCTAGCATGACCTCATCTTTAGGATCCACCATAAATCTAGCATGACCTCATCTTTAGGGTCCACCCTAAGTATAGGATGACCTCATCTTCAGTGTCCACCCCAAATCTAGGATGAACTCATCTTTAGGGTCCCCCCTAAATCTAGGATGACCTCATCTTGACACCTTTAACTTAATTATATCTGCTATGACTCTTACAAAAATGAGTCCACATTCACAGGTTCTTCAGGTTAGAATATGGACGTATCTTTTGGGGGAACACAATTCCACCCACTATATTGTCCTTTTGCCTCTGTCTTCCCCAGCCCCTGGCAACCACTAATCTATATAGATTTGTCTATTCTGGACATCTTATATGAATGGAACCATACAATATGCTGTCCTTTGTGATTGGTTTTTTTCACTTAGCACAATGTTCTCAAGGTTCATCCATGTTCTAGTATGTATCAGTATTTCATCTCTTTCAATTATTGAATAATATGGATATACAACATCATATTTATCCATTCATCAGTTGATGGACATATGGGGTTTTTTTTTTTTTTTTTTTTTGGCTATTCTGAATAACGCTGTGAAAATTCATGTACAACCCCTAACCACTTTTTTTTTTTTTTTTTTTTTTTTTTTTTGAGACGGAGTCTCGCTGTCTCCCAGACTGGAATGCAGTGGCATGATCTCGGCTCACTGCAAGCTCCACCTCCTGGGTTCACGCCATTCTCCTGCCTCAGCCTCCTGAGTAGCTGGGACTACAGGAGCCTGCCACCACGCCCGGCTAATTTTTTGTATTTTTATTAGAGACGGCAGGGTTTCACCGTGTTAGCCAGGATGGTCTCAATCTCCTGACCTCGTGATCCGCCTGCCTCGGCCTCCCAAAGTGCTGAGATTATAGGCGTGAACCCCTAACCACTTTTATCATTAGCGAAATAGTGAGAATTTCATATTTGTCTTCCCCAAAACCCAGCATTAGGATGAGTATGGCAGGCAGCTTCTAGAATGGCTCTGAGTGTTCTCCCATCTCCTGGTATTCATGCTATTGTGTAATCCTCTTGCCTTGAGCATGGAATGGACCTAGTGACTTATTTCTAAGAAATAGAATATAGCAAAAGTGATGGGATGTCACTACCAAGATTAGGCTGTAAAACACTGTAACTTCTGGCTTGCTCTCAGTCTCTTGCTTGCTCACTTACTTTCTCTATTGAATCAACCCACTATGTTGTAATCTTTTCTATGGAGAAGCCCATGTAGCAAAGAACTAAGGACAGCCTCTGGCCAAGAGCCCTCTAGGGCCTAGGGCTTGCCAGCAACCACATGAGTGAGCATGAAAGTGAATCCTTCCCCAACCAAGACTTCGGATTAGACTGAATCCCTAGCTGACAGCTTGATTACAGCCTGGAGAGACACCCTGAACCAGAGCACCCAGCAAAGATCACCAGGATTCTTGACCCTTAGACTGTGAGAGGATATTGTATGTGTGTTGGTTTAAGCTACTCCATTTTAGGCTAATTTTTATGCAGTCTTAGATAAAGTGAAGACAGAAGAAAAGATACTCTTGGGAGACCCTGAGCTGCCGGGATGGTGGATCAGGGATGAGCTTATTGGGAATGACACTTAGCCCAGATGAGCTGATGTTGAAAAGTCTTGGCTGCAGACATCCCAACACCAAAGTCTATTAAATGATTTGATTTTCTTCTTTGGGATGGAGGAGAACTGCTGAGATAACCAGAGTGAAAAAATCAGATGTGATATGCCATCTTCCTCCCTCTGAAGCTACAGAGCCCTGAAGGCATGGAAGGCACGGAAGTTGAAGGAAGGAGCAGTGGTTAGCTCCAAATTTGCTCAAAAGCACTACAAAGAGTAGAGTTGGGTCAAGGAACTAGAAATCTGGGCTTCCAGGACAGTGCTCTTTCTAGTGCACTAGATTTCCTAAAGGGCAAAGAAAGCACATTATCTGATCCAGAAAAGACTGCTTAGGGTGGCTGAGAGGGTGAATACCTGAGGACAAGAAAATATCAAGGCTTAATGGCACTATCAAAGTGTTAAAATTTTATTACAAAAATGGCTCTGACCATATCACTCATCCTACATGGTCTTCTCACAATGTGACTTTGCCACTTCCCCTATCAAAAAGGAAAGTCAACATCTTCCCTGGAACCTAATCAGACCTTAGTGACTCCTTCAGCAAAGTATGGCAGGAATGATGCTATGTGACTTCCAAAGCTAGGTCATAACAGATGACAGTTTCCACTTGCCTCTCTCTTGGGATGCTTATTCTTGGAACCCAGCTGCCATGTTGTGAGGAACCCCAGGCCACACGGAGAAGCCATGTGTAAGTGTCCTGTCAGACAGCTCCAGCCAAGGTCCCAGCCAATAGCCAACATTAACTACCAGACATGAGAGTGAGGAAGTCTTTCAGATGACTCCAGCCACCATCGGAATAAAACCACATGAGAGAACCCAAGTGATAACTGACTGGCTAAGACCAGTTAACCTCAAAAATCATGAGGAATAGTAATAATTAATGATAGTTGTATTAGTCTGTTCTTGCCCTGCCACAAAGAACTACTTGAGACTGGGTAATTTATAAAGAAAAGAGGTTTACTTGGCTCATGGTTCTGCAGGCTGTGCAGGAAGCATGACTGGGGAGGCCTCAGAAAACTTACAGTCATGGTGGAAGATGAAGAGGAAGAAGACATGTCTTACATGGCTGGAGCAGGAGGAAGAGAGAGAATAGGGAGGTGCTACACACGTTTAAACAACCAGATCTCCTGAGAACTCACTATCACAAGAACAGCAAGGGCTAAGTCTGCCCCCATGATCCAGTCACCTCCCACCAGGCCTCTCCTCAAACATTGGGGATTGCAATTCAACATGAGATTTGGGTGGGGACAAAAATCCAAAGCATATCAACAGTTGTTTCATACCACTACATTTGAGTTGGTTTGTTACATACCTACAGGCAACCCAAACCAAGCAATAATGCTATAATCATGAAGATGATGTATAGATAAACTGATAGATGGATTGATGGATCAATGGGTGGATGGATGGATAGATGGATGAATGGATGGATAGATGGATGAGGAGATGGATAGGGTAACAGAGAGACATCAAATCAGTACTTACTATGTGTTCACAGTAGTCATTGACACTAGACCAAGGGATTTATTGACATTATCTCTTTTTTAATTCTCACAACAATCTTATGAAGCTGGTATTCTTATTCCCATTTATAGAAACAGTAACTTAGATTTAGAGAGTTTCAATAATGTTCCTGAGGTTACACAGCTAGTATGGAGTAGGTTCTCCTGACCTCAAAGTCCATGATCATGACACGTCTTGTGTGGAGCACAGGTAAGAGTGTGAAACTGAGAGTGAAAGTAATAGAAATTCTAGGCCTAATTAACTCAGGCAGACCTTAACTATTCATGACACCAGCCTGACCTCTTTTCTGGATGCCTCACTTCAAGATTTTATCTGGAGTACATGTTGCTCTTTATTCTCCTGCTGAGGACTACAGAAAAGCCTATTTTTTGACATAAGAACAATGAACCTAAGAGAGAAGCCTCCCTCCTGTGCTGTCTTTTGTTCTGGAAAGGCAATGACCAAAATGGGAAGAGCTGTTTTGCTGGTATTGTTGTTGTCATGATGGTGATGGTGATGGTGGAGGTGGCCATGATGATGGTGAATGGTAGTGAGTGGTGGTGGAAATAGTAGTAGTGATAGTAATGATGGTGATAATGGTGATGGTGGTGATCATAGTGATGGTGGTGGTGGTGATGGTAGTGGTGATGGCTATGGTGGTGATGGTGGTGTAGCAGTGGTGGTGGTAGTGGTGATGGTGGTAATAGTGGTGGCGGTGGTGGATATGGTAGTGATGATGGTGGTGATGATAATGGTGGTAGTGGTAATGGTGATAGTAGTGATGGTGGTGGTGATGGTAGTGATGTTGGTGGCGGTAATAATGATGGTGATGGTAATGATTTTGGTCATGTTGATGGTGATGGTAATGGTGGTGGTGGTGATGGTGGTGATACTAGTAATAGTGGTAGTGCTGGTGGTGATAGTGATGGAGGTAGTGGCGGTGATTATAGTGCTGGTGGTGGTGATGATGGTAGCTGTGGTAATAATGGTGGTGGCAATGATGGTGATAGTAATGGTGGTGATGGTGGTAGTGGTGTTAGTAGTGATGATGGAGTCAACAGTGGTGGTGACTGTAGATGTGGTCATGGTGATGGTGGTAGTGGTGTTAGCAGTGATGGTGATAGTGGTGATGATGGTGGTGGTAGTAGCAGTGCTGGAAGTGGTGGTAATGATGATGGTGGTGGTGGAAATGATGGTGGTGTTGGTGGTAGGCATGGTAGTGTTGATAGTGGTGTCAGTGACGATGGCGGTGGTGTTAGTCAAAAGCCATGCACCCTCTCTGCAGAAAAGGGAGGCCTCTGGTCAGGATCATGCCAAACCCTCTCCTCTAAAGTCCAACAAAAGGAGATGGGCATGGTACTTGGCATCCATAGAATAGAGCTGATTATATAAGGCCCTTCCAAACTCTTCCAGCAGCCAAGAGCCTCAGAGCTGTTGACACTTGCCTTCTCTCCTATGTTTGTTCTAAATCTGGTTCACTGTGGCTGAAGAGCTATTACTGATTCTAAGTTAAAAACCCAATGCAAATGGAGAGTCCTTGTAAGTTTAACACATCACTCTCAAGGCTCAGCACAGTGCCTGGCCTATAACAGGCCCTTGATACACATTTATGAATAAACAAACCCTTCAGCAAGCTATAGTTTAACTGAGGACCAGAAATATCCACAGTTGGATTCAAAAGTATTTCCTGAAGCTCTCAGGGAGGAGTATCCTAATCTAGGAGTTGGGAAGCCTGGACCTCCCTTAAGACAAAGATGGCTTCAGAGTCCTTCTAACCATAGACATTGCGCCATAATCACATTATTCAAGGATGCATAAATTGGCTGCTGACTAAGCCTTTTGTGTGGCCTGGAAGAAAACAGATTTTTTGAGAACTTACTACAGTAAAAAGTAATAGTTAATGTTTCTGATGGCTTGTGATGTGCCATTTAAAAACTACACAAATTTACTTATTTGAACTCACAGCAACCCTATCATGCATGGGTTATCATCATCAATCATCATCATCATCATTTTATGGAGGAAGAACTGTAGACAAGACACACGAAGAACAAGCAAGCTGCCCACAGTGTCACAGCTAGCCAAGCCAGAGCTGGACAAATCCCAGGCAGTCTAGGCTGCTAACCACTGTTCAACCTGGCCTCTTGCCTTCCGATGTTTCCTATGAGCCTGGCCCTGCACTCTGCATCTTTCTATGAGTTGTTGCATTCCATGATGGCTTCAGTTCTATGCAATAGGTGTGCTACCGAGGTCTTGGGAGGAAGCAGTTGGCCTACTTAGAGGTGTGATGGGAGAGAGTCTGATATGGTTTGGCTGTGTCCTCACCCAAATCTCATCTTAAATTGTAGCTCCCATAATTCCCACGTGTTGTGAGAGGGACCCAGTGGGAGATAATTGACTCATGGGGGCAGTTTCCCCCCTACCGTTCTCATGGTACTGAATTAGTGAATGAGTCTGACGAGATCTGATGGTTTTATAAGGGGCTTCTGCTTTCACATGGCATGCCTTTATCAGCAGCATGAAAATGGACTAATTGGACTCGTATTAACAGAGTCCTAATGAAAGAACCATTGACAATGGTGAAACAGGCTAAGAAGATCCAAGGAATGTGGGTGTCGCACCCAGCGCCCAGCCAGAGAGGGAAGCCAGTATGCCCCTAGGAATGAGTGGGTAAAGGAAGAGCTTGGAGACAGAGGGGACTATAGGGGAAGGCCTTGACAGCTACTGCCAAGCCACTGCCTGGCCTGGAAGGAGCCAGGACCCAATGTCGTCACTTCTCTCATCTTACCCTCTGAGCTCTGTCACTGCCACATCTGTGCAAGCCAGAGCTAAGGTCCTCAGAGACCAGCCTCCCAGTCAGAGCAGGTGAAGAAGAAGGGAGGGTGGTCTGCAAAGTAAACGGACACCTGCCAGCACAGCCGAGGCTAAGAAGTTGAGACTAAGAGACTTTACGCAACTTGCCCAAGGACACAAGCTTGGAGTTGAGAAAGCCAGGTGGACTTCAGAATTCTTCCCAAGGCTGCCTCTGTGGCCTGAGTCACAGCGAAGAAGGCTTTCGTGTGTGTACATTGGTGTAAATGATCATCAGCCAGGCTGCCAGCAGCCTCCGCAGTGTTCTTATAATGGGATTTTAATTCGCTTCCCCCATTGTCCTGCTGAGCTGAGAAGCGCTCCTGTTTGTCTACTTCTTGTTAGGCTGCTGCTTCAAAGCAGAAACAGGAGGCAGTCCCTCTGGTCCACTTGCCTTTCACGCTCTTTGGGCCAAACCCCTTTCCTCATGTCCCCCAGCAGTTTCCACAAATGCTGCCATCCCGCCTGTAGCCAGATAGGAGAAGATACACAGAGTGCATCTTTGGAAAGAGGAGAGGACCTGACCACAGTCCCGGGACACTGACCGGCAGCCTGGCAAGAACAGAAAGTGGCTGTCTACCCTGAGCCGGGCTTTGGAGTCTAACAGAACCGGGTTCCCAGTCTTCCCCATATTGGGAAGCACCACCACGGTCACCCAACTGTTCAGGACCGAAGCTCGTGTGCTCACTCTTGACTCCTGTTTTTCTCACCCCTACATCCAATCATCAGCAAGTCCTTTCCAGAGAAGCAATCCCACCGGTCTGTGTCCATTCTCCTGACAGGCTGGGGTTGACTTCCGCTTCTTTGGACACTCTATTATAAGTGGAATTCCTTTTATAATGGATGTGTTCCTGCAAATTTGGGCTTAAACTGCATTTTTGTAAACTGAACCCCAGCACGCCACTGGCTTACCCAAGCTCTCACTGAGGTTGGCTCCCCAGGGAATCCTAACACTTTAACCCTATCTCTACCGCTGGAAGACTCTAGAATTTTCCAAAAGGCATTTTGTACTGACCCTCATGTTCCTGGTCACGGGTTGTTCCATGGGTTTTAACTACTGTGCCACTTATTGAGCTCCTAGGAGCAGTTCCCGGGGCTGCCCTGTAGGCAGCTTCCATTGGTGCTGATGGAAATGACTGTGCTGGCCGCACTCCATTGGACTTCCCCATCGTCCCCTGCCCCCATTGCCCTGCCAAAACCATGCTCTCTTCTCCCCTCTGCTCTGTGCCTTGGAAGGGTGACTTCTCCAGGCTGTGTCAGCTGGGCCCTTTTGTCTCCTGCCTTCTAATTGGGTTTGGCCTATCAGAGGCACTGGCAGGGGACCGAGGGCAGGAGGAGGGAGCAATGGGGATACTGATTCCACCCTCTCCCTCCCTCCCTGCTGCTGTTCTGAGAGCAGCTGTTTCTACCAGGGCCATGGTTCCTGTTGGGTGGCTCCCTCTCCACGGCTCCAGGCTCCGATAGCTCCACTTATTTTCCTTGTCCCTTTGGACCTAAAGGTGGCAAAGCCTCCCCACTCTTGCTGGCCCCTGGATCCTACAACAGGGGAGCTGGTTTCCTTAACTCTTCTCACAAATCTATAAATGGCCTCTTTAGTAAACTGCCTTTGCTGGAACCCCTCAAGGATACCATCTGCTTCCCGCCGGGACCCTGCCTGGCACAATGACAGTCATGACGATGATGTTGCCATGCTCTGAAGCTCAAAAGCCTGACTCCCAGACCCCACCCAGGGCCCTGGGTAACTCACTTTTAGCCCCAGGGTAAGTTGGGAGGAAGACTAGATGCCTCCGAGGAGTCCAAAAATGCCAAGGTGGGGCAGGCACCCCGAGGGCAGGGCTTCTCAGCCTCAGCACGACTGGTATTCCGGGCCAGATCATTCTTTGTTGTTGGGGTGGCCGGGGCTGTCTTGTACACTGTAGGATATTTAGCAGCATCTGTGGCCTCTACCCACTTGATGCCAGAAACACCCCTTCCCAGTCACGATCATCTCCAGACATTGCCAAGCATCTCCTGGTGGGGAGAGTAGCCCCTGGTTGAAAACCCTGACCTCCAAAATGGTGGGGCATGAACTGAGGGCTAGCTGGGCTGGTTTGCTTCTTAGGAGAAGCACAGAGCAAGCATGGGGAGAAACCCAAGAATGGGGTCCTCGGCCAGGCAGAGATTCCATCGCAGCTCCTCCCTGTGCCTTTCTGGCCTCAGCAACTGGGCGGGGCCAAGGCTTGGCGAAACTCACTGGTCACCCTCAGCTCGATGCCCTGCTTGGCCCTGCTGCCTGAGCACA
Organism: Gorilla gorilla gorilla; assembly: GCF_029281585.2. Lineage (NCBI taxonomy): Eukaryota > Metazoa > Chordata > Mammalia > Primates > Hominidae > Gorilla > Gorilla gorilla. The sequence goes on along the minus strand of NC_073228.2, from coordinate 17,895,841 downwards.
GGAGTCCAAAAGGCACCACTTGGCTCTCTCCTGGCCCTCCCACCACTCACCCACTCTCTCCTCCTCTCCCCTTACCCGCCTCAAAATGATTTTGGGAGGCAGCTGGCAGCAGGGGAGTACAGCTGCCGCTAAGTTATCCAAACGATTTATCTTAAGATTCATGCAGAATTCATTGTGTGGGGACCAGGGTGGGTTGTGCTTTAATATTCATGCAGATTTGGAAGAAATGTTAATCACGGGTTTGGGTAATTTGCACTGTTGCTTAATTCTCCCCCTCCTAGGCTCAGTTGGCTGCCCCGCTAGCCCCCTCGCTCCTCTGCTCCTGCGCCCTGGAGTTCTGCCAGCCCACCGTGCAGCTGGGATGGACTCAGAGGTTGGAGGAAGGGTGCTGACCTGCTGTTCCCCTGGTCGGGCTGGCCCCACAGCACCTCGGGGTGGGGAGCGGGAGACGGGGTGGGCAGCAGCGGGAAGAGCTGCAGGAGCCTCTGGGACATCTTGACGGGAAATAGATAACCTGCTGTAGCAACCAGATATGTGCAAATTAGCATTGATTATTCTCAAATTAACAGCTTGGGCATTTCAAACCCAAAACAAGGCCTCAGCTCTGCTCTGATCTTGCCCTCCCTCCCAGCTCCCAGCCCGGACTGTTACCCCCTCCCCACAATGACAACCATCTGGGCCTGATCAGGGTGAGAGGCAGGCTTCCTGGGGGAGGGGACCTGGGGGGTTTCCAGCAGATCTCATCGCCTTCTTGCCCCTCACTTGGACCTGGGGCCTGAGTACAGGGGCCCAAAACAACTGGCACCTTCTGGCTGCTCCCTCCCAGCCCTCGCACCCCTCACCCGTGCTCCCCTCCTCTCCCCTTACCACCTCCAAATGATTTTGGGAGGCAGCTGGAGGCAGGAGAGGAAGAGATTCTTCTGAAAATTTTCCCTGGTTCCGACTGCCCAGTATAGCCAACTCCACCTGCTCAGCCCTACTTTGGGGGTCCAAACCCCTGGAAATCAGGGGTTTTGAACCGGGGGGGGCAAAGCTCCCCCCGAGATGTTTGGCAATGTCTGAAGATGATTGTGACCGGGAAGTGCTGCTCTGGCATCAAGCGGGTAGAGGCCATGGATGCTGCTAAGTATCCTACAATGTGCAGGACAGCCCTGGCCACCCCAACAACAAAGAATGATCCAGCCCAAAATACCGAAAGTGCTGCGGCTGAGAAGCCCTGCCCTCGGGGTGCCTGCCCCACCTTGGCATCCTTACTTTTCCTCAGAGGCACCTAGTCTTCTTCCCAACTCACCTGGGGGCTAGAAGTGTTACCCAGGGCCCTGGGTATGAACCCCACATACATGGAGAAGGGGGCTTAGGACTCAAAGCCACGCCCCATGAGCATGTGTCTCACTCTCTTCCAAGTGAGGTGGAGACAGCTGGAGGCGGCCCAGGAGCCACAGCAGAACAACACTGGAAAAGCCCTGAGTGCCCCAGGCAGAGGATCCAGCGCTCAGAAGGGGCTGCTCTCTACACTCCCCTCTCCATTTCAAGATAAGAAAAGTCGAGTCCAGAGAAGCAAAGCCACTAGGCCAAGGTTACACAGCTCATTAGTGGCAGAGGGAGCTCTGAGTTCAAGTTTGCCTGAGGCCCAATCAGATGGCTGCAGCATCAGGGTCCAAGCAGAAAACAGGCACCACTCTGAGTGTCTAAAAGGGGGAGATGTATGCAGGGACTTGATTGCACAGGTGAAGGAAGAACTGAGAAGGTGATAGGGAGGCAATCTGGGAATTAGCAACAGTGGGAAGCTGCTACCACCTCAGGCTGGAGGACAAACGGAGGAGAAGGCATCAGGGGACCCCACAGCCAGGTCCATCGTGGAAGCTGGTGGATCTATCTAAAGAGAGCAGAAGCAATGATGAAATCCAGCAATGCTGGAAAGGAGGAGGAAAAATACTCTAGCTTCTCCCTCCTGCTTGCTCCCATCTCCCGCTGGGACTTAATGCCCAAACCAGTCGGGAGCCAGCTGCCACGGTCAGCCCCTCAAGGTGCTAAGCAGAGCAGGAGGAGCATAGAAAACGGGTCTGAGAACCAGCAGGCAATTGACCAGCACAAGAACTTCCAAACCAAATGTTGTTCCCCTCCCTCCCTCAGGCCTTGCCGGGGACTTGTGAAGAGGAGGGTGAGGAAGAAGACCCAGGAGGAGAGGCACCACAGGCCTGTCCCATGCACCGGAGCCAGTGGAGACAGCGCAGCTGAGTTGAATAAAAAGGGAGCTAGGGGCTGGGGGTGTTGAGAGTTGGCTCTGTCTCCTCCAGGCCCATCCTCCCACCCCTGCTGGGATCTGGTCGGCTTCCAACCCCAGCAGCCGGTGTTACCTGCCACTGCCTGTCAGCTTTCCCCCCACCACGCAGCTGCTTCTATCTTGGCCCAGAATGATAATCAGGGAGCCACAGACACAGAGAAAGTGTGGCAGCAGCCCAGATGGCCGCCCCTTCCCCTACCACTCCCTTGCTATGAAGACTGGGTGTCCAAATCCCTAACGCCCACCCCTACTAGACACACTCATATGCATGCGCGGGCACAACATACCAAGGTGTCCCAGAATTAAAGTTCCCTGGGAAGGCTCTCAGACCAGACCATGTCAAAATGCAACAGAATATCTATTAAAGCAGGGAGTCAATAAGATGCTCATTGAAGGGGGGCACTTAGAAATAGTCTCAGCCCCTTCCTTATCTAGTGGAGGAGAACTCACAGCAGCATAGCTGACCTTTTCCAAGAGGGAACACCTTGAAAGCTACAGGTGTATGGCAAGGAGGCCACCACCTGTTGCAGGTAAAAGGTATAAACTGTGACATGCCCTGAGAGCCCCGGGATTCAGAGGTCACTTGGAATAGATGGTCCAAAGGTCGCCCAGGATAGCTGGCCCAAAGCAGCGCCTTAACACCATACCTGGCACATGGTGAGCATTTAGGAAAGCACTTTTGTCTGCTTAAATTGCTAGCCCTTCTTTGGGCTCTTTTGGGAGACCCCTCATGCACTACATGAGCTTCAAACACAGTAGCCTGAGTGGTCCCTCCTGGTTACAGAGTGATCATGTGACATCATGCATGTGATCGTGTGACTGAACTGTCTCGGGGCTGCATTCCCCAGATCAGAGTGATTGGTTCAGAGATGGACATGGAGTTCAAGCCAGCCAAGTAGTCTTGCCTGGGGAAAATCTATTGACTCTGTTGGAAAAATGATACTTTGGCAGGTTCACAGATGGTAACAAATGTACCACTAGGTGCCTGCATAGATAGCAGGGGAGGCTCTCAGTATGAGGGGCAGGGGGTATACGAGAACACTATTTTCCACTCAATTGTGCTGTGAACCTAAAACTCTCTAAGAAATAAAGTCTATTAAAAGCAAAAAGGTTAAGGTCTTTAAATCAGGAGGAAAAAAAAAAAACCAGATAGATGCCAATATAGAAAAGAAAGAAATACAGGTTGTGTGTGGTGGCTCACACCTGTAATCCCAGAACTTTGGGAGGCCAAAGGGGGTGAATAACTTGAGGTCAGGAGTTCAAGACCAGCCTGGCCAACATGGTTAAACCCCGTCTCTATTAAAAATACAAAAATTGATCCCTCTCCCTTTCCTCCCTCTCATGCCGAACCCTCTCCCTCTCTTTGCACGGTCTCCCTCTCATGCCGAACCGGAGCTGGACTGTGCTGCTGCCATCTCGGCTCACTGCAACCTCCCTGCCTGATTCTCCTGCCTCAGCCTGCCGAGTGCCTGAGATTGCAGGGGCGCACCGCCACGCCTGACCGGTTTTAGTATTTTTTTGGTGGAGACGGGGTTTCGCTGTGTTGGCCGGGCTGGTCTCCAGCTCCTAACCGCGAGTGATCTGCCAGCCTCGGCCTCCCGAGGTGCCGGGATTGCAGACGGAGTCTCGTTAACTCAGTGCTCAATGATGCCCAGGCTGGAGTGCAGTGGCATGATCTCAGCTTGCTACAACCTCCACCTCCCAGCCGCCTGCCTTGGCCCCTTAAAGTGCCGAGATTGCAGCCTCTGCCCGGCCACCACCCCGTCTGGGAAGTGAGGAGCGTCTCTGCCTGGCCGCCCATCGTCTGGGATGTGAGGAGCCCCTCTGCCTGGCTGTCCAGTCTGGAAAGTGAGGAGCGTCTCTGCCCGGCCGCCATCCCACCTAGGAAGTGGGGAGCGCCTCTTCCCAGCTGCCATCCCATCTAGGAAGTGAGGAGCGTCTCTGCCCGGCCGCCCATCGTCTGAGATGTGGGGAGCGCCTCTGCCCCGCCGCCCCGTCTGGGATGTGAGGAGCGCCTCAGCCCGGCCGCGACCCCGTCTGGGAGGTGAGGAGCATCTCTGCCCGGCCACCACGTCTGAGAAGTGAGGAGTCCCTCCGCCCGGCAGCCGCCCTGTCTGAGAAGTGAGGAGCCCCTCTGCCCGGCAGCCGCCCTGTCTGAGAAGTGAAGAGCCCCTCCACCCAGCAGCTGCCCTGTCTGAGAAGTGAGGAGCCCCTCCGCCCAGCAGCCGCCCTGTCTGAGAAGTGAGGAGCCCCTCTGCCCGGCAGCCGCCCCGTCTGAGAAGTGAGGAGCCCCTCCGCCCGGCTGCCACCCCATCTGGGAAGTGAGGAGCGTCTCCGCCCAACAGCCACCCCGGGAGGGAGGTGAGGGTCAGCCCCCACCAGGCCAGCTGCCCCGTCCGGGAGGGAGGTGGGGGGTCAGCCCCCCGCCCAGCCAGCCGCCCCATCCGGGAGGTGAGGGGCGCCTCTGCCCAGCTGCCCCTACTAGGAAGTGAGGAGCCCCTCTGCCCGGCCAGCCACCCCATCCGGGAGGGAGGTGGGGGGGTCAGCCCCCCGCCCAGCCAGCCACCCCATCCGGGAGGGAGGTGGGGGGGTCAGCCCCCCGCCCGGCCAGCCGCCCCGTCCGGGAGGGAGGTGGGGGGGTCAGCCCCCCGCCTGGCCAGCCGCCCCGTCCGGGAGGTGAGGGGCGCCTCTGCCCAGCCGCCCCTACTGGGAAGTGAGGAGCCCCTCTGCCCGGCCAGCCGCCCGGTCCGGGAGGGAGGTGGGGGGGGTCAGCCCCCCACCCGGCCAGCCGCCCCGTCCGGGAGGTGAGGGGCGCCTCTGCCCGGCCGCCCCTGCTGGGAAGTGAGGAGCCCCTCTGCCCGGCCACCACCCTGTCTGGGAGGTGTACCCAACAGCTCATTGAGAACGGGCCATGATGACAATGGTGGTTTTGTGGAATAGAAAGGGGGGAAAGGTGGGGAAAAGATTGAGAAATCGGATGGTTGCTGTGTCTGTGTAGAGGGAGGTAGACATGGGAGACTTTTCATTTTGTTCTGTACTAAGAAAAATTCTTCTGCCTTGGGATCCTGTTGATCTATGACCTTACCCCCAACCCTGTGCTCTCTGAAACATGTGCTGTGTCCACTCAGGGTTAAATGGATTAAAGGCGGTGCAAGATGTGCTTTGTTAAACAGATGCTTGAAGGCAGCATGCTCGTTAAGAGTCATCACCACTCCCTAATCTCAAGTACCCAGGGACACAAACACTCTGCCTAGGAAAACCAGAGACCTTTGTTCACTTGTTTATCTGCTGACCTTCCTTCCACTATTGTCCTATGACCCTGCCAAATCCCCCTCTGCGAGAAACACCCAAGAATGATCAATAAAAAATAAAATTAAATTAAAAAAAAAAAAGAAAAGGACAAAAATACAAAAATTAGCTGGGCATGGTGACACATGCCCAGAGTCTCAGCTACTCGGGAGTCTGAGGCAAGAGAACCAGTTGAACCCAGGAGGTGGAGGTTGCAGAGTGGAGATAGCACCACTGCACTCCAGCCTGGGTGACAGAGTGAGACTCTGCCTCAAAAAAAAAAAAAAAAAAAAGAAAGAAAGGAAGAAATAACATCATAATTTAATGTTGAAATATTTCTGTGTGTGAGGTAGAGGGGCTGGGAATTGCGCTTTGCAAAATAAGAGCTATTTCTATGAAATTATATATTTTGGGGGGCATTTAGATACAGGAATTACTTAAATAGTTTAGCTTCTATTGAACTTCTTTTGTGTATGGGGTATGAGATGGTATGAAAGGCCATTTGTAACTATCTTTTAAAAAATCATAAATGCAAACTAAGCTATTTCTATGAAATTATATATTTTTGGGGGGGCATTTAGATACAGGAATTACTTAAATAGCTTAGCTGCTATTGAATTTCTTTTGTGTATGGGGCATGAGATGGTATGAAAGGCCATTTGTAACTATCTTTTAAAAAATCATTTTTATTGAGTCTGAATATTGTAATAATATTTTGCACTACAGTTGCTGGTGCTGGGTGAACGAGAGCCTGCAGGGCCAGTAGTTATCCTGCCTGTGCTGTGCAGGACCTTGTCATGAGAATGAATCCAAACTGAAGTTCGAGGAGGAGAGAAACAGAAAGTCCTGATGACATTGTTTGAACCCCTGGAAACACTCATGCATAAAGTCAGCACAACTCTTGGACATTTCAGATACATGGACCAATGAATTCCCTAATTCAAGTTGTGTTTCTGTTACTTGCAACAAAAAAGCCCCAGTGAAATAAATCAATGGATAAATGAGCATATAACCCAAGACTTGAAAGAAAAGAAACTTCAACTCCTGTTCCTGAGATTCAAAGGTAAAGAGATTTATGTGGATAAAGCAAGATAGACCAGCATGGCTATGCACAAAGCTTAGTGGCTGAGAAAAACAATGAGAACTCTTGCTTTATAAAACTGCCATGTGAAAGGAAGAGTCTAGGCTGGTGACCCAGCTCAGTGCAATGGCTTAAAGGTTTGTTCAGAAGAGCAGATTTTACTAGAAGCTAAGGCTGATGTTGGAAGCTCCCAAGATCAAATCATCCTATCACTTGGTTGCACAGTGAGAGCTGTTGGCCAAGCATGAAAATCTGAACTATAGAGGGCTGTGACCTCGATGCCCTTGGGTGGCACTGCTGTACCCTGAGTTGGGATTGAGACCATGAAGCACCTGCCATTAATTAGTGTCACTCACTGAGCTCTGCAGGCCCAGTCTCCAACAGCGACATCAGGTGGTAGTGGGAAGTAATGGCAATGATTGACCAATGAGACTATACTTGTCAAGTCTCTGTTGGAATAGGGCTGTACCCCTTAATGCAGAGTAAGTCCCTGAGATTCTCAGACAAATCCAGTGTGAGGAAGGCCACAGGAGGAGATCCTGGACATTATGAGTATTCTGGCAAACAACTGGAAAAAAATAAGAGCTGTAATATATTTGCCTCCCAAACTGGAAGATCAAGTCATATGTTTTCCAAAAGATGTTTAAGCCTAGAAGGTCAAGAGCTTAAGTCTGATTCCAGCCTCTCATTAATCCAGTGTGTGACCTTAGGTGTGTCATGTTCACTTTTATTTCTTTATTAACATCCCCTCCCCCCACACTGGAAAAAGAGAATGAGAAGAGCCAGAACTCCCCTTCCAGTGCACCCACAGATGATGCAGACAAAGCTCTCTGAAGGCCTCACCTGCCTCAGGTGGCAGTGGCTCCAGGCAAGTATCTCTCCTACTATACAACATCCCCCATGCCCTGCGGCTATAGGAAGCTGCCAGGACAGCAGACCTGGAAGAAAGCATCCTCCTGGGGTGAGGAACAATGCACAATGTGGGATTTGTATCAGGGGTGGCCCTAGCATTGAGTTTAGGACAACCTCCTGCCAAGCAGCTCTCACCACCCCAATCCCAGTCCCCGAGAGGCCAAAACACAAACCTGACACCCACTTCAGGGCCCCCTTGCTCCTCTCCTGTGACACCTACCTCTCCCTATAGAAAATGCCAAGTAGGGGCCAGGCGCAGTGGCTCACGCCTATAATCCCAGCACTCTGGGAGGCCGAGGCGGGTGGATCACGAGGTCAAGAGATCAAGACCATCCCGGCCAACACAGTGAAACCCCGTCTCTACTAAAAATACAAAAATTAGCTGGGTGTGGTGGTGCACACCTGTAGTCCCAGCTACTCGGGAGGCTGAAGCAAGAGAATCGCCTCAGGCAGACATTGCAGTGAGCCGAGATTGTGCCACTGCACTCCAGCCTGGGTGACAGAGCGAGATTCTGTCTCAAAAAAAAAAAAAAAAGGAAAAGAAAAGAAAACAAACGCAAGTAGGGCAGGAACACCTGTGGGCCCCAGGATGCTGGACCACAGCATGCAGGCAGGAAGAGAACCCTCACTCCCCGAGCTAGAGGGAATCTCAGCAATGTTATTTAAGTGCTTCAGTTCACAGATAAGGAAACTGAGGCCCAGCAGGGGGAGAGAGTCTAGAAAGCCTCCCACAGGGATCAGCGGCTGGGCTGGCCAAGGCTGGGGCCCAGCTCACCTGTCTCCTAACCCCACACTCTCTTCCAGCATCCCCCCTCTTCCCAATGCCATATCGTCTCAGACAGGGGCTCTAGGTCTCTCAGCACAGCATGGCCGGCTCATGGCCACAGACAAGGATAGTGTGGGGCAGACAGTAGGCCTCTAAGCCCATCCCACCCCGCCCTTCTGCCCAGGGCAGGGAGCTTCTGAGCCCACAGTAATCCCCTGAGCTTCCAAAGGCTGCAGAAGCTCTGTCCAAAAGAGTGCAGACTTAAGGGGGATTTGGGTTGAGCAGGAAGAAAGGGAGTGGAGGGGGCTGAGGCCCAGAGTTGTGCTCTGAGGGGACTGGCTGTGGACGCCAAGAGCACCGTATGTCAAAGCTAGATCCGAGCTCAGACATAAGCCCCCTTCCCCTCCTTAGAGGGAAAATACACAAGCTGCTTTCAATGAAGGCTTTAAATGGAACGTGTCCAGGCGTTTCAATGTTCTCTTCCCAGAATAGGCCCTTCAATTCCATCTTCTCTGAGCTGGCAACTAACGAAGGACATCTCTAACTTTGCCTGGAAATTAGAAGTCTGCCCCCTTGCTATTTGCTCTGTGAGAGACAGTGCAGTGCAGTGGTCAGGCTGGAGACGCCAGCTTAGATTTGGGGGTGAGGCTGCCTCTCTGGGTGTGGCTCTGCCACTTACTGACTGGGTGAGCTCAGGAAACCACTTTATGTCTGTCTCTGAGCTCCAATTTCTTCACCTATAAAGTAGCAGGATAGCATTGCCTACTGTATTTGTTTTTCATTGCTGCTGTAACATGTTGTCGCAAATTTAATGGCGACAACACAATCAACAAAATCAACACAAATTTATGATCTTACAATTCCATAGGTTAGAAGTCTGCCATGGCTCTCATGGGGCTAAAAGCAAGGCATCAGCAGGTCTGCGTTCCTTCTGGAGGCTTTGGGGGGAATCATTTCCCCTGCTTTTTCCAGCTTCTAGAGGCTGCTCACATTCCTTGGCGCATGGTCCCTTACCTCTGTCTACCAAGCCTGCAGCACAGCATCTCTCTGACCATCCTGTCATCACATCTCCTTCTCTGACCCCCTCTTCCACTTTAAAGACACACCCAAGTTATAATAATAATAAACCCCCCAGCCTCAAATCCTTAATTACATCTTCAAAGTCCCTTTTGCCATGTAGGGCTCCAGGAATTAGGATGTGCCTATCTTTTGGGAGAAGGGAGTATAATTCTGCCTACCACATCTACCTTTTAGTGTTGCTGAGCGGGTTTAAGGCAAGGATTTAGCACAATGCCTGGTACACAGAAACCACTCGATAAAGGGCAGCTGTATTCATGGACATGGCCTCTTTTTGTGATGTCTTCAAAGGGCAGCTCCGCCTGCCTGTGACACACTGTGCCCCATCCCCTGCACACACATCACACCCAGGCCAGCATGCACATAGCACCCAGGGCACATATGACAGGCTCGCTGCCCGCTGTCCCTCTGCACACAGCCTGCCTCTGGCGCAGGCTCCAGATGCTGCTGTGCATTTTGCTTCTGCTCAGGCATTTGCACTCTCTTGCAGTGCCACAGATGTTTGCACAGATGTTCATATGCTGACAGACACGTACACATACATGATCTGCCACTCAGATCAGCAAAGTGCACACAGACACGCACACACACACACTTGTCCCATATAGGCATGTCCACATCTCCCCAGACCCCACTGAGAGAGGCCCCTGCTCGGAGAGGGCACTGCCACTTTTTCTGGCCCTGAGCAGATGGAGCTGCCTCCCTGTCCCCTGCAGCCTGCACTCAGCAGCCCCTTCCATGTCTTGTCCTGGGTGTCACCATCTTCCACTCCTGCTCCCAGAGCCCCAGCTCCATTGATTGGCCTTGCGGCTCAGCAGCCGGAGATGTGCCCCAGCTGGAGCAAAACACTTGTAATTTATGGAGTGTCTGATTTTTAATCAGTTTTTTGTTCCTGTGCTGTAATTGTCCTAATTAGATACACATATTTTGATGAAGGTTTTTCCAAAATAAAAATTGTAATCGAATCTTGCTTGACATTCTTTACACCCACTCGCTCAGATCAAAACTTCCACAGCAGCAGGCTCTGGAAACTGTGCATGCAGCTCAGGCATCTCCACACACCTCCCCTGGACCACTGCAGGAGCTGTCCTGTGGCCCTCACAGGCTGGAAGGCAGGCGCCCACTAGGCAGGGCAGTTTCCTTTGCCCTGGGCCTCCAAGTGCCCCATCAGGGTGGGGCAGCCTTCTCCCTGTGGGTCTGGCCCCTCCAGGGCTTCTGGGCCAAGGCTTTCCCCTGGGGGAGGGCTCAGGACTGTCTAGCACTGAGGTGCCCTCTCTCTGCCCATGCTTTGCTCCCTGGGACCCCTTCACCAACCATGGAGAATTGATGCCATCCCACAGGCCTGAAGGGCAAAGGCTGCTTCTGTCATCCCCCACTCTGATAAATAACAATTCCTGCCACTTACGGAGTATCTACCATGTGCCAGGCACTGTATTTTATATACATTAGCCCTAATCTGCATAACAACCCTCGGAGGGGATTTTCCAGAGGAAGAAATCAAGACTTGGAGAGGGTAATTCACTCGCTCAAGGTCACATGGCAATAAATGAAAGGATTGCAGTCCTCTTTGCCAGAACACTGAGAGGTAATGGCTGCCTTCCTCGGAAAATCCAGGAGGAGCTGCAGTCCTCCAGCTGCTCCTCTTAGGGGGAGGATCCACAGGGCTGATCTTACCCCTGCACCCCAGCATCAATCTGCAGCTGACCTTGAATAGCCAATGATGCAAAATTCCTCCTTCTGAGCCTACAGTACAGACCACACACGAGAAGTCTGGTGTCTGTCTACATGAGTCTCTCTAGGACCTGGAAACCAGGGTTCAGGTATCAGTGTGTGACCAAGAAGTCAGCCCTGCGACTGGCTGGGAGGCTGTGGACAAGAGCTGTTTCCTAGGATCTCAGACTCCAAGAAGGGCCCTCGCGGCAAACCTATCAGGAGATCCAAGCTAAGAACTTTCTGTGCTGGTTCTTAAACTGCTGACTCTTACCTCCAAACCTCCCAGTCATACTCCGCAAACCATGGTTGTGCTTCGCCTGATGCACCCAGTTAGCTCCTGCCAGTAGGGGGCACTCGGGAGACAGGCAAGAAGAGGGAGAAGGACTTGTTCCTTTCCCTTTCCTTCCTGTCCCTCTCTGGTGATGGGTCTTCAATCTGGTGGTGGAGCTGGTTCCATTGTCAGTAGTTGGTCCTAGTTTGCAATGTGCTTGTCCCACACTTCAGAGAGTGCCTTATTGTGCCCTCTCAGAGATCCCAGCAGCAACTGGCACCTGCCCCATCCCTGAAGAGCTCTGAGTTCCAGCTCCTAGTGGCCTCTCCACCAAGCTTTTAAATTCCAATAATCCCAATCTCTTCCCTTGTTCCCTCAGCCCTAGGGATGGTGGCTGCTTCTTGCAGTTGCTACCTTTATGATTGCTTCATAAGTATCACAGAACTTTTGCAGTTCTCCAGTACTCCAAGTCCTTCTATTAAATTCTCTGTTAAAATAACTGGTGTGGTTTCTGATGTTTTACTGCCCTACACCCTGCATGATGTCCAACTGTAAACTGGAAAAGGTGTGTTGAGAGGTGCCACAGCCACACCTGTGTTGGGGAGTGTGGCCCACTGGCCCACAGAGCTGGACAAAAAAACCAGCAAAGAACTATGCCACCTCTAGTGCTCAATCGGCACACTAGGCTGAACTAATAAAGGAGTAAGTGAATGAATGGACAAAAGAATTAATAAATACAATAAAAATGGTCAACCATGGAGCAGTCTGTTCCAGACCCAGACATAGCATCCCCCTTCTTACAGAGCCCAGCACAGGCTAAAATCACCAAGACAATTTGATTTGGTAATGGTTAAGATGAGAAGTTCGATTGTTCTCTGGGGTAATTTGACACAGAAAGGGGGAGTAGAAGCAACACTGAGCACCAGCTGAGCCTATTGACTGTAGTAATTAGGGTAATTAAAGCTAGCAACTGGCCCAAAAATCTTGGTGGTTTAATAAAACTGCTCAGTGGTTTATTTCTCACTCACCTCAAGTTGAATGTAGATGTTGCTGATCAATCAGTTCTTCCAGGAGATTCCCCTCCAAGTGGTGACTCAGGTATCCAGGATCCTCCCTGGATCTTGAGGCTCTGCTGTCCCTAGGATATCCTGGAAGTCCTCTGTTAGGGATTCCCTATATTGAGCTGAAAGATGAGAAAAGAAAGAAAACATGGAGAATCTCCCACCCAATGCTCAACCACCTTGGCCTGGAAGTAATATGCATCATTTCCATTCAAATTCCATTGGTGAGAACTAATCATATGGACCTACCTAGATGCAAGAGGAGCTGGAAAATATAATCTATGACTGAGCAGCTATTTTCCAGAAATGGTGATACACCATGGATGTGGAACATATTTTTGTTGGTCAGCTAACTATTTCTCTTACCCTCAGGTACGGTATTAACTTGAAGCTATGATATCAAAAATATGTTAGACCTTGTCTTAGTCTGTTTTGTGTGGCTATAACAGAATACTACAGACTGGGTAATTTATAAACAATAGAAATTTATTTGGCTTATGGTTCTGGAGGTTGGGAAGTACAAGAGCATAGTGCTATCATCTGATGAGGGCTTTCTTGCCATGTCATCCCATGGCAAAAGGGGAAGGGCAAGAAAGTATGTGCAAATAAGAGCAAGAGAGAAAGGAACCTAACCTATCCATTTTATCAGGAACCCGCTCCCACAATAATACCATTAACCTATTCACAAGAGCAGTGCCCTCATGACCTAGTCATCTCATAAAGGTCCTACCTCTCAACACAATTGTATTGGGGATTGTGCTTCCAATACACGAATTTTGGGGGATGTGTTCAAATTATAACATTCCACTCCTGGTCCCCAAATTTATATCTTCACCCTGCAAAATACATTCATCCCATTCTAATAGTCTCCAAAGTCTTAATTCATTCTAGCAACAGCTCAAACGACCAAAATCCAAAGTCTCACCTAAAGTAGATGTGGGTGAGATGGAAGGCATGATTCATCCTAAAGCAAATTTCCTCCAGCTATGAGCTGTGAAATCAATATAAGTTATCTACTTCCAAAATACAATGGTGGAACAGGCGTAGGAGAGACACTCCCATTCCAAAAGGAAGAAATAGGCAAGATGAAAAGAGTAATAGGCCCCAAGTAAGTCCAAAACCCAATGGGGAAAACAACATTAAGTCTTAAGTCTTCCAAATAACTTTTCTTGACTCCATGCCCTGCCTTCTGGAAACACTAGGATAAAGACTGGGCCCCACAACCATGGTTTTACTGGGCTCAGTTCACCCAGCAGATCTCATGGACTGGAGTCTCAGACCAGCAGCCTTTTTTTTTTTTTTTTTTTTGAGATGGAGTCTTGTTGCCCAGGCTCAAGTGCAGTGGTGCAATCTCGGCTCACTGCAACCTCTGCCTTCAGGGTTCAAGTGATTCTCCTGCCTCAGCCTCCTGAGCAGCTGGGACCACAGGTGCACATCACCACACCCAGCTAATTTTTGTATTTTTAGTAGAGAGGGGTTTCACCATATTGGTCAGGCTGGTCTTGAACTCCTGACCTCGTGATCTGCCCACCTCGGCCTCCCAAAGTGCTGCGACCACAAGCATGAGCCACCATGCCTGGCCGCCAGCAGCTCTCTTAGTCTGTTGCTGCAAGCTCAAGCAGTTACTCTATAGTACTGGGGTCTTGGGAATGGCCCCACTCTCATGGCTCCAATAGGCATTGCCCTAGTGGGGACTCTGTCATAGCTCTGACTTCACATTTCCACTTGGCATTGCCCTAGTAGGGGCTGCTTTCTATGGTGGCTCTGCCCCTGGTGACAAGTCTGTGGCTGCAGCCCTCGACTGTCCACAACATCCTTTAAAATCTAGGTAGAGAAAGTCATGCCCCCATAGCTCTTATATTCTGTAAATGTGCAAAATTAGCACCATGTGAATGCTGCCAAGATTCACAGCTTGTACCTTCTGGAGTAGTGGGTCAGGCCACATCTGGGCCTACTTGAGCCATGGTTGGGGTGGCTGAGGAGCTCTGCACCTGAATGTGAGGAACAGAAGCCCAACGTGGCTCTGGGCAGCAAGCCCATGAAGGGTACCCCAGGACCATCCCTCAAAATCATTCTGCCCTGCTAGAGCTCTCAGCCTGTAATGGGAGGAGTAGCCTCAAAGATCTATGAAATGCATTTGGGGTCTGTTTTAGTCTGTTTTCTGCCAATGTAACAGAACACCACAGACTATGTAAATTATAAACAAAAGAAGTTTATTTGGTTCTGGAGGCTGGGAAGTCCAAAAGCATGATGCTGGCATCAGGGAATGATCACCCTGTGGTAGACAGGTGGAATGCAGAAGTTTGTACACAAGACAGAAAGAAATGGGCACAACTTATCCCTTTATCAGGAGCCCGCTCTGGCAATAACTAAACCACTCCTGCAATAATAGCATTAATCTATTCATGAGGAAAAAGTCCTCTTAATTACCTAATTACCTCTTAAAGTTCCTGCCACCCGATACTGTCACATTGATGATTAAATTTCAATGTGACTTTTGGAGGAGACATTCAAACCACAGTAGGTTCACTCTCCCATTGTCTTGTTGATTCCTATCACTACTGACCTTCTTAGCAAATGGTCACTTAACCACATCCTTAGTTTGCTCTCCTAAACATGTTTTTTCATTCTTCACATGGTCAGGCTGAAAATTTTTAAGATCTTTTCATTCTTCTTCTCTTTTCTGCTAATTATAAATTCCATCTTCAAATCATTTATTTCCTTAATGTATATGATTAAAAGTAGACAGCTTCTTCACTATTTTGCTTAAAAATTTCTTCTGCCACATATCCTGGTTCACCACTCTTAATTTTTGCCTTCCATAAGGCCCTCAGGCATGGACATAATTCAGCCAAGTTCTATGCAACTTTATAACAAGGATAGCTTTTACTCCAGTTCCCAATACCTTCTTCCCCATTTCCATCTCAGACTTCATCAGAATGGTCTCTCTACCATCCATATTTCTACCAACATTCAGATCACAACCACTTAAGTAATCTCTAAGATTAGTTTCAGACTTTACCCACATTTCTTCTCTTTTTCTGAGCCCTCTGCAGAATCACTCTTTACTATTCCATTCGTGGCAATCTAGACTTTTTCTAACTGGCTTCTCTAGATGCTTCCAGCCTCTACTCATTACCCAGTTCCACATCTGCTTCCATATTTTCAAGTATTTGTTATAAAAAATAGTCCCACTTCTCAGTACCAATTTCCTGTCTTAGTCCATTTTGTGTTGCTATAACAGAAAACAACAGCCTGGGAAATTTATAAACAGTAGAAGTTTATTTGGCTCATGATTCTGGAGGCCAAAAAGTTTAAGAGCATGATGCCGGCATCTTATGAGGACCTTCTTGCTGTATCATTCCATGGTAGTTGGTGGTAGGGCAAGAGAGTGCACATGAGCAAAAGCAAGAGAGAAACAGACAAACATACCCTTTTTATCAGGATCCCACTCTTGTGATAATGCCATTAATTCATTCATGAGAGCAGAGCCTTCATGACCTAATTACCTCTTAAAGGTCCTGTTTCTCAACAGTGTCACATTGGGGATTATGTTTCTAATGCATGAATTTTGAGGCACACACTCAAACCATAGCTGACCTAGGCCTTTCATGGGAGGGAACACAAACTAGAGGCAGACATAAAGCTGTGTCCATTAAAGAGGTGAAATACATTATGTGCATTCTACTTACTGGGTAACCAGCAACATACTGGATCTGAGTATAAGAAGAAACATAAAAATTGTGTATCTTGTAATTCCAGGCTTTGAGCTGTTTTCAGTCTGACTGATAAGACAAGGTTTATGCCAGTGAAACAAGTAGAGATTAATTCAAGACAGATGTGATCACCAGTCTCTGCTGGCATAAATCAAGTTTCATAAATGACTGAACTGGCATTTGAACCAACATTTCTTCTTATTTTCATCCCAGTAGCATCATCCTGATCTGGTGACCTTAAAGTCTTTTAAAAATCTAGTTATTACTAGAAAAATGTTGCCTCCATCTAAAAGTTGCAATAAAGCTTTCTTTCCCTGAGAAAAATCTAGCCAGCCCTTTGTGTAGGTTGACTATAGTGGGCATGTGCCCAGCATCATTTTCCTGATGGTTCATTCTCCCTCACCCAATACTGAACCTTCTCCAATCTAGGGAAGTGGTAAGTCCATGATCCAATAAAAAATATTCCATCTACATGACACAGTGATCAGTTAAAAGACTCAAGTTGGTCCAATAAAAATCCTTCCCTAGAATTAACTTAAATACACTAGAAGACAAAATTTACTTTCCAATTGAGGTTGATAAGCTTGGAAAATATGAATTAGGGCTACTTGTGGCCATGTTTCTCACCACACAGATTATTTCCCAGAATGAAGCCAAACAAAAGATAGCAGGCAGAGGAGCAACAGTTTTTCGTCCTCAGTCTCGTCCCTGAAGGCAGGTTCCTACTGCTGTCCCAGAATCCCTCAAAGCTCCTGGACTAATACATTCCCCATTTGCTTGAGCCGGTTAAGTTGGATTTCTATCACTTACAAATAAGTGAGTCCTGACTAATATGTTAGCTTCACAGTGCCATGCCCAGTGCATCTTATCTGCACATCTCTATTTTCCTGCAGAAAAACGACCGTTGGATGGAAAGGGCTGTGAAGCTCTCCTTTAAAGTACACATTCCTGGGCTTAACCCCAGACTTACTGATCCAGAATCTCTGGGGATAAGACCCAGGTATTTGTGTAATGCTACCAGTGATTCTGTTGCACACGCAGTGCCGAGTTTGCAGCATGGGATCACCACATCCCATTGGCTGATTCCTGGAGTCTAACTGCCCTGGAAAATTTTGCTCTGACCAGGTGTCACACTTTAAGATGAATACTAAAGGGTGCTATGGTTTTAATGTGCCCCCCAAAGTTTATGTGTTTGAATCTTAGTCCCCAATGCAACAGGGTTGGGAGGTGGGACATTTAAGAGTGGATTAGGTCATAGGGGCTCTGCCCTCATGAATGGATTAATGTTATTATCCCAGGAAAAGGTTAGTTATGGTGAGAGTGGACTTGTTATAAAAGTGAATTCAACCCCCGCTTGCCCTCTTCCTTCCTCACACTCTCTTGCCTTTTCACCTTCTGCCATGGGATGATGCAGCATAGATGCTCTCACTAGATGCGGGCCCCATGACCTTGGACTCCCCAGCCTCCAGAACTGTAAGAAATAAAATTATTTTCTTTCTAAATTACCCATCTGTGGTATTCTGTGATAGCAACACAAAACGGACTAAGACAGAGAGCATGACCAGGAGAAAACCAGGTCAGTGAGGGCACTCGCGCTGTTCTTCCTCTGATGTGTTTTTTTCAGAAATCAGGATGTTTCACCAGGGAAACAGCAAATCCACAAGGGATGTTCTGTCTTCAACAGTGTGAAAACTGTCATGTGGAAGAATAACAGATTGACTTTGTGGTGTTCCAGAGGACAGGCCTTTAACCAAGGGCATCCTGGTGCCAGATTTCAGCTAAATAAAGGGAAGAACTTTCCGGCAATTAGAGCTGCCCCATGGTAGAAGGGCTGCCACAGAAAGTAGTGAGCTGCCCGGCTCGGCCGTGTGCAGACATCAGCGGCTCACCATCTGTCAGTTGCTCTGGCTGGGGCTGTTCCACTGGACAGAAGGCTGGACGAGCTGCCTTTTTCTTGCCAGGATTCTACAATTCTAGAACGTGGTCTGGGGACAAAAGAGGCCAGGCTTACCAGAGGGGCCAAGTGACCAGAAGGGGAGAGATGTACACGAGTTTGCTGGGAAGGACTCATGTGAGAAACCAAACTCAAGATAGACCTTGTAGGGCACACAGGTAGCATTAATTACAGCACAGGCCAGCACTGAAGTCAGGAAATTTTCCACTTTTTGTAACTTGGTTTTATTTTATTATTATTATCATGACTGTGAATTACTGTTATAAAGAGGTGGAAAATCCCATATATTTCCATTTTAGAAAAAAATAAAATCAATAAACTGGCTGAAGCCTAATAATAAATATTCATGTCATTGAATATAAACAAGGAGAGTGAAGGAAGGGATGTTGTGAATGAAGTAGCTTCCATGTCAAGAAAAGCAGAGCACTGGGGCCGGGCGCAATGGCTGTAACCCCGGCACTTTGGGAGGCCAAGGAGGGAGGATTGCTTGAGGCTGGGAATTCAAGAACAGCCTGGACAACGTAGTAAGACCCCATCTCCATAAAAACAAACGATAACAACACCATGGTCCAGGAGGCCTCATTCCCGTCCGTCTCAGTCCTGCTCCCTTGGTCCTCAATGTCAGAGTGCCCAGGAGAACCTGAGTTATGTCTTCACTCAGGGTTTCTCAACATTTTTCAAGCCCAGGCCTTTGGAAACTTCTCTAAGTATGCTACTGTATTTCTGCAGCAGGGAGAAGATTGGAGACCATGTACCGTATCAACAACCAAGTAGGGGAAGGGAGAGGGACAGAGACGCTTGAAAGGGGACATCTGACTCTCATTTTGCAGAGGAAGGAGAGAAGAGCCGATGCATATAATGCCGCCCCCATAGTTGACAGATAAGGCTGCACAGTGGGGCTGGGCACAGCCCCATGGAGGCCGATATATCACTCAGAACTCTGGAATTTGCAAGTGACAGAAACTGAACTCAACTAGCTTAAGCAAAACAGGGATTTATTGGCTCTTGCAGCTAAGAGGATTCTGGGACAGCTCACAGAATTAAAGAAAAGACTGTGGGGACCAGGACTTTGGGACCAATTCTGTCTACAACTCCATCCATGAGTCCGTCCATCTGTCTCCTCTCCCACACACCCCTACCCAGTTTTCATCTGTGCTTGTCTCTGGTCGCAGACAGGCTCTCTTCCGCACTGATGAAGACGGCCACCAGACACCTCACATTCACACCTTCCCACTCCCGCATCCCCCGAGAAAAGTTCCTGCTGGCAGGATCCATGGCCCAATCTCAAAGGAAGGACTCTGATTGGCCCTGCTCTCATGCCCCCCACTCCCCTCGGACTGATTACTTTTGTACGAGGGATGGGCCCTGGGATTTGTCAGGCGTGGGTTCCATGCCTGTCCCTAGGGGCTCAAGAAGAGTGAAGGGCCTTAATAGTAACCTCTACTGGGGTCTGAGGTCAGCCCTGGGATGCATCAGGGGAGTGGGAGGGTGGTGAAGGGGGATCTTGGAGCAAAGAGGAGGGGCCGCTCACCTCCCCCTGGGAAAGTCCTCGTGTGCTGACGATCATTGTGGGATTCCCTCCCTCACACCTGCTGACCCATGAGTCGGGCGGCTCTGCCTTCAGTGTGTGGAGGGGTCCAGGCAGGACTGGCTGAGGGCAGCTCACCCTGGCCCTCAGAGGATGATGCTCGGTGAGGTTCAGCCTCCGGATACACACACACACACACACACTCACGCACATCCACACAGATGCACACTTGCATACCCTCATTCATACCCACCAGACATACCCTGACACACACACAAATGCATACACACACAGACACACCATACCCTCAAATGCACACTCACACTTGTAGACGCATTTGCACACACACAACACACTGACATACACAGATGCACTCACTCTCATGCTCACCACAGACACACTCATACACGTGCTTATTCCTTCAGATACACACTGACACATGGGTGCCTATTCAAACAGATGCACTCACACTGACACACACACTCACAATTTACACATTCATGCAGATGCACTCACATGCAACTTTCACAATTCACCCACATACTAACACTCAAAGACACATTCTCACGCACTCACTCAGACCACTCACTTTCATTCACTTTCACACATTCACACTCACACATGCACATTCTCACATTCACACACACACATTCACATATGCTCTCACCCAGTCTCACACATACTCTCAGATGTTGTCTCACATTCACACACTTGCTCACACACACGCACTCACATATGGTCCCACTCACACACATTTGCACACACACACGTGCTCACGTTCACACGCTTTCTCACATATGCTTACACACTCACACTCCTCCGTCACGTAGTCTCTTTGAAGGTCCAGATGAAGGTCCAGATGGTACCCCCAACTGCCTCCACACAGGCCTTACTGAGAGCACATTGTGGGTTTGCTCCCCTGGCTCCACAGGGGACACGGGGCCACCTGGCTGCATCTCCCTCCTGGCTGGGAAAGTCTCACACTGTCCCCTCCACTCCCCTCCAGGCAGGATCACCTTAGCCTGAGCATCCCAGTGGGAAAGATTCTGTCTTGTTTCTAAGGCCTCCAGAGAAAATGCCCAGGGAAAGCAAGGAGAGAGAGAAGAAGGTGTCTCTAAACTGCCTGGCAGCCAAAAGCACATCCTCAATGAAGGTGTCCCTGTCCCGCCGCCCTGCCTGAGAACTCCTAGACTGTGGTTGCAACTGTGCACCCCTAGACCATCTCTGCACCCTCTCTGAGTCCTTCTCCCCACCTGCTTGGTGGAAGTCAACATGCCTGCCTCGAGGGCCACCAAGGGGACACCAGGAGAGATCAAATGGCACCCAGCACAGAGCTGCCCACTCAGGAACGGGTCGACGAGGTCGACTCCATTTCCCTCCTGCAGAGATCACAGCTGGGAGACGGTGGACTCCCACGTGAAATCAGAGGAGAGCGATCCCTGGGCAGGGTCTGCCTTGTCAGCTGCATGATCTGTCCTGGCTGAGGCAGGGAACCTCATCATTACCACCCTCAAAGCTCACTCCCCAGAGTCCAAAATGGAAAGCCACTCTAACTCCTCTGTGTGGTTTGGAAACCCAGACATCAAAGCCTCTCACCGCCTGTGGGCATTTTCTACCCCCTCCCTATGCTCGGCTCTTCATCCACCCTTCCTTCCCTCTGCAGGCCCCTGGCCCTCCTCAGTGGGCCCCTATGCCTTTGCTCTTCCCCCTCCTGGAATGCCCGTCCCCTCCTCCGCTCAATCAACAAGACCTTTCCAACAGTCGTCTCTGCCATGAAACCCCTGCAAGCCACAGTCCCTCAACCCTGGTTCCTAACCAGGCCCTCCGCATACCCCCGCCTGTCCCATTGCCCCCTGGCTGGATTTTGGCTTAGGATCTAGCTCCAAGAGACCCAGGTCCTGGAGGGCACAGGTCTTGTGTAGCGGACCCACTGCTACAGCCAGGCCTGGCTCAGTGGCAGGGCACATCCGGGGTCCCTTCGGATGTCACTGAAGAGGCCACGTGAACGGTTCCCTCATTCCCCCGGGAATCTGTCTGCTCTCGGTCTCCCTCCAAAACATCCACTTCTCCTTTCAGAGGCCATCCCTTTTCTGTTAGTTGATATTTATGGGTAATAAGCCAAGCACATCAAAGCCAAGGTGAAATGCCTCTTGAAATAAACACTCTCCCCAGCAAACAGGTCCATCCATCCAGGTAGGATGGGCTTTGCTGGCAGCCAGGGAACGGCAGGCAGGAGCCCTGGGAGCAGGAGGGAGAAGGGGTTTCCGGGGACTCTGAGGGATGAGATAGGGTAGGGTAGGGGGAGAGGTGGGCGCGTCACCGCATTTGGCGCTGTCATCAAAAGTAGAAATGGAAGGTATCGCTTCTCAACCCCTCAGACTCCCATCACAGCAGAGATGAAGCAAGTCATTTTAAAGGCTGGCTCTGGAGTGGCAAAGACAGACCATGCAGTGCAGAAGCCTCTCTATGTAAGTGGGGAGGGTGAGGAGTCAAGGTCACTGAAAGTCAGCAAAGCCTCCGTCCGTGAGTGCTGGGGCTGGGATGGTCCTAGGACATGAGCGGAGCCTTGGCCAGGCTGCAGAGGTCCAGGACATGGATGGGGCTGTCCATGTGAGCTGGGGCTCATCGGAGGTCATCAAGCCCCCTGCCTCACCTCTTAGCGGGACCACCTCACTAAACCCATCCTCAGTTTAGGGCGGCCTCTCCTGGTGTCAGTTTCTTCTCAGGGAAAGGGTCATTCAGTGGGGCCGGGCCGGGCAACACTGAGCTCCACACCTAAGGGATGGAAAAATAACTCCAGCTTCTAAATATGTCCCCTCCCATGAGGACTGTAGCCTATTTCTACTTCCGGAGGTGACCTCTCCTCTGTTACAGATTCATAGGACCTGGTCCGCGCAGAGAGCTTCACCCCAACACACATTCTCAAGCACGGCAGATAAACAGGTATTCCAGAACACACACACATGCACAGGCATGTATGCACTTACACATGTGCATATATACACATGCACACACACGCATGCACATATACACAAACATGCATGCACACATGTACACTGTCAAACTGCTCATAGAGATCCAGAGCTCCACTTGCACAGCCACACAATGAAACAAAACAATCCCACACTTCGTTCCTACTCTTAACTGCCAGAAAAGCTGGGGGTACCTTTCAGATGCCAGGGACAAAACCAGGAAGACAGGCGAGGCTCTTCTTCACCCACCTAAATTCCTTCCGACCATTTCTCAAAGACCCACAGCCCAGCCTTTTCATGCTGCTGCCCTTCACTCTTGCAGGGGACACTCATGGAGCCTGAGACTGCCAACCTCTTCCCCAAAGCCCACGAATAGAATATGGAAGGAAGGAAGGCAGGCTCTTACACAAAGAGGTCAGGGTCAGCTTCTCCGTTTGATCTCCCCAGCTGCAAAGGGGCAGTTCAGAGCTTGCTAGGCCTGCCTGGCAGGGGAGGGGAGAGAAGGGGTGAGAAGTGAAGCAGGCAGCCGGCAGTGGCCAGCATCCTCTGCGGCATGAATATCAGGTCATGAAATGCAATTAGGGCTGCTTGTGCCTAACCTCCCTTCCTCTGCAGCTCCCCGTGACTTGGCAGACTATTTGGAGGACGTTCCAAGCTCCATTAGTTTAGCATCCTTTGACCTTGAGGGTCTGCTACCGAGCACACATCCAACTGGCTGCCTTCCATCTGCACTGGGGCAAGTAGGGACCAGGCTTCGTCACTTTTCTGAAGACCAAGCTCTTGGCTGAACCAGTCTCCTGAGGGTCTCCATCACCATCCCAGGCTACAAGTGCCTCTTGTGTTTCGAGCTGGTGAGACCTCCTCTGCCCCCAAGCTCTATGGCACCAAGATGGCCTGCAAGCCACTCCTCTCCTACAGAGTGGACTCCTCCACACGGGAAAAGGCTAAGCAGCTTCCAGCCTTTTGTGGAGTAGGTGTTTGATGAGAAGTATTGCATCTGTGGATGAATGAATAAACGCACAGCCCTGGAGGAGAAGCCTCTTCATGCTCATCTCCTTTATTTTCTTCTTTCCTTCTCCTCCTGAAAGTCATATCCTCTCCTGCCTGTGAGCTCAGGTGCTGTGTTCTACCTGCTTGCCACACTACTCTACTGAGCAGGCTCCCACTGCTCTGGAGGACACACTCCAGTATTTGTTCTTTGCTTTCTTCTCATGTCGTTTCCTTTTCTTCAGGTCCACTTGGGAGGAGTTAAGATCAGGATTGGAGGAGTGGCCCTGCTGGTCCTTCCTCCTCCACACACTCCTCACCTCACCCCGCAGCTGGATAGAACAGTGCCTGGAGCTGGCCTTGCAGTGTCCGGCTGCCAACCACTCGAGAGTCCCCAGGGCGCTTCTGGCCCAGGATGCCAGGCTCTGCACGGGGATCTCTACCCCACCAAACCCCTGCTTGTTTTCTGCACACCCATACCATCCTGGCTGAGTCTAAGAACTGGCCGCGATGAAATGCATGATAGAAGAGGAAAGAGCCTTCCCCAAATTGTCAGACTGAGCCCCAGCCCCAAGTACAGAGAAGGGGGTAAGAGAATTTCACCCTTGGGTCTTCTCAGCCAAAACCTTCTAGCACTGGAGGCAAGAAGAGGGGAAGACAAAGAAGGAGGGATCCTCTTTTCCCCCAAAACCCCGTGCTGACTTGGGCTTCCCCAGCCCTGCCTCCCAGGACAGCATCTCACCTTTCAGACCTCTCTCCCTACCACCTCCTTCCTGCCCACTTAGAAACCTGCTCTAGGTTAACCCTGGAAAGGAACAGATAAGTAATTCATACTAGAGTGTGTATTACTAGAGTATGAATCACTCAACAAGAACTTGATACTCTCACCCCAGGTGTGGCTTCCATCTCCCATGCCCGGTCTAGCTGGCGCCAGCTGCCTAAAGCACCCCGGGAAGACTAGGAAAAAGTCTTCTGAAGCCACCTCTGGGCTCAATGAGTGCGCTGATCAATTGGTGATGTCTGCCATGGACACAGGATGGGGAGAGTCCTAGTAGGTTCACTCGATATTTGACATTTCAGATTTAATTCAAAAGGACTTATGTAGTGAAATTCCAGAACTGTATATGAGCCCTGCTCTAATTAGGCCAATGAGGTGAGCAAAGGCTGGCTTGGCCAATCCGGGCTGTTTCTCCCACTCCCCACCTGCCGCAGTTGGCTAAACTGAAATGAGAGAGAAGGATGGGCTGCTGCGGCCACTGGGCTCCCAAAACCCACGCAAGGCACACTGGAAAGATGGGCAACCATGGGTCAAGCAAGCCTGAACTCTCTCTGGGCCAGAAAAGCGGGTATGGATGAGTGGCCATGGAAGAACTCTGCCCTTCTCCGTTCAAGGTCAGAGCTGGGTGAGATGTGTTTCTGGTTTGATTCCTCCAGCCTGAACAGTGGTTCTCAGATGTCACCGCACATGGAATCACTTAGGAAGCTTTTTAAAAACACAGATACCTGGGCTTCAGCCCCAGAAATGCTGGCTTAATTGGTCTGGGGTGCAGCCTGGGCTTAGAGAAATGTTAAAATCTCCCCATATGATTCTAATCTTTCAGCTAAGGTTGAGGCCACTGGGCTGAGTTTTGAGAAATCATTTAGGCCAGTGTTTCTGAAACTGTAATATTCATTCAAATCACCTGGGATTGTGTTAAAATGAAAATTTTTATTAGATGGGTGAGGGCCCAGAATCTTCATCTGTAACAAGCTCCCCAGTGATACTGATACTGCTGGTTCTAGGACCACACTTTCAGGAGGAAGGATTTAGGCCACTGGTTCTCAGAGTGCAGTCCCCTGACCTGGCAGCCTCAATATCACCTAGGAGCTCCTTAGAAATGCACCTTCTTGCGTTCTATCCCAACCTACTGACTTGGGAACTTAGGGGCACACACAAGTGTGGGAACCAATGGTCACTGAGAGGGGCCAGTCTCCTGCTTCCAGGACACACCTGTTCCCCAGGTCTGCAGGATGCCTTCAGAAGAGCCCTCTTAGATACAGCTCCCTTCCTGGTCCAGCCAGATGTGTGTTTGGGGGGTGGTGAGAACAAGTGTAAAGGAATTAATGAGTCCAGATGTCAATTTTTGGCAAGGAATAAATGCACACAGTAAATGCACAAACCTCTAGTTTTCCAACCCTGAGGGAGAAGGAAAATAAACACCTGAAAAACACCAGCAATGGAGAGATGAAATTCAATTCCAAACTAAAAATACACATAATTTATCATTATCTGGAAGGAGATTGGGTGAAGGCCATTAGCGGGTATTTTCTGGTTGATGCTGTTCTCAACAGCATGAGTGGCGAGCCAGAAGGGTTACTGCCCTACATTTCCCTTTGTTGCAGTTACGCAGCAACAACTCCAATGCACAGAAGGCCCCACGCTGCTTCTTCCCACCAGAAATGATTTCCCATTATCTAGTGGCTGGTGGGTAGAGGGCATCAGGGCTCCAAAGGTACCAGCCTCCTGAGGGGCAAAGCCACCTCTATTTCTCAGAAAAAGAACTTAAACCCAGCAGGGCTGCTGCAGACAGACTACCCCGGGGGCAGGGGCCCAGGGGTGGTAGTGGGGATGGAGTACTTTTCCACAGCGTCCTGCCATCCTGGGTCTGCCCGGGAAACTCTAGGGGCTTGGGCTTGGTAGAGAGGAGGCAGGAGCCTCCAGGATGAACTGTGGCTGTCCCCACCTGTCCACTTCCTGGGATGCAAGGAGGCTTTGCAGAAGAATGTAGGTGCTGTTGCCCTGAAACCCACGTGGCCAGGCAGATCTGAATCGGAACTAACCTCAGAATACAGGCGAAGAGCCCAAGAGAGGAGGTGGCAAGTTTCATGTATGCCAACATCCTGGAGCACCTGCTGCATGCCAGGCACTGGGGACACAGTAAGGAATGGGACAGAGTTCCTGCCCTCGTGTTGCACGCAACCCAACAGCCACCTGCTCAAGCTGCCACAGATGTGTTCACTCATCAGTAAGGACCAGGATGCATCCTAGCTGTTGGGTGGCAAGGACACCTGGCTCCTGGAGCTGCCATGATCCCAAATGACCTTCATCCCAGTCTCCAGGATGCTGGCTGCATTTCTCTTCCTGTTCTTTCCTGACAGTCTGGCTGCTCCCAGATCCCCATGAGGTTTCTGCCTTCGTATTGCCTTCTCTGTCCATAAACCCCATTACATGAAATAGCCTGTGCGAGCCTCCGGGCTTAACAACCTAAAGCACCTCTTATCAGCTGTAGGTCAATCTCTTAATATGCTGTTATGAAGACAAAATGAAAACCAGTCAACAAAAATGAAGAGTTGAAGGCAGCAAGTAAATTCAGCAAATGGACCCTTTGGAGGACTGGCCATGGGGTGCACTGGATTTCAGGAAAATGACCTTTGGGAAATTGGGCTACCTCACCTCAGGCTCCATGGAGCCCCAGGTCGCTTTTGGTCTCGGGCAAAGTCTCTTCTGGAAGCCAGGCAGGTGCTCTGTTCCTCACTCAGCCCCACACCCTGTGGCTTCCCAGAAAAGACCTCATTCCAGCTGTAGATTATACCCAGCCTTGACTCACTGAAGAAGTTCAGAAAAGACTTTGGAGCCTCGAAGAATGGAAAGGGGAAGGAAGAGATGCCTGAGAGGACAGCCTGTGAATACCGTCCCCCAGCACCTATTTAAGCCACGCAGTGGCACCTCCTCCCCACAACAGCAGCCCCCAGAGAAAGCTCCAGCTGTCCCCAGCCCTTCTTTTCCTGCCTGATCACGCAGGGCTGTCAGGGCACTGGTTGGAGATGAGGGACAAGCCAGGGTGCGCACCTGGCCCACTAACAAGTCATCCCCCTCTCTGTGCAATGACAACCCTTGTCCTATGAATTATGTTGTTTTTTTTAAATAGCTTTTGACAAATGGGGTACGTATACACCATGGAATACTATGCAGTCATAAAAAGGAATGAGATCATGTCCTTTGCAGGGACATGGATGAAGCTGGAAGCTGTTATCCTCAGCAAACGAATGCAGGAGCAGAAAACCAAATACTGCATGTTCTCACAAGTGGAAGCTGAACAATGAGAACACATGGACATGGGCGGGGGGTGGGGCCTGTTGGGAGTTGGGATGGGGAAAGGGAGAGCATTAGGAAACATAGCTAAAAAAAATAGCCAATGCATGCTGGGCTTAATATCTAGGTGGTAGGTTGACAGGTGCAGCAAACCACCATGGCACACGTTTACCTACATAACAAACCTGCACATTCTGCCCATGTACCCCACAACTAAAAATTACAATTAAAAAATAAATGGCTTTTGACACCTGGTACTGCTCGTCACAATTAGTCCTAAGAGTCCCCAAACTCCAGCCAGTGGTATCCCTAATTATTGGTGAATTATTGAACACCAGTAATTCACTCTGCTTTCCTGAGCTCAATCTTTGAGGGCAGGAGATGGCAAAGGTCTAGGAAATGACTTAAGAATCCTAAAGGAGACCCAATCTGACCCCCTGCCAAACCCCCCAAGTCTACCGTGATCAAGTTCCTGCTCTCACCTCCTCCCTGAGACTGCCTGGCCAAGGGTCATGGCAGCTGCCAGCTGCTGGGTAGAACAGAACCTTCCAGCCCTTTGACCCCACTCACCTGCTCTAAAAGGGAGCAGACGCAGTGTTCTCTCTCTCCCTGTGTTCTCTCTCGTAAGGTCATGTGATCCCATTTCCATCCCTCTAGCCGCTCCCTCCTCGTCTTTCTTTGAAAGAAAAAAAAAAAAGCAACCTTAATGAGGTATAAACATCATAATATTCACCACTTTAAGTGTACAATTCAACAAATTTTAATGAATGTGTCATCAAAATTGCTCGAATTTGATGGTCCTCTTTCTCTGCCTCTGGATAAGAGCTGGTCTTCGTGCCGCACCTTCTGTGCCCGCGACGACACACGTGACCAGACCTTGCCACTGAGTTCCAGGGACCTCAAATGCGGGACGTCACAAATTCCACTCATCAAACGGACTCCTCCTCTGCACTCCCTACCATCGTGGATGACACCGTCACCCACCCAGTGCCCAAGCAGACACCACCCAGCCATGACCCACCATCCTTAACAGGCCTAGAGCTCATGCTCTGCTCTTGGGTGATGCTGGCCAAGACCACCACCATCACTCTGAGCTGGGTCCCCACAGCGCTGCCACCTGGTCTTCCTTCCTGCAGTCCTAGCCACCCACCCCCACCTCCAGTTGGCCAGCAAAGGCATCTAAGACACACATGCCATCACGCTGTGCCCTGTTTAACATCTTGAGACAGGGTCCAACTTTGTCACCAAGGCTGGAGTGCAGTGGCGCAATCACAGCTTACTGCACCCTTGACCTTCTGGGCTCCAGCGATCCTCCCGCCTCCGCCTCCCGGGTAGCTAGGACCACAGGCATGCACCACCACACCTGGCTAATTCTTGTATTTTTTGTAGAGACAGGGTTTAGCCATGTTCCCAGGCTGGTCTTGAACTCCTGGGCTCAAATGATCCTCCCACCTCAGCCTCCCTAGTAGCTGAGACTACAGGTGCGTGCCACCAGGCCCAGCTTTTTTTTTTTTTTAAATTTTTTGTAGAGACAGGGTTTTCCCATGTTGCCCAGGCTGGACTCAAACTCCTGTTCTCAAGTTATCTGCCTGTCTCAGCTTCCCAAAGGGCTGAGATTAGAGGTGTGAGCCACTGTGCCCAGCCTTCACATCATCCAGCAGCTCCAGTGCCTGGGGTAAGGTCCAGTCCTCATGCTAGGCTCTGCTGCCAGGTGTTTGGCGGAGGTCCCCTTGTCACCTTTGGAAATGCAACAGTTGTGGGTGTCCCCAGTCTCTGTCCCAAGAACATCAGCCCAGACCCTTGGTCAGAAAAGACTCAGAACAGATTCAGAGGAGCCACCAGTTCTCTCCGCCTCAGTGTGTCCCACTGGGTCTGCCAAGTCTAATTCCGAATTGTATGAACTGACCACTGGTTTGGGCATCGACTAGTCCAAGCTTCAGAGACAAACAGCACAGGTTTCTGGGGCCGTCACCGCGCTGTAGCTCCCTTACCTCATCCATGTGCCGGGACTAATCGACAGCTTAGCCTCCCCACTCTCACCGGTTGCATTAAGACAGAGAGAGAGCAGCTGGCTTTGCATCTCCAATGGGTTAAGAAAGAGAAGGCAATTCCATCTATTTACAAAATAGGATTACAGTTTTGCAGAATCCTGCTGGGGCCTGGGGGAAACTTTGAAAACACATTCATTTTGTTTCCTCCTTATCAGAGCCACCTGCTCTCCCTTCCCCCACACCAGCCATCTTGATTACTCAGAAACCAAGGCATGAGCAGGAGCTGCTGGTACCCCAGCCTGCAAAGGTATCGCTGGAGCTCCTCAGCCATTTGGACTCCTGGCTGGGAGGCTCACATCCTCGGTCAAAAAAGTGCCCCTCTGGAGAGACAGAGGCACCAGCAGCTTTCCCACCACAGCAGGCCTGCTGAGACCTTGGCCCCTACCCGAGACCTCCACAGAACCCTGAACCTAGAACTGAGGAGGAATTGATCTTCCTCTGAAACTGTTTGTCTATAGGAAAAAAGAAACAAACCAAAGAAAAGCAAGGGCAAGGGAATCAAGTTATTGTGACAGGTGTTCGGGCTCCCGAAATAATAAACATGTTGGGTAAGTTGCAGTCTCACTGTGGAAGGACTCATCTTGATGCAAAGCCTTTCTTCCCTGCACCAGAGGGGGAAAACACCGTAGTAAACAGGAGGTGGGGGAAATCAATTCCTCATGCACGTTGCTCATTGAATGAGGGAATCTCAACCCAACTGTCCTTTCCTGTCTTCTATTAACTTTGTCAATTTCCCACCTCCTGAGTTGCTGGCTTTGCATGATGAGGTGGGTGAAGGTTTGGGGAGGTGAGCTGGAGAAAGTTGATGGCCCCTTGGGCTGGGCCATGGCCTTTTAACTCTATTATGTTGGGATGGGGGGCTTTGTCTCCAGATTGGCTGCAAGAAATCACAGAAAATGAGGGACCTTAGAGAGCACCTATTTCAACCACCTTACTTTACAGATTAGGAAAATAAATCTCAGGGAGTTTAAGGTCTCACCCCAGGTTGTTTAGCCATGAGCCACAGAGGCAGCCCATCAAAGAGCTAAATGAATGGCGAGTCCAGTGGGCAGGTACTGCCCCGGAGCAGAGGGAAGCGCTTCTGCAGCTCCTTGGATTTTGTTGCCTGAGGTCGAATGAAGAACTCTTAAAGGGATAATGGCTCAGTAACTCAAGCGCTAAAGTAATGGAAGCGAGAGGGAAGATCACGGGAAGCGGTGGGAACGGGAAAGAATTGATGGGGGCCTCCTCCTGTGTCCCTGAACAAACAGAGCACTTGCAAGAAAAGTGCTTAGGAACTAATCACACCTACGAGTGGGAGGGGTGCCCTTCAGATGGTAAATCTCCCCATTACCAAGGACGCTTCCTTTATTGTGGATTCGCAGTCTCCTCAGAGAAGCATCCAAGGAGCTTGGCATCTCCCTTGCTCCTGGTGAGACCGGAAGGCAGGCTGGTCCCCAGCTCTGCAGAGTGCAGCTGGGAGGAGCTGCAGCTGCCCCAACCCTGGGAAGTCACCAGTCCTTAGGGTTGCTAGGTTTAGCAGATCAAAATTCAGGATGGGCCAGGTGTGATGGCTCACACCTGTAATCCCAGCACTTTGGGAGGCCGAGGCAGGTAGATCACCTGAGGTCAGGAGTTCGAGACCAGCCTGGCCAACACGGTGAAACCCTGCCTCTACTAAAAATACAAAAATTAGCTGGGCGTGGTGGTGGGTGTCTGTAATCCCAGCTACTCCGGAGGCTGAGGCAGGAGAATCACTTGAACCCGGGAGGCAGAAGTTGCTGTGAGCCAAGATCACGCCACTGCACTCCAGCCTGGGTGACAGAGCAACACTCCATCTCAAAAAAGAAAAAAAAAAAAAAAAGAGGACAGCCACGTAAATCTGAAAAACAGCTCTAACTGCGTAACTTTTGTAATGTTTTGGTGAGAGAAAGCTAAATAAGAATATTTAGGGTGTTCCAACAGGGTCAATATGGGTCAAAGGACAACATCTGTTAGCTCAGAAGAAATCTGTCAGCACAGAGCATATCATGCGTTGGCCGGGCACGGCGGCTCATGCCTGTAATCCCAACACTTTGGGAGGCCAAGGTGGGAGAATCGCTTGAGCACAGTTCAAAAATCAGCCTAGACAATATAGGGATATCCCTGTCTCTACAAAAATTTAAAAAAATGAGCCACGCCTGGTGGCACGTGCCCGTGGTCCCAGCTACTTGAGGGGCTGCTACTTGAGGGGCTGAGATGAAAGGATTGCTTGTTGAGATCAAGGGTGCAGTGAGCTGTGATCACGCCACCGCATTCCAGCCTGGGAGACAGAGCAAGACCGTCTCAAACAAAAAAAATGTGTACACACAGGGCTCCGGCCACCGTCCCCACTCCAAACCCCAAGCAAGTGTGTGGGAAGTGCCCTGCCCCACACACAGTAATCTGTCTGCTCCTCCCAGGGTGAACTCCGTATGAATGACAGCCTGGCAGTCTGTGTGTGCTTCCCCACTAGAGTAGGAGCCCAGAAAAGGGCTCTCCAAAGTGGGCTGATAACATTTTGGACTGTTAAGTCTTTTCATCCTAGGGGGCCTTCCTGGTGGAAGCAGGCTTCAAAGAAAGGAGATTTATGTACACACAGAGCTCCAGCATCTCCTACATTTAAAAGTCTGGGACACTCTCAAAAGACCAACTAAGTTGCATTGGAATAAAAGTGACAAACAGGAAGGTGGGGTAGGTAGGGGGCGGGTAGTGCCATGGGGCTTGGATACTGTGGCTGGCAAGTCATTTCACCTTTCTGAAACTGGTTTTATTTTACAGTTAAAGGGTCTTGTTATGTTGCCCAGGCTGGTCTCAAACACCTGGCTTCAAGCGATCCCCCTGCTTCGCCTCCCAAAGCGCTGGGATTCCAGTGGCCTGCTTGAAACAACTCTTATTTGTGGGATGAAGACTGCCTAGCCCACAGGTTGTTTTGAAGATCACACGGGGTGGAAATAAAAATGCTTTTAAATAGCAAGCTGCGGCCGGGCACAGTGGCTCACGCTGTAATCTCAGCACTTTGGGAGGCTGAGGCGGGTGGATCACGAGGTCAGGAGATCGAGACCATACTGGCTAACACAGTGAAACCCCATCTCTACTAAACAAAAATACAAAAATTAGCCGAGCGGCTACTCGGAGGCTAAGGCAGAAGAATGGCGCGAACCCGACAAGCGGAGCTTGCAGTGAGCCAACATGGCGCCACTGAACTCCAGCCTGGGCAACAGAGCAAAACTCTGTCTCAAAAAAAATAAATAAAAAAATAAAAATAGCAAGCTGCTACGGAATGGAATATAAGCTCCTAATAAAATTGGACATGACCTGACACCGAGTACCACCCTAAACACTTCACGTGCTTTATCTCAGCGCCTCTCAGTTAATCTCATAGTCACATGCCTATGGGGCCAATCCATGACTTCTTCACTTTGCATCTGTGGAGCTCAGAGGTCTCGTACGGCCTGGCCCCACAGTCGGTAAATGAAAGACAGACCCTGGCCGGGTGCGGTGGCTCACACCTGTAATTCCAGCACTCTGGGAGGCCAAGGCAGGCAGATCACAAGGTCAGGAGATTGAGACCATCCTAGCTAACATGGTGAAACTCGGTCTCTACTAAAAACACAAAAAAATCAGGTGGGCATGGTGGTGGGCGCCTGTAGCCCCAGCTACTCGGGACGCCGAGGCAGGAGAATGGCGTGACTCCGAGGTGGAGCTTGCAATGAGCCGAGATGGGAGTCTCCACACTCCAGCCTGGGAGACAGATCGAGACTGCATCTCAAAAAAAGACCCCGATTCCAAACCCGGTGTTCATTCATTCCTTATTCAACAACGATTCAGCAAATATTTGCTGCCATCAGCAGAGTTCAGGGTATCAGAAAGAAAGCAGAGGATGTGAGACACCCACTCTTGCTCTCATAGAACTCAGTCTATTACAACCATAACCACAGGAGAAAGGATAATTTTCCAAGCATTTACAAGGCACCAAGGACCGTGCTAGGTGCTTTTCATGATGTAGGAACTAATGTTATCACTTTGTCAATGAAAACCGAAATTCAAAGAGGCGAAACGATAAACCCGGGTCACACAGCTACGGTGAAGCTTGGATTTCAACCCAAATCCTGGACTCCAGAGGGCTTATTCTCCCTCACCGCTACACTAGAGAAACAAAAAGCTTTAATTGTGATGATTTAAATAAAGCTTAACCCTCACTGTAAGGATAGGGTCCCCATATATTACCATGTTGTGTCCGGAATTGGTGGGTTCATTGGTCTCACTAACCTCAAGAACGAAGCCGTGGACCCTCGCGTTGAGTGTTACAGTCCTTAAAGGCGGCGTGTCCGGAGTTTTTTCCTTCTGGTGGGTTAGTGGTCTCGCTAGCTCAAGAGTGAAGCTGCAGACCTTCACAGTGAGTGTTACAGCTCTTAAGGCGGCGCGTCTGGAATTGTTCCTTCCCCCCAGTGGGTTCACGGTCTCACTAGTTTCAAGAGTAAAGGTGCAGACCCTCGTAGTGAGTGTTACAGCTCACAAAGACAATATAAGCCCACAGTAACCAATAACATTTATTGCAACATAGTGCAAACTAAAAGAACAAACACTCCACCACAGAACAAACACTCCACCACAGGGAAGGAGAACCAAACGGGTTGCTACCGCTAGCTCAGGCAGCCTGCTTTTATTCTCTTATCTGGCCCCACCCACATCCTGCTGATTGGTCCATTTTACAGAGAGCCCATTGGTCTGTTTTACAGAGAGCTGATTGGTCCGTTTTGACAGGGTGCTGATTGGTGCGTTTACAATCCCTGAGCTAGACACAAAAGTTCTCCACGTCCCCACTAGGTTAGCTAGATACACAGCCTCGATTGGTGTATTTACAAACCCTGAGCTAGACACAGAGTGCTGATTGGTGCATTTACAAACCTTGAGCTAGATACAGAGTGCCGATTGGTGCATTCACAATCCCTGAGCTAGACATAAAGATTCTCCAAGTCCCCACCAGATTCAGGAGCCCAGTTGGCTTCACCCAGTGGATCCGCCTTCCCACCCCCGCGCCTTTCGCCCGCACTCCTCAGCCCTTGGGCGGTAGATGGGACTGGGCGCCGCGGAGCAGGGCACCGCGCTTGTCAGGGAGGTTCGGACCGCGCAGGAGCCTACGGCGGGGGCGGGGGCGGGGACGGGGGCGGGGGCGAGGGCAGGGGCGAGGCTCAGGCATGGCAGGCTGCAGGTACCGAGCCCTGCCCCGCGAGGAGGCAGTTAAGGCCCTGCGAGAAATCGAGCGCAGCGCCGGTGGGCCAGCACTGCTGGAGGACCCGGCGCACCCTCCGCAGCTGCTGGCCCGGGTGCTAAGCCCCTCACTGCGGGCCGGCCGCTCCAAGTGCGGGACCCGCCAAGCCCACGCCCGGGGAACTCTACCAGCAAGCGCTGTGCGCAGCCCCGGTTCCCGCCCGTGCCTCTTGCTCCACACCTCCCCGCAGGCTGAAGGAGCCGGCTCCAGCCTCCGCCATCCCAGGAAGGGGCTCCCACAGTGCAGCAGCGGGCTGAAGGGCTCCTCAAGCGCGCCCACAGTGGGCGCCGAGGCCGAGGAGGCACCAAGAGCGAGCAAGGGCTGCGAGGGCTGCCAGCATGCTGTCACCTCTCAATGTCAGGTTTTCAGAGTCTAAGTTTGTGAAATTTAGAAAGAAGAGGAGAATCGCTGGGTATAGATGTAAAACAATGCTTTGTAGGAAGGATCTAACATTTTCTTTCAGGATGAGGGCAGGAGTGCGTATCTGAGGCTTTGGCTCAAAGACAAAGAGGGAGAGAGAGGGCTTCACCTCATGATCTACAACATTTCCACGTTGTACCACAGCGTCCCGGCTCCCCGATCCCCTTGGAAGAATTCGTTCTCTCGGTCAGAGCGACCTCGCACGCTGATCGGTCGAGGGACCCGCCATGCTCAGGGCTCAGCACCCCCGAGTTAAGGAGACAAGAGCAGCCATCTCCCGGCCCCCAAGCACCCGGACTCACACCCGCCTCTGCTGCGACTTCACCAAGGAAGGAAAAATGGCTCGAAATGCCTGTACATTAAGAAGCGTATAATTATGCATAATAAAAAGACGCCGGCCCTTGTGTATATAAACACAGCTTTGACTGAGTGCCTTCTCCCAAGCAGCCCTTCTGGCTCTCAGCAGCAGCAGTGGAACATCTTAAACATATGGTCGCCATCCAGGCCTCCAGGCAGATCTGAACTGGGGAGGGGGTGGGGCCAGGGGCAGGCGGGAGGTGGGGAAGGGACGGGGATGCAGGAAAATCAGGAGATGGTTGTTTGGGGAAGAGGGTTACACGGAGAGCTGGTGGGCCAGGGGTCAGACATTTACAATCAGGACATAATCTGTGACCTGCCACCCCAAGTTGAGCTGTCTTTCTCTCTCCCTCCTCTGCCCCAGGCTCAATTTGCCCCCAAAGACAATAATAGGGAATTCTGCCACCTGTCTCCAGGGAGGGGGAAGAAGGAGAGCTGCTGAGTGGCAGGAATATTTCCTGGTTTTGATTTGGGGATCCTCTCATTTCTATCTGCACTGATTTCAGCACCTGTCACCTGCAAGGCGCTGAGTAGGCTAAGGAGGGAATCCCCCAGTGGATAAGCCACTTCCGATAGTGTAGCAGTTCAACAGGTGATCAAAGACACCCCCAATTTCAGTCAAGCTCCCAACCTTGGGTTCTCCAGCCTCAAGCTTTGCCTGGCCTGCCCATCAGGGTGTGGTCTTGCTGCCAGCTGCTCCTGACCAGGGTGGTGAGTCTTCAGGCTGGTGCTCAGCCTCCCCCGGGCCAACCCGGAGTTTGTGCAGTGCCCCTCAGGCTCCTGGAGACCCCATGCTGCACCATGAAAGGGCCTGCTCCCCACAGTAGAGGGCTCTGTTCCTAGCCTTCCCCACCATCACCGCCACCTCCCCACACAATCCATCACTTCTCTGCAAAGCTGGACAGCGGAGCAAAGCTGGCTCCGAACTGGGAAGCTGGGGAGCCAGTGGAGCTGGTCTGCGCATCCTCCTTGGGCCGTCACTAGCAGGCCTGTCTCAGGCAGATCTGTGGTCCAGCTATGCTGTCGCTCTATTTGGGGTGGGGGGCGGTGAGGAGGAAGTGGATGCTGGAGGGGATGGTGCTTGGCCTCCTCATCCTGCAGCATATGTAGAGTCCTCTCCACACCCCAGACAAACTGGAGATGCTGGTCCAGAAGCGAAGACTTGGGTGCAAGTGGTTTATTTGGGAGATGACCCCAGGAAGCAGGAGTGAGGGGCAGGAAGAGTGACACTCGGAAAGGAGAAAAGCAAGGAGGGGTGCATTCTTGGGCTTGTCACTACTGTGGACAATGGGACTCAACCCCACTGGGGCCCCTCTGCAAAGCCAGGCATGGGGTGCCTTGTAATGGTTCCTCTGGAAGACCGCAGACTAAGGCATTTTCCCACGGGCCCCTGCCCATGGGCTGAGGTTTGATTCTCCTGCTTTTCCAACTGCACCTGCAGGGACACTCCTTCCTGCTCTGGGGACAGCCCCAGGCAGAGACTCGGGGTGCACTTGAGGTTGGGAGATGGTTTCAGCATGCATGGACTGCCCCCCACAGCTACAGACAAATCAGAAGTGGGCGAGGCATGCAGACTCAGAGCATGGATGGGTGAGTGAATGAAGGAGTGAAAGAGTAACTTTAAGACAGTTTCAGGGCGTGGACCTGGGAGTGCAAAAGCAGCCTCTTCTCTGCCTGAGGATCACCTCTGTGTGAGCCTAAGCTTTGTCTCTGGAAAGGGGACGATGCAAAGCCACAGGCAGAGCATCACAGCCAGGACAGCAGGGATGCACTAAGAGGGCACTAGGCTCTGGGAGCAGGAGAAAT
This sequence comes from Gorilla gorilla gorilla, assembly GCF_029281585.2. Lineage (NCBI taxonomy): Eukaryota > Metazoa > Chordata > Mammalia > Primates > Hominidae > Gorilla > Gorilla gorilla. The sequence continues at coordinate 17,858,253 of NC_073228.2, read as the reverse complement.
GGCTCAGGCAGGAGCTGCAACTCTCTGGCACCACGCTAAGGAGTTAGGACTCTATTTTCTACCAATCACAGGCATGTGGGGACATCCTCCTACAAGCAAAGCCAGGAGATGTACAGTCTGTGGCTTGTGGGAGGCAGGCGTCAGGTCAGGGACAACCCCTGCCAAGGAGAGGTAACGCCCACATCCCCTCCACTCCCTCCACCCACACCTGCCCCTTGCTGTGCAGACACACCCTCATGCTGGCCGTGACAATGAGACCAAGAATTAAGTCCCTGAGAGTCAGCAAAGTTTTCTAAGGAAAATGTGGAGATGATCTCATATTAGAAAAATAAGAGAGTTAACAAGAGAGCGTCTGGGAGGAGGGAAAGGAATCAGTGTTTCTCAGCTAGGCTGGCACCAGACTCCCAGGGCACTTGAAAGGTATTGGGCATTTTTCCTTTTTGCTATGACCGGGGAGGGCACTCCTGAATCAAGTGGGCATGAGAGGCATCCTGCGATACACACAACAGTCCCCCAGCAGCAAAGAGCGGCCCGCTCAGTCCAGGGGCCAGTCACAGTTGGTAAATGAAAGACAGACCCTGATTCCAAACCCAGTGTTCATTCATTCCTTTTTCAACAATGATTCAGCAAGTGTTTGCTGCCGTCAGTAGAGTTCAGGATATCAGAGAGGAAGCAGGGAATGGGAGACACCCACTCTTGCTCTTATAGAATTCACAGCCTATTGCAACCATAACCACAGAAGAAAGGATCATTTTCCAAGCATTTACAAGGCACCAGGGACCTGGCGCCTGGGAAAGCCACCAGGCTTCCAGGGGCCCCTGTTACTCTCCTCATGACCCAAATGCCACAGCTCCCCCATTGAACACCCCTGAAAGAACACTTAGAAACAGCCCAGGGGAATGATACAGGGGGGTTGCAGGACTTCCCATTCACTCAGGAAGAGGAGTGGGAGGCAGGTAACTGAGAAAGGATGGCAAAGCTTCTAGGCTGCGTGCCCAGCCGGCTGAGTGTTTAGGGATACGAGAGAGGACAGCAGGTGAAAGGTACCTGAAATGGAGTTAGAGGGAGACAGTCTTGATGTGCAGTTGTCACAGGAAACCGTGAAGGAGCTGGTGTGAGCACTGCTGAGCTGGGCCGGGTCTCTGCAGAGGCAGAAACGAGAGATGAACAAACAGAACCGACCACTCCTTTCGGACCCCTCTGCAACATGGTCGCTGCAGCTCGGGCGGCACTGGACAGGTGGGCGCCACAGAGCGAGGCGGCCGGCAGAGAAGGGTAGGACTCCCTTGCAATTCTGACATCTCCCTTCAGCTCTCCATCCAGAGAGATGTTTTTATGTAAGCAGTAGCCAGAGAGGGATTGGAGATGCTAATTCCATTTCATTAGATCCCAGCAGCTTTCGATTACAGCAGGCCGGAGGGAGGAAACAGAGCTGATGTGTTTTTAGAAGCCGCAGTTTTGCTCTGTTTTTAATTTAATGCTGCTGGTAAAAAGATGCCACCTTGGAGTCACTAATGATTCGCGTGAATTATTTTGGTTGATTTACACACCCCTTCGACTTTAAATAACAAGGGAGGAAGGAGAGCTGGGTCCCCCCTGGAGCTGTGAGCCTGCAGCTGGAAGAGGATGCTGCCGACTTGAGGGTTTCTTTTTTTTTTTTTTTTTTTTCAATTGTTTCCTCCGTGCGGGGCTGGGCCCTGGGCATTTATAAACAGGGCACAAACTTGGGACACCAGACACCGTCCCCCTTGGACCACTGCCCTCCAAGCCGTGTCTTGCCTACCGTTCTTTCCCAAAGAAAAGCCAGTGGTTAGTGTATTAGAGTTGGTACAACGTGTCAGACTTAGGACGAAGATCTTATATGCACAAACTCTGATGCTCACATTTATGCTGAGAATTAGTGTGACATTCCCTGTGTCCCTGAGGAAGAAAACAAAGCTCTGAGTGGTTTAGGAGCTTGCTCAAGGCTGCCTCACTAGGAAGTGGCAGAGACAGCATCCAAACTCACGCACAGCAGGGCCTTTCGGGTTTGGTTCAGTATTGCACCTGGAGGCCTACAGGAAATGAAAGAGTAATGGACCCAGATTTGTCTGAATCCAGAGTAGAAGCCCTTCCCATTTTTCTGGAGGACCAGTGGTCTCCAAAGGGACTGGGCTGACCAGAAAGGCCAAGACCAAAGGCTGAAGGGAGTGGAACCCTCCCTTCCAGACCCCCAGCACCGGATGGGCATCTGAGCAGCAGCTTCACCCAGGGCCACCTGGCAGGGGTTTGATCATGTGCCTGTCTGCCAGGAAAACAGTTTGAGGGTTGGAACAAGTGTCCAAAAGGAGCCTTCATTTATCTTGATTCCCAGCTCATCTCCATCAGGGGAAACGTCTCCTGTCTGCCCCTGCCCCTCTCTTTTTTCTCCCCTTCAGAATAAAATTAGAGGCAGCCGGGAAGAGCATTAAGTCCTTTCCAAATTTCCCTTTCTCATCCGTCATGTCCAGGCCGGAGCTTCAAGGCTGCACTGGGAAGTGAGGGTCTCTCTGCTGGGAGCAGCAAATGGCAGACAGGGGGCTGGCAAGGAGGGAGGAACCCAGCTCAGGCGACCAGGGAGAGGCCTGGCCTCTCCATCATCAGGCAGTCAGGGCAGCTGCATCTGTGATTCAGGCCAGCGGGAGGCTTTGAGGCCGGCTGGGCCAAGGCAATCAGGAAAACCACCAGAATCAGGAGGAGAGAAATAGAGGCCCCCGGAAGCCTCGTGACTTTCCCATCAGGGAGGAGCAATCAGTGTATATGCAAAGTGCTGCAGATTGACATCACAGGCATTTCATCCGGGGACTCAAGCTGGGAGAAACAGGGACTACAAAGGTGGAAGTCCCAGGTTCAAATCCCAGCTCTGCTACTTACTAGTTCTGTGGTCTCAGGCAAGTTATTGCACTCCCTTCAACCTCCATTTGCTGATGAAAAACGATGTGGCAGGAAGCGGATGGCACCTGCCAACGGGCTGACCAGAGGGCCTTAGCCAAGGGACCAGGAACAGCTATATAACCTACAGATCTGGAGCAAAGTGAAAATGTGGGCCCCGTGGTTAAAAAGTGTTAAGAATTTCAAGATGATAACAGCAGAGCATTAGACCAGGAATGGGCCCTTCTAAGCGCCGGGCCCAGGATGACGTCATGGGTCACAGGCCCACAAAGCTGGCCTTGGAAGGGGCTTTTTACCAAGATGTGGGCAGGGTTTAGGGAAACCACTCCTTGTGCGACAAGTGAGTGGCCTGGAGAAAGCATAGCTGTCCCTTCGCTGCAGAAGGCCTCAGAATGGGAACAGAGCTTGGACAGGGGTCGGAGGGCTGGGGAAATTCCCACCCTCTCTCTGTGACCTGAGTCAGGAGCCTAGTCATGCGGTCCACGGAGCTCTGCCTCCGAGCGCAGAGCAGCGGGGAAAGGGCTGAGGGTGGCTATGGGGATGAGCAGCTATCTGCCTCGCTGGGAGGACCTCATGAATGCTTGTGCATGAAGGCGTCTAGCACAAGGAGGCCCTGTGAGAGCTATTCGGCTTCTTCCTGGAGCACTGATGACTTTCTTGTTCCTCTGCTCTATCTTGCTTCCTCTCTTGAGGGTGGACCCACTAGGAGACGTCTTTCCACTCCCTGTGGCATCTCCCAGCTGAGAACACAGCCAGTACCTAGGTAATGGAAGTCATTGAATGAATCTGGTTGTGAGTGGGAGCCACCGGCTCAAGCTCTTTCACAGTGAATCTGGTGCTGCCCTGGAATCTGCATTCCCTGGTGAACAAGGACAAGGAGGGAGACACCGAGCAGGCCAGTGCCCACCAAGCTCCGGGTCTCATCTGTCAGGTGGAAGCCGAGCCCCGCAGGACACAGCAGCCACACCCCGAGAGGTAAAGAAAGGGACTAGGATCAAAGTGAGAGAACTAAAGGCAGAGCTGAGGGGGCTCCAGGTGGAGAGTGAGGCTGGTAAAAATTGGGGTGTTCTGGAAGCCAGATGCGGTCTGACTCCCTCCTGCAACCCCTCAGGGGAAGCCCCTGTGAGGGGCACAAACACTCTCAGCACTGGAAACCACGCGGTCACACCGCCAACATGTTAGCCAAGTGCCATCTGCCTGGGAACAGCCTCTTTCTGTGCAGAAAGCTTGTCATGCCTCCTGGTGGTGCCAGCTGCAGGCTGTGTGCTTGGGCAGCTGGCACCACCCTTGGACCTGCTCTCCCCTTCCAAGGAAGACAGTGACCCTGCCAAGGTGAAAGTATGAAACCAAGCACAGGGCTCCCAGATCAGAGGTGTGGCTCAGCAACGCTCTAAAATTGGGTCCAGCTTTGGAAGACCCAGTGTCCTCTCTGCTGGTCAGGCAAGGTCACACCGCCAGGGGCTCAGCTCCCCAGACGCCCTCTGTGCAATGCTGAGCCCTGAGCTGGTGCTTTACTTCTCCACGTATCCACGCTCTGCCTCTCCATAATCACGGTTTGGTTCCCTAAGCAGCAGTTCCTGAGCGGATTTGAGCACAAATTGTTTATTTGAGAGGTACTGGCTATGGGGGGAGCCCCAGCAGGAGAGCAGGGAAATGACCCAGAGAAGGGAAGGCAGCCAGGGAAGGGCTGTTCTAAGCCCACTGCCAAAGTGGGCACTAGGACTGCATCCTGTGAGGAAACTGAGAAACAACGCAAAACGCAGGATCTGGAACCATCCACTCCCAAACCTACATAAGGCGTAAGCTGAGATGTTTATATGTCAACTCATGATGATCTTCAGCTGAGGGCTGCTTCTGGGAGATGGTCATTCTAGGCTTTTCTGGGGCCTCCCAATGCAGGGGTTGGAGGTCCCAAGGCTGTGAGAGGCCAAAGCTGGCAGTTGAAAGTTAGCCCAACCGTGCAAAAAGGGATAGAGTCATAACACTTACAGTGTCTGCTTCACCCTCTGAGCTCCCATGTGCGTTCATAGCATCCCAAAAGCATTTATTAAGCACTTCCAGTTTGTACCAAGTTTAGAAGAAGATCCAAAGAAGACTCAGTTATGTCTGAACCTAATGGTCAGATGGGCGCACAGCAAAGCCATCGCCGTGCAACCTCACAGCAAAGGCAAGCCAACATCAGAGCACAGAAGAGGGAGTAGGGAAGTGGAGAAAGTTTCCATAAAAAGAGAAACCTTTGCTCCTGATGGCTTTTAATATCACCTATATGTTAATAACTCTCAAATTTATATTTCAGCCTGAACTGCTTCCCTGAATTTCAGACTTGTAGACCTGACTGCCTACTTCCTTCTGCTTGTATGTTTCATGCAGATCTGTATTTGTTATCTTGCTGGCTAACAAATGACCCCAAAACTTAGCAGCTTAAAATGACTGGCATTTATGATCTCACAGGGTTTCTGAGGGTCAAGAATCCAAGAGAGGCTCAGCAGGGTGGTTCTTGTCTGGAGTCTCTCATGAGACTGCAGTTGAGATGTTGACCAGGGCTGCAGTCATCTGAAGGCTGGACTGGGGCTGGAGGATCTGCTTCCAAGATGATGCATTCATGTGGCTGCTGGCTGGAGACTTCAGGTTCTTCCCACACACCCTCTCCATAGGGCTGCTCATCATATCACAGCTGGCTTCCCCCAGAGCAAATAACCCGAGAAAGAAAGGGAGACAGAGAATGAGACAGGCAGGGGGTACAGTCTTTTACAACCTAATCTAAATACTGGCATAACATCACTTCTGTCACATTTTATTGGTCACACTGACCAACTCTGGTACAGTGTGGGAGGGGACTACACACAGGTGTGAATACCAAGAGGTAGGGCCTGGCCAGTTGTAGTGGCTCACACCTGTAATCCCAACACTTTGGGAAGCTGAGGTGGTCAGATCACTCGAGCCCAGGAGTTTGAGACCAGGCTGGGCAACATGGTGAGACTGCATCTCTACAAAAAAATATTTTTTAAAATGTATCTGGATATGGTGGTGCATGCCTATAGTCCCAGCTACTCAGGAGGCTAAGGAGGAGGATCACTTAAGCCCAGCAGGTTAAGGTTGCAGTGAGCCATGATCACACCACTGCACCCCAGCCTGAGTGATGGAGTGAGACTCTATCTCAAAAAAAAAAAAAAAATGGTTATGGTCAATGGGGTCATGTTGAAGGCTGGTGACCACAGGATCTTAAACTTAACATGCCCGAAATGGAACTCCCGAAGTTTCTCCCTTTGTGCACAAAGCCAACTTCACTGTCTTCCTCATCTCAGTGAGAATGGCAAATCCATCTTTCCAGCTGCTCAGGCCAAACCCTTGGAGACATCCTTAACTCCTTCCCTTCCATCCACATACATCTAATCCTTCAGCAAATCCTGGTAGCTGTCCCTTTAAAATATATTGGAATTCTGACCACTTTCCACCACCCTCATTGCTGCCATCCTGATTTAAGGCACCTGCCTTAACATCTCTCACCTGGATGATTGCAATGGCCTCCCAAGCGGTCTCCCTGCTTCCATCTTTGAGCCCCCTGCAGTCATAGTGATCCTGTTAAAATGCATTACTGCTCTGCTTGAAACCCTCTCATGAGGGCAAAAAGTCCTCACAGGGCCCTTCACCGTCTGACCCCACCACCACCATCCTAATCTCACATCCTATGACTGCCCTGCACCCTCCATCCGGCCCCCCTGGATATTGCTAGCGTACTCCTGCCTCTGACCCTTTGCACTTGCTGTTCCCTCTGTCTAGAAAGCTGTTCCCACCACTATGCCCGGCTAATTTTTTGTATTTTTAGTAGAGACGGGGTTTCACCGTGTTAGCCAGGATAGTCTCAATCTCTTGACCTTGTGATCCGCCCGCCTTGGCCTCCCAAAGTGCTGGGATTACAGGCGTGAGCCACCGCGCCCGCCCTGTAGTCCCAGCTACTCAGGAGGCTGAGGCAGGAGAATGGCGTGAACCCGGGAGGCGGAGTTTGCAGTGAGCCGAGATCACACCACTGCACTACAGCCTGGGCGACAGAGCAAGACTCCGTCTCAAAAAAAAAAAAAAGAAAGAAAGAAAAAAGAAAAGAAAAGAAAGCTGTTCCTCCAGGCATCCACTTGGCTGGCTCCTCATTGCCTTCAAGTCTTTATGCAGTGCCCCCTGCTTGGAAGGCCTTCCCCGACCACCCTATTTATAAACTTCCTATTCCCTTCTTTGCCTTTGTTCTTCTTCTTAGCATGTTTCACCACCTCCAAACCATCTATTTTATTTGTTTTTCTTACATGTCTGTCTCCCCCACAGATCGTAAGCTCCATGAAGATCCCTGTCTGTTTTTTCACTACTCTATTCATAGCATCTAGAATTGTGGCTGACTCATTCAGGATGCTAAAAAATATTTGTTGAATCACCAGAAGGAGGGAACATGAAGAAAGGTATTTCAGTTATCTACCACTTCATACCCATCCACCTTAACTAGGATGCCTAAAACAACAACAATCATGTATTTGGCTCCTGAATATGCAATTTGGGCAGAGTCTGGGAAGACAGCTGATCTCTGCTCACATGACATAGGCTGGGGAAGCTCAAAGGCAGGGGTGACCCAACAGTGGGGGCTGGAGTCATCTCAAAGCCATCACTGCTCTCTGGTGGTTGTTACTGGCTGTCACCTCTGACCTCAGCTGGGGTCATCAGCCAGAACCCTACCCTGGCCTCTTCATGTGCTGTTGGCTTCCTCACAATATGGTGAGTTCTAAGAGCACTGCCCCGAGAGGCAAGTAGGGCAAGCTTCCCATTTCTGAAGCCCTTGTCCCAGAAACAAATGCAGCGTCATTGCCACCATTTTCTACCGATGAAGTGGTCACAGAGCCTGGATTCCAGGGGAAGAGACATAGACTCCACCTTCCAATGGAGAAGCAACAAAGAATTGTAGGGCCATGTTTTTAAGACCACCACATAAAGGAAGAGAAAGAAAACCTTTCCCAGGCCCCCCGACTTGTGCCGAACTCAGCGTAGGATGTTTGCAATCATCAATACACGGGTAAGGGCTTGCCCGCATACTGTATCATACAAAGCGGCACGCATCTGGTGTGCTTCTGTCCTGGCCCATGAACCCAGCGCTCACTATGAACTCAAACCTCTTTGCTGTAAGTCACACTGCCTTTCAGAGATCATCTAGCTTTCTCGTTGTAAGATTCCAGGAGGATAACACACTATTCCCCAGAGAAGGTATTCAGTATCAGGCCAGGGTGTGCTGAGACATTCCCAGAGGGATAAGTTACAGACTAACCCAAATGACTTTTTTTGAAGGCAGTGCCATATCTCCAGCCCAAAGAAAAAGCTAGATCAGGATTTCTTTTTTTTTCATCTTTTTTTTTTTTTTTTTTTTAGACAGAGTCTCACTCTGTCACCCAGGCTGGAGTGCAGTGGCACGATCTTGGCTTACTGCAACCTCCACCTCCCGGGTTCAAGCAATCCTCCCACCTCAGCCTCCTGAGTAGCTGGGATTACAAGCACCCGCCACCATGCCCAGCTAACTTTTGTATTTTTAGTAGAGACGGGGTTTCACCATATTGGTCAGGCTGCTCTCAAACTCCTGACCTCAGGTGATCTACCCGCCTCAGCTCCGCAAAGTGCTGGGATTACAGGCATGAGCCACCACGCCCGGCAGATCAGGATTTCTTAACTGGGGTTCTGTCGACATTCTGGGTCAAATCATTCTGTTTGGGGGCTGTCCTGTGTGCGTTATAGGATGCTTAGTGGCACCCCCAGCCTCCACTCTCTAGATGCCAGTAGGAAGCCCCCCAACCCTTCTGCAGCTATGACAACCAAAATGTCTCCAGACATCAGCAACCTTCACCTTGGGGGCAAAATAACCCCCAGATGAAAACTGCTGGGTTAGAGTGATGCTTAAAGTATTATTTGCAGTATTTTCTCAGTTCTGGATCTGTTTGAAGTCTTCTCCCCTGGCTCAGTTAGAGCTCCTGATCCCTTTCATCTTCTAGACACCGTGAACCATGTACTTGACCATGTGGCCCATTTCACTGTGATTATTGGAAAACTTAGAATCAAAGATGTTTCAGGGTGTATCCCACAGGGACATGCATCTTTAGTCTTATGTCTGCTCCATTTTACATCATTTCTTCTTTGACCAAACTCTTCATTTATGCAAGTCTTCTTATATTTTATGCACTCTTTTTATCTGTCCTAAATCTTTTCTAGAAGAAGGGAGACTACAAAGAGCTAAATAAATAACTGCAGTCAGGGTAAATATTCATGGAGATGACGTCATAGAGAGGCAGACACCTGCCTGGAGGGAAATAGGACAAACAGAGCATGAAGGCTTGTCGAGAAGGCAAAACCAGACAGGTGGGAGCCAGATGATGTGTCTGGGCAGAGTGTGGGTCACCCAGAGGGGTCACTCTCCAGAGGGGAAGATTAGAGAGAAGATGGACAGAGGCTAGGGTGTCGAAACCCCTCCCCCAGGAAAGGATCTTGTTTTGTTGTATTTTCTGTTCACAGGAAAGTCAGGGGAAGGGATTGTTTGTTCACTTGTTATTTTTGTTTCAGAGACAGAGTCTTGCTCTGTCTCCCAGGCTGGAGTGCAATGGCACAATCATGGCTTCCTGTAGCCTCAACATCCCAGACTCAAGCAATTCTTCCAGCTCAGCCTCCCAAGCACAGCTGAGACTACAGGCATTTGCATTTGCCACCGCATCTGGCATTTTTTTTTTTTTTTTTTTTGTAGAGGCAGAGTCTCGCTATCCTCGGCCTCCCAAAGTGCTGGGATTACAGGTGTTTGCCACCATGCCGGGCCGGGAAGGTATTTTAATCAATAGCGTTTACCAGCAATGAGACCCCACCTGCCACGTGAATGAGTCACCTTGGAAATGAATCTTCCAGCCCCAGTCCAGCTTCCTAAAGTGATGCTGCGTGGAGCAGAAATGGACTGTCCCCACCACGCCTACCCAAACTGCAGATTCTTGAGCAAAATAAATGCTTATTGTTTTTAGACACAAAGTTTTAAATTGGCTTGTTGCACAGCAATAGATAACTGGAACATCTTTAAATAACTGTCAATCAACCCCTCCCAGACTCGGTTTCCTTATCTGAATTGTGAGCCTTCAAGGGTCCATGGAGTGCCTGGCGTGGGGAAGGGCCTCCTCTGCCAGCAGGTGTTTGATATGACTGCAAAGGCAGGCAGGTACTAAGCCAAGACACAGCCGTGCCTCCAGTACGGCTGGAGGACAACACAGATGTGAAACTGAAAGACAGTGGAATAAGCGTGCATTCACTTAGAAATGAGGGCTGGAGCTCCTACCGTGTGCCCAGGGAAGGAGTAGAAGGAAGTACAGAACTGTGGGAAGCAGACAGCGGGGAAATCCCACACTGCTCAGTCCTGGCCCGTTTCCTCCTTCTCTTCTCTCTCCCTGGGGTTCTCATCTCTGCCAGCCACATCTTAATTTTTGTGTATGTCCCAAGATAGTCTTTCCTATGAGTCCCCCACCTGTATATCCAACATCACCTCCTGGGTGCATCAAGGACCCTCACCCTCAACAAGTCCAGATCCAACCTTGTGCCCACCCCCACCTCCCAACATCAAGTTGACTTTGTTCTGCTCTGCCCAGGTCAGACAGTAGCTTTGTCCAGGGCCACAAGTCATCAGCTGGCCACCCTGCCTCCTCCTCCTCGCCCCCCTCCCCATATCCTAAATGTCACTGAGTCCTGATGGTTTTGCTTCCTAAATACCATTCAAACTGGTCCACTGCTTTCCATCCCACAGCTGTCCCTCACCACCATCTCCTGCATAGCCATTGCAATGGCCTCCTTAATAGACTCCTCCACCCCCATCGCCTCTCCCCTCTCACCTGCCCTCACAGCAACAGCAAGCTTTGTAAAATACCAAATCATCTCTCTGCTTAAAACTTTCCACTGATTTCCTGGTGCACTTAGGTTAAAGGCCCATGTCCTGTCACTATCTACAGTGGGTCCTGCAAGGCCCAGCCCCTGTGGAACCCACCCACTCCACCTCCTCTGTAACCACCTCCCACTCCCTGCACTGCTGTCTGTGTTTCAGCCACACGGGCTTCTTTCAGCTTGCCAAACTCTCTGTGCTCCCTCCTGCCACAGGGCCTTTGCACATGCTGTTGTTCCCTCAGCTGAAGATGCATTCGACTTACCCCCTTCCAACATACACCTTTTTTTTTTTTGAGACAGGGTCTTGCTCTGTTGCCCAGGCTGCAGTGCGGTGGCACAATCTTGGTTCACTGCAACCTCAACCTCCTGAGCTCAAGCAATCCTGCCTCCCAAGTAGCTAGGCCTACAAGCTCACACCACCACATCCAGCTAACCAACACATACTTTTTTTTTTTTGGAGATGGAGTCTTGCTCTGTCACTCAGGCTGGAGTTCAGTGGCACAGTCTTGGCTCACTGCAACCTCCGCCTCCCAGGTTCAAGCAATTCTCGTGTCTCAGCCTCCAGAGTAGCTGAGATTACAGATGCCTCCCATAATGCCCAGCTAATTTTTGCATTTTTAGTAGAGATGGGGTTTCACCATGTTGACCAGGCTGGTTTCAAACTCCTGACCTCAAGTGATCTACCCGCCTTGGCCTCCAACACTTTTAAGAAGACTTTCCTGCTCTCTCTGACCAGACCAACCCCACTGGTACCAAATGGTAACCCTCTTTCCTGGCACTAATCTCCATTTAATTTTACATTCCTTTGTGTGATTCTTTGACGAATGTCTTCCTTTCATGCTAAATTTAAGCTCTTGAAGATTATGACTGTTTTTTGGTACTGTTATAACCCAAAAAGCTAGTTCAGTGCCCTGGCCCGTAGTAAGCACTCAAAAAATATGTGTAGGCTGAGGACCATGGCTCACGCCTATAATCCCAGCACTTTGGGAGGCTGAGGCAGGAGGATCACTTGAGTCCAGGGGTTAGAGGCCAGCCTGGGCAACATAGCAAGACCCTGTCTCTACCAGAAAAATTGTTTTAATTAACTGGGTGTGGTGGTGCATGCCTGTAGTCCCAGCTACTCAGGAGGCTAAGGCAGGAGGATTGCTTGAGCCCAGGAGTTCGAGGCTGCAGTGGGCTATGATTGTGCCACTGTACTCCAGCCTGAGCAACAAGGTGAGACACTGTCTCAAAATAAATAAATACATAAATATTTAAAAAATAAAAGTAAAAATTAAATGTTTTGGAAAGGGCAAAAATAATTGTAGGGCAGATGCTGAGAGGCGAGATGGTTAGTACTCACTAGAAAAACTGGGCAGCATTTTATGAGGTGGGTGGGACTTGAGGTGACCTTAAAGGAGGGGTAGATTTTTGTGTTGATGGAGGCATTTGGAAGGACATTCTAGGTGGGTGGAACAGACCAGAATAAACCAAGAGGTGAGTATAATGTGTGTGTGTGTGTGTGTGTGTGTGTATGTGTGTGTGTGTGTGTGTGTGTGTTGGATGACAGGAGGAGATGGGCCAGACTAGCAGAGATGCAGGTTGGGAAAAGGTGGGACACCAGGTCAGCCAGCAAGGGTAGATGATGAAGGGTCTTGAAGGCAAGTGGAGGAGTCAGCATGTGAAAGGCGTGGGAGATTTCAGAGCAGAGTGGTGATCCCAGGCAGGCATTCAGCAGGGCAGCGAGTAGCAAAGCCTCGCGGCAGAGCGGGTGGGACACAGGAGTGTGGATGGCTGGAGGCAGAGAGGAGGCTGGTCAGCATCCAGGCATGCACCACCGAGGACCTGGAGGGAGGGCAGAGAGGACAGAGAGGGCAAGGTGGATAAGGAGGCATTAAGGAAAAAGCCATCCCCCAACTGGGTGGCTGTTGTCTGCAGAGGACCACACAGGAAGGTCCCCCTCCACACTGGAATGTCAAGAGCTGGTCTGTCAGACAGAAGGCAAAAGACACCAGTGCCATTTCCCCAGCTCTGACACTGCATGGCTCCATGCTCTGCTCTGTGCCCCCTTCCAGCCGTGTGGATCAATACCAGCCATCAGGGCTGAGCCAAGAGACGGAGGACAAGGTTAGCTGTCTGTAGGGAACGCATGGAACACCCAGAGCAGGGCTGCCTGGGTGACTTATTGCTTATTAATAATATAAATATGTAAATGTTATGAGGGCCATATTGATCCCAACATATGAGCCATCCATCATGAGAGTACAGAACAGGGTGTTATAAATATCAAATAATAAGTCTGCAGCCCAAGACTTATCGATATAGGTGGTCTAAGGCTGGGACAGTCCCCAAGGCAATTTTATAATGAGAGCAACTCCAGCAACCTCCCGCCACCACCCCCGCCACAGTGTGTGTGGTTTGTGAGGGGGAGGGAGAGACAGAGGACCCCTCAAATGGAAAGGAGATATTCATATGCATGGATTCTAGAAAGAGAGCCTCCCCTTTTCTCCTTTACCATGGCAGGAAAAGCCGTCATCTGAGCTCCCCAAATCTCCACCCCAGGGTAGAGAGGGTTTCTCATCCCCATGTATGCTGAGGCAACATAGCCTAAGGTTTAGCATGTGGGTGTGGAGTCAGGGAGACCTGGGCATGGAATCCTGCCCTGCCCACTGTTTGCCAGCTTCGTAAACTTCACAAGTTTAACTGCTTGGAGCATTGGTTTACTCATCTGTAAAATGGGAATGTTGACAGCAATCGGCAAGGTTGTGAATATTAAATGGGTCAACGTCTATAACCACCAGTGTCCATGGTAGGTATGACTACTATGCAGACTGGCCAAGGGCTCCTGGTGCCATGAGACCAGGAGGCTGTATTAGCCTGTTCTCACAGTGCTATGAAGAAATACCCAAGACTGGGTAATTTATAAAGAAAAGGGGTTTAATTGACTAACAGTTCTGCATGGCTGGGGAGGCCTCAGGAAACTTACAATCATGGCAGAAGGCACCTCTTCACAGGGTGGCTGGAAAGAGAACAAGTGCCAGCAGGGGAAATGCCAGATGCTTATAAAACCATCAGATCTCGTGAGAACTCGCTCACTCTCACGAGAACAACATGTGGGAAACTGCCAGCATGATCCAATTACCTCTGCCTGGTCCCACTCTTGATGCATAAGGATTATTATAATTCAAGGTGAGATTTGAGTGAGGACACAGAGCCAAACCATATCAGAGGCATGACGCTGAACAGCTCCAATCCAGAGTGTCCCATCACTACCTCCAGAAGATGTGCCCAGTAAAGTGACATCACACTTGAGGAAGGAGCAGCCTAACCCTAGCCATACCCCTCAAGCCCCAGTTTGGTTTTCCTGGTGGATTTCAGTTTGAATGCCCACACAGCTTGTGAAGGCTCATGGGGCTCGGAAATCAGCCGGTCCTTACCCGGTCTCTGCGTTCGGGAATTTCAAGCTACAGTGGGGGAAGGGACCAGAACACCTAAAACCTGAGGCTGAGCAAGTGCTGTTAGAGGGGTGCTCAGTGCTCCAGGGGCTTAAAGAGCAAGGTCATGTCCAGCTGAGGGGAGTCGAGAGGGGCTTCCTGGAGATGAGCCGAGAGTCGGCAGCAAAAGAGGGAGTGGATCCAAGCTCACCCACCAGCCTGGGTCCCGTGCAGAGCAGGAGCTGGACGGGATGTTCCTGCTCTTAGCAAACCCGGAGGGAGCCCAGACCTATGGCTATGAGCCTGTGCCCAAGCCTGGGGGATATTTCATTCATCATAATTTTTTTTGCATTAATGTTGGCTTTTGATTATTTTTATATTGCACTAAAATATTATTTATCTTGATTACTGCATCTTTGGTGCCCCATTAAACTTTGTGTCCAGCATGATGCCTCACCCTACCCTCAGCTCTGCAAGTGACTGCATTTTCTGGGATTATTCCCCCTGCTTACCAGCTCTCGGCTTCCAGTTATCCAACCCACTTTCAGCTGGCTCCAACTCGACCTTCCTAGTCTTCTAGACTCTGACTCCATCTCCCCACTCCCCACCCCAGCCCCATGGTCTCACGACCCACCTCAGTGACGATCAGCCTTTGCATCTGGTGGCGGAGGCAGTGCAAGGAGGAGAGCTCCTGCCATCAGTGCCTTCTCCCTAGGGAGTACCCGCATCAGCCCCAAGCTGCATGCTTTCTGGCACTATCTGGTTGCCCCTCACCCAGCTCCTGAGAGGTGGGCACCGTCAGCCTCCTTTGTCAGGTGGGGAACCTGAGGCCCAGAGAGATTGTGGGACTCGCCAGATTCACACAGCTGGTTGAGCATTAGTGGACCTGGGATGTGGTTCTAGCAAAATGCTCTTTTCACCAGAACCCAACATTTCCCACAGTGTCATCCTTGGAACCCATATTCCATGGGCTGTGTATTTGTGAGACCTGAAAGGATTGGCTTCATGATTGGAGAAGCATGACCCGCAGATGTGCGTGGAGGGCCATCACGAGGAAGACATCAAAGATTCTCGGCAGTTCTACAGTTCAAAAAAAAAATTGATTTTAACTCAGCATTTTGCAAACTCATTGACCTCAAAACTCTTCTTTCGTGGAACATCTCCCTGGGCCAGTTGTCCATCTTATACAGTCAGGAAATACTGACCTGTTTTTAGCGTGAGAGTTTTCCAGCCAGGTTCTGCTGATGGGTCCTGCCAGGACCCATACCTGCACTTTGACCTTGTAGGGGAGGGGAGGTTTCTTTTCTCACCCCTAGATTCATGACTGAGACACCTGTAACTAAAGGCAGCTTAATAAGAGAAGAGCATGCAAACGTATTTAATGTAAGTGTTATGTGTCACAGGAGCCTTCGGAAATGAAGACCCAAAGAAACAGACAAACCCATGTATTCCTGTGCTTAGGTTTGTCAAAGAGCGGACAGTCGAGCAGAAGTGAATGGGACACAGAGGGTCTGATGTTAACGGTCATAAACTAGGGGGGCTCAGCAAGGCCCGTTTGTTCAGATTCTTCTCTGTGCCCCTGGGTCTTCAGGTCTAAGGATGCTCCTTTTCTCTGGACACAGGAAGAGCACCTCTTACATTAGGGACCTATGACCTGCTTCAGAGGAAGGGCAGAGAATTCCTTTATGGCCTGTTTCAGGGGAGAAGGGCAGGAGAAGGCCAAAGAGACCTTCCCGCTTCTGCTGTTCCTCAAGTGCCAGGTGCCATATTTTAGGGTAATGGCTCCTAAACCCCATCAACCTCTATGCTGTGCCCCATTTTCCAACTTAGCTTGCCTTGGTGTAAGAGGAAGGAAGAGGAGAGAGGGGCTTTAGGAGAAGCCCAGGAAGGACTTTCAGATTTTACATTAACTATTTCTGTATTGTTTGATTGTCTCACACAGCACATGAATTACTTTGTGAGGAGGGAGGGAAAGGGGGAGAAAGAGGACAGGGGAAGAAGGGGAGTGTTGTGCTGACCCCTATCAACTCCAATGGAAATGGCATCAAGTTCAAGAGGCTGAAGAAAGGACCCAGAGCCAGCAAATGGGACATGGGGTTTTACTGGGAGCTTACACAGAGGGGAGAGAGTTCAGTGGCAGGAGGCTGGGGAGAAGAACCGCAACTGTTTGCAAAAGGCATGCAGTTTCTATAGCAGTTTCACTTAGCACCCTCTCGGCTCAGATGTTCCTCATAGATAAGGAATGAATCTCTGGGTTGGCCACTCCAGATTCCTTAGCTCAGAACTCCAAACCGCATTCAGGTGTGTCTGCCATACAGGGTCATTCTCAGGATGTGCTTAAGATATTGCTATCAGGTGCATTGACTAAACTGGGGGGAAGGAGAGAGGAAAAAAGAAAACAGGAGAGGAAAGAAGGGAGGGAGGGAAGAGAGAAGGAGGAAAGAAAAGGAACAGAAGAAGAGAAGGAGGAGGAAGGGAGAGAAGAGAAAGATACAGAGAGAAGAGAGAAGTGGGCAGAGTGAACGTGATCCTGGGGTTTGCAGCTCCTACAGCCCATCCTCAAGTGAGAGAAAATCTCTGGCATGAGAGAAGGTTCAGCAGGCACAGGCGTCCCCCTCCCAAGTACCCCCTTCATCTTCCTCACTCAGTTCCCACCTCCACCCCCTCCCAACCAAACATCACCAATCACACATGAATTAAAAGCCATTTCCAGGCAAGCCCAGTGGCTCACGCCTGTAATCCCAGCACTTTGGGAGGCTAAGGCTAGTGAATCACTTGAGGGCAGGAGTTTAAGACCAACCTGGCCAACATGGCAAAACCCCGTCTCTACAAAAAAATAGCTGGGCATGGTGGTGCATGCCAGTAGTCCCAGCTACTCGGGAGGCTGAGGCATGAGAATCATTTGAGCCTGGGAGGCAGAGCTTGCAGTGAGCCGAGATCGCGCCACTGCACTCCAGCCTGGGTGACAGAGCGAGACTCTGCCTCAGAAAAAAGAAAAAAAAAGAAACAAAAAACATTTCCATGACAGAGGCTTTGCATCTGTCATGAGCCCTGGGCCTCAGCCACACAGGATTTCCCAGTTTGCAATCTTTTTGTTCAACTCCCCTCTCTCCCCAGCCATTCTAGGTAGGGTGGAGGGGGCAGGTCAGGGTCTTCTCCCTGCCCCCCCCCCCAGGCCGGGGCGCCATTAGTATTGAGCATCTTCTCGGTAATGGTCCCTCTTCATGCTGGTTTGATTTTATTATTATGCCAACACACTTGCTTAATTCTCTGCTGTCTTTCTTCTGCACTGTTGATTTACACTGTTAGTGTTTTAATTATACAATTCAGCACTCCTTAAAACATGAAAAACTGCTCAACTTTTCAAGCAATTAAAAGGCAGCAAAGTATATCAGCAGATCCGAGACGAGATAAGTAAATCAAGCAATTAAAAAAGTCGTTTGGTGAAAATGTAGCAACCCACCCAAAATGAGCGATGCCGGTGGGCCCTCCCGACCAGAACTTCGAAGAGCGGCGCCTCCTCCATCTCACCTTCCTACCCGGGAACGTGATGCGTTTTGCCTCACTCTCTGTCTTACTCTCCCTGTGTTGAACTTGATGCCTCGCTGAACTCAGCCCAGCCTGGCTGAGAGGGCCTGCGTGGGATGACCTCAGGACTTGGGCGACCACAGACTCAGGTTTTAACCTGGTCGCCGAGCAGCTCATGAACCTGGCCGCATTACTCCTCTCTCTCGGCCTGTTTCCCATCAGCAAATGGGACTGCACCACTACGTTTTTGTGTGGGGGTGAGTAAAATATAATAACAAAACTTACCATCGTAAGGGAGAAAAAAATATCTTTTCCTCACCATCCTAGGTTCACGGCCGAAGCCCCAATAACAAGACAGATTAACAAGAGGAAAGCATAGAAAGCATACACATTTATTTAATGTTTTACATGACACAGGAGACTTCATAAGGAAATGAAGATCCGAAAAAACAAATAAGCCTATGTATTTTTTATGCTAGGTTTGATAAAGAAGTGAACAGTTGTGGAGAAGTATGTTCAGATGAAAAAGTATGATCTAGGCCGGGCACGGTGGCTCACACCTGTAATCCTAGCACTTTGGGAGGCCAAGATGGGCAGATTTCCTGAGTTCAGGAGTTCAAGACCAGCCTGGCCAACATGGCAAAACCCCATTTCTACTAAAAATACAAAAATTAGCTGGGTATGGTGGCACATGCCTGCAATCCCAGCTACTTGGGAGGCTGAGGCATGAGAATTGCCTGAACCCGGGAGGTGGAGGTTGCAGTGAGCCGAGATTGCACCACTGTACTCCAGCCTGGGTGACAGCGAGACTCTGTCTCCAAAAATATATATGATCTAACAGTCATACACTGGGGGCACTTAGCAAAGCCTGCTTGTTCAGATTCTTCTCTGCATCCCTGGATCTTCGGAGATAAGGACGTTCCTTTCCTCTGGGTATAAGGGAGGGTTCATCTCACATGAGGGTCTTATGACCCACTTCAAGCCAAGGTCTTGGGGAAGGTGAGAGAGACCTTCCCGCTTCTGCTGTTTCCTCAAATGCCAAGGTGCATATCTAGGTATAGCATGTCCTGAATGCCATTATCATCTTTGCCATTTTTAAGTGTACAGCGCGGCGGTATTACATTCATATGGTTCATTCACATTTGTATGGTACAGTCATACTGTTGCCTAATTGTCATCACCATCCATCTCCAGAACCCTTTTCATCTTGCAGAACTGAGACTTTACACCCATTGAACACTCCCCATTCCCCTTCTCCTGTACCCCTGGTTTCTAACCTGGTTTCCATGGAGCCCCGGGGTTTAATCTCGGGCCCCTAGAGGGCTGCTAAGAGCAGGAGCAGGTAGCAGAGAGATGAGTAAGCAAAGCTCCATTTTAATCTGTTTAAGCTATTAGGCTTCTGGATTTGATTGCATTTGAGTATAAGGCTCTGAAGATTATTTTTTGAAGTCAGAAAGTGACTGGATGAGACCATCTGAAAGACCTGGATTGGGAAGGACTGGCTGAGAGGCTTGAGTTTTTTCTAAAGAAAAGTTCTGCCCACAAGCAAGGAGGATGGGTCCTGCTTCTCTGGGTCTAGAGCAGGACAAAATACACTCCCCCCAAATAAGCTGAGCTCACCCCAGGAATCCAGGCTCCTCCCAGGCCTTAACCAGTTCCCTCCCTCATGAACTCTTGGCATCGTGACTTCAGGCCCCAGGGGACCCAGAGAACCAGGGACTCTCCATTGCACTGAAAGTGAGGGTGGGGAGGGTGGGGACAGGTTGGGAGCAGGAACAGGAGGTGTGCAGCCCACTCATCCATCACACAGAGAGCTGGAAAGGCCAGTGGTGCCACCCAGCGCCCACTCGCTGGCCAGGCTGTCTGGGAGGAGGATATTGACTCAGGCAAGAAGGGAGGCAAGGTGGCAGGTGCTGTGGGGTGGGCACTGAAGAAGATGGAGGGGCTGAGAGACAGCCTCAACCCGCAGCATCTGGCTCAGGGCAGAACCTCCCAGAATAGACACACTTCCCCATCCTTCATCAGCCGCTGTCAGGAGGATTATAAATGTGAAGAGGTGGTGTCCAGAATCTTAACCATGTTGGTCCCAGCAGGAAGAGGCAAGGCCAGTGCCCCTGAGCTCTTGGCTCTGGGACCCGGGTTCAGGTTTCCTACAAGAGAACAAGCACACCCTGGAGTGTGCCTGGATCCAGCCCTCCCAGAGACTCTCCCCATTCAGGGGAAGAGATACGGGATACCTTATCAAGGAAGCAGAGGGCTTCTCTGCCATTTCCTTTTCAACCTGGTACCTTCCCTTTAACAACACCCAAGGGACCAGGCAATCAGAATCTGGAAACAGTGTCCTTTCAAGTGTGGCTATTTGCTGGTGGTGTCTCTCTCCACTGGGTCTTGTTCAGCAGACAGAGTCTCCCAGCCACCGATGACAGCGGGAAGTAGTCATGGGTCACAAACCGATCCAAATGAGGTGGGGGACAGGGACATAGACAGGTCCTGTCTTTATGATCTCTTCCATCCCCCCAGCTCCAACCCTGTCCACACACTGAGCCAGATCTTCCTGGGTCACCTGCTGGGCCACAGCCCACCCTGGTTCCAGTCACATGTCTGCCCTTGAACACTCAATCCAGCCCCTCCCCTGGGTTCTGCTCACAAAACCTCCCAACCTGTCCTGCAGTCTCTTCAAGGTTACTCCCCCTGAGCAATTTCTGTTCCAAATAGTTTCTACCAGCTGTTCTTTGTAATTCCAGAACCCCCATTAATCATTCTTAAGCTCTTTGAATACAATATTTTCTCTAAGAACTGAAATTTCTTCACAACTCTGCACCTTCCTGCCATCTCCAATTAACCACTCTCATCAGTCATTAACATAAAGCATTAGCATATCTATAACTTCTGTATACCTTGATTAATCTGGCTTGGATTTTTCTCCCAATTGCACCTAATAGGCTGAGGAATGACCAGGACGTAAGGGAGTGCGCACCTCACCCAGCCTCAGCGTTAAAATGATAGAGCAGAAATAGAGTCCCAATGTTCTTAAATCCAACTCTTTCTTTTTGCACATAAGGAAACTGAGCCTTGGAGAGGTGAAGTAGTATCCCTTCTCCTCCCACCAGCCACCCCAGGTAGCGTCACCCCTAGTGTGCCTCCTGCAAACTAGTTCCCAGAAATGCTCTACAAAAACCAAAGGGAAGGGGTGGTGTATAGAGACCGGGGGCCTGCAGTCAAGTAAATTCTAGAAGGCCTGAACACTATGTCATTCCCTTGCACATTCATGTTAAAGGCTTTGGAGAAGTCTTAAGTAAAGAAGCCTGTTATCTTTATTTAACCCAAAATTTGTTTAAGCATTAGCTCTTTTTTTCCTCAATGCCACCTATATTATTTATATATTGCTATATTTAAAAATTACCCCCAGCCAGGCGCGGTGGTTCGCACTTGTAATCCTAGCAATTTTGGAGGCCAAAACAGGTGGACCACTTGAGGTCAGGAGTTCAAAACCAGCCTGGCCAACATGGTGAAACCCCATATCTACTAAAAATACAAAAAAAAAAAAAAATTAGCCAGGTGTGGTGGTGTGCGTCTGTAATTCCAGCTACTCAGGGGGCGGGCTGAGGCAGGAGAATAGCTAGGACCCGGGAGGCAGAGGCTGCAGTGAGCCGAGATCGCACCACTGCACTCCAGCCTGGTGACAGAGCAAGATTCCATCTCAAAAAAATAATACAAAATAAATTAAATAAATAATTTTAAATTATCCCAAAAGCTAAGTAGCTTAAAAGAACAGACATTGCTATCTCACATAGTTTCTGAGGGTCAGGAATCTGTAAGTGATTTAGCTGGGTGGTTCTGGCTTGGGGTCTCTCACGAGGCTGCAGTCAAAATATTGGCAAGGGCTGCAGTAAGCCAAAGGCTTGACTAGGACTGGAGGGTCTGCTTCCAAAGCCAAAGGCTTGACTAGAGCTGGAGGGTCTGCTTCCAAGAGGACTCAATCACTCACATGGAGCTGATTGTTCGCAGAAAGCCTCAGTGCCTTGCCGTGTGGGCTCTCCATAGGACTATGTAAGTAAACTCATGACATCGCAGCTGGCATCTCCCAGATGGAGCCAGAAGAGAGAGAGAAGCTTTAGTGTCTTTTATGACATCATTGGAAGTCACACACCATCATTTCCACAATATCCTATTGGTTACACAGGTCAGCCATACTTGATGTGGGAGAGACGACAAGAGGGTATGACTACCAGGAGGTGAGAATCATTGGCCACTATCTTGGAGGCCAACTACCACCCCACTATTAACTCTACAAATCTGGAGAACCACTAACCCAGAACCTACTCTGTGGGGATTAAAAAACAACCAAAAAAGGTGTGAATATCCCAGATCCTTGACCTGATGTAACAAAGAGCTGCTGGTGTCCTCGCCTGGCTCCACTTTCTAAGGACCAGGCTGCAGCAATTGCCTTCATTGCTCGGCTTTCTCTGGTTCCACCCTTCCGTGAAGCTCTGCTGTTCCTCCCTGCTGGTCCAGGCAGACACCAGGGCCCGGTGCCTCTACTGAGCAATGGTCTCTGGGCTTCAAGGCAAGTCCCAGATACCAACCTTCTCTCCACCTGAAGTCAGCTCCCAGCCTCGGATAAGGCAAGACTGGCTCCTTTTTTTGATGTGGGGAGCCCCTGCTGAATTGAGTTCCTGATTCCAGTATGAAAGCAGCTATAATGAGAACAAGAATTGCTGACACTTATTAAGTGCTTATGGTATGCCAGACACTGTTCTGGCCACTAATATATACTATATTATTTAATCCTCACAATTTATACCCATATGATAGATAACAAAACTGAGGCTCTGGCCAGCCAACGAATATGGCCAACAGCACATAGCTGAAAGTGGCATGGCTGAGATTAAACTGGGACTGTCTGATTCCAGATCTGAGGCTGCTGACTATTCAGCTATATTACCTCCAGCTACCAGGTTACCTGTAAAGCAGAGGTGACTCAACTATTTGAGCCTGTGTCATGGGAGAGTCTCTTCTTACTCAGGTAACCTTCTCCTCCCACTTCACCAGGAGTTTCAGTGACCCCACACACACCCACCCATCTCCTCTAGGAGAATGCTTTTGAATCATAAGATTTTAAAAGACCAAAATGCCATATTCAAATAATATTTAGAGACAATCCTCCAACAACAGCAACAGAAAGGTTGTTTCCTCATGTGCTCCCTTAAAAAGAATTTTGAGAGATATATTTCTTGAAAGATAGCTAATTATTTAAAGTAAAAATATTAGCATTGTAAGTTGGGATGTATTATGTGTGTAATTGTAAAATACATAATAACAGTAGCACAAAGGAGTAAATAGAATTTTCCTGTACTAAGATTTTTGTATTTCATGTTTAGTGTTACAATATTAATTCTAAATATACTGTGATAAGGATGCATAGAACAACCATCAAAAATAGATAAAGAAATGTAGATAAAAAGCCAATTGAGTTCTTAAAATTAAATATTTTTTTTTAATCAAGAAGGCAGGAAAAAAACAAAAAACAAGTTAGACAAGACAACCAGAAAACAAAATACTAGGTATGGCTGATAGACTTTAAGATGGTCCCCAAAAATCCCCACCTTCTGGAATTTACACCCTTGTGTAAGACACTCCCTGGGATGTAGGCAAGACTTATGACTTGCTTCTAACCAGTAGAATACAGAAAGATGACAGGATGCCCCTTCCATGACATCCATTGTATTGCCAGATTCTCTCCTTTGTTGACTTTGCTGATACAAACTTCTAAGTTGTGAGCGTTCCTGTGGAGGAGCCCACAGGGCAGGGAACTGATGGTAGTCTCTGGCTAACAACCAGCAAGAAAGACATGGAAGCTCTCATTCCAACAGCCTGAGGTGAACCGAATCCTACCAGCAACCTCATGATCTTGGAAATAAACTCTTCCCCAGTCAAGCCTTCAGATCAGACTCTAGCCTTTAAGACCTTGATTGTGGCCTTGTGAGACATCCTGAAGCAGCTAAGCCATGCCCAGATTCCTGACCCACAAATACTGTGAGATAATAAATATGTGCTATTTAAGCAATTAAATTTATGGTACTCTGTTATACAGCAGTGGATAACTATTACAACAGAACAGTAGACCTACATCAGATCATACCAATAATTACATTAAGTATACATGGACTAAAAACTCAAAATAAGAGGGAAGATTATCAGATTGGGTAACTTACTATTTAAAATAAAAGGGGTATATTTTAAATACCACACCTAGGTTAAAAGTGAAAGTATGAAGAAAGATATATCATGCAAACAATAAACATCAGAATGGTGATGTCTCTATATTACTATGAGATAAAGCAAACTTCAAGGTGAAGAATATTACCAGAGATAGAACAGAACATTCCATAATGATAAAAGGATAAGTCTATCAAAAAGACATAGCAGCCCCAAAATATGTGTATCTACTAACAGAATTTCAAAATATATGGAAGGAAACTAACAAAACTATATAAAGAAATTGACAAATTTGCAATCATAATTGGAAATCTTAACACTTCTCTCTTAATACTTGATAGGACAACTAGAAAAAAAATCAAAGGACATAGAAGATGTGAATAGCACTATCAATCAACTTGGCCGAATCGATGTTGATAGAACATTCTATCCAACAATTGCAGAGCACACATTCTTTTCAAATTATCATGGAATATTCACCAAGATAGACTATATTCTGCAACATTAGTCTTGATAAACTTGAAACATTAAAATATTACAGCATACTTCTCCATAGAAGGAAAATAAGAAAACATGTTGAATTGAATCATAATGAAAATATATGAAAATCTATGAGAAAAACTCTGTTTCCATTCATGGAGACATAACTGCTGCAAGAATTGCCCTCTTATTGTAATCAATCAGAAAACTGGAGAAAATATAAAAAACAGCTGTTTTCAGATACTGGACTATGGACAGAACATAACAGTGATCCCTTAAATAAAAGAACAAACAAGGTAAGCCCCAGCTTACAGCTAAGAGGATTTCCAAGCCTCAGCAAAGCAAGGAGGAACTCAAACAGAGCAAAGGGTCTGGCTAAGATAAGAAAAGAAATGTTGGAGTTTGTGGAGGCTGAGGGACCGAAATTGGGGGCATAACACTGGGCAGAAAGGAGACACAAAGAGAGAGAGCATGCAGAAGATGTCCAAAAGAGTCACTGCAAATCTTTAGCTAAGCATTGATCTGCCTCTGTGGGGAGTAAAATTCCACAAGGCAGGGGAAGGAACCACTTGAAAGCAGTGGATTCAACCATTCCTAAAGCTCACACGGGTCTGGGAATGTTTACCAAGCTTGTTTTCCTACGAACCAGAGTGGCAGGACTTCATAACACACAGGATTTCATAGAGTCCTCAGAAAGGTATTGATTTAGTAGTGGGGATAAATTAGCTCTAGACTAAGTGATGTTCTGAAAAAGCCTGAACAAAGACTAAAAGCAGGACTCAAAGGGATCAAACTGATCCAAGTTAATGTAATTGTATGCCAGAATGAAATCCAAAACATTTTAAAGAAAGAAATAAAATCCAGCACAAATTCACAATGTTCAACATTTAATCAAAAATAACAAGTCATGAAAAGATGTAGAAAAATATAACCCATGACGAAGAGAAAACAGAGCAAGAAATTACAGAAATAATGGTATTAAGACATAAAAGCATTTAAAAATGATGACAAATACTTTAATAGGTTAGAGTGGCAGTCCCCAGCCTTTTTGGCTCTAGAGACTGGTTTTGTGGAAGACAATTTTTCCATGGACAGTGTGGGGGATGATTTCAGGATGATTCAACTGCATTACATTTATTGTACATTTTATTTCTATTATATTACATTGTAATATATAATGAAATAATTACACAATTCATCATGATGTAGAATCAGTGGGATCCCTGAGCTTGTTTTCCTGCAACTAGATGGTCCCATCTGGGGATGATGGGAGACAGTGATAGATCATCAGGCATTAGATTCTCATAGGGAGCGTGCAACCTAGATCCCTCACATGCACAGTTCACAATAGGGTTCATGCTCCTGTGAGAACCTAATGCTGCCATTGATAGGAGGTGGAGTTCAGGTGGTAATGTGAGCAATGGTAAGCAGCTGTAAATACAGATGAAGCTTCACTTGCTGGACCACTGCTTACCTCCTACTGTGCAGCCCCATTCCTAACAGGCCACAGACCAGTACCAGTCTGTGGCTCAAGGGTTGGGGACCCCTGGGCTAGAGACTATGAAAGAAAACAAGAACATGATGAATAGAGAAATGAAATATATGTAAAATCCCCAAAATATCTTTCAGACACACCAAAAATGCAATATCCAAAAGAAAAAGTAAAAATGCATTTGAGGGGACTAACAGCAGATTAGATACTGCAGAAGATCCCTGATCTTGAAAGTGGAGCAATACGTCCTATCTAAAATTGAGCACAGATAGAAAAAGAATAGAAAAAAAAAGAGAACAACCAGAAAATAAGTGACCTGCAGAACAGTATTAATGTTCTAACCTATGTGTAATTAAAACTCCAAAAAATATATATATTTGCAGATATAATAATTGGCCAGGTGTCATGGCTCATGCCTGTAATCCCAACACTTTGGGAGGTTGAGGTGGGTGGATCACTTGAGGTCAGGAGTTCAAGACCAGCCTGGCCAACATGGTGAAACTCTGTCTCTACTAAAAATATAAAAAATTATCTGAGCACGGTGGTGCATGTCTGTAATCCCAGTTACTCGGGAGGCTGAGGTAGGAGAATTGCTTGAACCCAGGAGGCCTCTGTGAGCTGAGATCGCACCACTGCACTCCAGCCTGGGTGACAGAGAGAGACTCCATCTAAAAAAAAAAAAGAGAGAGAGAGAATAATCAAATTGTTTACAAATTGGATGAAAATGATAAACCCACAGATCCAGAAGCTCAGTAAACCCCAAACAGAATAAACATTAAAACACACACACACACCAAGGGGAAAAGACACATTTTGAAGAGGATTAAAGATAAGAATGACAGCAGACTCTTCAACAATTGTGCAAACCAGAAGACAGTGGAATGACATCTTTAAAGAAGGGAAAGAAAATAACTGTCAAACTAGTAATCTTTAGTTAGTGAAAATATATTTCAAAAGTAAAAGTAAAAAAAAAAGACTTTTTCAGACATACAAAAGCTGAGAGAACTCCTCACCAGCAGTTCTGAACTTTAAGAAATGTAATAGGAAGATATTCAGGCAGAAGGAAAGGGATATCAGATGGAAATCTAAATCTACACAAAGGAAGAATGTCAGAAATGGTTAATATGTGGATATCTATAATATCCATTTTTCAGTCTCGTCAAAAGATAACTAGCTGCTTAAATCCACATAATAGTTCTACTTCTGGCCAAGATGGAGTAACAGAAAATGGATTTACTCTAAAATGCTAAATGGTGCGACTGCTTTGGAAAATTAAGAGGTCGGCCGGGCACGGTGGCTCACGCCTGTAATCCCAGCACTTTGGGAGGTCAAGGTGGGCAGATCACCTGAGGTCATGAGTTCAAGACTAGCCTGACCAGCATGGTGAAACCCCATCTCTACTAAAAACACAAAATTAGCCAGGTATGGTGGTACATGCCTGTAATCCCAGCTATTCGGGAGGCTGAGGCAGGAGAATTGCTTTAACCCAGGAGGCAGAGGTTGCAGTGAGCCAAGATTGTGCCATTGCACTCCAGCCTGGGCAACAAGAGCAAAACTCCATCTCAAAAAAAAAAAAAAAAGGTCAAACACATGCTTACAATATGACCCAGTGATTCTAATATCTTTTTCTACCAGATATAAAAGCATATGTTCACACAAAGACTTGTACATGAATGTCCGTAAGAGCTTTATTTATAATAGCCTCAAATTAGAAACAATCCAAATACCCATCAACAAGAGAATGGATAAACTATTTGTGGTGCAAAGTGGGATTCTACACAGCAATAAAACGAACAAACTACTGATACATACAATAACATGGGTAAACTCAAAAGTATTATTCGTAGTGAAAGAAGCAGACACAGAAGACTACAAGCTGCATAATTTATTTATGTGAAATTCTAGAAAAGGCAAAACTGTAGTGACAGAAAACAAACCAGTGGTTGGCATAGCAGTTGGAGTGGATTGACTAAAACAGCCACAAGGGAATTTTTTGGAGCGATGAGAATATTTTATACTTTGGATGTTGTGGTGGACCCATGAGTAACAACATTAGTCAAAACCCAGTGAATCATAGACTGAAAATGGGTGAATTTTGCTGTATACAACTTGTACTTCAATAAAGTCATTTTTTAAAAACTGTGGGATGTCACCAAAGCAGTGATTGTTGAAAGATTTGTACCTTTAAATGCCCTTATTAGAAAAGAAGAAAGCTTTAAAAATCGAATATCTAGGTTTCTACTTTCAGAAGCTAGAAAAAGAAGAGAAAATTGAAACCAAGTAAGCAAAAGAAAGTAAATAAGAGAGAGGCTGGGCATGGTGGCTCATGCCTGTAATCCCAGCACTTTGAGAGTCTGAGGTGGATGGATCACCTGAGGTCAAGAGTTTGCCTGACCAACATGGTGAAACCCAGTCTCTACTAAAAATGTAAAATTAGTCGGACATGGTGGTGCATGCCTGTAATCCCAACTACTCAGGAGGCTGAGGCACGAGAATCACTTTGCATGAGAATTGGAGGTTGCAGTGAGCCATTGCATTCCAGCCTAGAAAACAGAGCAAGACTCTATCTCAAAAAAAAAAGAAAGAAACTAGATAAGAGCAGTAGTAAATGAAATAGAAAACAGACAAACCATGAAGAAATTTAACAAAGCTCAAAATATTCTTCCTTTAAAAGATTGATATAATTAATAAATTTTTTAACAAAAGAAAATAAGAGAAAGCATAATTTACCAGTGAGTGAAAGAAGGGACAAATCCTACAAAAACGCAGAGGATAATAAAACAATATTATAAACAACATTATGCCAAAATACTTATCAACTTCTCCGAAAAGAACAAGTTCTTTGGAAAACACAAATTACCAAAGCAGACTGAAGAAAAAAAATAGAAAATGAGGATAGCTATATAACTATTTAAGTAATTAAAATCCTAATTAAAAAAAAAAATCTTCCAGCAAAGAAAATGCTAGGCCCAGATAGCTTCACTGGTAATGGTATTAAACACTTAAAAAAGAAATAATACATAAAACTTACACAAAGCTTTTTCAGAAAATAGAGGGTAAGGGAATACTCCCAATTCATTTTATGGTACTCTGTACCAAAACCCTGGAAAATGATATACAGACTAATATCCCTTATGAGCATAGCTTTTTAAAAAAAACTCTCAACAAAATTAGCAAATCAAATCCAGCAATATATAAAATGTATAGCACATTTCATGCATATGAATGTATAAACTCAACCACGTAGAGTTTACCTCAGAAATGCAAGGTTGGCTCAACACTGCAATTTCCAAGGAATGTAATTCAGTATATTAATGAATTAAAGGAGAATAAGCACAAGATCTCAAAGGATTCAGAAAAAGCAAACTAAGAATTGAAGGATAAATTATTCAAGCAAATAAAGGTCATATACAACAAAGCTATAGTTAATATCATACTTAATGGTGAAAGACTGAATGCTTTTCTCCTAAGATTGGGAAAAATGCAAAGATTTCTGCCTTTATCACTCCTACTTAAAATTGAACTGGAGTTCTAACCACAGCAATAAAATAAGGAAAAGAAATTAAAAGTATACTTATTGGGAGAGAAATGAACTCTCTTTTTCACACATGACATGATTGGTTACATTTAAAAAAAAACTAATCTACTAAAGAAAAAGATCTACTAGAGCTAAAACATTAATTTAACAAAACTGAAGGACAAAGGCCAAAATTAATTTTTATATATATATTATCAGCAAACAATTAGAAAATAAAATAGCAATAAATCCTATTAACAATGGCATCCAAAAATGTAAAATACTTAGTAATAAATCTAGCAAAACATTTGCAAGACCTCTACATTGATAATTACAAACACAACTGAAAAAAATCTAAAAAGACCTAAATAAATGAAACAACATATCATGTTCATAGATTGGAAGGCTCTGTATTTTAAGATGTAATTCCTCCTCAAATTGATCTGTAGATTCAACATCCCTATCACAATCCCAGCAGGCATTTTGTAGAAAATAATGTAATTCTAAAATTTATCTGTTGGCTTTTAATGAGTCTTAACTCAGACTAAAATGTAAAGTCTCTATGTCAGCATGGTCTATGCTCTATTGGCCCTTCTTCCCCTCCCATTTTTTGTATTTTAATCAAGTTATGGTTTAAATGAGGAACAATCAATATATCTAATTCTTTCCTCTTCTCTGCATAAAATAAACTTGTGAACTAGAGTTCAGGAGCCCTTCATTAGGAGGGTGGAAAGCCTCATTAACTGCACCAATGAGGAAGATGACTGCATGGACTGATAGGAAACCTCACAGAAGCCGCTGGGCAAGCCCTGGGCAGAGCTGCTTTTAAGGCACATTCTTCCCTTGCTGGTGCTGAGAATAAACAGGGAATGGTGCTGCATATGGTTTTTTCAAAATAAAAGGAAATCTATATGAAGTACAAAGGACTTAGAATAGCCAAAACAATTTTGAAAAAGGGAGGAAATTGGAGGACTCATACTACCTGGTTTTAAGGCTTGCTATAAAGCTACAAGACAATATGTTATTGGTGTAAGGATAGACAAATAAATCAATGCAGTAGAATAGTGAGTCCAGAAATAGACTCACACATGTCAATTGATTTTTTAGAGGCACCAAGGCAATTTAAGGAAAAAATATCTGCAACAGTGCTGGAATGACTGGGTATTCATATAGAAAAAAATAAAATTTGAACTCCAACCTTATACCACAAATAAAATTAGTTTGAGAAGAATCACAGGCCTTAACATAAAAGATAAAACTATTAATATGGTTTGTCTGTGTCCTCACCCAAATCTCATCTTGAATTGTAGTTCCCATAATCCTCATGTACTGTGGGAGGGACCCAGTGGGAGAAAATTGAATCATGGAGGCAGTTACCTCCATGCTGTTTTCGTGATAATGAGTGAATTCTCACAAGATCTGATGGTTTATAAGGGGTTTTCCCCACTTCGCTCTGCCCTTCTCCTTGCTGCTGGCATGTGAAGAAGAACATGTTTGCTTCCCCTTCTGTTATGATTGTAAGTTTCCTGAGGCCTCCCCAGCCCTGCATAATTGTGAGTCAATTAAACCTCTTTCCTTTATAAATTATCCAGTCTTGGGTATGTCCTTATAGCAGTGTGAGAACCGACTGGTACAACTATAAAGCTAAAATCAAAAGGACTAACAAGTGTTGACAAGAATGTGGACCAAATGGAACTTCATCCATTGCTGGTGGAGGGTGAAGTGGTGCAACCACTTTGGAAAACTATTAAACTTTTACCTATCCTATGGCTCAGCAATTGCACTTCCAGATATTGTCTTAGTCCATTCGAGTGGCTCTAACAAAATACCATAAACTGGGTAGCTTATAAACAGAAATTTATTTCTCACAATTCTGGAGGCTTGGGAGTCCCAGATCAAGGCACTGGCAGATTATATCACTGGCTTCTTGGCCACAGACAGCACCTTGTTGCTGTCTTCTCACATGGGTCTCTCTTGGGCCTCTTATTAGGGGATAGGTATCATGAGGGCACCCTAATGATCTAGTCATCCCCCAAAGGCTCTACGTCCTAATACTAGGAGGTACTCCTAACACTAGGCCCTAACTCCTAATACCTTAGGAATTAGGATTTCAACATGTGAATTTGGAGGGGATGCAAACATTTAAACCACAGCTGTATTTACTCAAGAGAAAGGAAAACAAATGTCCGTAAGAAATACCTGCACAAGAAAATTCACAGCAACATCATTTACAAAAGCCACAAACCAGAAACAATCCAAATATCTATCAACAGAAGAAGAGATAGTATATTAGTACATATTAATATAGAGAGAAAATATATATACTAACATGTACTAATTATACATATATGCGTATTATATGTATGTATGTATGTATGTATGTATGTACTATTTTTTTTTTTTGAGATGGAGTCTTGCTCTGTCACCCAGGCTGGAGTGCAATAGCACAATCTCAGCTCACTGCAACCTCCACCTCCCAGATTCAAATGATTCTTCCAACTCAGCCTCCCAAGTAGATGGGACTACAGGCACCCGCCATCATGCCCAGCTAATTTTTGTATTTTTGTAGAGACAGGGTTTCACCACATTAGCCAGGCTGGTCTTGAACTCCTGACCTCAGGTGATCTGCCCGCCTCGGCCTCCCAAAGTGCTGGGATTACAGGTGTGAGCCACTGTGCCCCGACCTGTACTTTATTAATTATATGTGTACTGATACAATGGAATACTACTTAGGAATTAAAAGTATCAAACTAGTGATAGGTACAAACTTGCATGAATGAGTCTCACAGATACTGTGTTGAGCAAAAGAAGAAAGACACAAAATAGTACTTGCTGTACTGTTCCCTTTATATGAGGTTCAAGAGCAGGCAAGCCTCATCAACAGTAATAGAAATCAGAGCTGTGATTGCCTCTGGCAAGAGTGGGATTGACGGGAAAAAAGCACAGGGAATTTTTATACTTTGATTGGAGAGAGGTTGGGTTGCATGGGTATTTCCATTGTCAGAACTCATCAAATTGTACACTTAAGATCTGTGCATTTCCTTTTTTTGTTAATTTTACCTTTAAAAATGCTACAAAAGCACAAGTTTAAAAAGAACTGGGCTGGGTGCCATGGCTTACAACTGTAATCCCAGCATTTCGGGAGGCCAAGGCGGGCAGATCGCTTGAGCCCAGGAGTTGGAGACCAGAATGGGCAACATGATGAAACCCCATCTCTACAAAAAAATATGAAAATTAGCCAGGCATGATGGTAACATGTGTCTGTAGTTCCAGCTACTCAGGAGGCTGAGGTGGGAGAATCACCTAAGCCAGGGAAGCAGAGGCTGCAGTGAGCCAAGATTGCACCATTGCACTCCAGCCCCGGTGACAGAGTGACACCCTGTCAGCAAAAAAAAAAAAAAAAAGTAGAACACGACACAATGGGAAACCTAATGGGTTTTGCCTGGTTTGCCTGCCCTATAAGATCTGGCCCTACCTAGACAGGACCCTATCTGGCAGAGCTCACTCCTTTACTCACCTTGCTCTTGCCTTGCCAGCTTTTCTTTTAGTTCCACAAGCACATCAAGCTCATACCCCTGGGAACCTTTGCATTTGTGTTCCCCCG
Organism: Gorilla gorilla gorilla; assembly: GCF_029281585.2. Classification (NCBI taxonomy): domain Eukaryota; kingdom Metazoa; phylum Chordata; class Mammalia; order Primates; family Hominidae; genus Gorilla; species Gorilla gorilla. Next base: position 17,825,164 of record NC_073228.2, on the reverse strand, counting down.
CACCCACCACCCCCTGCCGCCATTTCCAGAGTTCTTTCCCAGATCCTTGCAGGACTGTGTTCCTAAGAGAGGCTCCATGGATCAGGTTTCCTGCAGAAAAGGGATGGCAGGCGAAACAGGGAAAATGGAGGTGAGTTCAGAAAGAGACCGTTTCCAAAGCCGAGGCCAGAGTGTAGGGAGCCCACTAGATAGAATACAGTGCCTGGTGCTCATGCCCCTGGGCCTGAAAGGGGTGGGGGAGGAGAACGGGAAGCCCTTTCCAGAAAGTGTTGATCTGTCCGGATGAGAGCCAGGAAATAAAACCCAGCTTCACTCTCCTTCCTCCCTCCTGTCCCTGTCAGTGCTCCCCATGGGCACACTGAATCGGAACTCAGAGGGCAAGGGAGCCCTCGGCTATAGGTCAGCCCCTGGACACGGAGTGGAGAAGGATGGAGAAGAAATTTAGGGGATCAAACATAATATTCAATGCAGACACTGCCCCTGGCTTCCCACCTACACAGCGATTCGGTCCTGTTCCCTTCTTAATTTCTTCATGGTACTTACCGCCACCTGAACTCATCTTACTTTTTTATTTGGTGGCTTGCTGGTTACCAAACGCCCCTCCTCTAGAATATAAACCCCAGGAATCTGGGGACTGTCCTATCTATTAACGTATCCCTAGTGCCTAGAACAGTGCCTTGTACTTAAAACAGATGCACGGTGTGCCATAAATCCTTTGAGAAAATGAACAGATGGGTACATTACTGCCTCCCCAGCAGGCTGCCAGACACAAGCTAGCACATTCTCTCCAGCCTTTTTTTTTTTTTTGTAATTAACACACTTTTTTTTTTTTACAGCAGTTTTAAGTATGTAAAAAAAAAAAAAAAAAAAAAGATTGGAAAGTACAAATTTCCCCAATCCCCTTTCTCCCTGCCCCCACCATTTCCCCTGCTATTTATACCTTGTATTAGTATGGAACACTTGTTACAGTTGATGGACCGATATTGATACACTATGATTCACTAATGGCCATATTTTACATTAGGGTTTGCTCTGTGTTATGCTGGTTTGACAAATGTAGAATGACATGTGTCCATCATTGCGATAACATACAGAACAGTTCCACTCCCCTAAAAAAAACTCTGTGCTCCACCTATCCATCTCTCTGCCCTCCCCATGAGCCGCTGGCAAGCACTGATCTTTTAACTGTCTTCATTGTTTTGTCTTGTCCAGAATGGCATATAGTGAGAATCACACAGTATCTCCATCATTTTGACCCCTGTGGCACTACAGATCTTCCACAAACATTTACCAAATACACAAATGAATGCATGAAAGGACTCAGAGATGCCCACATTCTATAGGGTTTGGAGCATCCCATGGAGCAGTGAGCCCAGGCCCCTTCCCCTATTTGGGGTCGAAACCTTCATTGCATTCCCTCGTTTGCCCTCCCCTTCCCCAGCCTCACTCGACGTCTTCATCCCTTTTAAATTATACAAAGATTTCCGTGTATGAAAGCTAATTTAGGCACCATAACAGAGACTGTATTTAATGTAAATGGAAGAAGCGGAGGCAGAAGGATTTATGGAAATAATAACCGGCCTGTAATAACACGGAGTGGGTCACCTGCTTAAGAAACAGTGGATTAAGGAGAAGGAAATTTACCTCCCAAAAGAACGAATGTCACTGGAAAACTGCCACAGTGCCAAGTCTTGGATGATCTTATTAAATCCCATAGATCTTATTAGGTTTCCTACCAGGAGAGGCTACTTCTTTCCCTGGTTCATAAGAAGGGCCAAAGTGAGGTCTAAAGTAGAAAAGGGGAAGGGGAGGGCAAGGGGCAATTCCCAGAAAGGCCTGGAGTCAGCGCCTACCCGGCCGAGGGCCCTGTGTGCACATAGCCCAGCACTGGCCACATGCTCTGGGCATGGCATAGAGCCCTGAGGGTGGGCAGGGGATTCCTGATGCAGGAGGATGGGGAGTAGAGAAGGATCCAGGAAGCAGGAAGCTGCCCATGCATGACAGATGGCTCTGACATCACAGATCCCACCCTGTGCAGGCGTGGGTAACAGGGAGGTCCCTAGCCGTGTTTCAGACAGCTGGGGTGCAACAGATGCCATGCCCAAGATGGTGGTTGGAAGTAGCAGGAGGCTTTGGATACGTGGGCAAGCTCCTCATTTAGAGAAACCTGGGTTCAAATCCCAGCCCCACTCCTCACTGTCTGTGTGATCTTGAGTAAATCGTAAAATTGGCGTCACCTATTCCCAGCACTGAGTCAATTCTCACTCTGTCCATTCTCCTTGGGAAATTAGCCCCAGGACCAGGATGGCCCTGCCCAGGAGGAAAGAAGCCTCCTGGCTGCTAGCCAGATTCAGACCTGGATGCCTTCCAGTAAGAGTAGGAGCCGTATAACCACCCCTCAACCTTATCAAGAACCCTTGTTCCCAGGAGAAACATCAGCCCCCCCCAGGCCTTGCTGTCATCCCCAGCATGGAGCAGCAGTGGGGACACACAACCCTGCTGGCTGTGAGTTTAACCTCTGCAGCTGGTGCCCCATCCTGAGCTTCTCCCTGCTCCTGCCCTCCCCACCTCCTTTCTGCATAAAGGTTTGTTAGGAAGTGGCTAAGCTAGAGAGGGCCATTGGGGACCACAGACAGAGATCGCACGCTAAAGGATTATGGCTGTTCCATAGTGCACTGCAGCTATTTGAATGCATTTGCATGAACTCATAAGTCTCAATGCACTTATTGTGGGATGTCCTCATATTGGTTGGGGGGAGGTGGGGGGAAATGGAGGGGAGGGAGACCTTGCCAGGGAATGAAGGCAAAGCCACCTGGTCCAGGAAGAGGGGGTGGCTTCCAAAAATCCCAAGAAGCCATTCTGGAACTTCTTAGAGGACTGTCTCCATCTGGGGCCTCAAACCAAGGTGGACAGGACACAGGCTCATCTCCCTGCAGGGAACCTGTTCCTGAGTTCCTCTCGCAGGAGGTCCTGAATGAGGAGGGCTTGGGCGCTGAGAAACAGGAAGCATCATTTGCCTGGAGCAAGTCAAAGATGGACCACCCACAGGGCTTGCATAGGGAACCATGGCTCACCTCCTCCAAAGCTGTGCTCCAATCCCACCTCCACAGCGAGTCCTTCCCTGACCACATTATTAATTCTGCAACCGACTCCCCATCCTGTCCCTTCCCCATCATCCTATTCCTTTTACTCTCTGCTCTGCTTTTTTTTTTCAATATCACTGTGGACTTCTAACGTACCACATGGCTTCCTAAGTTATTACGATCATTGTTAGGTTGAGCTCCACACTAGAATGTAAGCCCCACGAGGGCAGCAATGGTTGTCCGTTGGGTTCGTTGATACATCCCAAATGACTAGATCTGTTTCTGGAACATAGCAGATGCTCGATAAGTACTTCTTGAGTGAAAGCATAGATCAACCCCTTAAGAAAAGAAGTAGCCAGGCACCGTGGCTCATGCCTGTAATCCCAGCACTCTAGGAGGCCAAGGCAGGAGGATCTCTTGAGCCTAGGAGTTTGAGACCAGCTGGGCGACAAAGTGAGACTCCATCTCCACAAAAAATAAACTAAATTTGCCAGGCATGGTGGTGCTCATCTGTAGTCCAAGCTACTCAGGGCCTGAGATGGGAGGATCGATTGAGCCTGGGAGGTTGAGGCTGCAGTGAGCCATGATTGCACCACTGCACTCCAGCCTGAGTGACAGAGCCAGACCCTGTCTCAGAAAACAAAAAAGAAAGACGGAAAGAAAGAAAGAAGGAAAGAAAGAAAGAAACGAAGGAAGGAAGGAAGGAAGGAGGAAAGGAAGGAGGGAAGGAAAGAAGTGGGCTGTTGTCCCACTTCATTTATTCCCATTCCGCATGCTGTTCCCCGGCCTCCCTGGGAATCTCTGTCCAGGTGTACAGTAACCCAAACCTAAACCATATCCCCAGCCTAAACAGCACGAGGAAAACCTTCTGAAAGTTGATGGGAACACGTAAGACAAACCCAGCATTTTGCTCAGAGGGCAGCTGTGGGGCTGCCCCACACTCAGAGGCCCACTCAGGGCCCCTGCACTTCTGGGATAAAATGGGCAAAGGGATGGCCCTGCTGGGAGCAAAGCAGCCCGGCCACAGCTCCCTGGCTGCGCTCAGCTGACAAGGTCCTCATCTTCCCCTCCTGCGGGGTTCTTCATCATCCCAGAAATGTTTGCATTTGCAGGTTGCAATTAACATTAGCCTTGGAAGATCTCCGTTTTGTGGGAGCCTCTTAATGAAGCCATTGTTCTTGGCACCCGCTCCACCCCCACCTCATCCCAGCACCCACACACACTCACACTGCGTTCTATTTGGGCTCTCGGGAAATGATGGGCCGGGAGCTACTCAGGGATTGAGGTGGCCTCAAGGGTCTGGGCAGCTTCTTGAGACCCAAAAGGTCTTCTACCCTATAATATGGGCCCCATCACCCAGGGGGTGCTTCAGAGACTATGGGTCTTAGAATAAAGGAGAAATTAGGAATCAGAAAGAGAAAATCCACTTTCCCTCCCCCAGGCAAGGCTCCTGCCTGGGAAAGCCAGGCAGAAGCAGGGGCGTTGAGGGAGATGGAGGGCTGGCCGGGAGTCCGCACATGCAGAGACGAGGTGGGAGTGCCTGAGACTGAGAAATACAGCAGCCTCTCAGAGCAGTAGGCGTTCCAACAAAATGACTTCTTTTAATCTAAATTTGATGAGACCAGGGTGCCTTTCGCCTAAGAGAGAGGGAAGGGGGTGTACCTCTTGCTCCCTGGCCTTGAGTCCTCCCTCCCCCCGCCACCCCACCTCCCCTGCAGAACCTGTCTCGTCTTCTCAGGCCACTTCCTCCTCTTTCATGCCACCAGGAATGCCCCGGCTGCGGCACACACATTCCTCGGTGACCAGGGTGTAATTCTTATTGACCTGATGTTTTTCTTATCACTGCCCGGACAGAGCTCCCTGAGTTCCCCAAGGGAGTGAACAAAAGGACTGGTTTGCCCAAGACTGAGTGGATTCCCGGAATGCAGGTCTTTCTGTGCTGAAACCAGGAAAATCCTCGCAAGCCAGGGTGGTGGATCACCCTATTTCAAAGAAGGTTTCAAGGGGCTTATGGGAGACCCTTCCCCGAACAGCTGGACGCCATCCTGAAGGCCAGAACACCTATTGTGACATGAGGTCTCCACCTGCCCAGGGAGGAAGCTGGGTCTTATGACTTGTCACTATACCCCTGTCTGCTCCACTTCAATGCTAGCAGCACTTTCAAACAATTAAGCAGACATAAATCCTGAAGGCTGGGAGGCCGAGGCGGGTGGATCACAAGGTCAGGAGTTCGACACCAGCCTGGCCAATATGGTGAAACCCTGTCTCTAATAAAAATACAAAAAAAAAAAAAAATTAGCCGGGCGTGGTGGCATGCACCTGTAGTCCCAGCTACTCAGGAGGCTGAAGCAGGAGAACTGCTTGAACCCAGGAGGCGGAGGTTGCAGTGAGCTGAGATGGTGCCACTGCACTCCAGCCTGGGCGACAGAAAGAGACTCCATCTCAAAAAAAAAAAAAAAAAAAAAAAACTCCTGAAGCCAAGGCATCCTGACTTTTCTTCTTTGTCCCTGACCCCCAACATCCATGCCCAGCCCTTCCCATGCACTCCCTATCTCTCATCTGTGCCCACCTCTGTCCACCCTGCAGTGCCACTATCTTGATCACCTGGGCTGGGTGAAACAGGGCTAACTGATTGGGACAGCCCAGCCCAGCCCAGTTGCCAATGTACCAGGAATACACTCAGTGTTATGGGTTGAATTATGTCCCCAAAAAAGATACGTTGGGCTCCTAAACCCCAGTACCTATGAATGTGACCTTATTTGGAAATAGGGTCTCTGCAGATGCAATCAAGTGAAGATAGGGTGGTTAGGTTGGGCCCTAATCTAATATGACCAGTGTCCTTAGCCAAAGAGGAAAATGTGGACACAAAGAGAAGACAGCCATATGACAACAGAGGCAGAGATTGGAACGATACGTTATACATGCATCCTTACGGAGCCAGGGAATGCCACAGATAACAAGAAAAGACCAGAAGCTAGGAAGGGGCAACGAAGCACCCTGCACTGTAGGTTTCGGAGGAAGCATAACCCTGCCGACACCTTAATTTCAGACTCTAGCCCGCAGAGCTGTGAGACCAGGCATTTCTGTGCTTGAGGCAACCCAGTTGCAGATCTTGATTCCAGCAGCAACGAGAAACTCGTGCACCAGGCCAACATAGCGGATCAGACCGAGAAACCACAAGGAAAGTAGAAACCAAAAGAGGGAGTGGGAGCGAAGTGGATCACCCTGGCTCCGGGGCTGCCCAGGGTCCCCGCTGGAGCTGGGGAAAATGATGGAGCTCCAGCCATCAAGCCACATGGCCAGGACTTAACCGTTCCCATGCTCAACCAGGCCAGAGTGCTGCCTTGCTCCATCTGTAGCCCTGCCTTGTGCAACGTCAAAGTGGCCAGGCCATGGGCCACCTCCTGACCCCACTGAGCCCAGCTCCAGGGACTCAAGTCAGTGCCAAGTCTTCTCTGCCTCCTCCCACTCCAAATGGAAGAGACAGGTAAGGTCAGGCTGCAGGCATTTCATTCCCTGCTGAGTCCCCGGGAGAATACCAACCAGGACTCAGAACTAGCCTGGCACCTGGAAACCATAGCCCCACTTTATTTCTGTGTTCCTCCTGGAGACCCCCTGAAATAAGTGTCTGAGCCTGCCAGGCTCTCCCCAAGGCAGAGCCTGAGATGAGGACATTTGTAGTAGGGGTGTCCTATCTGGGAGGCCACCCCAGGGAGCAGTAATGAAAGAACAAGAGGGTGACATAGGGACAGAAGAAAGCCAACACAGGAGTGCTGTTGAGACCACTACTGTGAGCAGCAGGAACTCCTTCCTCCGGGACCTCTGAAGAATGAATGGCACAGAATGCTGCCCAGAACTGTGCCCTGTAGGACTAGGGGCGGGGGCAATAACCCACTGCCCCCGCATTGCCTGGCTGCAGATGCTCATAGACCAGACAAGCACCTTAGAAGCTCCCACCAGCATCCTCCAGGTTGGAGGAGCCGGGGGCAGAGATGGGAAATGTATGCCCTTGCTTGGGGCAAGGTGGCATCAGTGTGGTCACAGTGGGAGCCTGCAGGGCACCGTCTCCTGGCTGGCCTGGATCAGAGGTGGGGCGGAGCAGATGCAGGTCAGGCAGCAGACTGCCTGCTCAGTAGATAAATCTTTCTGCAGACCTTTGAGGAATGACTCATCACTTATACCCAGGTGGGGAATTTGTCTTCCCCTTGCAGGTCTAGGTTAAGAAAAACAGAGAGAGGGTGGCACATGATTGAGAGCTTTTGATGTTAGGTTTCCCTGTGTTACCAGCCCAAGAAACCCTCCAGTGACGGGCAGGCCTGCTCGGGGACAGAGCACAGTGTAATCAGGGATCGTGTCTGCTTCAGAAGTGGCCTGGAGCAGAGATCCCAGCAGCAAGGGTGGCTGGCAGGAGAGAAGCAAGCCAGACATCCCTGCTCCCCTCTGTCTGCCTGTCTTTCTAAGTCCAGAAGCCAGAACAGGCTATCCCCACCCTGAAAATAGGCTGGGCTCCAAAAAGTGTTTTGAAACATCTGCTGTTTGGAACTGGAAAGCAACTTCTCATTGAAATAAGACTGTGCACAGCTCCTCAGGCCCCAGCCCAACTCACAGGAAACCCACTGAGCGTGGCCCACCAAAACACCATGCAATCAGCGGGGTCAGCACGTCATAGAGTCCCCTTGGAAAGCACAATCACGGTCACAACTCAGGGAGCTAGAAGCACAGAGTTCCCTAGGCAGCGAGGTCAGGGGATCCTCCTCTTCCCATCCTCTCAACTGCTGGGCAGTGGCATGGGGCAGTTTCCAAGCTCCAAACTTCTGATGGCAATCTTATAGCCAGAGCGAGGACTCCAGTGAACAGGGCTGGGATGAAGCTGGAGGAACTTGAGGGGCTTCTGAAGCTCAGATTCATCTCCAGGAGCTGAGGAGGCACAGGGGAAAGCCCAGGAGAAGGTGGCACTGTACCCTCTTTCTGGCCGTGTCCTAGGATGAAGAGGGTAGCCTCTGCCCAAGGATTAGATGGAAGTCACAAGTCACCAGCGCCTGTGGCTAAGGCTGACTCCCAGCCTCCTGGATTCTCCCCTGCTGCTCAGACCACAGCTCCTGGAAGCTCCTCCCTCAATGTCTATGGGCTCCACTGGGACTCAATCCCCAATCCCCAGCTCACTTCTCTAAGGACCCAACACAGCCTCCATCTTCTGGACAGGCCAACTGAGGCCCAGCATCACCCGGGAAGCAAGTGCCAGAATCTAGACCAGGACACAGAACCGCTCACCCCCAGCTGGCCCACCTACTCACCAGGAAGGTGCAAGAAAAGCTCCTGTTTCTTGGGTAATGAAGGCTGCTCAGCCTCTGCTTGGGGATGACAGCCTGGAGCGTATCTTTTGGGAAATTACAGGTATCACTTTATCTTGCCAGGGGAAAAAATAACCATGGAAAACGCCTGCAATTACAGCTCATCACCACTGACTGTGTAACTGCAGCCTAAGTGCCTGGTAATCAGAAGACCGCAGACAATGAGAATTTGGCTTTATTTAGCACCTTTCTACTCCTCCACCTCAAACCCTTTAGCATGATGTGACAGCAGGAGCCTGGTTTTGCAAACACTCGATACAGGCTTTCCACAGTCTTTCCATACAAAGATCGGGCCACTGACCCTTGGCTGTCCACGGAAATGTCAACTTCTTTTCTTTCCCCAGAGGTCTGGCTGAGTGTTACTGGGCCACCTGGCCCCTCTCAGTCCCTTGCTCTTGTCTGAATTTAGTCTTTTATTCAACCACATTTGTGGAGTGTCACCTCTGTAGCAGCCATGGAGAGAGGAGCAAGTAACACGGCAGTGAACAAGCCAGGCAAGGCCCTGCCCTCCTGGGGATTACATTCCAGTCTGGGAAACAAAGAGTACACAGGGCAACCTGTAAATACAAGAACCACAGCACATCGCCAGAACTATGAAAAAATCTTAAAGGGGCCGGGTGCAGTGGCTCACGCCTGTAATCCCAGCACTTTGGGAGACCAAGGCGGGTGGATCACCTGAGGTCAGGAGTTCAAGACCAACCTGGCCAACATGGTGAAACCCTATCTCTACAAAAATACAAAAATTAGCTGGGCATGATGGTGGGTGCCTGTAGTCCCAGCTACTCAGGAAGCATAGGTGGGAGACTCACTTGAACCCGGGAGATGAGGTTGGGGTGAGCCGAGATTGTGACACTGCACTCCAGCCTGGATGACAGAGCAAGATTCTGTCTCAAAAAAAAGAAAAAGAGAAAAAAGGAAAAGAAAAAACTTACAGGTGATGGGGTGGATAGCAACACACAGGGACACGTTAGGGTGGTCAGTGAAGGCGTCTCTGAAGAGGTGACATGCCCACTAAAACATGAGGGTGAGGACAAGTGGTTCGTTACAGTCAAAGGTGAGAAGGCAGCAGATGCAAAGGCCATGGGGCAAAAACATCTTACTGGGCCCTTAGAGCTGTGTAAAAGCTAGTGAGTGCCCAGAACACAGTGAGAACAGAGGAGAATTGCATAAGCTGAGCTTGAAACGGCAGCAGAAGAGATGCCACATGACACAAAGGAGTTTGGATTTGAAGCCGATTGGTAGGTTTTAACCAAAGGGACGAAATGATATGATTTGTATTTGGAAAATGTCATTCCGGTTGCCAGGTAAAGAATGGATGGGCAGGCCAGGCATGGTGGCTCACGCCTGTAATCCCAGCACTTCGGGAGGCCAAGACGGGTGGATCACTTGAAGTCAGGAGTTCAAGACCAGCCTGGCCAACATGGTGAAACCCTGTCTCTACTAAAAAACACAAAAAGTAGCTGGGTGTGGTGGTGCACGCTTGTAATCCCAACTACTTGGGAGGCTGAGGTGGGAGGATCACTTGAACCCGGGCGGTGGAGGTTGCAGTGAGCTGAGATCGTGCCACTGCACTCCAGCCTGGGCAACAGAGCAAGACTCTGTCTCAAAAAAAAAAAAAATGAATGGATGGGCAACAGACAACATGGAGAACATGCGGGCTGGGCAACCAGCAGAGGCTGCTGCAGGGACCTGGGAGGTGACAGGAAATAGCAAGAAGGATATTTACCTATTTGCGTTTGGGAGAAGAGGCCACAAGCTGGATTAGTGATAATGGAGGTGTGAGGATGTGGAGAGGATGGAGCAGATGCTCCCGGAGTCTGTCTGAGCAGCTGGGTGGATGGGAAGGCCATCCGCCAAGGAGGACAAGGTTGCTAAAGGCATGTACAGGACAGAAGTGCTGGTCCACAGCCTGCTTGCTGCCAAATCCATCCCTTATGCTGCCCTTGCCCTTCTCCGTGTCTCAGGGGGGTGCTGACCTCAGCATTTCCCAGGCTCCTGTGTCAGCTGGGTTCAGCCAGTGGGAGACACTGGCAGGGGATTGGAGGGCAAGAGGAGCGGAGTTGGGACATCTCCCTCCCTCTCTGCTTCAAGCAGAGTCCAGGAAGCAGGTGTTATCTCCTCTGAGGCTCCAGCTCCCAGGAGGCAGCTCCCCTGGCTGTGGTTCCCGCTGGGTATCCCCAGCCCCTGGGGTCAAGGACCCACCTCTCTTCCTTGTTCCTCCATCCACACGTAGTTAAACTTCCTGCCTTTGCTAACCTCTGGGTTTCTTCATCATTCCTTGTTTGGTTTCTCAGTTTTTCCATTACCTGTGTAACCAAATTCCTATAAAAAAATTCCCTCTGCTTTAAAAATTTAGAGTGGTGTATGTAATCCTGATTGGACCTTGACTGGTATATGAAATGCCTGGATGAGGTGGGAGGTGCAAAGCTGGTCCATGTGGACCTTAAAATTTTAATCTTATATTGATCCTGCCTCCTAGAATTCCAAGTACCAGCCTCCAACAAGCAGAGTTAACCACAACTCCCTTTGAAACATAAAACCACAGGGTCCAGAGGCTGAAAAAAAACCTTAAAGATGCCCTAGCCCTAACTCTTACCCAATGCTGGATGCCGTCTGTAATGCCTTACCAGATTATCTTAAGCCTGGGCTAATCACCTTTGGTGACAGTTTATTAGTTAGCTGTTGCGATTATAATGCTGTGTAACAAACCATCCCAAAACTCAGTGGCTTAAAATAACAAGTAGTTTATTTTCTTGCTCATAGGTCTGCGTGTGGCTCACATATTTCTCCTTCAAGCTGAGGGCTTGGTAGAGCTTGGTTCCAATTGGGTTCAAGTCTGCTCTATGTGTCTACACATTCTCTGGAGACCAGAATCCACCTGAGCACTCTTCTGACAGATCACAAGCTCTCAGGAGGATGAGCCAAACCACACGCACATCAGAGGCCTCTGCTCACATCTAACAGAATTCCACTGCAAGTCACACAGCCAAGAGCAACGCGAATGGGGTAGGGAGATATACCCCACAAGAACACGTGACAAAAGGAATGCATGAAGACTCAGAAATGATAATGCAACCAGTAAAAGGTTTCCTCTGTCCTGATTTTGAGCTGGAATCTGCCTGTCTGTGTGTGATGGTTAATACAGGTTGGCGCATCATTAAAAGTGACAGCAAAGACCCCAATTCCTTTTGCACCAATGTATATTAGGTGTCAACTTGATTGGATTGAAGGACACCTAGATAACTGGTAAAGTATTATTTCTGGGTGTGTCTGTAAGGGTGTTGCCAGAGAAGATTGACATTTGAGTCAGTGGACTGGGAGAGGAAGACCCATCCTCAGTGTGGGTGGGCACCATCCAATTCGGCTGCCAGCGCAGCTAGATCACAGCAGGCAGAAA